>NW_028145470.1:7500-715000 GCF_977016875.1 Pavona decussata | reverse complement strand
AAGAAAGAACTCGGCGACAGAGAGCAAATCCTGGAAAACCTCACCGAAAGAGTCAACCAGTCACTCAACGAACGAAACAACGCCTCGGTCAGAAGGGTAGCGGACGGCGTGCGGCGCCTGAACGCGCAGAAAACGCAGCTCGCTTCGCTTCTTTCTGAGAAAGACGAGCAGCTCAAGTACGCACTGAATCGCTGGCTGGACTTTCAGAAGCTTTACACTGAATTAAAAAATATCAATGACTGGTTTGAACAGAGGGAAGAAGCTTTGAACAGATTCCAGCGGATTGTTACTCAGAGAGAGTTTGAGATTGCTTTAGAGGATGTGAAGGTGGGCTGTCGAGAACTCAGCTGTGATACTGGAGAAATTTAGAATTACGTTTACTGCAAACGGCAGAAATGACCACGTGACCATGTTTATCTTGTATTTGCCTCTTGCTGTTTTCAGTTTCTCAGTAAAATTGAGTAGTTTTGCGTTAGCATCAAAGGACAGAACTGTTTTGGTACTTTTCTCAGCTATGTACTAATTGTTTCAGGAAAACATAAACGCGAATCTCACGTTCGCCTTTTGCTGTAAAAGCGATTCTAAATTTCTCTGATGTCGTAAACTTTGAACACCTAAAATACAAATTTGATACAAATATCTCAAACTCATTAATAATTCATGAAGAGAAAACAAAGGAAATCACTACCGTGAAGGAGGTTTGGAAATGTGATCTTAATTATCATAAATTTTGTGAACTTTTGCTTCGAATTTCTCCAAGAATTATCAATAGTTTGAGAAGCTATATCAAACACTTGAAAGAGTGTTTCCTTCAATTTCCAAACACCTCGAAGTTGGTTAAAAAAACTCGGCTGCGCCTCGTTTTTCCAACCTATTTCTCGGTGTTTGGAAATCGGAGGAAGCACTCTTCCTCGTGTTTGATCTATTACTTAAAAACCTTCACTTAGGAAAATTAAAACCAACGCAACGCTGGAGAGTATACAAAGTAGTGCTTCCCAAGAAACCGGAAGAAATTTTAACGTTGTCACGCCAACGCTGATGGCTTCACGTTGTCATTCCTTGGATGTCACGGTGTCACGCGAACGACTTCACAGTGTAACATTGTCGACTTGATTGTAAGCGCATAGTAGGTTATTATTGAAGACTTACACCTGTTGCTTTCTACTCAGGCAATGAAAGGATTCCTAGTAACTCAGCAAGAAGCCGTAGAAACTGTTCTTGTGGCGGCCCGGCGTTTGCGCGGTGATGCAGCGTTTGATCAACAGGAAGTTCAAGAGACAATAGAGACGGTAGAGGACAGATGGTCCGAGCTTATTACTAAAGTCGACGAATACGAGATCTGGCTGGAGAGCTCTGTGGAGGCGTGTAAACAGTACCAAGCCTCTCTCGACTATATCGAGAACACGCTGAGCGATATTGAGAAGAGGCTGGGAACTAGCGCCTCTGGAAACCTACAGGAACTGAAGGCTCAGATTGAACAGCTGAAGGTGAGATCATTTTGAAAAAAAAAATGTCAATTGGATTTTATTGCTTTTTGTGGAGAAATATTTTGGCAATAGTTTGCTTTTGGATTCCGAGTGAATATAAATTATATAATCAGATTTTTTGGCTTTTTGTAATCAATGGCTTTCATTTGAATGGTCACACTCCAGGATTTCATCCAATTTAAGATAACAGACTCAAAAGTTAGAACCACCTTGTACGGAATAACAAACAGCACCACAGGAAAGTACTGCTCAGTAGCTTTCATTAGAATGGTCACACTTTAGGATTTCATCCACAGTTTTAAAGACTAGATTCACCTTGTACAGCATAACAAACAGTACCACAGGAAAGTACTGCTCAGTAGCTTTCATTTGAATGGTCACACTTTAGGATTTCATCCACAGTTTTAAAGACTAGATTCACCTTGTACAGCATAACAAACAGCACCACAGGAAAGTACTGCTCAGTAGCTTTCATTTGAATGGTCACACTTTAGGATTTCATCCACAGTTTTAAAGATTAGATTCACCTTGTACAGCATAACAAACAGCACCACAGGAAAGTACTGCTCAGTAGCTTTCAT
Source organism: Pavona decussata (assembly GCF_977016875.1). Classification (NCBI taxonomy): domain Eukaryota; kingdom Metazoa; phylum Cnidaria; class Anthozoa; order Scleractinia; family Agariciidae; genus Pavona; species Pavona decussata. Next base: position 712,932 of record NW_028145470.1, on the reverse strand, counting down.
TTGAATGGTCACACTTTAGGATTTCATCCACAGTTTTAAAGATTAGATTCACCTTGCACAGCATAACAAACAGTACCACAGGGATGCTGCTCAGTAGCTTTCATTTGAATGGTCACACTCTTCAGGATTTCATCCACAGTTTTAAAGATTAGATTCACCTTGTACAGCATAACAAACAGCACCACAGGGATGCTGCTCAGTAGCTTTCATTAGAATAGTCACACTTTAGGATTTCATCCACAGTTGTAAAGATTAGATTCACCTTGTACAGCATAACAAGCAGTACCACAGGAAAGTACTGCTCAGTAGCTTTCATTTGAATGGTCACACTTTAGGATTTCATCCACAGTTTTAAAGATTAGATTCACCTTGTACAGCATAACAAACAGCACCATAGGAAAGTACTGCTCAGTGGCTTTCATTTGAATGGTCACACTTTAGCATTTCATCCACAGACTCGGCTCAAACGTTAGAACCACCTTGTACAGCATAATAAACAGCACCACAGAAAAGTACTGCTCAGTAGCTTTTATTTGAATGGTCACACTTTAGCATTTCATCCACAGACTCGGCTCAAAAGTTAGAACCACCTTGTACAGCATAATAAACAGCACCACAGAAAAGTACTGCTCAGCAGCTTTTATTTGCATGATCGCATTCGACTACTTCATTCACAGACTCAAAAGGTACGTCATGCAGGACTGATTACATGAACCGGGTGTTTTATGCTCTCGCGTAAAAATTACGTAACATATTACTTGGATTTTTCAAGGCACTGCGAGAAGACATGAGCGAGATAAGCGGTAGAATTGATGAAGTTACTGAACTGGCGACGGACTGGGCCCAAAACGGTGAACCTTCTGCCTCCCAGCGCCTTACCAATGAAATAACAGCGATCTCTGAACGGTTCGGTTCAGTCTCCACTCGTGTTATAAAGAAAGAGAAGGAACTGGAGGACATATTAGCGAAGTGGCAGAGTTTGGAGAGTTCGTGTTCCGATTTGCTTGCGTGGATTGAGAATCAAAATGATGTGTTGAACGAGACTGTGACAGTTGATGCCCCCCTTACGGTGCAGCTTCAGCAACTAGCAACTTGTCAGGTAAAACCCTGTTTCTTGTTGTCTATACAATCCAGACCATCGCGACTTGCTTTGTTTCCCAAAACACGACGACGTAGGTGTCGCTAGCCTCCTACGCAGACGTTTATGGGCTTTTCATGTCACGCACTCCTCCCCTGGGAGTGCGTGACGTGACGAGCCAAAGAACGTTTGTGTGAGAGACAAAGGTGTCGCTTATCATCGGGGATTGTCTGGGGCAAACGGGTATTCTGCGATTTAAGGGGGAGGGGTCACACAAGTCAATTTTCTGGTTGAAGTTCTCTTTCCAAACTGGACCCATTTTAGTCTGAAATGTCAGCCGTCTCTTCGCCCTAACCCACAGGGGGCGCGCTCCCTGTGGGTTAGGTGGAAGAGACGGCTGACATTTCAGACTAGACCCATTTACGTTAAGTGGAGATAAGTGCAGAGGTGAAATATAGAAGGAAAACTCTGTCCTTTTCCCTGGAGAAGGATATGAAGTAAAGAAATTACGTTTTGTAACGACCAGTGCTTTTTTATAACATTCTTATCCGTATATCAGAAAGTTGTCCATGTTAGAAACAGTTCGCCGTCGATGAAGATGAATTAAGGAAGTGAAGGATCATGGAGACCTTTATGTCCGTCTGAGAAACCCAATTGATGAGACCATTTAATTTTTCCTTGCTCTCTCACCTCGTAATCTATAAGAATAAAGCGATTTATCGCCATATAATAAATTGTCTTGAAAACCACTGTAAATAAGTAATGCTGTTCAGTCCTGTCTCTCGTCCAACGCTATTGCAACTTTCCTATCTACAGCACGCGTAATGGCACAAACTGCCCAATTACTTAGGCGTTCACTGTCTTATCAATGCTTCAATCATGGCTACTGATTCCCAGTCTTATTCGAGAACTTTGTTATAGTTGCGATAAATGCTAAAGTAGACTCTCTGTAGGTTTTGGTAAGGATAATAACTTAGCGCATTTACTTTTACAACTGAGTGATGAGAAAGGACGTCCGTCCGTACGTAAAGCCTCCAGGGATTTTTCTCGCGCGCTTGGGGGTGGACCGTGATTGGCCGAAAGCCGACGCAATGAGCGTCAGTGTGGGTCACTTCAAGAGCATCTGCCTAACCGGAACCGGAACCCGAAAGATAAGCCCCTGACACTCAACGTACTGATATTGGTCCGTTTGTAATCTCACCACAGCCACCCATCCCATAAAAGAACGTATGTAAACAAGCCAAACCCACACTACAAAGCTTATTACAGTGATGTAGTTGGAGACCAAACCAATGGCTTAACGTTACCTCGTAATTACCCGATCTCAAGTTACTCAACATGTTGCACAGTTTATTTAAGACCCTGACTGCTGGTCCGGCCCGGATTCGCACTTGTTCTGGTGGCGTCAGTATTGCAGTGGAGCCCTTTACTTCGCTCCTTGCTTATCTAGAACTTATGGCCGTTTTCTCGAGATCTTAAGGCTACGTTTCAAGCACTGCTTCAGTGTAACAGCGTTGTATTCATTTAAAAGTGTCTAATTTTACACCGTCTTCGTTTTCTCCAACGCCCGTTTTTTTTAGCCATTTCCCTGGCTGCCAGAAGACTCGGGATTCCATTTTACTCACTGTGAAGAAACGAGATGGTTAATGGCACATCAAAGATAATCTGGAATCAGTTTTCTATTTTTGACCACAACCACTTGTCAATCCTTTCTTCAGTCCCTGAAGAAGTCGATTCATCACTGAGTTGCAACTGTCGCGGCGTCGATTTTGTTGGGTGAAAGGGGCGACTTGACATATCTTAACTATTCTCAGTCAGACAGTTTGAATTATTGTTCATTTGGAAGTAATAAATTATTTAGATGAGTGAAAGTAACAAAACTGCTTTTTCACACTTGGATGCGATAAAGAATCCTATGCCCTTACATTGCGTCATCAAGAAAAAATTCCTTAGATTGCTATTTTGAGATGCATTTTCAGCCAATTCAGAATACAGAAATTTCAAAACTTTCCTGAAAAGTACGCTGATCCCATCCGCTGCTCTCAATCTTTGATGTATTTATTAGTACTTATTATTTTGTAATTAATCCTCGATCCCCAATCCTCAATCCTCAATCCTTGATCTAATTTTCCAGGGAACCACTAGGTACTAGTCTCAAACAAAATGGCGTCCACTCTTCGTTTTATATGACTTCTACAGTATTTGTTCGTGTAACCTTAGAAAAATTGTTTATAAAGATTCAGCAATGAAGGTGACCGGAGGTCTTTAAGAAAGGTACATTTTCAGTCCACCTCCTGGATCATTTTATGATTTGTTCCGGAAAAAAAGAAACCAATGGCTTCGAGCCGACAATCAACATGACGCCGCTTTCCACGCTGTAAGTTTGCTATCGCAGCAGTAGGTAGTAGGCAACTGGTTGTTTACCACTTTTACTAGGTATTTCAGACATCTTTGTTTGGTTTTCAGGTAATGTATTAAACTCGTTGTAAATCTTTGTTTTCAGCCTTTGTACTCGTTCACTTAATTTTACAGACTTCAGCTTTTAAGCTTACTTGCAAATTGTACTCATTCTCCAATAAACGTGAAACAACGCTGCATTCAAAGGTGATTTTATTCTAAAATCCTCCACACATTTTTCTGCCAAGCCTTGTTTTCGAACTCAGGAATAGATTAGGGAAGCATTTTATTTTTAAACTGTTGATAATATTTGATGACGTTTCTTACATTTTTGTTTGATGTTGAGATTATGTTCAATACTTTAGGTTTAAAGATTGGTCAAAATCCATGTTGTAAAATTTACTTCAACTATTGTAAACACATTGACCTCGATATCTTCCACATGCTAAAGAAGCTAACTTTCACAATAATATTTTACCCATGGTATTATCACTTTGATATATGACCACATGCCATTAATTTATTATAATTGTCTGCATAATTATCAACATCATCATCAGAGTTGAGAGATTGGGAGAAAAAGGTAGAGTAGTACCATTGCATGTAGTGCTGGAATCCCCAGGATCGATTTCCAGAAACGTTTATGAAAACACCTGAGGGTAATGGGCCTACTGAGATCACACCAAAAAACTGCAGAAGGCAGCACTGCTAGGATTACACCACATATCAAGACAGCGTGATTACCTCACAAGTTCCTTGGTCTGCAGATAGGACTCAGATGCAGAGGTCCAAAATTACTAGTCAAACACATCTGGTGGCTGAATTCAATAATAATGGTCATTATTATTAAATAATGACAATGATAACAATAGCTTTGCCTGGGACAGCTCATACATGTAGGTCATCTGGTAATGACCAAATTTCACTTCTTTTAAGTTGTTTAAGTTGGCAAGATATAGCTGGTCCCAATAGCTAAGAGTGTCCTTCTTAGTGAGAATATGTGATGGTGCACATAATTATCATGATGGTAATATCAAAATAGCACAAAATTATGTTACAGTGCAACGCACTCAACCGGGGCCACCCAACATTGATCAGCCAATCACAGGTCACGTTTACAACAAAGGGGTCTGGCTTTGGTAGTTTATAAACAAATCAAAAACGAGAACATTATTTTCTTTAAATTTCAAAGTGTCTGGTTTTTTCGGTGGCCCTGGCTGAGTTCGTTACACTGCAAATGATGTTGATCTGGCGTATTGATGTTTAAACATCTTTTATTTAGATGTCTTTTGTCTCTTATCAATTTCAGCAAGTGCAACAAGACCTTAATCTTCATCGTGATTGGCTTGATTCAATCAATGCTACTGCAGACTCACTCAGAGTGAAGGTCCCTTCTGGAGCGACTCACATCACCCCACTCAGGAACGATGTCAACCAAGAGTTTTCCTCACTTCAGGAACATCTTCGAACTAAATATGAAAAGTAATTTCCTCTGCTACATTTATTTATTTTTAACAAAATATGTTACTGGTATACATAGCCCTTTGTGAAAGCGCTGCTCAGTAGGTTTCATTCCTTGCAATGTCTTATGTGAATGGTGAACTTCAAGATTGCTTTGAGAGTCTCTGACCTGAAGTTGGAGCCATGTTGCAAAACATAATAACTGGGGGCATTGGAACAGTACCAAAATAAAGAAACAAAATCTTTAATACTCTGATACATACCGGTAGATTGGGGGTTTCATTTTGATGATTGCTATGCCGGAAATATATACACTGTAGGTACACAGTAACTGTCTTCCTTCCTACTTTCATAGCTAAATTTTCGTGTTACCAATCTTTGACACTTCCAAAATGTACTTGGGATACTTGGAATTTTGCAAGAATAAACTAAGGTCTTCTGTTTTCCTTTAGTTTTGTTTCTTATTTTATATACTGTAAGTTTGAATCCTTTTCATGCTATATCTGATAAGCATTTTCGGTCTTTGCAGGATTACTTCTGCCACACTCAGCTTTACACAACTTCAGGAGTCAATAGACGACTTGGTGACATGGCTGGATGACACTGAAGGGAGAGCCAATAGTGAAACTGACCTGGAGAACACAGAAAGACTGGAACTGCTACAAGTATGTTTTGTTTCATGGCTTGTGTATCTCATAACATGGTACTATGGTAAACATGAATCTTCAGGTCAGAGTATGATTAGTAAGAGATTGATTATGAGTATGACTTTCAAATTTCAAATCAGAGAGTGACGTCTCTAGAACTCTCGCTCCTTGCTTTTGTTTACCAGCCTAGAACAAGATTGGTGTGATTAGCGGTTATCTAAACCAAGAAAACTAGATCTGAATAGCCATATTGAATCAAGATTGTACTCATAGTCAAATCTGAAGGTCCTTGTTTAGTACAACAACAACAACAACAATCTTTATTCGTGCCCAGAAATTATATAGTGTTAACATAAATGCAAGAAAGAAAAATTACTAAGGAAGAGAGCACAGCCACTTAAAAATAGCAAGCTTAGGGATCGCAAGTACCATGAGGACGCAGTGGTTTTCCTACTGTTATGCAACTTGCTAATTCAGTTGTATGTTTTTTTGTTTTTTTGTTTTTTGACAACTTGTTTGTATACTCACTGGAATCTTCTTTCAAATCCATGGGGTTGAATTTAAAGCCACCTATGGCATGGTGGCAGATATAATTATATATTTATAGAAGAGAAACAAATGGCACTCTTGGTTGAATGAGGTGCTGTTGAGATCAGAAGGTGAACAATTTGAGCTTTTTTCTATTACATTTATTTTGATAGCTTACCATGTACTTTCACTAAAACTTCTTTTTGTTTATAGGAACTGTTGCAAGATCTTGAAGCCTCAAATCACAAATTAGAGTCCTTGCACAGCAGAGTGGATGAGAAACTTGGCGAAAAGTCCCAGAAAGAATTCCAAGAAATGAAAGATCAGGTTACACAACTTGAACATCGTTGGACACAATTTAGAATAAGGCTCACATCGTCAATTGAAGACAACAAGAGGGCGATCAGAAGACAGACGGAGTTTGATCAAGAACATGTGAAAATTTGTTCTGTCCTGGAAACTGTTCTACAAGGAGCAGAGAATACAAGTTTTGATCAGACAGATATGGCTGTGGATCTGGGTCGTGTGGAGGTATGTGTTACTGTACAGGAGAATGGCCACATATATCGGTAAAGAGGTTTGTGTAAGTTCCTTGCTCCTGCATGGCCTTGTAGCTCAGTCAGTAGAGCAAACAGTGGTCAAACCTGGAGGTAGTTCGTTTAATTCCTGCCAAGGTCAAAGATTTTTTCTTTCCCTTGTGTAGTCTCTAATTTCTTAACCAGGGCTAATGCTTGATGGAAAATGTGTGGGCTTACTTAAGCATATGCTGCAGAGTTAATTACTGCTAGTGGGACAACAAAGAAGCTTTCTCTGGACTTATATAAATAATCAATAAATTTAATACCTATATAGTGCAAAATTCATTATATGTATGTGATCTAATGCGCTTTACAATAAGTTAATAAGTTAAAGATACGTTTCAGTTGTTTCTTAAAAATATTTACACTACTTACACCCCTTAGGCTTCCGGAAGAGAGTTCCTTAAAAATGAAGCAGCTACCGAAAAAGCTCTGCCCCCAGTGGTCTTGGCAGATCTAATTTCCGGGCGAGCTAAGCAATACCCTTTTAAACATTTGGAGTTGACTACATGTAAGTGACATCATGTTTATTTTTCACAGGATTTTCAGAGAAACTTTGACAGATATCGTCACGATTTTGATTCCCTTCTGCGGCAATCAGAAGACCTTGACCAGGATTGTAATACAGGCAGCAGGTATGATAGAAGAAATGTGCAGTCCCAGAAAATATCCATACTCCCCCCATGGAAGGTTTTTTGTTTTGCACCCCCCCCCCCCCCCCCACCTCCTCCTCCAGGAAATTCCAGTTTAGCTTCATACTTTGCTTCTAAAATTTTGGCTTTTAATACCCCCCCTCCCCTAGGAATTTTCAATGACCTTCCTTGGGGTAGGCATGGATTTTTTTCTGAAACTGTTCAATGCTGTAGAAAGTTTAATGAGCTCCCAGGGGCTTATTTAATTAAATAGGAGGTCTCAATAAAGAGATTAATCCTTTAAACCCTGACAATGGTCAGCATCAAATTTCTCCTTGTAATAGCAATGCTTATTCAACCCCTGAGGTCATGAGTATTAAGAATATGATCACGCAAGGTGAATTTTCTTGATAATTATATTTTAATAACAGTTACATCTCCACAGTACTTTTATAAGAAAAGTATGGGTACAAGATAGGAGAATTTTGCTGTTTGATATTAGGGGTTAAAAGGTTTAAATAATCCTCATGCAAAACTCTATAAACTTTACAACAAAAACCTTAAATGCAGGGTGTATATTGTTTATGAATGTTCTACAAACAAAATAATATCATTAAACCTAACTGGTTTTTCCTTCATCCTCCTTTATTCTTTGTTCCTTCAGCTGAACCTTGTCTGTCTTGTTTGCATGATTTTAACCATGTCTTGAAAGGGATTGGGTTGACTCTTTTTATACTTTAGTCATAATAAATGTGACCTTCTTTGGGAAAATGGACACTAATGCTTTTCTGTTAAACAGTCAAGAAAAACAGTTGTTTAATTATAGGGAATTTCATTTTCTAACCAGATACAAGTCACGCTTAGATGACAATGTGTCACGTGTACGTCAGCTATGGAGCTCTGTGCTGAGGCGTGCAGATGACTACAAAGAACAGGTTGGAAGGCAGGTTGATCGGCTGAAAGAGTTGCAAGGGTCAATTGAGGAGATGGTGAAATGGATGAACGAAATTGAAACTCACAGTGGCTTCACAGTTCCTTCTTGCGCTAGTATTCAACAGATGAAAGTTCACTTTGAGCATGTCAAGGTTTGGGAGTTTTTGTGATTGTAAGAGTGTAGTGTATTATGTTTTTTTGCTGTACTCCATTTTATCCGAATTTTATGGATGTATAACATCACTGTATCCAGACTTGACTCCTTCACTCCCAGGAGGGATCAAAATGTAATTTCTCCTTATACTGTCAATACATTGTAAACCAGACAGGTGATGAGAATAAAGAAAATCATCAGCTAGGTGATATTGTTTGATGTAACACCAACTTCTGTGAACTAACTTTAGAAAGAAATGTATGTAAGGCTGTCAGGAGAATTAACATTCAGATCATGGGAGTGAAAAGGTTACATAGTACACTGTATGTGACATGAAAATCTGTCAAACTGATTGCAGTGTTTCAGCTAAACTGGGGAAGTTAGGAGGATGGGGAATTGCACACTGTATATATACATATGTGCATAAATTCAACATTTTTGTATGCTGTCCAGTTGTTTACAGATATTTGCATAATTAGCATAAATCTTTTTCAAAAAATTGTATAAATGAGAACCTGTCCTTTAAAGCCATACCCATCATTACCTAGTGTGTATGACTTTCCAATTATGTGTAGGATTTATATTCACTTTTTATAGGAGTGGGGGGGGGGGGGGGGGGGGAAGGGCTGGCAGAGTTGTTTTGCCTATCCAAGATCTCCCTCCCCCCACCTCTCCCCACTTCAGAATTACATATACTCCTCAGATGACACCCTCTCCCACAAAAATACTAAGGAATGGAAATGAGAAATGTGTTTAACCTCACATCAGATTTAAAGAGGTTCTTTTATCACTACTCGAAATTTTTTCATGCGATGCCTTCGCTCATGATCATCCTACCTTAAATTAATTGTTTGTTTGTTTGTTTTTGCTTAGCCCCTCTCCCTCCCCCTCAAATCTCACTAGCCTCGCCCTCAGAAAAACTGAACAAACCATTATGTAGACCTAAAGTCACCCATACCAACTATTTTAAATACTTGTTTTTTTAATCCTTACGTCAATGACTGGAACTCTCTTTTGCCTTCTGTTATGCTGTCAAAAAGTCTTAATTCTTTCCAAGTGTCTCTTTTATCTGCAATCCTAATCACTATTATTACTGTTTTTTCTATTACCTGTTTTGTATTTTAATATAATGTAAAGGGAATAGCCTTTGAATGTGAATTAAGTTTCCCCCCTGCTATTATCTTGCCATCATTTTGTTCTTTGTTTGGCAGAGTATTATTAAACATGAAACATTTCTCTGTGTTCAGATGTGCCAGAAAGACATCAACACTAAAAGACCAAGCTACAATGCCCTCTGTTGTACAGGCCAGCAGATCATCCAGGAGTGTAGAGGAAGTCTAGGTGAGCAGGCCATTAGTGAACTCGACAAAGTGACAAGAAGATGGGTGATGATCACAAACCGTGTAACTACAAACCAGCAACAATTGGAATTGTCACTGAGAGATTGGCAGGAGTACACTTCACTCACAGAAAACTTGATGGTTTGGCTGCGAGAGAAAGAGAAGTTAGTCAGGGCACAATCGAAGGCCTCCACAGTCCGTGAACTAAAGAGGGAGCTGGATGCCAAAAAGGTAGTGGTGTTGTTGCATACTTACTAAATTTTGGGAATGAATTTGATGCTTATGTACAGATATGTAACAACTGAACCTGCTTGTTTGGTTTGTATTGGGAAAAAAAACAATCAAAATATTCCTTTTCATGTCGGTCCAGCCTAGTCATTCATCTGAGTGTGTAATAAATGAATACACTGTTTGTAACAGCCCAGATCATCCCTTGATAAAAAAAATAATAAAATAATAATAATCATCATCATCATCATCATAGTTAAATGTATGACACAAATTCAACATACTTTTTCAAATGCATGAAACAAATACTTAGTAACCAATAGGTATGCTAAAAGTGGAATACCAAAGAAGAGTATGAAAAATGACGAGCCTTATATTTTGACAGCAATGGCAATAATTTATTTATAACATAAATTGATTACTGCACAGGGGGCCTTTGACTGTATGCAGGACACCTATCATATCTGAACCTGATAAAAGATGGCCTTTCGTAAGACACATCTCACTGGGCTCGTATTAAATTTAGAGCATCAGAGAAAAATTGGGTTCAACTTGGCAAATTAATATTTTCTCTTCATAGCTCCATCCTGAATCATACTGAATGTCACTTATGAAACCATTTTCTTTCTGTGTTTTAAAAGATGATTGCTGGAGAAATTGAAGACCGAAAGCCACAGCTGGAGAAAATCAGCAAGCGAGCTGAAGAACTTTCCAAGTCAACCGACCAATATGACTCTGAGAGAATAAAAAAACAAGTTTCATCCATGACGTTACTTTGGGGGAACGTTTGCCATCTGCTGTCAAATTCCATACAGTCTTCTGCGGATATCTTAAGACACTTTGAACAATTCAGTGAGCTGCATGAGAAGCTCTCTCATTGGCTGGTTAATGTAGAGTCTTCAGTGTCACGTGACCTTGAGGAGTCATTTCTCAGTATCCCAGATGATCAAGGAGATACTATTTTCCAGGTTTGTTTGTTATAACTCAAAGCTACTGAACAGTACTTCCCTTAGCCTGCATGCAGACATCTCCTATTTCCTTCTTTGCACTTGGAAAATGGACGTCCCTTTTCTGAGTGTGCATGCATGCTATACTTTCCTGTGGTGCTGTTTATTATGCTGTACAAGGTGGTTCTAACTTTTGAGTCTTTAAATGAAATCCAAAGTGTAACCATTCACATGAAGGCTACTGAGCAGTACTTTCCTGTAGTGCTGTTTATTATGCTGTACAAGGTGGTTCTAACTTTTGAGTGTGTAGATGAAACCCTTAAGTGTGACCATTCACATGAAGGCTACTGAGCAGTACTTTCCTGTAGTGCTGTTTATTATGCTGTACAAGGTGGGTCTAACTTTTGAGTGTGTAGATGAAATCGCTTAGTGTGACCATTCAAATGAAAGTTATACTGAGCAGCATGCACTTTCCTGTGGTGCTGTTTATTATGCTGTACATGCAAGGTTGTTCTAACTTTCAAGTCAGTACACATGAAATATCAAGATGTGACCATTCAAATGAAAGCTATTTAGGAAGTCCTTTTCTGTGGTACTGTTTGTTATCTCGTACAAAACTTTGTTAACTGAACCGTTACATTTTTATACAGGTTTATGTTGCCGACATTGAGAGTCATGAGGCTACTAGATCCACCATGAACGAGTGTGCCTATTTTGTCATCAGCAAAGCTGGTGGGACACCTTATGCAGGCGCTGTTGCTGAGAAACAGAAACATTTGAATGATCGCTGGCGCGCCCTGTGTCAGCAGCTGGGTATTACGTACAAGAAAGCTGAGGAAACACGATACGGACTAAAACTGCTGGAGATTCAGTTGAAACAGCTGAACACATGGATAGCTGAGGTTGAAAGCAGATTGAAGGATTTTACTGTTGCACGTCTGTGTGTTGTTGCAGATATTCACAGAAAAGAAAAGGAAATTAAGGTACAGTTTGGAAATTCAGTTTAGAATTAACTGTCAGTGAATAATTAACTAAATAATCCCATCCATGACTGTCAGGGTTTGGTTGTTTTGAGCTGTCAGCTTAAGTAGTGTTTCAAGTTTATATTTTGTTATCAACTGCAACTGATTTCCTGTGATGATAAGCACCCCTTCCCTTCCCCCAGAAAACCAGCTCGCCCTGAAAATGTGCTCCTAAAAAGTCCTTTGACTTAAGCCCTGGTCAAACGGTGCATGATAGTTGATGATAGTCAAAACTATCATCAACTATCATGCACGATTATCAACTGTCAAGCGGGAGGTCAAACGGCTCAAAGAAACTTGTGATAGCTGACTATAGTTTACCGTGAGCCCCTGGTGTCAGGCACCTGCTGAGTGTCAACATCGCAAACAAAGCTTCACATGGATTAATTTTTTTCTTGGCGAAAGAGGGCGCCAGCCTGCTTTGTTTACCTTCAGTTGTTACCTATCATGCGTGTGGTCAAACAGGAACAACTATCATCAACTATCATGAAAAAAAATTCAACTATCATGAAGAATTTGAGCACGCTCAAAGTGAGTGATAGTTGATGATAGCGCACGATAGCGCATGATGGTTGGTGTTCAAACGAGCGCGCGAGTTTTAACTATCATCGACTATCATTTACTATCATGTGCCGCTTCACCAGGGCTTTAAACTGAGCCCAGGGCTGACAGTATGTATGTATGTATGTGACTTAAGTCTGTAGTCTGTATGCGAAGGGCAAATCAGTTTTACATTTTGTTTGATTTATCAGGATACTGAGATGGATGTGGAAAGGCGTGCCACTGACGTGCAAACAGTTCTTCGACTTTGTGAGGTAGAACAACAATCAAGAAACATTACCTTCTTCTTACAAACAATCTTTTTGTTATTCAAATGCACCAGTCATTAAAGCAAAAGAACTCTTTGTTTGACAGCCAGTAGGCCTCTAGTTTAAAAGTACATATTTTTCAAGGCGATATCAGTAATATCTTTGCTATTGTTGTAATCAGGACCTCTTAAAAGTGCCGCCCCCCTGTATGAAACCACCTCTTGCAATTTTGTGTTGTCACCTACGATAGACACGACTGGATGTTATATTGTTTTAATGTATGTTTTCTGTAAAATTATAATGCCCAACTTATACTGAGTTTCGAGTTTCAAGTTTATTTTTGCCACTATAAATGAAATTGCAAGTGTAATAATGAGAAAAAAAAGGGGCTGGGAAGCCCACGAGAAACCACAAGGCTTTCTTTAGAATTTGCCAGCTTAAGAATCTGCCAGCTACACAACACGCAAAAGCGCACCACGTGAAAAAATTTCTTTACCCTTCATTGTTACTTTTTTTTGCTAGAAACTTCGTCGTGATCGCATGGCGTGCCCATCTGAAGCAGATCGACAGAGTCTACAGAGGACTAAGGAGAGTTTTGAAAACCGCTGGTCCAATGTGCGTCGTACAGTGTCAGCTAAGAAAAGACAAGCAGAAGAGAGGCTACTGTTGTGCAAAGAGTTTTGGAATGAGTATGAAAAGTTTTTAGAGTGGCTTAGTGAGACAGAAAACACAATCAAGAAATCTGACGAGGCCATGGCATCAGGATTAGAGATCTCGAGAAGCAGACTAAAGCGATTTGAGGTATACATAGTGTAATGATTAAATATCAAATAGAAGGAAGATCCTTGTAGTTACTACGCAACTTAAGCAGTATTGAAAAGAAAGCCTGAAAAAAAATTTAGGCTTGAACGGAATTCGAATCCATGACCTCTGCGATGCTGGTGCAGTGCTCTACCAACTGGGAGCTGGTCATATTGTGAGTTCGTAATATACCCATGAAGGATGAATGAATAAGTAAATGTAAATATATGAAACATAGATTTTGAACTATGAATGAAAGATCAAATAGAAGGAAGATCCTCGCAGTTACTACGCAACTTAAGCAGTTGCCAAAAGAAAGCCTGAAAAAAATGTCGGGTTTGAATTGTATAATGATTATCAAATTGATGTTGTATAATAACAAGGCTAAGTCATACTGGCTATGTCATATAGGTAATGCTAATTTGGAAACATTGTCACACCTTACTGAGCTAAGTGATAAAATCTTGATAGGTCACTCTATTTAAAGCAATACTTCTTCACTGCCTCACACCAAGCATCATTGTTTCTTCAGGTATTTTTTAAAGATATCACTTGTCACAAACCCCAGATGGAGCGCATCATTAAGCGGAGTAAATATCTACTGTTGGAGGCGAATACAAGTTCTGCATCCGACATCCGACTTGGTGTAGAATCAGCACAGGCCCGATGGCAAGCAATGTTTACCCGCATAGAGAGCCTTGTAAATAGACATAGTAAATTAACAGCTCAAGCTGAGAAATTTGAGCAGCTTCACCAGGAGGTTTACAGCTTTCTGACAGAAACAGAACTCAAGTTGATTGCACTGGATCCGTACACTTCAGATGAAGAGCCACGTGTCCAGCTTGACAAACTTAAGGTACAAATGTAATGTCCTTACAGGTTGACATCAAATTGAGATTCTATACAGCAAATATCATCGCATTCTTTGACATCCTTGTTAACATTCATTTATCATGCATTAAATGTAATTTGTCAAGCTTCAAGCAGTTGCGAAAAGGTTGAGACACTCTGCATTTTTTGCTATTTTCTGCAAATAATGCACTCCAAAAGGCCAATGAACAATGTAAAGCACTTCAAGCCCCCTCTCACTTTCAATGTTGAAGCTTGCTTGGTCTAAAAAGTACCCAATAACAGAGTCTGATCAACTCTACGAGCAATTATTGCTCGTAGTTTCTATTCTCATCAGCTTAGCTGAACATGTTCAAAATGTGTGGTTCCAAAAAGTGCTGTTTTATATCATTAACAAGGAAGGTAAAGTCGTCTAACTTGCATTTAAAGAGTAGCTTAAGAGTTTTAAGGTTTGTCTTTAAAAATTAAGTGGTCTTGTAAAGTGCCCAAAGGTGACTGCAGAGATTCATGGACAAGAAAACATTTATTTTTCAACTATTAAAAGCAATGTTTTGAACATTTTTAGGCTCTACAAAGACTAATCAACATGAACTACTCAAAGCTAAAGGTTCTGTTACAAGAAGGAAAATCCATGCGAGAATATTGTTCCTCGGGGGAGTTCCAATCTGTGCAGCAAACGATGGATGAGCTGAACTCCAGATGGCAACAGGTATTGTCATCATGAATTATGTTCACTTCGCACCACAGCTTCTTCACTCCCGGTCAATAAGGGGCTGGATAATCTCTTATCTATCTCAATGTATCTTTGTTGGGGCGAAATGACTGGATACTCATAAGTACTCTACATGTACATCTTATGCTCTGTTCAGCCTAGATGCCCATGCACTGAAAAGAATGTTGTTCAGACTCCTTACTGCCTCATTTGCCCGCCATTTTGTTTACTGTATCACATGGAGGCATGGGATAAAGCGCGGGAACTGACAAAATCCTGTTCAGAACAGTGTCCGTGCCAAGGGCTGGTGCCTAAGTACTACCCATTGAGGTATAGTGCCCTTGTCCAAGAGTTGGACCTAGGCACCTAGTCTCAATTGGGCCTAAGTACAACATTGCCAAAGCATATTGCAAAAAAGCTTAAATTTCTATTGTCAAGATAAAGTCTAAAGCTAGAAAAACTTTGTACAGCATACCGAAAGCATCCAAAGCAGGTTTCATTTGGCACACATGGACACAGACACATGACTCTGAGTATAACTCTAATGATATAAAACTGGAAGGAAAACCGAAAAATTTTGTCTTCTTCCTTCTTAAGATATTAATCAGTGAAAATCAAATGTGTGGACGATTAGGCTTTTGCCAAAGGATTTGTCTTTGGTGGCAATGAAAATTGGTTTGGGGTTAGTGAAAAGTCGTGGAACTTTTGTTTATCACGATGAGTGGTAACCATGCAAGAACTGTTGATGGTTGTTGTTTTACATGTATGGGTGTTCTTATCATCCAGGCCCTTCATTGTTGCATGACATGGATCCTGGATCTAGCGATTCCTAGTCCTCAGTCTAGTCCTTCGGCGGCAGCTGCAGTTGGATCCAACTCATCCAGGAGCTAATTCTACTGTAATAGGTAAGGTGTTTGTGCAGGATGGAAGAACGGGGGTTGGGATGATGGGGGAGGAGGGGGAGGAGGAGAGGGGTTCAAACAAACCTTTTATTTTGAATTGGTGTTTATGTCATTTCTCACACCCTTTGTCTATTTCATCACTTATTTAACAATCATTCCATGAGTGCACATTGGTTATGAGATGATAGATAGCCAATGAGGCGCGTATACACCTCGTTGGCTATAATCATCTCATATCCAACAAGCGTGAGTGGAATAATATTGTTTTATTAAAAACAGTCAAGAAATATTGCTTCATGTAGATCTTGCTGATTTTGCTTTGCAAGAACAACCAGAAGTCAATTTTATGGTCGCTATTTCTCGGGTACGGTATAATGGCTCATATACACTATTGCCGCTAAGCTAATCAAATCCCTGGAATTGCATTATACAATGATCCAGTTTTTAATAATACAGGATATTACATGCAGTGATACATACGCAAAGCACGTTTGGGGACGGGAGAGGCTGAAGTAGAAGCCGGGAGTTTATTTGGTCCAGGGCCCCCCCCCCTCCCCCCACAGTTCTTGCTATTTTTGAAGCAAATTAACTTTATCTAATAACATTGGTAAAGCATTCAACACAATACATCCTACTTGATATAATTTTTTAAAAATGTATTACTTCTATTTTCTTGTTCTGTTTTCAGATCAATTGAAGGGATCGATCCATTGAGTTAACCTCTTATACATAAAAAAGTTATTTATAAGTAATATATTTTCAACATTTTTATATAAAGACTTTCTGTAAATAAGTGTGTTGTGTTTGCGGTCACGTGATACAAAACTTTGAAACTAAAATATTATAATTATATTAATTCATGTATGTGCAATTATAAGAATTCATATGAATGTGTTATTATATTATAACTTAAGTGAATGTGTAATTCACTGTTGATGTTCTCACTATATTTATCAAAACGGTTGTAAGTTATAATGTCGTCTTGTACAGCATACGTGATAAACAGCACATTATCAAAGTACTACTGAGATGCAATATCATTTATGTGGTCATACTTAAGGATTCCACTCAGACTAATAAATTGGAATTACCTTGCGCATGCTCCATAGCAACCTCATTCCCGGGGTTTTCAGTCCCTTGTAAATTGAAAAAGTCCTGGAAATGAGTTAAGCTCAATAGCTTTCATCCACTAATAAAGGGTCATCCTTTGGAATGTCGTCTGTAGACTTACTTTGGGTTAAAAAATATTTTTGGTTGTAATGTTAACGTTTGAAATGATTTAAGCTCTGCTGAATTATTAATAGGAGCAACTTAAAGAAATAAAGTTTTGTATGTAATTGCATCTGTTTTTTTTTTTTTTTTTACGAAATAATTAAGATAAGTAGATTGTTGGATATTGTTGTCTTCATCACAACACACCCAAATATGTGTAAAATGTCAATTGTTATGAAAATAAAAAGTTATTTTTATACCGTTATGTGAAAAAAATGCTATCTAGATCTCGGAAGAACCTTGTATTTGCTGGTACATTGAAGATCAAATGAATACTTCTGTTTGTGTTTGGTTCCGTTTTCAGTGAAAAGTAGCTTCTCTAACAATGCTGCAGAAACAGCATTCGATTTGTTATCTTGAAAGTATACAACAATATGTTACATTCGAAACGCTGTTCCATGGGCAAGTAATTCATGGTAAGGTGCCATATAGTTGCCCACAACCCTAACCATACGCCTCCATATAGTCACCCAACCATCCATATACAGTCGAACCTCCCTTTGCGACCACCTCTCGTAAGCGACCACCTCTCATTAGCGACCACTTTTCCAAAATACCAAACGTTTTCAAGTCAAATCACTATAGATGGAACCTCTCGTAAGCGACCACTTTTAGAGATGATATTTTTCAATTTTCCATTCTTTTAACCTCCCGTAGGCGACCACTTGACACAATCTGCTGTTTCTCTCACGGGCGAAAATTGAAAAATGTGCCGCTGTAACTGGCCCACATCATTACAGCGGACGCCGTAATAAAATCTCATAGCCGATGCTACCGGAATTGTCTACCGAAATAGCTTAGCATTAAAACAATTGATAACATACACATGCATCATAGTGTACACTGAAATAAACTTTAATCAGGTTGAATCCCTTGTAGGAAAGACACTCCGGTTATCTTGTAAATTGCAAGCATGTACATGCATGACCAGTGATAACTCTCTCAACCTTGTATTACTCAACAGAAAAATTGTGGCGATAACAAACGTCAACTGGATTATGTAACAAACAAACAAACAAACGCGAAAGTTGTAGATGTTTTACGCTTGAAATGTAACATTACAAAAATGACTAAATCAGGCAGTCTAAAGAAAACTGAGTTGTTACTTTGGCTTTCAATAAGCACTGGCAAAAGGGTTAGGTCTCCGCAATTACTATATCTAAATTACCCGAAATTTAGACCCCTGTGGTCTGACCTCTGGTAAGCGACCACCTCTCATAAGCGACCACATATCCTTGACATTATGGGTGGTCGCTTACTGGAGGTTCGACTATAGTCA
Organism: Pavona decussata; assembly: GCF_977016875.1. Taxonomy (NCBI): domain Eukaryota; kingdom Metazoa; phylum Cnidaria; class Anthozoa; order Scleractinia; family Agariciidae; genus Pavona; species Pavona decussata. The sequence goes on along the minus strand of NW_028145470.1, from coordinate 694,363 downwards.
CCCTTACCTTACCATAAATAATATGCCGTTCCATGGGTACTGAGCTTGTGCACCCCACCGAACTGACAAAGATAGCGACTTGTACATTTACCCATAATTCTTAGCGTACGAAAACCCATAAAAACGCAACGAAAAGGTCTTAAGACTCCAAACCTAGCATACACAATGTTACCACAGAGATGAATTTCGCAAAAAAATAAAATGTCCTACGTGCCAATGTACTGTGTTAGGTTTGCAAGGTATTAATCAGCAGTGGTGTGTCATTTTCTCGGAGTTTTTGACGCTGCCGGAAAAGCAGATATTGACGACCATTGACAAGGGATAACCAGGCATTTTTCAGAGCTACCGTGTAGCACGAAAATTTTGCGGGAGTTTTATTTTGCGGATTGGTGATTTTTTGTGGTTTGCGGGAACAAATTTGTGCGGTTTGAGATGACTGAAATTTCTACTGGGAACTAATTTTTGCGATGCTCTGTTCAAGCAACAGAACATTTGAGTGGAAGAAACCGTAATATTTTCAACTTTTATTGTATGTTGAGTCACAGTTCACTCTACTTACATATTGGAAACATATCACTGTAATGCCTTACTGCGTAAAGGGACTGAATAACAACAAAACAAAAAGCCCACCCTAACCATGCACAACAAAACACTGTTTCGTAAAGAAAGTAGTATGAATGTTTGAATTGTCATAGCTGAAACCTTTCGAGGCATACAGAGGGGCTTTCGAGTGAAAGATGTAGCTAGTATACAAGTTTGAGACCTAACTGGGAGCGGCCTGCTAAAATGCAAAACGTTGCCCTACTGTAACGCAATGAGACTGCACTTCTGTGCAGGCTGCCGCTGAAGCGTCACTAGAACATGGTTGGTCTGCTGCACGATTCGAGTCTGTGCGTTCCTTCAGATGACCCATTCGTGCCAATCCAATCTACTGAACTGCTTTACCCTTGACAGCTCTAGTTGCTTTTACCATTGGAAAATCATGTTACTGTTCTTGTTTAAGGCCAATGTATATCGCCCAGTGGCACAAGTCTATTAAAAGCAGAGTTTTTAATTTTTCTGAAGGGAGTTAATTTTTGCGGCGTTTTATTTTGCGGGTGTTTTTTTCTGCGGGAACTAATTTTTGCGGATCGAGGTCAATCCGCAAAATCCGCAAAAATTAGAACCCGCAAAATTTTCATGCTACACGGTATATAAGCAACGATTCTAAAAAGCGAATACATAATGTCATGTATGGAATTACTGACTTTTCAAATTGAAGCTTTATTATCTCAGAAATGGGTGTTGTTTTGAATCTCAATCAGTAGTACTTGCTAAGATCTTCTTCTCCTGCATAGTCATAAACTGCGCAAAAATACCTTTGAATTAGAGATACACAGAACATATGCGCAGTAGAAAACGAAGGCACAGTCCTTAAATACTCTCAGGGGTGTAGGGTTAATAGGCACTTTACTTTTCTTCTAGTAAGCAGTGACGACTATAACACCAACGAAGAAGTAACTTAAAAATGAAATTCGCGTGTACAGACTTACCACGCGATACTTTCAACTCATCTGATTTGCGTCCTGTGGCCGCGAGAGGATCGTAAGCAAGGAAAACTGGCTGTCATGTGTTCAGGTTATCCACAGAACCTTGAACTTAGTCATTTCACGTTGTTGCTTTGGAGAGAACGGCAAAGAAATGTACTCACGGAATGACGCTAGAGCAGAGTCAGTGGCTGTTGGGAATAAGTTTCGTTTTGAAAAACGTTGTCGTTGTCGTAATCGCTACTTAAAGTTCCTCATGTGATTCGTGGATGATGTCTTGACGCAAGCCGTGTATTCCAAACGTTAGGCTTGTTTTGCGCACTATGCTGAGTAGTTCTACACTGGCTATTCTGATCACATATCTGAGCAGTAATTTGAAGTAATATATCAAACACGAGGAAGAGTGTTTCCGCCTCCGATTTCCCAACACTGAGAAGTAGGTTGGAAAAACGAGGCGCGGCCGAGTTTTTTTTAACCAACTTCGAGGTGTTTGGAAATAGGAGGAAACCCTCTTTCGAGTGTTTGTTACAGCTTCTCAAACTATTAATAATTCTTGGAGAAATTCGAAGCAAAAGTTCACAAAATTTCATGATAATTAAGATCACATTTCTAAACCTCCTTCACTGTAGTGATTTGCTTTGTTTTGGCTTGATGAATTATTAATGAGTTTGAGAATGAAGTATTGTTGGATTTGTTGTCCATTTTCTGTAAATCAGGCGTTTATAGTTTTAGCCTGCAGTTCACTGACCTATTGTTTAGTGAGATTTGGGAGCTTTAGTAATAAAGACGGCGACAGCAGCGAAAACGTCATTATTAAAATGAATTCGCGTTTTGTCAAACGTCGTCGCGATTATTCCAACTCGCCTTAAAATGTAGGTGAAATTTCCCGGAGTTGAATTTTTGGAGACCGCACCCAAGTTTAGAAAAAGAAGAACAAATTCGTCGTTGTGTGTTTACGTCTTCCATAAAACGGCCCATCTGGAAATTTCACGTCCTAGTCGTGCAGTGACGGCAAAGAAATGTACCAAAAAGTGTAATGCACGTGCGGAGTTGTTGTTTTGGTTATTATGCCTTTGACGTTTTTGACGTCACTTGTTGCCATCGCCATCGTCGTTTCTAAAGCCGGCGACACACCTGGCGATTTTATACCCTGATCATGGCGAATTTGATCGTCGGCGAAAATCGCAAGCGATTTTCTCCACCGATTGATGCAGACACACTTGGCGATTTTTTTCGCTGATCGCGGCAATGTGGCAGTTTTGAAAAGTCATGTGATAAAATCGCCCAACCTGATGGGTTGGCTTTATAGGCGATTCGCAGCAATGACCGTGGAAAATCGCGGGAAGGAGCAAACTTGGCGAATGCCGGTGAATTCAATCGCCGATATCTGACATGCCAGATATCGGCGATTTTATACGCCGACCGCGGCGATCGGCGAAAATCACAATCGCTGCACCGGGCACACCAAGCGTGTCGCTGGCTTAAAGATCCCTATTATCGAAAGCGCGAAGGAAACTTTTCATCAGTAAAACCCGGAATTCGAAGAAGCCTAACCAGAGTTCTTCGAGATAAGGTTTTAACAAACCTTGGAATGAATTTCTCATACAAGACACAGTGGATTTGTCCCATAATTAAAGTTTATTTCATTCGTGCCTGTTCACTGTTACAGTGTTAAATTGAAAATTCCCCCTTGTTTTCAAGTGAATTGACTCACAAGTTTCACAGATAATTCTTGGATGATAATATCTTGTTTTCCCTCCCCGAGTTTATATTTTCTTTTCTAATCTATCCATATTTATTTTTTCTTGTTTTCTTTGCTGTACCTACGGTGGAAGTGCAAACAGCCGCGATAGTGCTCGCCTGCGCCGTTTCTTTCTTTGTTCGATGACCTCCTTGTCCTCGTTTATTGCTATTTCGCCTGCGTGTGACGGGCCTGCTACGCATTTAAACGGGGAGCACTGGCAATCAGAGATGACACTGTAGACTCCCGCCTTCTCTGTGCCGTCTGGGCATTTGAACGTAATATCCTGCTCCATATACCCGATAGGTTTGCAGCACGAGCAGTCGGGTTCGTAACGATCGGGTCCATACCATGCTATGGCGGAAGACACACAGTTACCCGCGCACGAAGTTACGCTGACTACTGATGTGCAGTTGTTATCATCTGTGATTGTGTGCTCCCTCTTGTGCATCTTAAGCCTGCAGTGATCCCCCTTGTTGGGTTCTTCAAGTGGTGTAATGCGCTCTGTGGGATTAAAGGTAACTATCATTACCACAGGCTTTTGTAAATAAACCTTTAAGGCCTCTTGAGGGGCTTATAGGGGAAGTATCATGGGGTTTTTGACCTCTTTTGTTAAAAATTGGGAAATAAGACCGTCAGTTTGCCACAAAATAATTCTAGAACAACGAGAGGAGAGAAATCAACTCAATTCTTGACAGGAACAACTCGTACTCTGTTCTAACGCATTTTGGAAACAAAAATGCGAAAACTTGAAAAAGATTTAGCGTAACATTTTTCAAGTTTCAATCCATTCCGACGTACTCTGCCTCTGGCCAGGGGCACTAATCGACAGTTTTATTGCACTGGGGTGATAATTTATAACAAAACTAGACAATTGTTTTTTTTTTTTCCAGTTGTCAGACAAACATTTTGGGTTTTGAAATGACATCAAATTTTCGTGATACTTCCCCTTTAAGACAGAAGAGAAAATTATTCGCTGTTATTTCAGTTGAGCCTGTAGTCAACCGGGCAAACGAGGCGAAAGGGATAATACAATAGGCCATTTCCGAGTTGCTGTGAACCTCATTATGAAAGCGAGTTTGAGTGCAAAGCTTTTCATATGAAAATTAGTTTTGTTTGCATATGAATGAAAACTTATTTTCATAGCAGAAACTTTGCACTTAGCCTCGCTTTCATAGTAAGGCTTAAAGCAACTCGGAAATGGCCTATTGCCAAACTTTTCAAGGTTGTAATACTGTGACAGATAATCGAGTCAATCATAGGCACACCAAAGACTCAAAAAGCGTCAGGATGAAACAGAGAATATTCACGTACCACATGGCGGGCAGCATTTTTCGTCACTGTCTGGTCGTTTGAATCCCTAGGGAGAAAGGTAAAAAGATGATTATTTATTTATTGATTTATTTATTGATTGATTGATTGATTGATTGATTGATTGATTGATTTATTTATTTATTTATTTATTTATTTATTTATTTATTTATTTATTTATTGCCTCAGTAGGAGTTGACAGTTTAGTGACGGTGTCGAGGACCGTGTCGACTCACTAACTGAGGGACTGGGTTTATATCTGACTAACCGACTCACTGAGTGACTGTCTGACTAACTTGCTGTCTGACTGTCTGACTCATTGCACTGACTGTCCTCACCGACCGAATAAATTAGTGACTAACTGACTAGCAGAAACACAGCCCTTGAAATACTCACCGGTTCGCACTCATCGCATACTGTGACTGTCTTAGTGATGTGTCCTATTTTTTTCGGAGGCAGGGGAGGGCATTCGACAGAAACTACTTCGCACTTGGCCTTTATGCAAGGTCCATCGTCCCACTCATCGTTTTTCTAGAAACAGTTTGAAATTAAATCATATCAGATCTAGAAAATTTACCATACAGTTAAGTTATTTTAAGAGTTATATTATTAACCAAGCCTTGGATACGAGCAATCGTGCGCACTGAATAGGTCACTCCTAATAGGCTATCAGCTTTTCTGGCTCACAATTCAATTTTTTCCGAGTCTGATTGGTTTGAATTAATCAAGTGATGTTATAGTGTTCACCTTTGGAGACATTATTAGGGGATAGGTCCATATAAGGACGGTGCCTACTTTTGTTACTGCGCATACGCTCTGCGCATCTCGAGATACTTGGGTTTCCTATGGGCGGTGCTACTAATACAGGGATATTTTTGTGCGGTGTAAAACTATGCCGAGAAAACAGAACTTAGCAAGTGCTCTATCCATTTTGTCAGATATAATAAAGCTTCGATTTGAAAAAAAAAAAACGCCATACATTGCTTTTGTATTTTAATGCTTTTAGAATAATTGTTGCTTAATTATCTCTAGAAAAAAAATTCCCCGCTACCTTAATTTTCGTTCTGGATTCCAGTAGCCTATACTAAGAACTGCTTTTCCCGCATAGTTATAAACTGTGCAAAAAAACTTTCGTATTAGTAGGCACCGCCCAACTGAGCAGATCAGAACTCCATTCAAGCCATAAATAAACTTCCTTGACATTTTAAATCTTTGTCTGGGTGCTGAAGTTCGATTATTCAAACCCAAAATCCCATTTTTAAATTTTTTTTCAGCCATTTTACACTCTCAGTTTGAAAATAGATTTTTTTAAACTTTATTATGCCAAGAGCACAATGATTCCGGATCAGGAAACTAACATTTTTGAACTGTATCCGAAATGTTTGAACCCAGGCGCATAGCGTTTGTACCACTATCCGGCCCGCATTTTGTTTGATGGTTGATTTTTGCTGCGGTTTGTTTTGGCTCTGATTTAAGGGGGTGGGGCTGGGGAAGCTTTTCTCTAGATTTTGAATTCCCGGATTTGAATTTCGCGCGCAAAGTGGCGGGCGGCCAACCAAGGAGAGGGTACCAAGCTGAACCACATTGTTGAAAAGTTTCCGCGAAAAACAACATCTGCTTGGATATTTAAACGCTTCGCTTTCCAAGCTGGTACGACAGAAACTCCCAAAGGTATGGAAAATTATAGCGAAGTCAATCATTTCAACAGCGAAGCCAATTAATCATTTGTAAGTTTCTACCAAGAAGCGATAGCAAGCGGTTATTTACAGCAAGATGAAATGGCAAGCTTTCAAAAACCATGCGTGCGGTTTTGGGACGACGAGGTAGGATACATGTATTTTAGTTAAGCTTAGCTTATTTAAACTTAAACTTATTGAATTGTTAGAAAAGTATTTTTTTTCCTTTCTGCTACGGGTGCATTGAGCACGGATTGAGCATCGTGTGATTTACTACCGATCGGCCGTACGAGAGGAACGATAAAAATATTGAGAATTACGTTCGGGTTTCTTGTATTGTAAGTTTAATTTCAGCTTTCTCTGTTTGGCTGAGATATTAAAGTTCTTTTTAAAATAAGGATTGGTTTTCCTTTTACCTAGATTTCTTGTTATGAGTTTTTAGACATTTCTGTTTTATCAGGTAATAGAAAATTACAAAAAGTATTCAGGTAACAAAAGCTTGTTGTTTTATAGAAACAATAGAACTTCGCGATTTGCTTCGCTGAGGATTTTGATCGGTTGAACCGCGAATTTGTCGGAAAATTTGACAGCGAACATGAGTTTTTTAAGACATTGGTACTACAGTTGTTTTTGTCTAATGTCCGGAACAGATTCAAATTTCAACGGCTGTAAAAAAAATTTAAAACTACGTACAAACCCATTCAAACCCTTTCAAGATTAACATAATTAATTATGTAATGTCAGAAATAGTTTTTCGCGAATTGAGTCGGATTGGACATTAACAGCCATCCCTTATCAATCGGATTCAATTCGAGCAAAACTATTTGCGTGACATTACATAATTAATTATGTTAATATTCAGCGATCTATTTCTGACAAACAGAGAGGAATCAAATTTCCGCCCGGTTTTAAACTTCGCCGTGGCGCTGATACTGGCAATTTCAAGGAATACTTTAATCTTTTCTGACAGTTTACGATCGCAACTTTAATTGTCCTCGAGCGGAAATTCAGTGTGTTATTGCAACGAAACCCCAGTCAACAAAAAAGGCTGAAACTCTTCTGCGTATCTTCGCTGGACCTAAACGTACAGAGTAAATATTCGAGGCTGACTTACGTCACGATATTCAGTTTCGTTGAATCTGTTTGTGTAGACGCATATTGGACACATAGATGCTGGAAAACAAACAACAAAAGGTTAGAAATTCGTTTAAAAGAATATGGCTTATTTCCTTTGAAAGTCACACAACAACAGCTATCCTAAAACGCGCAAAAACCCTATGAAACGAACATAGTTTATATGTCACGCCATTTTAAGACTTGAATATCTGGCTATCATCAGAGGAGGGGGGGAGGGTTACGTTGTTTCGGGTATTTTGTAACGTACAATTCCCCGAAAGGGTGTCCGGCACGCCATTTTCATCTTTATATATGCCATTAGGAGCCCGTTAATAACATGCAAATTTTGAGGATCGTATCATACTTCATTATTTGCGGTATATATTATTTGCTGTATATATTTTCAGGTGACGTTTTCGTTGCCGTTGCCGTCGTCGTTGCTTAAGCTCCCTAATTACTCAGACATAACGGCGTCCCCTTAGCTCTCAAATAAGAGCTGGTTGTAACCAAAAATCCCCAAAATTTTGTCATAGTGTTGATTATTAGTGAAGTACGATGAACAGCACTTACAACTGCTTATAGAGGCTGATGATGATGATGATGAAGTGGGTGTAATAGTTGAGGTAATTGAAGAGCTGGTCCTGAAAGAACAAAGCAAATAACATTATTAGATCTTTTACATCCTTGTTAGAGACTTAACAAATGTTTTTTTATGATGCAAAACAACAGAAAACAAACAGCTGCAACACAGATCTCTTAGTTTGCTTTCATTGAAAGGTTGAGTCACATAAAAAAGTTTGCTTCGTCGGTTGGAAAATTGTTACTGAATTTGGACCTTCTTTGTGATTATGTTATTTGACAATTACACTGCATTAGAGGACGTTGATATTAGAGGACGTTGACAGAAAACAAAGACAATTAGTCTAGTTTTAAAACCAAACTAAATGATTAAAGTGGAAATCTAGAAGGGAAAATAAAAGAAAATTTTCTTTTCAAGGAAATACCGATCATCTTGCCTATCAGCAATTGTTATAAAATTTACCATGAATTTGGATGTCTCTCACTCGAATAGACTACTGGCAGTCCCTTTCTGGATGTTCGGGAGGGCGCGCACGAAAAACCCGAAAGCGCACAGCGCGACGAGACTGGAGCGAGGAGAAAACAATCTAGTTTTCGTTTCTTTCGCTGGCTATTTCGCGCGCCATCTCGACTCTCCAGAAAGCAACTGCTACCAGTCAATCACTACAATGTCAAACGTCTCCGAAATTGTCCCAAAGAGTCTTGTTTACCGTGCTCTCTTATCAGTGTTAGAAGGAAGCTAGCTCACAAGGCATACGACGCTCCAAAACACATTCACATTTTACTCTTTGTAATCCCTAAACTACCGGCGTTGTCTTTAGATATCGACGCAACTCCAGGGTTAACGACAGTGCTGTTTATTACCTTGTTGAAATACTTGTTGAGAGGCTACTTGTGGTTGGTGTGGAAACACTCGAAGATGTTGATAAAGAGCTTGACGTGGATGCACTGAGAAGAGAAAACATCGGCTGGTGAGTTAGTATATCATGTAGGCTACTGAACAGGTTAGCATGTTTTGGTTTTTAGAGCTCTAGGAAAACTTCCTATATATGTATCAAAACGTCTTAACTTCGCAGTTCAATTATGAATTACACTTTAAATTCCGTTTTTAGAAAATTGCATCCACCAAAGTCCAGTATTAAACATTTTTGTTTTAATTATTTTACTGCCATGTACTATTTGTTAAAACTTGTACCCAGGGTTATTTACCAGATCAGATCACTAAATTAAATTGAATTTGCCATGTTGTTGCTTAAACCACCGGCACCCTTGCTCATCGATTGTCATTTAACTAAGTATGTTAGACGAAAATACAGAAGTACTCAACATGCCGCTGTGAACCTGACCTGAATATATGAAATATCTTTTTTATTAACTGATTGCATGATAAATGTATGTATCTGCCTTATCCTTAAGATGGCCACCTTTATTGTATAATTTACTACAAAACCAATAGAAAACCAAGGGCGATCTCCCCTGAAAAGCTCTTACAAGCTTGCTGAGATCATCCTGCTACTAAATAAGAAACTGTAGATGCAATTGATGTAAGCAAGAAAAGTGGCAAAAATAAATAAAGTGAAAGGTGAAGTGCCTGGCATTTTTAACTCTAAGGTTATTGTACCCCTATTATTTGTGAGTTAAATTGCAAATGTTTTTTGTAGATCCTGGGGTTAGTAAAATTTGTTTTTGTTTTTCTTTCTGCCACAACATCAAATTTTTCTCCTCGTTTCTTACCTTGATGATGTCGATGCGCTTGATGACGTTGATGCCGACGTGGAGTAACTAGAATAAAAAAGACGTGTTACATTTTAACGGTCTTTTTGCCCATTGCATAAATGGATTTAAGAATGCTTGGGGGTTGGAAAAGAAACATTTGTTATTATCTGGATGAAGTAGACACAGAGCAGACTTCATGTTAATACGATAAAAAGAAAACGACAATTATCGGAAAATCGAATTAATTCCAAATAATCGTTAATATAATTCATCAGTGCATTCACCTATCAGGTCACTGATAATATATCACATGCATAGACTTTTTATTAGCAAAACACCCTTTATTGGTATCCTTATCAAACATTCGATCCCTTGATGACGTTGACGCGCTTGATGACGTAGATACTGACGAAGATGTTGATACCGAACTTGACGTGGAGCAACTTAAGGAAAACAAAGCAATATTACCGGTTTTCAGTCGTTTTGGAGAAAACAAAAATAAATTCAAGAATGGATAGATCTTGGAAAAAAAGAAACGTTATTCATTACCTGGACGACGTGGACACACTCGACGAAGATGATACTGACGACGACGTTGACACAGAACTTGATGTGGATGCGCTAAAAAGAAAAACCTCCGTATCAGAAAATATCCTTTACAAAAGTATAATGTTAGAAATCTTTAACTGGTTTCCAAATTCGATTTCACAAAAGTCGTTTAAGCTGAATCTTACACAATTCCAATGGCGTGAATCCCGCTTAGGAATTACAAAAAATATTTCACAATTTTATTTCTCATTACCTCGATGAAGTTGAGATACTTGACGATGTCGATACTGACGACGATGTAGACACCGAGCTTGATGTGGACACGCTGAAATTAAACAATACAATATCACTGTCTAGTAATTACGCATAGATACAAATATCCCTTATCAGATATACATTAAGGTGATAACTATAGCCTCCATTCTTTCAAAAACAAATACAAAAGCACCGTTAAATAAGCATACTTCCATGCATATGTGCATATTTTCTAAATGTATCAATATATCGATAACCGCCATTAACTTTGTATTAGTATGCAACTAAACTTTCAGCGTTAGTATACCAACAGAACAAAAAGGACATAGAGCCAAACCATCAAGCATAATTTTAGTTTTTATTCCGTAGCCTTCTTTTACAACGACATAAATAAATTATTACAGAAATAAATTGCAGAAATATTACAAAAAAAGGAACATTTTATATTCCTTTACCTGGACGAAGTGGACACACTTGACGAGGATGAGGATGATACTGACGATGACGTTGACGCAGAACTTGATGTTGATGCACTACAACGCAAAAAGTCATTACCAGAAAATGTAGTCAGGAAAATTTTCACTCTTTAAAATTATAGAAAGTCCTAATATCAGACATACGTAAAAGCTTTCTTAGGTACTAATATATGGTTTAAACTAAGTTAGCCAATTTGTACGGCTTGCACTCTTGCTGACTAATGACTGTAAAGGTTTGTTTGATAATGTCAGTAATTACCTCGAGGAGGTTGACACACTTGATGACGTCGATACTGAAGACGATGTTGACACCGAACTTGATGTGGAGACATTAAAATGAAAACAAGTCGTGATTAAAATGCCCGTACCGTACGGGACGGACAATGTTAAAAAATTCCCAGCTAATGCCCGGAGAGAGGGGAGAGGAGGGTGGGGACTGCTGGAACTGACTGTTGCATAAATTCACTATAAACTAAAGTTCTTGCTTCCACCTTCAAAGTTAGAGGACAGGTCTGTGCAATGGTTTTCACAAGCACGTCACTGCTTTTAGGATGTCTGTCACTAGAATAGACTACTGGCAGTCCCTTTCTGGATGGTCGGGAGGGGGCGCGCGAAAAAGCCGAAAGCGCACCCCGCGACGAGACTGGAGCGAGGAGAAAACAATCTAGTTTTCGTTTCTTTCACTGGCTATTTCGCGCGCCATCTCGACTCGCCAGAAAGAACCTGCTAGCAGTCTATCACTACAATGTCAACCGTCTCCGAAATTGTCCCAAAGAGTCTTGTTTACCGTACTCTCTTATCAGTGTTAGAAGGAAGCTAGCTCACAAGGCATACGACGCTCCAAAACACATTCACATTTTACTCTTTGTAATCCCTAAACTACTGGCGTTGTCTTTAGATATCGACGCAACCCCAGGGTTAACGACAGTGCTGTTTATTACCTTGTTGAAATACTTGTTGAGAGGCTACTTGTGGTTGGTGTGGAAACACTCGAAGATGTTGATACAGAGCTTGACGTGGATGCACTTAGAAGAGAAAACATCGGCTGGTGAGTTAGTATATCATGTAGGCTACTGAACAGGTTAGCTTGTTTTGGTTTTTCGGCTCTAGAAAAACTTCCTATATATGTATCAAAACGTCTTCACTTTGCAGTTCAATTATGAATTACACTTGAAATTCCGTTTTCAGAAAATTGCATCCACCAAAGTCCAGTATTAAACATTTTTGTTTTAATTATTTTACTGCCATGTACTATTTGTTAAACCTTGTACCCAAGGTTATTTACCAGTTCAGATCACTAAATTAAATTGAATTTGCCATGTTGTTGCTTAAAACACCGGCACCCTTGTTCATCGATTGTCATTTAACTAAGTATGTTAGACAAAAATACAGAAGTACTCAACATGCCGCTGTGAACCTGACCTGAATATATGAAATATCTTTCTTATTAACTGAGTGCATGATATATGTATGTATCTGCCTTATCCTTAAAATGGCCACCTTTATTGCATAATTTTCTACCAAACCAATAGAACCAAGGGCGATCTCCCCTGAAAAGCTCTTACAAGCTTGCTGAGATCATCCTGCTACTAAATAAGAAACTGTAGATGCAATTGATGTAAGCAAGAAAAGTGGCAAAAATAAATAAAGTGAAAAGTGAAGTGCCTGGCATTTTTGACTCTAAGGTTATTGTACCCCTATTATTTGTGAGTTAAATTGCAAATGTTTTTTGTAGATTCTGGGGTTAATAAAATTTGTGTTTGTTTTTTCTTTCTGCCGCAACATCAAATTTTTCTCCTCGTTTCTTACCTTGATGATGTCGATGCGCTTGATGACGTTGATGCCGACGTGGAGTAACTAGAATAAAAATGACGAAATGTTACATTTTAACGGTGTTTTTGCCCATTGCACAAATGGATTTAAGAATGCTTGGGGGTTGGAAGAAAGGAGAAAATGATGTTGACGCAGAGCATACTTCATGTTAATACGATAAAAAGAAAACGACAATTATCGGAAAATCGAATTAATTCCAAATAATCGTTAATATAACTAATCAGTCCATTCACCTATCAGGTCACTGATAATATATCACGTGCATAGACTTTTTATTGGCAAAAACACCCCTTATTGGTATCCTTATAAAACATTCGATCCCTTGATGACGTTGACGCGCTTGATGACGTAGATACTGACGAAGATGTTGATACCGAACTTGACGTGGAGTAACTTAGGGAAAACAAAGCAATATTACCGTTTTTCAGTCGTTTTGGAGAAAACAAAAATAAATTCAAGAATGGATAGATCTTGGAAAAAAAGAAACGTTATTCATTACCTGGACGACGTGGACACACTCGACGAAGATGATACTGACGATGACGTTGACACAGAACTTGATGTGGATGCGCTAAAAAGAAAAACCTCCGTATCAGAAAATATACTTTACAAAAGTATAATGTTAGAAATCCATAAATGGTTTCCAAATTCGATTCCACAAAAAGTGTTTAAGCTGAATCTTACACAATTACAATGGGGTGAATCCCGCTTAGGAATTACCAAAAATAAAAACACAATTTTATTTCTCATTACCTCGATGAAGTTGAGATACTTGACGATGTCGATACTGACGACGATGTAGACACCGAGCTTGATGTGGACACGCTGAAATTAAACAATACAATATCACTGTCTAGTAATTACGCATAGATACAAATATCCCTTATCAGATATACATTAAGGTGATAACTATAGCCTCCATTCTTTCAAAAACAAATACAAAAGCACCGTTAAATAAGCATACTTCCATGCATATGTGCATATTTTCTAAATGTATCAATATATCGATAACCGCCATTAACTTTGTATTAGTATGCAACTAAACTTTCAGCGTTAGTCCACAACAGAACTAAAAGGACATAGAGCCAAACCATCAAGCATAATTTTAGTTTTTATTCCGTAGCCTTCTTTTACAACGACATAAATAAATTATTACAGAAATAAATTGCAGAAATATTACAAAAAAAGGAACATTTTATATTCCTTTACCTGGACGAAGTGGACACACTTGACGAGGATGAGGATGATACTGACGATGACGTTGACGCAGAACTTGATGTTGATGCACTACAACGCAAAAAGTCATTACCAGAAAATGTAGTCAGGAAAATTTTTACTCTTTAAAATTAAAGAAAGTCCTAATATCAGACATACGTAAAAGCTTTCTTAGGTACTAATATATGGTTTAAACTAAGTTAGCCAATTTGTACGGCTTGCACTCTTGCTGACTAATGACCGTAAAGGTTTGTTTGATAATGTCAGTAATTACCTCGAGGAGGTTGACACACTTGATGACGTCGATACTGAAGACGATGTTGACACCGAACTTGATGTGGAGACATTAAAATGAAAACAAGTCGTGATTAAAATGCCCGTACCGTACGGGACGGACAATGTTAAAAAATTCCCAGCTAATGCCCGGAGAGAGGGGAGAGGAGGGTGGGGACTGCTGGAACTGACTGTTGCATAAATTCACTATAAACTAAAGTTCTTGCTTCCACCTTCAAAGTTAGAGGACAGGTCTGTGCAATGGTTTTCACAAGCACGTCACTGTTTTTAGGATGTCTGTCACTAGAATAGACTACTGGCAGTCCCTTTCTGGATGGTCGGGAGGGGGCGCACGAAAAAGCCGAAAGCGCACCGCGCGACGAGACTGGAGCGAGGAGAAAACAATCTAGTTTTCGTTTCTTTCGCTGGCTATTTCGCGCGCCATCTCGACTCTCCAGAAAGCAACTGCTAGCAGTCTATCACTACAATGTCAAACGTCTCCGAAATTGTCCCAAAGAGTCTTGTTTACCGTACTCTCTTATTAGTGTTAGAGGGAAGCTAGCTCACAAGGCATACGACGCTCCAAAACACATTCACATTTTACTCTTTGTAATCCCTAAACTACTGGCGTTGTCTTTAGATATCGACGCAACCCCAGGATTAACGACAGTGCTGTTTATTACCTTGTTGAAATACTTGTTGAGAGGCTACTTGTGGTTGGTGTGGAAACACTCGAAGATGTTGACAAAGAGCTTGACGTGGATGCACTTAGAAGAGAAAACATCGGCTGGTGAGTTAGTATATCATGTAGGCTACTGAACAGGTTAGCTTGTTTTGGTTTTTCAGCTCTAGAAAAACTTCCTATATATGTATCAAAACGTCTTCACTTTGCAGTTCAATTATGAATTACACTTGAAATTCCGTTTTCAGAAAATTGCATCCACCAAAGTCCAGTATTAAACATTTTTGTTTTAATTATTTTACTGCCATGTACTATTTGTTAAACCTTGTACCCAAGGTTATTTACCAGTTCAGATCACTAAATTAAATTGAATTTGCCATGTTGTTGTTTAAAACACCGGCACCCTTGTTCATCGATTGTCATTTAACTAAGTATGTTAGACAAAAATACAGAAGTACTCAACATGCCGCTGTGAACCTGACCTGAATATATGAAATATCTTTTTTATTAACTGAGTGCATGATAAATGTAGGTATCTGCCTTATCCTTAGGATGGCCACCTTTATTGCATAATTTTCTACCAAACCAATAGAACCAAGGGCGATCTCCCCTGAAAAGCTCTTACAAGCTTGCTGAGATCATCCTGCTACTAAATAAGAAACTGTAGATGCAATTGATGTAAGCAAGAAAAGTGGCAAAAATAAATAAAGTGAAAAGTGAAGTGCCTGGCATTTTTGACTCTAAGGTTATTGTACCCCTATTATTTGTGAGTTAAATTGCAAATGTTTTTTGTAGATTCTGGGGTTAATAAAATTTGTTTTTGTTTTTTCTTTCTGCCACAACATCAAATTTTTCTCCTCGTTTCTTACCTTGATGATGTCGATGCGCTTGATGACGTTGATGCCGACGTGGAATAACTAGAATAAAAATGACAAAATGTTACATTTTAACGGTCTTTTTGCCCATTGCACAAATGGATTTAAGAATGCTTGGGGGTTGAAAAACGAACATTTCTTATTATCTGGATGAAGTAGACACAGAGCAGACTTCATGTTAATACGATAAAAAGAAAACGACAATTATCGGAAAATCGAATTAATTCCAAATAATCGTTAATATAACTAATCAGTCCATTCACCTATCAGGTCACTGATAATATATCACGTGCATAGACTTTTTATTGGCAAAAACACCCCTTATTGGTATCCTTATAAAACATTCGATCCCTTGATGACGTTGACGCGCTTGATGACGTAGATACTGACGAAGATGTTGATACCGAACTTGACGTGGAGTAGCTTAGGGAAAACAAAGCAACATTACCGTTTTCAGTCGTTTTAGAGAAAACAAAAATAAATTCAAGAATCGATAGATCTTGGAAAAAATGAAACGTTATTCATTACCTGGACGACGTTGACGCACTCGACGAAGATGATACTGACGATGACGTTGACACAGAACTTGATGTGGATGCGCAAAAAAGAAAAACCTCCGTATCAGAAAATATACTTTACAAAAGTATAATGTTAGAAATCCATAACTGGTTTCCAAATTCGATTTCACAATAATTGTTTAAGCTGAATCTTACACAATTCCAATGGCGTGAATCCCGCTTAGGAATTACAAAAAAAATATTTCACAATTTTATTTCTCATTACCTCGATGAAGTTGAGATACTTGACGATGTCGATACTGACGACGATGTAGACACCGAGCTTGATGTGGACACGCTAAAATTAAACAATACAATGTCACTGTCTAGTAACTACGTATAGAGACAAATATCCCTTATCACATATACGTTAAGGTACTAACTACAGCCTCTATGCTTTCAAAAAAAAAACAATAACAACAACAACAACAATTACAAAGACACCGTGAAATAAGCATACTTCCATGTATATAGCTGCCTTTAACTTTATATTAGTATGCAGCTAAAATTTCAGCATTAGTATACCAACAATACTAGAAGGACATAGAGCCAAACTATCTAGCATAGTTTTAGTTTTTATTCCTTAGCCTTCGTTTACAAAGACAGAAATAAATGAATCCAGAAATAAATTTAAGATTGCAGAGCTATTAGAAAAAAAAGGAACATTTTATATTCTTTTACTTGGACGATGTGGACATGTAGAGCGGTTTTTCTTTCTTCAGCATTTATATAGAAAGGATCTCTCTCATGATAGACATGTACATTTCTTATGCTACGATAATTTATACGATAATTTATCCAACATGAGAAGAAATCTTAAGAGACGCAAGAAACAGCCTTTATTTTTCTTTACTTGGAGGATGTGGACACACTCGACGAGGATGATACTGACGATGACGTTGACACAGAACTTGATGTGGATGCGCAAAAAAGAAAAACCTCCGTATCAGAAAATATACTTTACAAAAGTATAATGTTAGAAATCCATAACTGGTTTCCAAATTCGATTTCACAAAAATTGTTTAAGCCGAATCTTACACAATTCCAATGGCGTGAATCCCGCTTAGGAATTACAAAAAAATATTTCACAATTTTATTTTTTCATTACCTCGATGAAGTTGAGATACTTGACGATGTCGATACTGACGACGATGTAGACACCGAGCTTGATGTGGACACGCTAAAATTAAACAATGCAATATCACTGTCTAGTAACTACGTATAGAGACAAATATCCCTTATCAGATATACGTTAAGGTAATAACTACAGCCTCTATTCTTTCAAAAAAAACAACAACAACAACAACAATTACAAAGACACCGTGAAATAAGCATACTGGCATGCATATAGCCGCCTTTAACTTTATATTAGTATGCAGCTAAAATTTCAGCATTAGTATACCAACAATACTAGAAGGACATAGAGCCAAACTATCAAGCATAGTTTAAGTTTTTATTCCTTAGCTTTCGTTTACAAAGACAGAAATAAATGAATCCAGAAATAAATTTAAGATTGCAGAGCTATTAGAAAAAAGAAGGAACATTTTATATTCCTTTACCTGGACGATGTGGACACACTCGACGAGGATGATACTGACGATGACGTTGACACAGAACTTGATGTGGATGCGCAAAAAAGAAAAACCTCCGTATCAGAAAATATACTTTACAAAAGTATAATGTTAGAAATCCATAACTGGTTTCCAAATTCGATTTCACAAAAATTGTTTAAGCCGAATCTTACACAATTCCAATGGCGTGAATCCCGCTTAGGAATTACAAAAAAATATTTCACAATTTTATTTTTTCATTACCTCGATGAAGTTGAGATACTTGACGATGTCGATACTGACGACGATGTAGACACCGAGCTTGATGTGGACACGCTAAAATTAAACAATGCAATATCACTGTCTAGTAACTACGTATAGAGACAAATATCCCTTATCAGATATACGTTAAGGTAATAACTACAGCCTCTATTCTTTCAAAAAAAACAACAACAACAACAACAATTACAAAGACACCGTGAAATAAGCATACTGGCATGCATATAGCCGCCTTTAACTTTATATTAGTATGCAGCTAAAATTTCAGCATTAGTATACCAACAATACTAGAAGGACATAGAGCCAAACTATCAAGCATAGTTTAAGTTTTTATTCCTTAGCTTTCGTTTACAAAGACAGAAATAAATGAATCCAGAAATAAATTTAAGATTGCAGAGCTATTAGAAAAAAGAAGGAACATTTTATATTCCTTTACCTGGACGATGTGGACACACTCGACGAGGATGATACTGACGATGACGTTGACACAGAACTTGATGTGGATGCGCAAAAAAGAAAAACCTCCGTATCAGAAAATATACTTTACAAAAGTATAATGTTAGAAATCCATAACTGGTTTCCAAATTCGATTTCACAAAAATTGTTTAAGCCGAATCTTACACAATTCCAATGGCGTGAATCCCGCTTAGGAATTACAAAAAAATATTTCACAATTTTATTTTTTCATTACCTCGATGAAGTTGAGATACTTGACGATGTCGATACTGACGACGATGTAGACACCGAGCTTGATGTGGACACGCTAAAATTAAACAATGCAATATCACTGTCTAGTAACTACGTATAGAGACAAATATCCCTTATCAGATATACGTTAAGGTAATAACTACAGCCTCTATTCTTTCAAAAAAAACAACAACAACAACAACAATTACAAAGACACCGTGAAATAAGCATACTGGCATGCATATAGCCGCCTTTAACTTTATATTAGTATGCAGCTAAAATTTCAGCATTAGTATACCAACAATACTAGAAGGACATAGAGCCAAACTATCAAGCATAGTTTAAGTTTTTATTCCTTAGCTTTCGTTTACAAAGACAGAAATAAATGAATCCAGAAATAAATTTAAGATTGCAGAGCTATTAGAAAAAAGAAGGAACATTTTATATTCCTTTACCTGGACGATGTGGACACACTCGACGAGGATGATACTGACGATGACGTTGACACAGAACTTGATGTGGATGCGCTAAAAAGAAAAACCTCCGTATCAGAAAATATACTTTACAAAAGTATAATGTTAGAAATCCATAACTGGTTTCCAAATTCGATTTCACAAAAATTGTTTAAGCTGAATCTTACACAATTTATATGGCGTGAATCCCGCTTAGGAATTACAAAAAAAATATTTCACAATTTTATTTCTCATTACCTCGATGAAGTTGAGATACTTGACGATGTCGATACTGACGACGATGTAGACACCGAGCTTGATGTGGACACGCTAAAATTAAACAATGCAATATCACTGTCTAGTAACTACGGTTAGAGACAAATATCTCTTATCGGATATACCTTAAGGTAATAACTACAGCCTCTATTCTTTCAAAAAAAAAAAAAAAACAAACAACTACAATTACAAAGACACCGTGAGATAAGCATACTTCCATGCATATAGCCGCCTTTAACTTTATATTAGTATGCAGCTAAAATTTCAGCATTAGTATCCAAACAATACTAGAAGGACATAGAGCCAAACTATCAAGCATAGCTTTAGTTTTTATTCCTTGGCCTTCGTTTACAAAAACAAAAATAAATGAATCCAGAAGTAAATTTAAGATTGCAGAGCTGTTAGAAAAAAGAAGGAACATTTTATATTCCTTTACCTGGACGATGTGGACACACTCGACGAGGATGATACTGACGATGACGTTGACACAGAACTTGATGTGGATGCGCTTAAAAGAAAAACCTCCGTATCAGAAAATATACTTTACAAAAGTATAATGTTAGAAATCCATAACTGGTTTCCAAATTCGATTTCACAAAAATTGTTTAAGCTGAATCTTACACAATTCCAATGGCGTGAATCCCGTTTAGGAATTACAAAAAAATATTTCACAATTTTGTTTCTTATTACCTCGATGAAGTTGAGATACTTGACGATGTCGATACTGACGACGATGTAGACACCGAGCTTGATGTGGACTCGCTAAAATTAAACAATGCAATATCACTGTCTAGTAACTACGTATAGAGACAAATATCCCTTATCACATATACGTTAAGGTAGTAACTACAGCCTCTATGCTTTCAAAAAAAAAAAAACAACAACAACAACAACAATTACAAAGACACCGTGAAATAAGCATATTTCCATGCATATAGCCGCCTTTAACTTTATATTAGCATGCAGCTAAAATTTCAGCATTAGTATACCAACAATACTAGAAGGACATAGAGCCAAACTATCAAGCATAGTTTTAGTTTTTATTCCTTAGCCTTCGTTTACAAAGACAGAAATAAATGAATCCAGAAATAAATTTAAGATTGCAGAGCTATTAGAAAAAGGAAGGAACATTTTATATTCCTTTAAGCTGCTTTCTCGCTGAATATGTCATTGACTTTTCAATTTCAAAGAGGCAATTTTTATTTTAAGAGGTAGTGGAGTTAATCTAAGTCTACCTAGGTTAGTCTTAACTGGATAAACCTTTCTTCAACATACAAAGTTGCTAACGTCTGTAACTCACTAAAACTTGAATTAAGGAAGAAACATCTTTCAAAGTTAACTAAGACTATTAGGAACGAAACTTTAAAAATTATGTATTTAAGTACTTAACTATATAAGTAACATTAGTTCTTATAATAGTCACTTTTTATTTTTGTGCTTTATAGTAGTTTTTACCGTTTTTATCTTTGTTATTTGTCAGTTTTATATAGCTGTAAATTTTGACATTTTAGCACGTACGTAATTTGAACGAGCGTTTAGCTCATTAGTCGTAACGTAGATTAAAAAAATAAATGATTGAAAACGTAAGACACACAAGAAAGAGTTTTTTCGAGTTCGCTTATGATTTGTTTTTTGTAGCTATAAACGATGATTGCAGGGTTTTTCTGTTACTTGAACAAGGAATCGCAAAAATTAGATCTCTTGGAAAGAATCAAACTCCCATCCATAGAAACTCGAAGAATCCAAGATATGCTATTGACTATTAACAATAGCATAACGGAGAAAGCTCCACCTGCAATCAGAGATCTTATCACCTTACATTGACCAAGTATGAGGTTCGACATTATTATATATCCTTTTTCTGCCAAACACGACTAAATATGGTCTCAGATCATGGAGATATTTTGCCACAAAGATATGGAACGAGCTAACAAATTATATTAGAATAAAAGCCGGCACTAACGAAGTGAAGAACAAAATCCGATCGCTTAAGTTTTGACTTATATTGGAATTATTTTGGCCGTGGACTACCTGTAAACTAGCTGATTAAAACTTGAAACTTGAAACTTGAAACTTGATTAAGCTAAGTGTAAATCCCACGTCAAATAAAGTATCTTATCGTATGTAATGTTTAAAAGACGAGTGGCACTTTTTTATCGGGATTTAAAACCACCAGGGAGTATTTTGAACGGCTTCGAAAACATTCCTGGAAAAACTTAAGCGTGTGTCATTAGAGTTAATAACAATAATGCTTTTGTGAACGATGGAAATTAGCATACGAGAAAAACATTAAACACCGCATACTAAAAAGGAGGAGGTTTTATCTGGTTTTAAAACCACTGCACGTGATGTTTAATGGACCATTTGATAGGTCAATGTTCTTTTGAATTATTAATGAGTTTTTGAACGTCTCTTAGTTCCAACAGAAATTCTAGTCATCTTGAGCCGCAAAAATTGGTTACCGTAAAAAAAAATTTCATGCCACTCGGCATGTAACAGCTTTCTTAGGTCATATTGTTTACGCTGATCCCAAGCCAATTTCCGCGGTGTTTTCTCCTGCTAAGAAGTGGCCGTAAACTTTTATTTGCCAGATAATTTGAGTAATTGCCGCGAGGAAGTTGAGACAGTTAATATTCGATACTTAAGGCAATGTTGACACCGAACTTGACGTGGAGGCACTGGGACAAAATGAATTGTGACATAAGTGAATGTGTTACTATGAATGATGCCTGAATGATGGTGTGTCATTTAGTGCCGTCTACAAGATCTTGTGATGCATTAACCTTGGTTTTAACCCTGTGATTTCTTGAGTATTTTTTTTTTCTTTTCTTTTTTTTTTTGCTCCAAGTCATATTAAGGTTACCGTATCTCTTCAGAGGTGTCTTAAAAGGTGTCTCGCGTCCAAGCGATGTAGCGCGTCCGGTTTAAACTGTAGATACCAGAACCCTGATATCAAATTAAAGCTTATAGAGCTGGCCATCAAACTAAACCAAGAATTTTAAAATTAAAATGAATTGTCGAATTTTAAGCGCTGTTTTCTCGAATTAATTTTTTCACTTGGAGGAGCCACTTCAAAGAGCTAAAACTCAAAGGGAATTTGTTCGTTTGCCTTCAAAATTGGACAGTAGCTAGTTTAACATATAAACAACAAAACACGTGTCTGCGAATTTTTTCTTTCGAAATCTGATTTTTTTTCCGAGAGCGATTTTTGTACGATCACTCCACTTTTTTTTCATCCGATTTCGAAAATGTTCTATAACTTTTCATTGCGATTGAATATGGCAAAAAGCAGACATGTTTTTAAAGCGCTTTCGGTCGGAAAACTGAGGAGCAAACTAAATTAGCGAAAAAAAAAATTCGCTTTGACTTATAGATTTGAAAAGGTGATTCGGACGCTCTCATTTAGAGGTCATGAAAAATTCGACAATTCATTTTATTTCAAAATTCTTGGTACAGTTTTATACCCAGCTCTATAAGCTTTAATTTGATATAGGAGTTTAGGTATCTACAGTTTAAACTCGACGCACTACATGCTCGGACGCGAGACACCTCTCAAGGTATAGGGTAACCTTAAGTTTATGTTTACAGAAGTGTTGAAATGAAAATCAGCGTGGTGATTAATGACTAGAGTTGCCTTAAGATGGTTGTACTGTCCAGGTAATCTGTATCTATAAAAGCCATTCAAAGTTAGTGACGAAAAGTGTGGTTAAACGGTGCTTCAGTGTAATTGTTTCTCTTAATGTTTCCATGGAATTTTTATGATACGATATAATATGATGTGATATGATATGATATGATATGATACCCACCTGGTTGACAAAGTGATAATGATTTCTGAGGTTGATGAAGGAGATACAGTAGATAATCTCCTGGTCGAGATTCTTGATTCAGTCTGGGGTTTCTGGGATATCGATGAGCTACATGATCGTGATAATAGAGATAATCACGATTATGATAATGATGATGACGGTAGTAGTGGTGGTGGTATATACATTAGTGGATAAAATTTAGTTACATTTAAGCGAAACCACGAGGCTTATAAGAAATTAAATTTACTCGAGAAATAAAGAGTCGATAGACAGTTACTTTAAGAATGGATGACCTAGAGGCAGTAGATCAGTACAATATTATTTTATTTCTGTTAAGAATCATAAAAAAATACAAATACTAATTAAAATAGCTATCATTATTTTCACAACTTATTCCCTTGAACAGTTGAATAAGTATAATTCCTAGCTGAGAGGAACTTTATATAGTGTGCATATTTTATATACATACATCGATAGACACCTTTAGCATTATACTCGTATGCAACTAAAAATTCAGCTGAGTGACAATACCAAAATGACGTGAGCCAAACTATCAAATCTCGGTTTCTTTTATGTTGCTTTGTTTTTCAATGACATGGATATATGAATATTTTTCTACAATACCTGGAGGCGGAAGATGATGTCGACGCGGAAGATGATGTCGACGCAGAAGATGATGTCGACACACTTGTTGTAGTTGGCGTGGAGTGGCTGAAATTCAAAGCATTTGTTATTATCTTGAAGAGCGTTTTTTTTTTGGCGGCATTCATAAGAAACGATGTCTCTCATGATAGACACGTATATTTCTTATGCTACGATAATTTATCCAACATAAGAAGAAAGCATAAGTAGACGAAACAAAAAAGTCTGTATTTTTCTTCACCTGGAGGCTGTGGACACACTTGACGAAGACGATACTGACGATGACAAAAATTCTTATTCTTTAAAATAAAGGAAAATCCTAATAGCAGACATGTAACAGCTTTCTGAGGTACTATCATATTGTTTAAGTCTGAGCCAATTTGCATGGCATGCATTCTTGCTGATAAGTGACCGTAAACTTTTATTTGATAACTTTATTAATTACCTTGAGGAAGTTGAGACACTTGATGACGTCGATACCGAAGACGATGTTGACACCGAACTTGATGTGGAGGCACTGAAATGGGAACAAGTCGTGATTAAAATGCAAGTACTTTTAATCGGTGAAGTTCTGATTTGTTTGGCAGAAAAAAATAACATATTGTCTATAGACAATTTTATCTTTTTATCGCTTAAATTTGATGTTCCAGAAGTGATCTATGGTATAATAGTCCGTTTGTTTTTATGTCAGTGACTTTTAAAGTCGTGGTGGAAAAAAGTCAAATTAATACACTCGATTGCAACTATGTTGCATCGCGAATAGGAATTTATCGTGAAATTGTGTCCTTGGATATCAATAATGCTCAAATGTTACAAATTTGGGCTTAGAGTTGTCATAGCGAAATTCTTCACACGAATGATTCAATTCAAATGAAGAAAATTTCAAAATCAGAAAATCAATACTGCTCTTTTTCGATTTTATCCATGTTTTTAAAGGCATCTACCATTTCTGTAAAATGACTAAAATTTGTGTTTTTTGGGGAGCGTATTGACTTGTAAGGGCCAATTGTAAACAAATATGTGAGGCCTCATTTTTTGTCGAAAGATGGTCCTAGCATTTTATATACATTGAACATGAAATGAAACTTATTATACAGAAATAAATTTTTATTACCTCGATGAAGTTGACAAACTTGATGATGTCGATACTGACGACGATGTTGACACCGAACTTGATGTGGACACGCAAAAATATAACAATACAATATTATTTTATTTCTGTTAAGAATCATAAAAAAAATACAAATACTAATTAAAATAGCTATCATTATTTTCACAACTTATTCCCTTGAACAGTTGAATAAGTATAATTCCTAGCTGAGAGTAACTTTATATAGTGTGCATATTTTATATACATACATCGATAGACACCTTTAGCATTATACTCGTATGCAACTAAAAATTCAGCTGAGTGACAATACCAAAATGACGTGAGCCAAACTATCAAATCTCGGTTTCTTTTATGTTGCTTTGTTTTTCAATGACATGGATATATGAATATTTTTCTACAATACCTGGAGGCGGAAGATGATGTCGACGCGGAAGATGATGTCGACGCAGAAGATGATGTCGACACACTTGTTGTAGTTGGCGTGGAGTGGCTAAAATTCAAAGGATTTGTTATTATCTTGAAGAGCGTTGTTTTTTTTGGCGGCATTCATAAGAAAGGATGTCTCTCATGATAGACACGTATATTTCTTATGCTACGATAATTTATCCAACATAAGAAGAAAGCATAAGTAGACGAAACAAAAAAGTCTGTATTTTTCTTCACCTGGAGGCTGTGGACACACTTGACGAAGACGATACTGACGATGACAAAAATTCTTATTCTTTAAAATAAAGGAAAATCCTAATAGCAGACATGTAACAGCTTTCTGAGGTACTATCATATTGTTTAAGTCTGAGCCAATTTGCATAGCATGCACTCTTGCTGATAAGTGACCGTAAACTTTTATTTGATAACTTTATTAATTACCTTGAGGAAGTTGAGACACTTGATGACGTCGATACCGAAGACGATGTTGACACCGAACTTGATGTGGAGGCACTGAAATGGGAACAAGTCGTGATTAGAATGCAAGTACTTTTAATCGGTAAAGTTCTGATTTGTTTGGCAGAAAAAAAATAGCATATTGTCTATAGACAATTTTATCTTTTTATCGCTTAAATTTGATGTTCCAGAAGTGATCTATGATATAATAGTCCGTTTGTTTTTATGTCAGTGACTTTTAAAGTCGTGGTGGAAAAAAGTCAAATTAATACACTCGATTGCAACTATGTTGCATCGCGAATAGGAATTTATCGTGAAATAGTGTCCTTGGATATCAATAATGCTCAAATGTTACAAATTTGGGCTTAGAGTTGTCATAGCGAAATTCTTCACACGAATGATTCAATTCAAATGAAGAAAATTTCAAAATCAGAAAATCAATACTGCTCTTTTTCGATTTTATCCATGTTTTTAAAGGCATCTACCATTTCTGTAAAATGACTTTAAAATGTGTTTTTGGGGGGGCGTATTGACTTGTAAGGGCCAATTTTAAACAAATATGTGAGGCCTTTCTTTTGTCCAGAAATGGTCCTCGCATTTTATTTACATTGAACATGAAATGAAACTTATTATACAGAAATCAATTTTTATTACCTCGATGAAGTTGACAAACTTGATGATGTCGATACTGACGACGATGTTGACACCGAACTTGATGTGGACACGCAAAAATATAACAATACAATATTATTTTATTTCTGTTAAGAATCATAAAAAAATACAAATACTAATTAAAATAGCTATCATTATTTTCACAACTTATTCCCTTGAACAGTTGAATAAGTATAATTCCTAGCTGAGAGTAACTTTATATAGTGTGTTATTTTATATACATACATCGATAGACACCTTTAGCATTATACTCGTATGCAACTAAAAATTCAGCTGAGTGACAATACCAAAATGACGTGAGCCAAACTATCAAATCTCGGTTTCTTTTATGTTGCTTTGTTTGTCAATGACATGGATATATGAATATTTTTCTACAATACCTGGAGGCGGAAGATGATGTCGACGCGGAAGATGATGTCGACGCAGAAGATGATGTCGACACACTTGTTGTAGTTGGCGTGGAGTGGCTGAAATTCAAAGGATTTGTTATTATCTTGAAGAGCGTTTTTTTTTTGGCGGCATTGATAAGAAACGATGTCTCTCATGAAAGACACGTATATTTCTTATGCTACGATAATTTATCCAACATAAGAAGAAAGCATAAGTAGACGAAACAAAAAAGTCTGTATTTTTCTTCACCTGGAGGCTGTGGACACACTTGACGAAGACGATACTGACGATGACAAAAATTCTTATTCTTTAAAATAAAGGAAAATCCTAATAGCAGACATGTAACAGCTTTCTGAGGTACTATCATATTGTTTAAGTCTGAGCCAATTTGCATAGCATGCACTCTTGCTGATAAGTGACCGCAAACTTTTATTTGATAACTTTATTAATTACCTTGAGGAAGTTGAGACACTTGATGACGTCGATACCGAAGACGATGTTGACACCGAACTTGATGTGGAGGCACTGAAATGGGAACAAGTCGTGATTAAAATGCAAGTACTTTTAATCGGTGAAGTTCTGATTTGTTTGGCAGAAAAAAATAACATATTGTCTATAGACAATTTTATCTTTTTATCGCTTAAATTTGATGTTCCAGAAGTGATCTATGGTATAATAGTCCGTTTGTTTTTATGTCAGTGACTTTTAAAGTCGTGGTGGAAAACAGTCAAATTAATTCACTCAATTGCAACTATGTTGCATTGCGAATAGGAATTTATCGTGAAATTGTGTCCTTGGATATCAATAATGCTCAAATGTTACAAATTTGGGCTTAGAGTTGTCATAGCGAAATTCTTCACACGAATGATTCAATTCAAATGAAGAAAATTTCAAAATCAGAAAATCAATACTGCTCTTTTTCGATTTTATCCATGTTTTTAAAGGCATCTACCATTTCTGTAAAATGACTAAAATTTGTGTTTTTTGGGGAGCGTATTGACTTGTAAGGGCCAATTGTAAACAAATATGTGAGGCCTCATTTTTTGTCGAAAGATGGTCCTAGCATTTTATATACATTGAACATGAAATGAAACTTATTATACAGAAATAAATTTTTATTACCTCGATGAAGTTGACAAACTTGATGATGTCGATACTGACGACGATGTTGACACCGAACTTGATGTGGACACGCAAAAATATAACAATACAATATTATTTTATTTCTGTTAAGAATCATAAAAAAAATACAAATACTAATTAAAATAGCTATCATTATTTTCACAACTTATTCCCTTGAACAGTTGAATAAGTATAATTCCTAGCTGAGAGTAACTTTATATAGTGTGCATATTTTATATACATACATCGATAGACACCTTTAGCATTATACTCGTATGCAACTAAAAATTCAGCTGAGTGACAATACCAAAATGACGTGAGCCAAACTATCAAATCTCGGTTTCTTTTATGTTGCTTTGTTTTTCAATGACATGGATATATGAATATTTTTCTACAATACCTGGAGGCGGAAGATGATGTCGACGCGGAAGATGATGTCGACGCAGAAGATGATGTCGACACACTTGTTGTAGTTGGCGTGGAGTGGCTAAAATTCAAAGGATTTGTTATTATCTTGAAGAGCGTTGTTTTTTTTGGCGGCATTCATAAGAAAGGATGTCTCTCATGATAGACACGTATATTTCTTATGCTACGATAATTTATCCAACATAAGAAGAAAGCATAAGTAGACGAAACAAAAAAGTCTGTATTTTTCTTCACCTGGAGGCTGTGGACACACTTGACGAAGACGATACTGACGATGACAAAAATTCTTATTCTTTAAAATAAAGGAAAATCCTAATAGCAGACATGTAACAGCTTTCTGAGGTACTATCATATTGTTTAAGTCTGAGCCAATTTGCATAGCATGCACTCTTGCTGATAAGTGACCGTAAACTTTTATTTGATAACTTTATTAATTACCTTGAGGAAGTTGAGACACTTGATGACGTCGATACCGAAGACGATGTTGACACCGAACTTGATGTGGAGGCACTGAAATGGGAACAAGTCGTGATTAGAATGCAAGTACTTTTAATCGGTAAAGTTCTGATTTGTTTGGCAGAAAAAAAATAGCATATTGTCTATAGACAATTTTATCTTTTTATCGCTTAAATTTGATGTTCCAGAAGTGATCTATGATATAATAGTCCGTTTGTTTTTATGTCAGTGACTTTTAAAGTCGTGGTGGAAAAAAGTCAAATTAATACACTCGATTGCAACTATGTTGCATCGCGAATAGGAATTTATCGTGAAATAGTGTCCTTGGATATCAATAATGCTCAAATGTTACAAATTTGGGCTTAGAGTTGTCATAGCGAAATTCTTCACACGAATGATTCAATTCAAATGAAGAAAATTTCAAAATCAGAAAATCAATACTGCTCTTTTTCGATTTTATCCATGTTTTTAAAGGCATCTACCATTTCTGTAAAATGACTTTAAAATGTGTTTTTGGGGGGGCGTATTGACTTGTAAGGGCCAATTTTAAACAAATATGTGAGGCCTTTCTTTTGTCCAGAAATGGTCCTCGCATTTTATTTACATTGAACATGAAATGAAACTTATTATACAGAAATCAATTTTTATTACCTCGATGAAGTTGACAAACTTGATGATGTCGATACTGACGACGATGTTGACACCGAACTTGATGTGGACACGCAAAAATATAACAATACAATATTATTTTATTTCTGTTAAGAATCATAAAAAAATACAAATACTAATTAAAATAGCTATCATTATTTTCACAACTTATTCCCTTGAACAGTTGAATAAGTATAATTCCTAGCTGAGAGTAACTTTATATAGTGTGTTATTTTATATACATACATCGATAGACACCTTTAGCATTATACTCGTATGCAACTAAAAATTCAGCTGAGTGACAATACCAAAATGACGTGAGCCAAACTATCAAATCTCGGTTTCTTTTATGTTGCTTTGTTTGTCAATGACATGGATATATGAATATTTTTCTACAATACCTGGAGGCGGAAGATGATGTCGACGCGGAAGATGATGTCGACGCAGAAGATGATGTCGACACACTTGTTGTAGTTGGCGTGGAGTGGCTGAAATTCAAAGGATTTGTTATTATCTTGAAGAGCGTTTTTTTTTTGGCGGCATTGATAAGAAACGATGTCTCTCATGAAAGACACGTATATTTCTTATGCTACGATAATTTATCCAACATAAGAAGAAAGCATAAGTAGACGAAACAAAAAAGTCTGTATTTTTCTTCACCTGGAGGCTGTGGACACACTTGACGAAGACGATACTGACGATGACAAAAATTCTTATTCTTTAAAATAAAGGAAAATCCTAATAGCAGACATGTAACAGCTTTCTGAGGTACTATCATATTGTTTAAGTCTGAGCCAATTTGCATAGCATGCACTCTTGCTGATAAGTGACCGCAAACTTTTATTTGATAACTTTATTAATTACCTTGAG
Source organism: Pavona decussata (assembly GCF_977016875.1). Lineage (NCBI taxonomy): Eukaryota > Metazoa > Cnidaria > Anthozoa > Scleractinia > Agariciidae > Pavona > Pavona decussata. The sequence goes on along the minus strand of NW_028145470.1, from coordinate 663,711 downwards.
GAAGTTGAGACACTTGATGACGTCGATACCGAAGACGATGTTGACACCGAACTTGATGTGGAGGCACTGAAATGGGAACAAGTCGTGATTAAAATGCAAGTACTTTTAATCGGTGAAGTTCTGATTTGTTTGGCAGAAAAAAATAACATATTGTCTATAGACAATTTTATCTTTTTATCGCTTAAATTTGATGTTCCAGAAGTGATCTATGGTATAATAGTCCGTTTGTTTTTATGTCAGTGACTTTTAAAGTCGTGGTGGAAAACAGTCAAATTAATTCACTCGATTGCAACTATGTTGCATTGCGAATAGGAATTTATCGTGAAATTGTGTCCTTGGATATCAATAATGCTCAAATGTTACAAATTTGGGCTTAGAGTTGTCATAGCGAAATTCTTCACACGAATGATTCAATTCAAATGAAGAAAATTTCAAAATCAGAAAATCAATACTGCTCTTTTTCGATTTTATCCATGTTTTTAAAGGCATCTACCATTTCTGTAAAATGACTAAAATTTGTGTTTTTTGGGGAGCGTATTGACTTGTAAGGGCCAATTGTAAACAAATATGTGAGGCCTCATTTTTTGTCGAAAGATGGTCCTAGCATTTTATATACATTGAACATGAAATGAAACTTATTATACAGAAATAAATTTTTATTACCTCGATGAAGTTGACAAACTTGATGATGTCGATACTGACGACGATGTTGACACCGAACTTGATGTGGACACGCAAAAATATAACAATACAATATTATTTTATTTCTGTTAAGAATCATAAAAAAAATACAAATACTAATTAAAATAGCTATCATTATTTTCACAACTTATTCCCTTGAACAGTTGAATAAGTATAATTCCTAGCTGAGAGTAACTTTATATAGTGTGCATATTTTATATACATACATCGATAGACACCTTTAGCATTATACTCGTATGCAACTAAAAATTCAGCTGAGTGACAATACCAAAATGACGTGAGCCAAACTATCAAATCTCGGTTTCTTTTATGTTGCTTTGTTTTTCAATGACATGGATATATGAATATTTTTCTACAATACCTGGAGGCGGAAGATGATGTCGACGCGGAAGATGATGTCGACGCAGAAGATGATGTCGACACACTTGTTGTAGTTGGCGTGGAGTGGCTAAAATTCAAAGGATTTGTTATTATCTTGAAGAGCGTTGTTTTTTTTGGCGGCATTCATAAGAAAGGATGTCTCTCATGATAGACACGTATATTTCTTATGCTACGATAATTTATCCAACATAAGAAGAAAGCATAAGTAGACGAAACAAAAAAGTCTGTATTTTTCTTCACCTGGAGGCTGTGGACACACTTGACGAAGACGATACTGACGATGACAAAAATTCTTATTCTTTAAAATAAAGGAAAATCCTAATAGCAGACATGTAACAGCTTTCTGAGGTACTATCATATTGTTTAAGTCTGAGCCAATTTGCATAGCATGCACTCTTGCTGATAAGTGACCGTAAACTTTTATTTGATAACTTTATTAATTACCTTGAGGAAGTTGAGACACTTGATGACGTCGATACCGAAGACGATGTTGACACCGAACTTGATGTGGAGGCACTGAAATGGGAACAAGTCGTGATTAGAATGCAAGTACTTTTAATCGGTAAAGTTCTGATTTGTTTGGCAGAAAAAAAATAGCATATTGTCTATAGACAATTTTATCTTTTTATCGCTTAAATTTGATGTTCCAGAAGTGATCTATGATATAATAGTCCGTTTGTTTTTATGTCAGTGACTTTTAAAGTCGTGGTGGAAAAAAGTCAAATTAATACACTCGATTGCAACTATGTTGCATCGCGAATAGGAATTTATCGTGAAATAGTGTCCTTGGATATCAATAATGCTCAAATGTTACAAATTTGGGCTTAGAGTTGTCATAGCGAAATTCTTCACACGAATGATTCAATTCAAATGAAGAAAATTTCAAAATCAGAAAATCAATACTGCTCTTTTTCGATTTTATCCATGTTTTTAAAGGCATCTACCATTTCTGTAAAATGACTTTAAAATGTGTTTTTGGGGGGGCGTATTGACTTGTAAGGGCCAATTTTAAACAAATATGTGAGGCCTTTCTTTTGTCCAGAAATGGTCCTCGCATTTTATTTACATTGAACATGAAATGAAACTTATTATACAGAAATCAATTTTTATTACCTCGATGAAGTTGACAAACTTGATGATGTCGATACTGACGACGATGTTGACACCGAACTTGATGTGGACACGCAAAAATATAACAATACAATATTATTTTATTTCTGTTAAGAATCATAAAAAAATACAAATACTAATTAAAATAGCTATCATTATTTTCACAACTTATTCCCTTGAACAGTTGAATAAGTATAATTCCTAGCTGAGAGTAACTTTATATAGTGTGTTATTTTATATACATACATCGATAGACACCTTTAGCATTATACTCGTATGCAACTAAAAATTCAGCTGAGTGACAATACCAAAATGACGTGAGCCAAACTATCAAATCTCGGTTTCTTTTATGTTGCTTTGTTTGTCAATGACATGGATATATGAATATTTTTCTACAATACCTGGAGGCGGAAGATGATGTCGACGCGGAAGATGATGTCGACGCAGAAGATGATGTCGACACACTTGTTGTAGTTGGCGTGGAGTGGCTGAAATTCAAAGGATTTGTTATTATCTTGAAGAGCGTTTTTTTTTTGGCGGCATTGATAAGAAACGATGTCTCTCATGAAAGACACGTATATTTCTTATGCTACGATAATTTATCCAACATAAGAAGAAAGCATAAGTAGACGAAACAAAAAAGTCTGTATTTTTCTTCACCTGGAGGCTGTGGACACACTTGACGAAGACGATACTGACGATGACAAAAATTCTTATTCTTTAAAATAAAGGAAAATCCTAATAGCAGACATGTAACAGCTTTCTGAGGTACTATCATATTGTTTAAGTCTGAGCCAATTTGCATAGCATGCACTCTTGCTGATAAGTGACCGCAAACTTTTATTTGATAACTTTATTAATTACCTTGAGGAAGTTGAGACACTTGATGACGTCGATACCGAAGACGATGTTGACACCGAACTTGATGTGGAGGCACTGAAATGGGAACAAGTCGTGATTAAAATGCAAGTACTTTTAATCGGTGAAGTTCTGATTTGTTTGGCAGAAAAAAATAACATATTGTCTATAGACAATTTTATCTTTTTATCGCTTAAATTTGATGTTCCAGAAGTGATCTATGGTATAATAGTCCGTTTGTTTTTATGTCAGTGACTTTTAAAGTCGTGGTGGAAAACAGTCAAATTAATTCACTCGATTGCAACTATGTTGCATTGCGAATAGGAATTTATCGTGAAATTGTGTCCTTGGATATCAATAATGCTCAAATGTTACAAATTTGGGCTTAGAGTTGTCATAGCGAAATTCTTCACACGAATGATTCAATTCAAATGAAGAAAATTTCAAAATCAGAAAATCAATACTGCTCTTTTTCGATTTTATCCATGTTTTTAAAGGCATCTACCATTTCTGTAAAATGACTAAAATTTGTGTTTTTTGGGGAGCGTATTGACTTGTAAGGGCCAATTGTAAACAAATATGTGAGGCCTCATTTTTTGTCGAAAGATGGTCCTAGCATTTTATTTACATTGAACATGAAATGAAACTTATTATACAGAAATCAATTTTTATTACCTCGATGAAGTTGACAAACTTGATGATGTCGATACTGACGACGATGTTGACACCGAACTTGATGTGGACACGCAAAAATATAACAATACAATATTATTTTATTTCTGTTAAGAATCATAAAAAAATACAAATACTAATTAAAATAGCTATTATTAGTTTCACAACTTATTCCCTTGAACAGTTGAATAAGTATAATTCCTAGCTGAGAGTAACTTTATATAGTGTGCATATTTTATATACATACATCGATAGACACCTTTAGCATTATACTCGTATGCAACTAAAAATTCAGCTGAGTAACAATACCAAAATGACGTGAGCCAAACTATCAAATCTCGGTTTCTTTTATGTTGCTTTGTTTTTCAATGACATGGATATATGAATATTTTTCTACAATACCTGGAGGCGGAAGATGATGTCGACGCGGAAGATGATGTCGACGCAGAAGATGATGTCGACACACTTGTTGTAGTTGGCGTGGAGTGGCTAAAATTCAAAGGATTTGTTATTATCTTGAAGAGCGTTTTTTTTTTGGCGGCATTGATAAGAAACGATGTCTCTCATGAAAGACACGTATATTTCTTATGCTACGATAATTTATCCAACATAAGAAGAAAGCATAAGTAGACGAAACAAAAAAGTCTGTATTTTTCTTCACCTGGAGGCTGTGGACACACTTGACGAAGACGATACTGACGATGACAAAAATTCTTATTCTTTAAAATAAAGGAAAATCCTAATAGCAGACATGTAACAGCTTTCTGAGGTACTATCATATTGTTTAAGTCTGAGCCAATTTGCATAGCATGCACTCTTGCTGATAAGTGACCGTAAACTTTTATTTGATAACTTTATTAATTACCTTGAGGAAGTTGAGACACTTGATGACGTCGATACCGAAGACGATGTTGACACCGAACTTGATGTGGAGGCACTGAAATGGGAACAAGTCGTGATTAAAATGCAAGTACTTTTAATCGGTGAAATTCTGATTTGTTTGGCAGAAAAAAATAACATATTGTCTATAGACAATTTTATCTTTTTATCGCTTAAATTTGATGTTCCAGAAGTGATCTATGATATAATAGTCCGTTTGTTTTTATGTCAGTGGCTTTTAAAGTCGTGGTGGAAAACAGTCAAATTAATACACTCGATTGCAACTATGTTGCATCGCGAATAGGAATTTATCGTGAAATAGTGTCCTTGGATATCAATAATGCTCAAATGTTACAAATTTGGGCTTAGAGTTGTCATAGCGAAATTCTTCACACGAATGATTCAATTCAAATGAAGAAAATTTCAAAATCAGAAAATCAATACTGCTCTTTTTCGATTTTATCCATGTTTTTAAAGGCATCTACCATTTCTGTAAAATGACTTTAAAATGTGTTTTTGGGGGGGCGTATTGACTTGTAAGGGCCAATTTTAAACAAATATGTGAGGCCTTTCTTTTGTCCAGAAATGGTCCTCGCATTTTATTTACATTGAACATGAAATGAAACTTATTATACAGAAATCAATTTTTATTACCTCGATGAAGTTGACAAACTTGATGATGTCGATACTGACGACGATGTTGACACCGAACTTGATGTGGACACGCAAAAATATAACAATACAATATTATTTTATTTCTGTTAAGAATCATAAAAAAATACAAATACTAATTAAAATAGCTATCATTATTTTCACAACTTATTCCCTTGAACAGTTGAATAAGTATAATTCCTAGCTGAGAGTAACTTTATATAGTGTGTTATTTTATATACATACATCGATAGACACCTTTAGCATTATACTCGTATGCAACTAAAAATTCAGCTGAGTGACAATACCAAAATGACGTGAGCCAAACTATCAAATCTCGGTTTCTTTTATGTTGCTTTGTTTTTCAATGACATGGATATATGAATATTTTTCTACAATACCTGGAGGCGGAAGATGATGTCGACGCGAAAGATGATGTCGACGCAGAAGATGATGTCGACACACTTGTTGTAGTTGGCGTGGAGTGGCTGAAATTCAAAGGATTTGTTATTATCTTGAAGAGCGTTTTTTTTTTGGCGGCATTGATAAGAAACGATGTCTCTCATGAAAGACACGTATATTTCTTATGCTACGATAATTTATCCAACATAAGAAGAAAGCATAAGTAGACGAAACAAAAAAGTCTGTATTTTTCTTCACCTGGAGGCTGTGGACACACTTGACGAAGACGATACTGACGATGACAAAAATTCTTATTCTTTAAAATAAAGGAAAATCCTAATAGCAGACATGTAACAGCTTTCTGAGGTACTATCATATTGTTTAAGTCTGAGCCAATTTGCATAGCATGCACTCTTGCTGATAAGTGACCGCAAACTTTTATTTGATAACTTTATTAATTACCTTGAGGAAGTTGAGACACTTGATGACGTCGATACCGAAGACGATGTTGACACCGAACTTGATGTGGAGGCACTGAAATGGGAACAAGTCGTGATTAAAATGCAAGTACTTTTAATCGGTGAAGTTCTGATTTGTTTGGCAGAAAAAAATAACATATTGTCTATAGACAATTTTATCTTTTTATCGCTTAAATTTGATGTTCCAGAAGTGATCTATGGTATAATAGTCCGTTTGTTTTTATGTCAGTGACTTTTAAAGTCGTGGTGGAAAACAGTCAAATTAATTCACTCGATTGCAACTATGTTGCATTGCGAATAGGAATTTATCGTGAAATTGTGTCCTTGGATATCAATAATGCTCAAATGTTACAAATTTGGGCTTAGAGTTGTCATAGCGAAATTCTTCACACGAATGATTCAATTCAAATGAAGAAAATTTCAAAATCAGAAAATCAATACTGCTCTTTTTCGATTTTATCCATGTTTTTAAAGGCATCTACCATTTCTGTAAAATGACTAAAATTTGTGTTTTTTGGGGAGCGTATTGACTTGTAAGGGCCAATTGTAAACAAATATGTGAGGCCTCATTTTTTGTCGAAAGATGGTCCTAGCATTTTATTTACATTGAACATGAAATGAAACTTATTATACAGAAATCAATTTTTATTACCTCGATGAAGTTGACAAACTTGATGATGTCGATACTGACGACGATGTTGACACCGAACTTGATGTGGACACGCAAAAATATAACAATACAATATTATTTTATTTCTGTTAAGAATCATAAAAAAATACAAATACTAATTAAAATAGCTATTATTAGTTTCACAACTTATTCCCTTGAACAGTTGAATAAGTATAATTCCTAGCTGAGAGTAACTTTATATAGTGTGCATATTTTATATACATACATCGATAGACACCTTTAGCATTATACTCGTATGCAACTAAAAATTCAGCTGAGTAACAATACCAAAATGACGTGAGCCAAACTATCAAATCTCGGTTTCTTTTATGTTGCTTTGTTTTTCAATGACATGGATATATGAATATTTTTCTACAATACCTGGAGGCGGAAGATGATGTCGACGCGGAAGATGATGTCGACGCAGAAGATGATGTCGACACACTTGTTGTAGTTGGCGTGGAGTGGCTAAAATTCAAAGGATTTGTTATTATCTTGAAGAGCGTTTTTTTTTTGGCGGCATTGATAAGAAACGATGTCTCTCATGAAAGACACGTATATTTCTTATGCTACGATAATTTATCCAACATAAGAAGAAAGCATAAGTAGACGAAACAAAAAAGTCTGTATTTTTCTTCACCTGGAGGCTGTGGACACACTTGACGAAGACGATACTGACGATGACAAAAATTCTTATTCTTTAAAATAAAGGAAAATCCTAATAGCAGACATGTAACAGCTTTCTGAGGTACTATCATATTGTTTAAGTCTGAGCCAATTTGCATAGCATGCACTCTTGCTGATAAGTGACCGTAAACTTTTATTTGATAACTTTATTAATTACCTTGAGGAAGTTGAGACACTTGATGACGTCGATACCGAAGACGATGTTGACACCGAACTTGATGTGGAGGCACTGAAATGGGAACAAGTCGTGATTAAAATGCAAGTACTTTTAATCGGTGAAATTCTGATTTGTTTGGCAGAAAAAAATAACATATTGTCTATAGACAATTTTATCTTTTTATCGCTTAAATTTGATGTTCCAGAAGTGATCTATGATATAATAGTCCGTTTGTTTTTATGTCAGTGGCTTTTAAAGTCGTGGTGGAAAACAGTCAAATTAATACACTCGATTGCAACTATGTTGCATCGCGAATAGGAATTTATCGTGAAATAGTGTCCTTGGATATCAATAATGCTCAAATGTTACAAATTTGGGCTTAGAGTTGTCATAGCGAAATTCTTCACACGAATGATTCAATTCAAATGAAGAAAATTTCAAAATCAGAAAATCAATACTGCTCTTTTTCGATTTTATCCATGTTTTTAAAGGCATCTACCATTTCTGTAAAATGACTTTAAAATGTGTTTTTGGGGGAGCGTATTGACTTGTAAGGGCCAATTTTAAACAAATATGTGAGGCCTTTCTTTTGTCCAGAAATGGTCCTCGCATTTTATTTACATTGAACATGAAATGAAACTTATTATACAGAAATCAATTTTTATTACCTCGATGAAGTTGACAAACTTGATGATGTCGATACTGACGACGATGTTGACACCGAACTTGATGTGGACACGCAAAAATATAACAATACAATATTATTTTATTTCTGTTAAGAATCATAAAAAAATACAAATACTAATTAAAATAGCTATCATTATTTTCACAACTTATTCCCTTGAACAGTTGAATAAGTATAATTCCTAGCTGAGAGTAACTTTATATAGTGTGCTATTTTATATACATACATCGATAGACACCTTTAGCATTATACTCGTATGCAACTAAAAATTCAGCTGAGTGACAATACCAAAATGACGTGAGCCAAACTATCAAATCTCGGTTTCTTTTATGTTGCTTTGTTTTTCAATGACATGGATATATGAATATTTTTCTACAATACCTGGAGGCGGAAGATGATGTCGACGCGGAAGATGATGTCGACGCAGAAGATGATGTCGACACACTTGTTGTAGTTGGCGTGGAGTGGCTGAAATTCAAAGGATTTGTTATTATCTTGAAGAGCGTCTTTTTTTTGGCGGCATTGATAAGAAACGATGTCTCTCATGAAAGACACGTATATTTCTTATGCTACGATAATTTATCCAACATAAGAAGAAAGCATAAGTAGACGAAACAAAAAAGTCTGTATTTTTCTTCACCTGGAGGCTGTGGACACACTTGACGAAGACGATACTGACGATGACAAAAATTCTTATTCTTTAAAATAAAGGAAAATCCTAATAGCAGACATGTAACAGCTTTCTGAGGTACTATCATATTGTTTAAGTCTGAGCCAATTTGCATAGCATGCACTCTTGCTGATAAGTGACCGTAAACTTTTATTTGATAACTTTATTAATTACCTTGAGGAAGTTGAGACACTTGATGACGTCGATACCGAAGACGATGTTGACACCGAACTTGATGTGGAGGCACTGAAATGGGAACAAGTCGTGATTAAAATGCAAGTACTTTTAATCGGTGAAGTTCTGATTTGTTTGGCAGAAAAAAATAACATATTGTCTATAGACAATTTTATCTTTTTATCGCTTAAATTTGATGGTACAGAAGTGGTCTGTAATATAATAGTCCGTTTGTTTTTATGTCAATGACCTTTGGAAAAAATCAAATTAATACACTTGATTACAACTATGTTGCAACAGGAATAGGAATCAACCGTGAAATTGTATACTTGGATATCAACAATGCTCAAATGTTACAAAATGGGGTTTGAAGTTGCATTAGCGTAATTCTTAAAATCCATGATTCCTTTGTAGCGTTCTTAATTGTAACCGTGCTCCCGAAACTTCTTTCTACTGTGAGAATGTGCCAACTTCATGATAAACCATTTCATCCGCTCTGTACTCCTTTTTCCTGTGTTACAGAAATTAATTTTCCTAGCTATATAAAAATTATGAATAGCCGAGTTTGCGATGGTTTGGCCATAATATGAGTGCATTTCGAGTAACTCACAGAACAATGGTCGTATATCATATTTCTTTGGTCGTTTTGTTAAGTTGACAAATAAATTTAAACAAAAACAAAAGTTCGAAAAAACAGGTAGATTATTCATTACCTGGACGACATTGACACACTCGACGACGATGATACTGACGATGACCAGAAAATTTAGTCAGGAAAATTCCTACTTTTTAAAATTAAAGAACTAGAGTCCTAATATCAGACATACGTAACAGCTTTCTTAGGTACTATTATATTATTTAAACTGAGTCAGCCAATTTGCAAGTCGTGCACTCTTGCTGACTAATGACAGTAAACGTTTATTTGACAATGTCAGTAAGTAGTTCGAAGAAGTTGAGACACTTGATGACGTTGATGCTGAAGACGATGTTGACACCGAACTTGATGTTGAGACACTGAGGTGCAAACAGGATGTTGTGATGAAAATACACTTACTGTGAATTCATACAGCCACGATTTGTTTACCAGTAAAAGATAACATACCGTTTGGTACTTACGTCGCTAAGTTATCGAAAAATCTGGATATTTTTGTTGTCAAAATTATGTGGTAAAATGTGCATTCACCCTACCCATTTTAAGTAGTACCATGTTCAGCTTTTGGAGAATTTGTATGTAAGTAGGTAGGATGGAAAGGACGCTATCGTCGTGTGATGTCACAGCAGCTTCCTTAATTAATATGTGTGTCGATTTAGTATACTACGAATTATTATCGAATATAAAAACAATACATCACTTTTTTAGTCGAGAAATCTTTATTTTACTATGTCGCCGAATGTGTCAATAAATTTTCAATTTCAAAGAGTCGATTGGTAACTTAAGAGGTGGTGGACTTAATCTTGGTTTGCCCATGTTTAGTCTAAACTGCATGAAGCCTTCCTTTACATATAAAGTTCCTAACGTCTGCAACTAACACAAGCTTAAATTAAGAGAGGAAAACCTTTCCAAGTTTACTACGACTATTAAAAAGGAAACTTTAAAAATTATGTATTTAAATACTCAACTATATTACTAACATTACTTCTTATAACAGTCACTTTTTATTTTTGTGTTTTATAGTAGTTTTTACCGATAAACCTTATCTTTGTAATTCGTTGTGATTTGTTCCTATAGCTATAAACATTGAACACGAAATAAAACTCATTATGCAGAAACAAATTTCTATTACCTAGATGAAGTTGACACACTTGATGATGTCGATGCTGACGACGATGTTGACACCGAACTTGATGTGGAAACGCTGAAATTTAACAATACAATATTATTCTATTTCTGTTAAGACTCATATAAAAAAGTAAGTATAATTCATTGCTGAGAGTAACCTTATGTAGTGTGCACTCTTGGTGACTAATGACCGTAAACGTTTATTTGATAATGTCAGTAATTACCTCGAGGAAGTTGAGACACTTGATGACGTCGATATTGAAGACGATGTTGACAACGAACTTGATGTGGAGACACTGAAGTGGAAACAAGTTGTTGTGATGAAAATACACGTACTGTGAATTGATACAGCTATCATTTGGTTACCAGAAAGAAGTAACATACTGTTTGGTACGTACGTCGCTAAGTTATCGAAAAATCTGGATATTTTTGTTCTCAAAATTATGTGGTTAAATGTGCATTCACCCTACGCATTTTAAGTAGTACCATTTTCAGCTTTAGGAGAATTTGCGTGTAAGAAAGTAGGATGGAAAGGACGCTATTGACGTTTGATGTCACAGCAGGTTCCTTAATGAGGTGAAACATGCAACATTCAACGATATTTTAATAAAACAAAATAATCCTTTTCCTTTTCCTTTTCCTTGGTTTTTCCTTTTCCTTTTCCTTGGTTTTTCAGCTCTAGAAAAACTTCCTATATATGTATCAAAACGTCTTCACTTTGCAGTTCAATTATGAATTACACTTGAAATTCCGTTTTCAGAAAATTGCATCCACCAAAGTCCAGTATTAAACATTTTTGTTTTAATTATTTTACCGCCATGTACTATTTGTTAAACCTTGTACCCAAGGTTATTTACCAGTTCAGATCACTAAATTAAATTGAATTTGCCATGTTGTTGCTTAAAACACCGGCACCCTTGTTCATCGATTGTCATTTAACTAAGTATGTTAGACAAAAATACAGAAGTACTCAACATGCCGCTGTGAACCTGACCTGAATATATGAAATATCTTTTTTATTAACTGAGTGCATGATAAATGTATGTATCTGCCTTATCCTTAGGATGGCCACCTTTATTGCATAATTTACTACAAAACCAATAGAACCAAGGGCGATCTCCCCTGAAAAGCTCTTACAAGCTTGCTGAGATCATCCTGCTACTAAATAAGAAACTGTAGATGCAATTGATGTAAGCAAGAAAAGTGGCAAAAATAAATAAAGTGAAAAGTGAAGTGCCTGGCATTTTTGACTCTAAGGTTATTGTACCCCTATTATTTGTGAGTTAAATTGCAAATGTTTTTTGTAGATTCTGGGGTTAATAAAATTTGTTTTTGTTTTTTCTTTCTGCCGCAACATCAAATTTTTCTCCTCGTTTCTTACCTTGATGATGTCGATGCGCTTGATGACGTTGATGCCGACGTGGAGTAACTAGAATAAAAATGACGAAATGTTACATTTTAACGGTCTTTTTGCCCATTGCACAAATGGATTTAAGAATGCTTGGGGGTTGGAAAAGGAACATTTCTTATTATCTGGATGAAATACACACAGAGAGGACTTCATGTTAATACGATAAAAAGAAAACGACAATTATCGGAAAATCGAATTAATTCCAAATAATCGTTAATATAACTAATCAGTCCATTCACCTATCAGGTCACTGATAATATATCACGTGCATAGACTTTTTATTGGCAAAAACACCCCTTATTGGTATCCTTATAAAACATTCGATCCCTTGATGACGTTGACGCGCTTGATGACGTAGATACTGACGAAGATGTTGATACCGAACTTGACGTGGAGTAGCTTAGGGAAGACAAAGCAACATTACCGTTTTCAGTCGTTTTAGAGAAAACAAAAATAAATTCAAGAATCGATAGATCTTGGAAAAAATGAAACGTTATTCATTACCTGGACGACGTTGACGCACTCGACGAAGATGATACTGACGATGACGTTGACACAGAACTTGATGTGGATGCGCTGAAAAGGAAAACCTCCGTATCAGAAAATATACTTTACAAAAGTATAATGTTAGAAATCCATAACTGGTTTCCAAATTCGATTTCACAATAATTGTTTAAGCTGAATCTTACACAATTCCAATCGCGTGAATCCCGCTTAGGAATTACAAAAAAAATATTTCACAATTTTATTTCTCATTACCTCGATGAAGTTGAGATACTTGACGATGTCGATACTGACGACGATGTAGACACCGAGCTTGATGTGGACACGCTGAAATTAAACAATACAATATCACTGTCTAGTAATTACGCATAGATACAAATATCCCTTATCAGATATACATTAAGGTGATAACTATAGCCTCCATTCTTTCAAAAACAAATACAAAAGCACCGTTAAATAAGCATACTTCCATGCATATGTGCATATTTTCTAAATGTATCAATATATCGATAACCGCCATTAACTTTGTATTAGTATGCAACTAAACTTTCAGCGTTAGTATACCAACAGAACTAAAAGGACATAGAGCCAAACCATCAAGCATAATTTTAGTTTTTATTCCGTAATCTTCTTTTACAACGACATAAATAAATTATTACAGAAATAAATTGCAGAAATATTACAAAAAAAGGAACATTTTATATTCCTTTACCTGGACGAAGTGGACACACTCGACGAGGATGAGGATGATACTGACGATGACGTTGACGCAGAACTTGATGTTGATGCACTACAACGCAAAAAGTCATTACCAGAAAATGTAGTCAGGAAAATTTTTACTCTTTAAAATTAAAGAAAGTCCTAATATCAGACATACGTAAAAGCTTTCTTAGGTACTAATATATGGTTTAAACTAAGTTAGCCAATTTGTACGGCTTGCACTCTTGCTGACTAATGACCGTAAAGGTTTGTTTGATAATGTCAGTAATTACCTCGAGGAGGTTGACACACTTGATGACGTCGATACTGAAGACGATGTTGACACCGAACTTGATGTGGAGACATTAAAATGAAAACAAGTCGTGATTAAAATGCCCGTACCGTACGGCACGGACAATGTTAAAAAATTCCCAGCTAATGGCCGGAGAGAGGGGAGAGGAGGGTGGGGACTGCTGGAACTGACTGTTGCATAAATTCACTAAAAACTAAAGTTCTTGCTTCCACCTTCAAAGTTAGAGGACAGGTCTGTGCAATGGTTTTCACAAGCACGTCACTGTTTTTAGGATGTCTGTCACTAGAATAGACTACTGGCAGTCCCTTTCTGGATGGTCGGGAGGGGGCGCACGAAAAAGCCGAAAGCGCACCGCGCGACGAGACTGGAGCGAGGAGAAAACAATCTAGTTTTCGTTTCTTTCGCTGGCTATTTCGCGCGCCATCTCGACTCTCCAGAAAGCAACTGCTAGCAGTCTATCACTACAATGTCAAACGTCTCCGAAATTGTCCCAAAGAGTCTTGTTTACCGTACTCTCTTATCAGTGTTAGAAGGAAGCTAGCTCACAAGGCATACGACGCTCCAAAACACATTCACATTTTACTCTTTGTAATCCCTAAACTACTGGCGTTGTCTTTAGATATCGACGCAACCCCAGGGTTAACGACAGTGCTGTTTATTACCTTGTTGAAATACTTGTTGAGAGGCTACTTGTGGTTGGTGTGGAAACACTCGAAGATGTTGATACAGAGCTTGACGTGGATGCACTTAGAAGAGAAAACATCGGCTGGTGAGTTAGTATATCATGTAGGCTACTGAACAGGTTAGCATGTTTTGGTTTTTCAGCTCTAGAAAAACTTCCTATATATGTATCAAAACGTCTTCACTTTGCAGTTCAATTATGAATTACACTTGAAATTCCGTTTTCAGAAAATTGCATCCAGCAAAGTCCAGTATTAAACATTTTTGTTTTAATTATTTTACTGCCTTGTACTATTTGTTAAACCTTGTACCCAGGGTTATTTACCAGATCAGATCACTAAATTAAGTTGAATTTGCCATGTTGTTGCTTAAACCACCGGCACCCTTGTTCATCGATTGTCATTTAACTAAGTATGTTAGACAAAAATACAGAAGTACTCAACATGCCGCTGTGAACCTGACCTGAATATATGAAATATCTTTTTTATTAACTGAGTGCATGATAAATGTATGTATCTGCCTTATCCTTAGGATGGCCACCTTTATTGCATAATTTACTACAAAACCAATAGAACCAAGGGCGATCTCCCCTGAAAAGCTCTTACAAGCTTGCTGAGATCATCCTGCTACTAAATAAGAAACTGTAGATGCAATTGATGTAAGCAAGAAAAGTGGCAAAAATAAATAAAGTGAAAAGTGAAGTGCCTGGCATTTTTGACTCTAAGGTTATTGCACCCGTATTATTTGTGAGTTAAATTGCAAATGTTTTTTGTAGATTCTGGGGTTAATAAAATTTGTTTTTGTTTTTTCTTTCTGCCGCAACATCAAATTTTTCTCCTCGTTTCTTACCTTGATGATGTCGATGCGCTTGATGACGTTGATGCCGACGTGGAGTAACTAGAATAAAAATGACGAAACGTTACATTTTAACGGTCTTTTTGCCCATTACACAAATGGATTTAAGAATGCTTGGGGGTTGGAAGAAAGGAGAAAATGATGTTGACGCAGAGCATACTTCATGTTAATACGATAAAAAGAAAACGACAATTATCGGAAAATCGACTTAATTCCAAATAATCGTTAATATAACTAATCAGTCCATTCACCTATCAGGTCACTGATAATATATCACGTGCATAGACTTTTTATTGGCAAAAACACCCCTTATTGGTATCCTTATAAAACATTCGATCCCTTGATGACGTTGACGCGCTTGATGACGTAGATACTGACGAAGATGTTGATACCGAGCTTGACGTGGAGTAACTTAAGGAAAACAAAGCAATATTACCGTTTTCAGTCGTTTTAGAAAAAACAAAAATAAATTCAAGAATGGATAGATCTTGGAAAAAAAGAAACGTTATTCATTACCTGGACGACGTTGACGCACTCGACGAAGATGATACTGACGATGACGTTGACACAGAACTTGATGTGGATGCGCTGAAAAGGAAAACCTCCGTATCAGAAAATATACTTTACAAAAGTATAATGTTAGAAATCTTTAACTGGTTTCCAAATTCGATTTCACAATAATTGTTTAAGCCGAATCTTACACAATTCCAATGGCGTGAATCCCGCTTAGGAATTACAAAAAAAAATATTTCACAATTTTATTTCTCATTACCTCGATGAAGTTGAGATAGTTGATGATGTCGATACTGACGACGATGTAGACACCGAGCTTGATGTGGACACGCTAAAATTAAACAATGCAATATCACTGTCTAGTAACTACGTATAGAGACAAATATCCCTTATCACATATACGTTAAGGTAGTAACTACAGCCTCTATGCTTTCAAAAAAACAACAACAACAACAACAACAATTACAAAGACACCGTGAAATAAGCATACTTCCATGTATATAGCCGCCT
The DNA here is from genome assembly GCF_977016875.1 of Pavona decussata. NCBI lineage: Eukaryota > Metazoa > Cnidaria > Anthozoa > Scleractinia > Agariciidae > Pavona > Pavona decussata. The sequence continues at coordinate 647,268 of NW_028145470.1, read as the reverse complement.
TTAACTTTATATTAGTATGCAGCTAGAATTTCAGCATTAGTATACCAACAATACTAGAAGGACATAGAGCCAAACTATCAAGCATAGTTTTAGTTTTTATTCCTTAGCCTTCGTTTAGAAAGACAGAAATAAATGAATCCAGAAATAAATTTAAGATTGCAGAGCTATTAGAAAAAAAAAGGAACATTTTATATTCCTTTACTTGGACGATGTGGACATGTAGAGCGGTTTTTCTTTCTTCAGCATTTATATAGAAACGATCTCTCTCATGATAGACATGTACATTTCTTATGCTACGATAATTTATACGATATTTTATCCAACATGAGAAGAAATCTTAAAAGACGCAAGAAACAGCCTTTATTTTTCTTTACCTGGAGGATGTGGACACACTCGACGAGGATGATACTGACGATGACGTTGACACAGAACTTGATGTGGATGCGCAAAAAAGAAAAACCTCCGTATCAGAAAATATACTTTACAAAAGTATAATGTTAGAAATCCATAACTGGTTTCCAAATTCGATTTCACAAAAATTGTTTAAGCTGAATCTTACACAATTCCAATGGCGTGAATCCCGCTTAGGAATTACAAAAAAATATTTCACAATTTTATTTTTTCATTACCTCGATGAAGTTGAGATACTTGACGATGTCGATACTGACGACGATGTAGACACCGAGCTTGATGTGGACACGCTAAAATTAAACAATGCAATATCACTGTCTAGTAACTACGTATAGAGACAAATATCCCTTATCAGATATACGTTAAGGTAATAACTACAGCCTCTATTCTTTCAAAAAAAACAACAACAACAACAACAACAATTACAAAGACACCGTGAGATAAGCATACTTCCATGCATATAGCCGCCTTTAACTTTATATTAGTATGCAGCTAAAATTTCAGTATTAGTATACCAACAATACTAGAAGGACATAGAGCCAAACTATCAAGCATAGTTTTAGTTTTTATTCCTTAGCCTTCGTTTAGAAAGACAGAAATAAATGAATCCAGAAATAAATTTAAGATTGCAGAGCTATTAGGAAAAAGAAGGAACATTTTATATTCCTTTACCTGGACGATGTGGACACACTCGACGAGGATGATACTGACGATGACGTTGACACAGAACTTGATGTGGATGCGATAAAAAGAAAAACCTCCGTATCAGAAAATATACTTTACAAAAGAATAATGTTAGAAATCCATAACTGGTTTCCAAATTCGATTTCACAAAAATTGTTTAAGCTGAATCTTACACAATTTCAATGGCGTGAATCCCGCTTAGGAATTACAAAAAAAATATTTCACAATTTTATTTTTTCATTACCTCGATGAAGTTGAGATACTTGACGATGACGATACTGACGACGATGTAGACACCGAGCTTGATGTGGACACGCTAAAATTAAACAATGCAATATCACTGTCTAGTAACTACGTATAGAGACAAATATCCCTTATCAGATATACGTTAAGGTAATAACTACAGCTTCTATTCTTTCAAAAAACAACAACAACAACAACAACAACAATTACAAAGACACCGTGAAATAAGCATACTTACATGCATATAGCCGCCTTTAACTTTATATTAGTATGCAGCTAAAATTTCAGCATTAATATACCAACAATACCAGAAGGACATAGAGCCAAACTATTAAGCATAGTTTTAGTTTTTATTTCTTAGCCTTCGTTTACAAAGACAGAAATAAATGAATCCAGAAATAAATTTAAAATTGCAGAGCTATTAGAAAAAGGAAGGAACATTTTATATTCCTTTAAGCTGCTTTCTCGCTGAATATGTTATTGACTTTTCAATTTCAAAGAGTCAATTTTTATTTTAAGAGGTAGTGAAGTTAATCTAAGTCTACCTAGGTTAGTCTTAACTGGATAAAGCTTTCTTCAACATACAAAGTTGCTAACGTCTGTAACTCACTAAAACTTGAATTAAGGAAGAAATATCTTTCAAAGTTAACTAAGACTATTAGGAACGAAACTTTAAAAATTATGTATTTAAGTACTTAACTATATAAGTAACATTAGTTCTTATAATAGTCACTTTTTATTTTTGTGTTTTATAGTAGTTTTTACCGTTTTTATCTTTGTTATTTGTCAGTTTTATATAGCTGTAAATTTTGACATTTTAGCACGTACGTAATTTGAACGAGCGTTTAGCTCATTAGTCGTAACGTAGATTAAAAAAATGAATGATTGAAAACGTAAGACACACAAGAAAGAGTTTTTTCGAGTTCGCTTATGATTTGTTTTTTGTAGCTATAAACGATGATTGCAGGGTTTTTCTGTTACTTGAACAAGGAATCGCAAAAATTAGATCTCTTGCAAAGAATCAAACTCCCATCCATAGAAACTCGAAGAATCCAAGATATGCTATTGACTATTAACAATAGCATAACGGAGAAAGCTCCACCTGTAATCAGAGATCTTATCACCTTACATCGACCAAGTATGAGGTTCGACATTATTATATATCCTTTCTCTGCCAAACACGACTAAATATGGTCTCAGATCATGGAGATATTTTGCCACAAAGATATGGAACGAGCTAACAAATTATATTAGAATAAAAGCCGGCACTAACGAAGTGAAGAACAAAATCCGATCGCTTAAGTTTTGACTTATATTGGAATTATTTTGAACGGCTTCGAAAACATTCCTGGAAAAACTTAAGCGTGTGTCATTAGAGTTTATAACAATGATGCTTTTGTGAACGATGGAAATTAGCATACGAGAAAAACATTAAACACCGCATACTAAAAAGGAGGAGGTTTTATCTGGTTTTAAAACCACTGCACGTGATGTTTAATGGACCATTTGATAGGTCAATGTTTTTCTGAATTATTAATGAGTTTTTGAACGTCTCTTAGTTCCAACAGAAATTCTAGTCATCTTGAGCCGCAAAAATTGGTTACCGTAAACCAAAAAATGTCCCAATCCGAAAAAAAAATTTCATGCCACTCGGCATGTAACAGCTTTCTTAGGTCATATTGTTTACGCTGATCCCAAGCCAATTTCCGCGGTGTTTTCTCCTGCTAAGAAGTGGCCGTAAACTTTTATTTGCCAGATAATTTGAGTAATTGCCGCGAGGAAGTTGAGACAGTTAATATTCGATACTTAAGGCAATGTTGACACCGAACTTGACGTGGAGGCACTGGGACAAAATGAATTGTGACATAAGTGAATGTGTTACTATGAATGATGCCTGAATGATGGTGTGTCATTTAGCGCCGTCTACAATATCTTGTGATGCATTAACCTTGGTTTTAACCCTGTGATTTCTTGAGTATTTTTTTTTTCTTTTCTTTTTTTTTTTGCTCCAAGTCATATTAAGGTTACCGTATACCTTCAGAGGTGTCTTAAAAGGTGTCTCACGTCCAAGCGATGTAGCGCGTCCGGTTTAAACTGTAGATACCAGAACCCTGATATCAAATTAAAGCTTATAGAGCTGGCCATCAAACTAAACCAAGAATTTTAAAATTAAAATGAATTGTCGAATTTTAAGCGCTGTTTTCTCGAATTAATTTTTTCACTTGGAGGAGCCACTTCAAAGAGCTAAAACTCAAAGGGAATTTGTTCGTTTGCTTTCAAAATTGGACAGTAGCTAGTTTAACATATAAACAACAAAACACGCGTCTGCGAATTTTTTCTTTCGAAATCTGATTTTTTTTCCGAGAGCGATTTTTGTACGATCATTCCACTTTTTTTTCATCCGATTTCGAAAATGTTCTATAACTTTTCATTGCGATTGAATATGGCAAAAAGCAGACATGTTTTTAAAGCGCTTTCGGTCGGAAAACTGAGGAGCAAACTAAATTAGCGAAAAAAAAAATTCGCTTTGACTTATAGATTTGAAAAGGTGATTCGGACGCTCTCATTTAGAGGTCATGAAAAATTCGACAATTCATTTTATTTCAAAATTCTTGGTACAGTTTTATACCCAGCTCTATAAGCTTTAATTTGATATAGGAGTTTAGGTATCTACAGTTTAAACTCGACGCACTACATGCTCGGACGCGAGACACCTCTCAAGGTATAGGGTAACCTTAAGTTTATGTTTACAGAAGTGTTGAAATGAAAATCAGCGTGGTGATTAATGACTAGAGTTCCCTTAAGATGGTTGTACTGTCCAGGTAATCTGTATCTATAAAAGCCATTCAAAGTTAGTGACGAAAAGTGTGGTTAAACGGTGCTTCAGTGTAATTGTTTCTCTTGATGTTTCCATGGAATTTTTATGATACGATATAATATGATGTGATATGATATGATATGGTACCCACCTGGTTAACAAAGTGATAATGATTTCTGAGGTTGATGAAGGAGATACAGTAGATAATCTCCTGGTCGAGATTCTTGATTCAGTCTGGGGTTTCTGGGATATCGATGAGCTACATGATCGTGATAATAGAGATAATGACGATTATGATAATGATGATGACGGTAGTGGTGGTGGTATATACATTAGTGGATAAAATTTAGTTACATTTAAGCGAAACCACGAGGCTTATAACAAATTAGATTTACTCGAGAAATAAAGAGTCGATAGACAGTTACTTTAATAATGGATGACCTAGAGGCAGTAAATCAGTACAATATTATTTTATTTCTGTTAAGAATCATAAAAAAATACAAATACTAATTAAAATAGCCATCATTATTTTCACAACTTATTCCCTTGAACAGTTGAATAAGTATAATTCCTAGCTGAGAGTAACTTTATATAGTGTGCATATTTTATATACATACATCGATAGACACCTTTAGCATTATACTCGTATGCAACTAAAAATTCAGCTGAGTGACAATACCAAAATGACGTGAGCCAAACTATCAAATCTCGGTTTCTTTTATGTTGCTTTGTTTTTCAATGACATGGATATATGAATATTTTTCTACAATACCTGGAGGCGGAAGATGATGTCGACGCGGAAGATGATGTCGACGCAGAAGATGATGTCGACACACTTGTTGTAGTTGGCGTGGAGTGGCTGAAATTCAAAGGATTTGTTATTATCTTGAAGAGCGTTTTTTTTTTTTTTTTGCGGCATTGATAAGAAAGGATGTCTCTCATGATAGACACGTATATTTCTTATGCTACGATAATTTATCCAACATAAGAAGAAAGCATAAGTAGACGAAACAAAAAAGTCTGTATTTTTCTTCACCTGGAGGCTGTGGACACACTTGACGAAGACGATACTGACGATGACAAAAATTCTTATTCTTTAAAATAAAGGGAAATCCTAATAGCAGACATGTAACAGCTTTTATAAGGTACTATCATATTGTTTAAGTCTGAGCCAATTTGCATGGCATGCACTCTTGCTGATAAGTGACCGTAAACTGTTATTTGATAACTTTATTAATTACCTTGAGGAAGTTGAGACACTTGATGACGTCGATACCGAAGACGATGTTGACACCGAACTTGATGTGGAGGCACTGAAATGGGAACAAGTCGTGATTAAAATGCAAGTACTTTTAATCGGTGAAGTTATGATTTGTTTGGCAGAAAAAAATAACATATTGTCTATAGACAATTTTATCTTTTTATCGCTTAAATTTGATGTTCCAGAAGTGATCTATGATATAATAGTCGGTTTGTTTTTATGTCAGTGACTTTTAAAGTCGTGGTGGAAAAATGTCAAATTAATTCACTCGATTGCAACTATGTTGCATCGCGAATAGGAATTTATCGTGAAATTGTGTCCTTGGATACAATAATGCTCAAATGTTACAAATTTGGGCTTAGAGTTGTCATAGCGAAATTCTTCACACGAATGATTCAATTCAAATGAAGAAAATTTCAAATATCAGAAAATCAATATTGCTCTTTTTCGATTCTATCCATGTTTTTAAAGGCATCTACCATTTCTGTAAAATGACTTTAAAATGTGTTTTTGGGGGAGCATATTGACTTGTAAGGGCCAATTGTAAACAAATATGTGAGGCCTCTTTTTTTGTCAAAAGATGGTCTTAGGATTTTATTTACATTGAACATGAAATGAAACTTATTATACAGAAATAAATTTTTATTACCTCGATGAAGTTGACACACTTGATGATGTCGATACTGACGACGATGTTGACACCGAACTTGATGTGGACACGCAAAAATATAACAATACAATATTATTTTATTTCTGTTAAGAATCATAAAAAAATACAAATACTAATTAAAATAGCCATCATTATTTTCACAACTTATTCCCTTGAACAGTTGAATAAGTATAATTCCTAGCTGAGAGTAACTTTATATAGTGTGCATATTTTATATACATACATCGATAGACACCTTTAGCATTATACTCGTATGCAACTAAAAATTCAGCTGAGTGACAATACCAAAATGACGTGAGCCAAACTATCAAATCTCGGTTTCTTTTATGTTGCTTTGTTTTTCAATGACATGGATATATGAATATTTTTCTACAATACCTGGAGGCGGAAGATGATGTCGACACGGAAGATGATGTCGACGCAGAAGATGATGTCGACACACTTGTTGTAGTTGGCGTGGAGTGGCTGAAATTCAAAGGATTTGTTATTATCTTGAAGAGCGTTTTCTTTTTTTTCGCGGCATTGATAAGAAAGGATGTCTCTCATGATAGACACGTATATTTCTTATGCTACGATAATTTATCCAACATAAGAAGAAAGCATAAGTAGACGAAACAAAAAAGTCTGTATTTTTCTTCACCTGGAGGCTGTGGACACACTTGACGAAGACGATACTGACGATGACAAAAATTCTTATTCTTTAAAATAAAGGGAAATCCTAATAGCAGACATGTAACAGCTTTTATAAGGTACTATCATACTGTTTAAGTCTGAGCCAATTTGCATGGCATGCACTCTTGCTGATAAGTGACCGTAAACTTTTATTTGATAACTTTATTAATTACCTTGAGGAAGTTGAGACACTTGATGACGTCGATACCGAAGACGATGTTGACACCGAACTTGATGTGGAGGCACTGAAATGGGAACAAGTCGTGATTAAAATGCAAGTACTTTTAATCGGTGAAGTTATGATTTGTTTGGCAGAAAAAAATAACATATTGTCTATAGACAATTTTATCTTTTTATCGCTTAAATTTGATGTTCCAGAAGTGATCTATGATATAATAGTCGGTTTGTTTTTATGTCAGTGACTTTTAAAGTCGTGGTGGAAAAATGTCAAATTAATTCACTCGATTGCAACTATGTTGCATCGCGAATAGGAATTTATCGTGAAATTGTGTCCTTGGATACAATAATGCTCAAATGTTACAAATTTGGGCTTAGAGTTGTCATAGCGAAATTCTTCACACGAATGATTCAATTCAAATGAAGAAAATTTCAAATATATCAGAAAATCAATATTGCTCTTTTTCGATTCTATCCATGTTTTTAAAGGCATCTATCATTTCTGTAAAATGACTTTAAAATGTGTTTTTGGGGGAGCATATTGACTTGTAAGGGCCAATTGTAAACAAATATGTGAGGCCTCTTTTTTTGTCAAAAGATGGTCTTAGGATTTTATTTACATTGAACATAAAATGAAACTTATTATACAGAAATAAATTTTTATTACCTCGATGAAGTTGACACACTTGATGATGTCGATACTGACGACGATGTTGACACCGAACTTGATGTGGACACGCAAAAATATAACAATACAATATTATTTTATTTCTGTTAAGAATCATAAAAAAATACAAATACTAATTAAAATAGCCATCATTATTTTTACAACTTATTCCCTTGAACAGTTGAATAAGTATAATTCCTAGCTGAGAGTAACTTTATATAGTGTGCATATTTTATATACATACATCGATAGACACCTTTAGCATTATACTCGTATGCAACTAAAAATTCAGCTGAGTGACAATACCAAAATGACGTGAGCCAAACTATCAAATCTCGGTTTCTTTTATGTTGCTTTGTTTTTCAATGACATGGATATATGAATATTTTTCTACAATACCTGGAGGCGGAAGATGATGTCGACGCGGAAGATGATGTCGACGCGGAAGATGATGTCGACACACTTGTTGTAGTTGGCGTGGAGTGGCTGAAATTCAAAGGATTTGTTATTATCTTGAAGAGCGTTTTTGTTTTTTTGCGGCATTGATAAGAAAGGATGTCTCTCATGATAGACACGTATATTTCTTATGCTACGATAATTTATCCAACATAAGAAGAAAGCATAAGTAGACGAAACAAAAAAGTCTGTATTTTTCTTCACCTTGAGGCTGTGGACACACTTGACGAAGACGATACTGACGATGACAAAAATTCTTATTCTTTAAAATAAAGGGAAATCCTAATAGCAGACATGTAACAGCTTTTATAAGGTACTATCATATTGTTTAAGTCTGAGCCAATTTGCATGGCATGCACTCTTGATGACAAGTGACCGTAAACTTTTATTTGATAACTTTATTAATTACCTTGAGGAAGTTGAGACACTTGATGACGTCGATACCGAAGACGATGTTGACACCGAACTTGATGTGGAGGCACTGAAATGGGAACAAGTCGCGATTAAAATGCAAGTACTTTTAATCGGTGAAGTTAAGATTTGTTTGGCAGAAAAAAATAACATATTGTCTATAGACAATTTTATCTTTTTATCGCTTAAATTTGATGTTCCAGAAGTGATCTATGATATAATAGTCGGTTTATTTTATGTCAGTGACTTTTAAAGTCGTGGTGGAAAAATGTCAAATTAATTCACTCGATTGCAACTATGTTGCATCGCGAATAGGAATTTATCGTGAAATTGTGTCCTTGGATACAATAATGCTCAAATGTTACAAATTTGGGCTTAGAGTTGTCATAGCGAAATTCTTCACACGAATGATTCAATTCAAATGAAGAAAATTTCAAATATCAGAAAATCAATATTGCTCTTTTTCGATTCTATCCATGTTTTTAAAGGCATCTACCATTTCTGTAAAATGACTTTAAAATGTGTTTTTGGGGGAGCATATTGACTTGTAAGGGCCAATTGTAAACAAATATGTGAGGCCTCTTTTTTTGTCAAAAGATGGTCTTAGGATTTTATTTACATTGAACATGAAATGAAACTTATTATACAGAAATAAATTTTTATTACCTCGATGAAGTTGACACACTTGATGATGTCGATACTGACGACGATGTTGACACCGAACTTGATGTGGACACGCAAAAATATAACAATACAATATTATTTTATTTCTGTTAAGAATCATAAAAAAATACAAATACTAATTAAAATAGCCATCATTATTTTCACAACTTATTCCCTTGAACAGTTGAATAAGTATAATTCCTAGCTGAGAGTAACTTTATATAGTGTGCATATTTTATATACATACATCGATAGACACCTTTAGCATTATACTCGTATGCAACTAAAAATTCAGCTGAGTGACAATACCAAAATGACGTGAGCCAAACTATCAAATCTCGGTTTCTTTTATGTTGCTTTGTTTTTCAATGACATGGATATATGAATATTTTTCTACAATACCTGGAGGCGGAAGATGATGTCGACACGGAAGATGATGTCGACGCAGAAGATGATGTCGACACACTTGTTGTAGTTGGCGTGGAGTGGCTGAAATTCAAAGGATTTGTTATTATCTTGAAGAGCGTTTTCTTTTTTTTCGCGGCATTGATAAGAAAGGATGTCTCTCATGATAGACACGTATATTTCTTATGCTACGATAATTTATCCAACATAAGAAGAAAGCATAAGTAGACGAAACAAAAAAGTCTGTATTTTTCTTCACCTGGAGGCTGTGGACACACTTGACGAAGACGATACTGACGATGACAAAAATTCTTATTCTTTAAAATAAAGGGAAATCCTAATAGCAGACATGTAACAGCTTTTATAAGGTACTATCATACTGTTTAAGTCTGAGCCAATTTGCATGGCATGCACTCTTGCTGATAAGTGACCGTAAACTTTTATTTGATAACTTTATTAATTACCTTGAGGAAGTTGAGACACTTGATGACGTCGATACCGAAGACGATGTTGACACCGAACTTGATGTGGAGGCACTGAAATGGGAACAAGTCGTGATTAAAATGCAAGTACTTTTAATCGGTGAAGTTATGATTTGTTTGGCAGAAAAAAATAACATATTGTCTATAGACAATTTTATCTTTTTATCGCTTAAATTTGATGTTCCAGAAGTGATCTATGATATAATAGTCGGTTTGTTTTTATGTCAGTGACTTTTAAAGTCGTGGTGGAAAAATGTCAAATTAATTCACTCGATTGCAACTATGTTGCATCGCGAATAGGAATTTATCGTGAAATTGTGTCCTTGGATACAATAATGCTCAAATGTTACAAATTTGGGCTTAGAGTTGTCATAGCGAAATTCTTCACACGAATGATTCAATTCAAATGAAGAAAATTTCAAATATATCAGAAAATCAATATTGCTCTTTTTCGATTCTATCCATGTTTTTAAAGGCATCTATCATTTCTGTAAAATGACTTTAAAATGTGTTTTTGGGGGAGCATATTGACTTGTAAGGGCCAATTGTAAACAAATATGTGAGGCCTCTTTTTTTGTCAAAAGATGGTCTTAGGATTTTATTTACATTGAACATAAAATGAAACTTATTATACAGAAATAAATTTTTATTACCTCGATGAAGTTGACACACTTGATGATGTCGATACTGACGACGATGTTGACACCGAACTTGATGTGGACACGCAAAAATATAACAATACAATATTATTTTATTTCTGTTAAGAATCATAAAAAAATACAAATACTAATTAAAATAGCCATCATTATTTTCACAACTTATTCCCTTGAACAGTTGAATAAGTATAATTCCTAGCTGAGAGTAACTTTATATAGTGTGCATATTTTATATACATACATCGATAGACACCTTTAGCATTATACTCGTATGCAACTAAAAATTCAGCTGAGTGACAATACCAAAATGACGTGAGCCAAACTATCAAATCTCGGTTTCTTTTATGTTGCTTTGTTTTTCAATGACATGGATATATGAATATTTTTCTACAATACCTGGAGGCGGAAGATGATGTCGACGCGGAAGATGATGTCGACGCGGAAGATGATGTCGACACACTTGTTGTAGTTGGCGTGGAGTGGCTGAAATTCAAAGGATTTGTTATTATCTTGAAGAGCGTTTTTGTTTTTTTGCGGCATTGATAAGAAAGGATGTCTCTCATGATAGACACGTATATTTCTTATGCTACGATAATTTATCCAACATAAGAAGAAAGCATAAGTAGACGAAACAAAAAAGTCTGTATTTTTCTTCACCTTGAGGCTGTGGACACACTTGACGAAGACGATACTGACGATGACAAAAATTCTTATTCTTTAAAATAAAGGGAAATCCTAATAGCAGACATGTAACAGCTTTTATAAGGTACTATCATATTGTTTAAGTCTGAGCCAATTTGCATGGCATGCACTCTTGATGACAAGTGACCGTAAACTTTTATTTGATAACTTTATTAATTACCTTGAGGAAGTTGAGACACTTGATGACGTCGATACCGAAGACGATGTTGACACCGAACTTGATGTGGAGGCACTGAAATGGGAACAAGTCGCGATTAAAATGCAAGTACTTTTAATCGGTGAAGTTAAGATTTGTTTGGCAGAAAAAAATAACATATTGTCTATAGACAATTTTATCTTTTTATCGCTTAAATTTGATGTTCCAGAAGTGATCTATGATATAATAGTCGGTTTATTTTATGTCAGTGACTTTTAAAGTCGTGGTGGAAAAATGTCAAATTAATTCACTCGATTGCAACTATGTTGCATCGCGAATAGGAATTTATCGTGAAATTGTGTCCTTGGATACAATAATGCTCAAATGTTACAAATTTGGGCTTAGAGTTGTCATAGCGAAATTCTTCACACGAATGATTCAATTCAAATGAAGAAAATTTCAAATATCAGAAAATCAATATTGCTCTTTTTCGATTCTATCCATGTTTTTAAAGGCATCTACCATTTCTGTAAAATGACTTTAAAATGTGTTTTTGGGGGAGCGTATTGACTTGTAAGGGCCAATTGTAAACAAATATGTGAGGCCTCTTTTTTTGTCAAAAGATGGTCTTAGGATTTTATTTACATTGAACATGAAATGAAACTTATTATACAGAAATAAATTTTTATTACCTCGATGAAGTTGACACACTTGATGATGTCGATACTGACGACGATGTTGACACCGAACTTGATGTGGACACGCAAAAATATAACAATACAATATTATTTTATTTCTGTTAAGAATCATAAAAAAATACAAATACTAATTAAAATAGCCATCATTATTTTCACAACTTATTCCCTTGAACAGTTGAATAAGTATAATTCCTAGCTGAGAGTAACTTTATATAGTGTGCATATTTTATATACATACATCGATAGACACCTTTAGCATTATACTCGTATGCAACTAAAAATTCAGCTGAGTGACAATACCAAAATGACGTGAGCCAAACTATCAAATCTCGGTTTCTTTTATGTTGCTTTGTTTTTCAATGACATGGATATATGAATATTTTTCTACAATACCTGGAGGCGGAAGATGATGTCGACGCGGAAGATGATGTCGACGCAGAAGATGATGTCGACACACTTGTTGTAGTTGGCGTGGAGTGGCTGAAATTCAAAGGATTTGTTATTATCTTGAAGAGCGTTTTTTTTTTTTTGCGGCATTGATAAGAAAGGATGTCTCTCATGATAGACACGTATATTTCTTATGCTACGATAATTTATCCAACATAAGAAGAAAGCATAAGTAGACGAAACAAAAAAGTCTGTATTTTTCTTCACCTGGAGGCTGTGGACACACTTGACGAAGACGATACTGACGATGACAAAAATTCTTATTCTTTAAAATAAAGGGAAATCCTAATAGCAGACATGTAACAGCTTTTATAAGGTACTATCATATTGTTTAAGTCTGAGCCAATTTGCATGGCATGCACTCTTGCTGATAAGTGACCGTAAACTTTTATTTGATAACTTTATTAATTACCTTGAGGAAGTTGAGACACTTGATGACGTCGATACCGAAGACGATGTTGACACCGAACTTGATGTGGAGGCACTGAAATGGGAACAAGTCGCGATTAAAATGCAAGTACTTTTAATCGGTGAAGTTATGATTTGTTTGGCAGAAAAAAATAACATATTGTCTATAGACAATTTTATCTTTTTATCGCTTAAATTTGATGTTCCAGAAGTGATCTATGATATAATAGTCGGTTTGTTTTTATGTCAGTGACTTTTAAAGTCGTGGTGGAAAAATGTCAAATTAATTCACTCGATTGCAACTATGTTGCATCGCGAATAGGAATTTATCGTGAAATTGTGTCCTTGGATACAATAATGCTCAAATGTTACAAATTTGGGCTTAGAGTTGTCATAGCGAAATTCTTCACACGAATGATTCAATTCAAATGAAGAAAATTTCAAATATCAGAAAATCAATATTGCTCTTTTTCGATTCTATCCATGTTTTTAAAGGCATCTACCATTTCTGTAAAATGACTTTAAAATGTGTTTTTGGGGGAGCGTATTGACTTGTAAGGGCCAATTGTAAACAAATATGTGAGGCCTCTTTTTTTGTCAAAAGATGGTCTTAGGATTTTATTTACATTGAACATGAAATGAAACTTATTATACAGAAATAAATTTTTATTACCTCGATGAAGTTGACACACTTGATGATGTCGATACTGACGACGATGTTGACACCGAACTTGATGTGGACACGCAAAAATATAACAATACAATATTATTTTATTTCTGTTAAGAATCATAAAAAAATACAAATACTAATTAAAATAGCCATCATTATTTTCACAACTTATTCCCTTGAACAGTTGAATAAGTATAATTCCTAGCTGAGAGTAACTTTATATAGTGTGCATATTTTATATACATACATCGATAGACACCTTTAGCATTATACTCGTATGCAACTAAAAATTCAGCTGAGTGACAATACCAAAATGACGTGAGCCAAACTATCAAATCTCGGTTTCTTTTATGTTGCTTTGTTTTTCAATGACATGGATATATGAATATTTTTCTACAATACCTGGAGGCGGAAGATGATGTCGACGCGGAAGATGATGTCGACGCGGAAGATGATGTCGACACACTTGTTGTAGTTGGCGTGGAGTGGCTGAAATTCAAAGGATTTGTTATTATCTTGAAGAGCGTTTTTGTTTTTTTGCGGCATTGATAAGAAAGGATGTCTCTCATGATAGACACGTATATTTCTTATGCTACGATAATTTATCCAACATAAGAAGAAAGCATAAGTAGACGAAACAAAAAAGTCTGTATTTTTCTTCACCTTGAGGCTGTGGACACACTTGACGAAGACGATACTGACGATGACAAAAATTCTTATTCTTTAAAATAAAGGGAAATCCTAATAGCAGACATGTAACAGCTTTTATAAGGTACTATCATATTGTTTAAGTCTGAGCCAATTTGCATGGCATGCACTCTTGATGACAAGTGACCGTAAACTTTTATTTGATAACTTTATTAATTACCTTGAGGAAGTTGAGACACTTGATGACGTCGATACCGAAGACGATGTTGACACCGAACTTGATGTGGAGGCACTGAAATGGGAACAAGTCGCGATTAAAATGCAAGTACTTTTAATCGGTGAAGTTAAGATTTGTTTGGCAGAAAAAAATAACATATTGTCTATAGACAATTTTATCTTTTTATCGCTTAAATTTGATGTTCCAGAAGTGATCTATGATATAATAGTCGGTTTATTTTATGTCAGTGACTTTTAAAGTCGTGGTGGAAAAATGTCAAATTAATTCACTCGATTGCAACTATGTTGCATCGCGAATAGGAATTTATCGTGAAATTGTGTCCTTGGATACAATAATGCTCAAATGTTACAAATTTGGGCTTAGAGTTGTCATAGCGAAATTCTTCACACGAATGATTCAATTCAAATGAAGAAAATTTCAAATATCAGAAAATCAATATTGCTCTTTTTCGATTCTATCCATGTTTTTAAAGGCATCTACCATTTCTGTAAAATGACTTTAAAATGTGTTTTTGGGGGAGCGTATTGACTTGTAAGGGCCAATTGTAAACAAATATGTGAGGCCTCTTTTTTTGTCAAAAGATGGTCTTAGGATTTTATTTACATTGAACATGAAATGAAACTTATTATACAGAAATAAATTTTTATTACCTCGATGAAGTTGACACACTTGATGATGTCGATACTGACGACGATGTTGACACCGAACTTGATGTGGACACGCAAAAATATAACAATACAATATTATTTTATTTCTGTTAAGAATCATAAAAAAATACAAATACTAATTAAAATAGCCATCATTATTTTCACAACTTATTCCCTTGAACAGTTGAATAAGTATAATTCCTAGCTGAGAGTAACTTTATATAGTGTGCATATTTTATATACATACATCGATAGACACCTTTAGCATTATACTCGTATGCAACTAAAAATTCAGCTGAGTGACAATACCAAAATGACGTGAGCCAAACTATCAAATCTCGGTTTCTTTTATGTTGCTTTGTTTTTCAATGACATGGATATATGAATATTTTTCTACAATACCTGGAGGCGGAAGATGATGTCGACGCGGAAGATGATGTCGACGCAGAAGATGATGTCGACACACTTGTTGTAGTTGGCGTGGAGTGGCTGAAATTCAAAGGATTTGTTATTATCTTGAAGAGCGTTTTTTTTTTTTTGCGGCATTGATAAGAAAGGATGTCTCTCATGATAGACACGTATATTTCTTATGCTACGATAATTTATCCAACATAAGAAGAAAGCATAAGTAGACGAAACAAAAAAGTCTGTATTTTTCTTCACCTGGAGGCTGTGGACACACTTGACGAAGACGATACTGACGATGACAAAAATTCTTATTCTTTAAAATAAAGGGAAATCCTAATAGCAGACATGTAACAGCTTTTATAAGGTACTATCATATTGTTTAAGTCTGAGCCAATTTGCATGGCATGCACTCTTGCTGATAAGTGACCGTAAACTTTTATTTGATAACTTTATTAATTACCTTGAGGAAGTTGAGACACTTGATGACGTCGATACCGAAGACGATGTTGACACCGAACTTGATGTGGAGGCACTGAAATGGGAACAAGTCGCGATTAAAATGCAAGTACTTTTAATCGGTGAAGTTATGATTTGTTTGGCAGAAAAAAATAACATATTGTCTATAGACAATTTTATCTTTTTATCGCTTAAATTTGATGTTCCAGAAGTGATCTATGATATAATAGTCGGTTTATTTTATGTCAGTGACTTTTAAAGTCGTGGTGGAAAAATGTCAAATTAATTCACTCGATTGCAACTATGTTGCATCGCGAATAGGAATTTATCGTGAAATTGTGTCCTTGGATACAATAATGCTCAAATGTTACAAATTTGGGCTTAGAGTTGTCATAGCGAAATTCTTCACACGAATGATTCAATTCAAATGAAGAAAATTTCAAATATCAGAAAATCAATATTGCTCTTTTTCGATTCTATCCATGTTTTTAAAGGCATCTACCATTTCTGTAAAATGACTTTAAAATGTGTTTTTGGGGGAGCGTATTGACTTGTAAGGGCCAATTGTAAACAAATATGTGAGGCCTCTTTTTTTGTCAAAAGATGGTCTTAGGATTTTATTTACATTGAACATGAAATGAAACTTATTATACAGAAATAAATTTTTATTACCTCGATGAAGTTGACACACTTGATGATGTCGATACTGACGACGATGTTGACACCGAACTTGATGTGGACACGCAAAAATATAACAATACAATATTATTTTATTTCTGTTAAGAATCATAAAAAAATACAAATACTAATTAAAATAGCCATCATTATTTTCACAACTTATTCCCTTGAACAGTTGAATAAGTATAATTCCTAGCTGAGAGTAACTTTATATAGTGTGCATATTTTATATACATACATCGATAGACACCTTTAGCATTATACTCGTATGCAACTAAAAATTCAGCTGAGTGACAATACCAAAATGACGTGAGCCAAACTATCAAATCTCGGTTTCTTTTATGTTGCTTTGTTTTTCAATGACATGGATATATGAATATTTTTCTACAATACCTGGAGGCGGAAGATGATGTCGACGCGGAAGATGATGTCGACGCAGAAGATGATGTCGACACACTTGTTGTAGTTGGCGTGGAGTGGCTGAAATTCAAAGGATTTGTTATTATCTTGAAGAGCGTTTTTTTTTTTTTGCGGCATTGATAAGAAAGGATGTCTCTCATGATAGACACGTATATTTCTTATGCTACGATAATTTATCCAACATAAGAAGAAAGCATAAGTAGACGAAACAAAAAAGTCTGTATTTTTCTTCACCTGGAGGCTGTGGACACACTTGACGAAGACGATACTGACGATGACAAAAATTCTTATTCTTTAAAATAAAGGGAAATCCTAATAGCAGACATGTAACAGCTTTTATAAGGTACTATCATATTGTTTAAGTCTGAGCCAATTTGCATGGCATGCACTCTTGCTGATAAGTGACCGTAAACTTTTATTTGATAACTTTATTAATTACCTTGAGGAAGTTGAGACACTTGATGACGTCGATACCGAAGACGATGTTGACACCGAACTTGATGTGGAGGCACTGAAATGGGAACAAGTCGCGATTAAAATGCAAGTACTTTTAATCGGTGAAGTTAAGATTTGTTTGGCAGAAAAAAATAACATATTGTCTATAGACAATTTTATCTTTTTATCGCTTAAATTTGATGTTCCAGAAGTGATCTATGATATAATAGTCGGTTTGTTTTTATGTCAGTGACTTTTAAAGTCGTGGTGGAAAAATGTCAAATTAATTCACTCGATTGCAACTATGTTGCATCGCGAATAGGAATTTATCGTGAAATTGTGTCCTTGGATACAATAATGCTCAAATGTTACAAATTTGGGCTTAGAGTTGTCATAGCGAAATTCTTCACACGAATGATTCAATTCAAATGAAGAAAATTTCAAATATCAGAAAATCAATATTGCTCTTTTTCGATTCTATCCATGTTTTTAAAGGCATCTACCATTTCTGTAAAATGACTTTAAAATGTGTTTTTGGGGGAGCGTATTGACTTGTAAGGGCCAATTGTAAACAAATATGTGAGGCCTCTTTTTTTGTCAAAAGATGGTCTTAGGATTTTATTTACATTGAACATGAAATGAAACTTATTATACAGAAATAAATTTTTATTACCTCGATGAAGTTGACACACTTGATGATGTCGATACTGACGACGATGTTGACACCGAACTTGATGTGGACACGCAAAAATATAACAATACAATATTATTTTATTTCTGTTAAGAATCATAAAAAAATACAAATACTAATTAAAATAGCCATCATTATTTTCACAACTTATTCCCTTGAACAGTTGAATAAGTATAATTCCTAGCTGAGAGTAACTTTATATAGTGTGCATATTTTATATACATACATCGATAGACACCTTTAGCATTATACTCGTATGCAACTAAAAATTCAGCTGAGTGACAATACCAAAATGACGTGAGCCAAACTATCAAATCTCGGTTTCTTTTATGTTGCTTTGTTTTTCAATGACATGGATATATGAATATTTTTCTACAATACCTGGAGGCGGAAGATGATGTCGACGCGGAAGATGATGTCGACGCAGAAGATGATGTCGACACACTTGTTGTAGTTGGCGTGGAGTGGCTGAAATTCAAAGGATTTGTTATTATCTTGAAGAGCGTTTTTTTTTTTTTGCGGCATTGATAAGAAAGGATGTCTCTCATGATAGACACGTATATTTCTTATGCTACGATAATTTATCCAACATAAGAAGAAAGCATAAGTAGACGAAACAAAAAAGTCTGTATTTTTCTTCACCTGGAGGCTGTGGACACACTTGACGAAGACGATACTGACGATGACAAAAATTCTTATTCTTTAAAATAAAGGGAAATCCTAATAGCAGACATGTAACAGCTTTTATAAGGTACTATCATATTGTTTAAGTCTGAGCCAATTTGCATGGCATGCACTCTTGCTGATAAGTGACCGTAAACTTTTATTTGATAACTTTATTAATTACCTTGAGGAAGTTGAGACACTTGATGACGTCGATACCGAAGACGATGTTGACACCGAACTTGATGTGGAGGCACTGAAATGGGAACAAGTCGTGATTAAAATGCAAGTACTTTTAATCGGTGAAGTTATGATTTGTTTGGCAGAAAAAAATAACATATTGTCTATAGATAATTTTATCTTTTTATCG
The DNA here is from genome assembly GCF_977016875.1 of Pavona decussata. Classification (NCBI taxonomy): domain Eukaryota; kingdom Metazoa; phylum Cnidaria; class Anthozoa; order Scleractinia; family Agariciidae; genus Pavona; species Pavona decussata. The sequence continues at coordinate 627,877 of NW_028145470.1, read as the reverse complement.
CTTAAATTTGATGTTCCAGAAGTGATCTATGATATAATAGTCGGTTTGTTTTTATGTCAGTGACTTTTAAAGTCGTGGTGGAAAAATGTCAAATTAATTCACTCGATTGCAACTATGTTGCATCGCGAATACGAATTTATCGTGAAATTGTGTCCTTGGATATCAATAATGCTCAAATGTTACAAATTTTGGGCTTAGAGTTGTCATAGCGAAATTCTTCACACGAATGATTCAATTCAAATGAAGAAAATTTCAAATATCAGAAAATCAATATTGCTCTTTTTCGATTCTATCCATGTTTTGAAAGGCATCTATCATTTCTGTAAAATGACTTTAAAATGTGTTTTTGGGGGAGCGTATTGACTTGTAAGGGCCAATTGTAAACAAATATGTGAGGCCTCTTTTTTGGTCAAAAGATGGTCTTAGGATTTTATTTACATTGAACATGAAATGAAACTTATTATACAGAAATAAATTTTTATTACCTCGATGAAGTTGACACACTTGATGATGTCGATACTGACGACGATGTTGACACCGAACTTGATGTGGACACGCAAAAATATAACAATACAATATTATTTTATTTCTGTTAAGAATCATAAAAAAATACAAATACTAATTAAAATAGCCATCATTATTTTCACAACTTATTCCCTTGAACAGTTGAATAAGTATAATTCCTAGCTGAGAGTAACTTTATATAGTGTGCATATTTTATATACATACATCGATAGACACCTTTAGCATTATACTCGTATGCAACTAAAAATCAGCTGAGTGACAATACCAAAATGACGTGAGCCAAACTATCAAATCTCGGTTTCTTTTATGTTGCTTTGTTTTTCAATGACATGGATATATGAATATTTTTCTACAATACCTGGAGGCGGAAGATGATGTCGACGCAGAAGATGATGTCGACACGCTTGTTGTAGTCGGCGTGGAGTGGCTGAAATTCAAAGGATTTGTTATTATCTTGAAGAGCGTTTTTTTTTTTTGCGGCATTGATAAGAAAGGATGTCTCTCATGATAGACACGTATATTTCTTATGCTACGATAATTTATCCAACATAAGAAGAAAGCATAAGTAGACGAAACAAAAAAGTCTGTATTTTTCTTCACCTGGAGGCTGTGGACACACTTGACGAAGACGATACTGACGATGACAAAAATTCTTATTCTTTAAAATAAAGGGAAATCCTAATAGCAGACATGTAACAGCTTTTATAAGGTACTATCATATTGTTTAAGTCTGAGCCAATTTGCATGGCATGCACTCTTGCTGATAAGTGACCGTAAACTTTTATTTGATAACTTTATTAATTACCTTGAGGAAGTTGAGACACTTGATGACGTCGATACCGAAGACGATGTTGACACCGAACTTGATGTGGAGGCACTGAAATGGGAACAAGTCGTGATTAAAATGCAAGTACTTTTAATCGGTGAAGTTATGATTTGTTTGGCAGAAAAAAATAACATATTGTCTATAGAAATTTTATCTGTTTATCGCTTAAATTTGATGTTCCAGAAGTGATCTATGATATAATAGTCGGTTTGTTTTTATGTCAGTGACTTTTTAAGTCGTGGTTGAAAAATGTCAAATTAATTCACTCGATTGCAACTATGTTGCATCGCGAATAGGAATTTATCGTGAAATTGTGTCCTTAGATACAATAATGCTCAAATGTTACAAATTTGGGCTTAGAGTTGTCATAGCGAAATTCTTCACACGAATGATTCAATTCAAATGAAGAAAATTTCAAATATCAGAAAATCAATATTGCTCTTTTTCGATTCTATCCATGTTTTTAAAGGCATCTACCATTTCTGTAAAATGACTTTAAAATGTGTTTTTGGGGGAGCGTATTGACTTGTAAGGGCCAATTGTAAACAAATATGTGAGGCCTCTTTTTTTGTCAAAAGATGGTCTTAGGATTTTATTTACATTGAACATGAAATGAAACTTATTATACAGAAATAAATTTTTATTACCTCGATGAAGTTGACACACTTGATGATGTCGATACTGACGACGATGTTGACACCGAACTTGATGTGGACACGCAAAAATATAACAATACAATATTATTTTATTTCTGTTAAGAATCATAAAAAAATACAAATACTAATTAAAATAGCCATCATTATTTTCACAACTTATTCCCTTGAACAGTTGAATAAGTATAATTCCTAGCTGAGAGTAACTTTATATAGTGTGCATATTTTATATACATACATCGATAGACACCTTTAGCATTATACTCGTATGCAACTAAAAATTCAGCTGAGTGACAATACCAAAATGACGTGAGCCAAACTATCAAATCTCGGTTTCTTTTATGTTGCTTTGTTTTTCAATGACATGGATATATGAATATTTTTCTACAATACCTGGAGGCGGAAGATGATGTCGACGCGGAAGATGATGTCGACGCAGAAGATGATGTCGACACACTTGTTGTAGTTGGCGTGGAGTGGCTGAAATTCAAAGGATTTGTTATTATCTTGAAGAGCGTTTTCTTTTTTTTTGCGGCATTGATAAGAAAGGATGTCTCTCATGATAGACACGTATATTTCTTATGCTACGATAATTAATCCAACATAAGAAGAAAGCATAAGTAGACGAAACAAAAAAGTCTGTATTTTTCTTCACCTGGAGGCTGTGGACACACTTGACGAAGACGATACTGACGATGACAAAAATTCTTATTCTTTAAAATAAAGGAAAATCCTAATAGCAGACATGTAACAGCTTTCTAAGGTACTATCATATTGTTTAAGTCTGAGCCAATTTGCATGGCATGCACTCTTGCTGATAAGTGACCGTAAACTTTTATTTGATAACTTTATTAATTACCTTGAGGAAGTTGAGACACTTGATGACGTCGATACCGAAGACGATGTTGACACCGAACTTGATGTGGAGGCACTGAAATGGAAACAAGTCGTGAATAAAATGCAAGTACTTTTAATCGGTGAAGTTATGATTTGTTTGGCAGAAAAAAATAACATATTGTCTATAGACAATTTTATCTTTTTATTGCTTAAATTTGATGTCACAGAAGTGGTCTGTAATATGATAGGCCGTTTGTTTTTATGTCAATGACCTTTGGAAAAAATTAAATTAATACACTTGATTACAACTATGTTGCAACAGGAATAGAAATCAACCGTGAAATTGTATATTTGGATATCAACAGTGCTCAAATGTTACAAAATTGGATTTGGGGTTGTATTAGCGTAATTCTTAAAATCCATGATTCCATTGTAGCGTTCTTAATTGCAACCGTGCTCCCGAAACTTCTTTCTACTGTGAGAATGTGCCAACTTCATGATATACCGTTTCCTCCGCTCTGTACTCCTTTTTCCTGTGTTACAGAAATTAATTTTCGTGGCTATAAAAAAATTATGAATAGCCGCGTTTGCGATGGTTTGGCCATAATATGAGTGAATAAGGATTATAAAAACCATAAATTTAGGTTGCATACGTCATTAATTCGTTGTCGTTGTTATAACAACATTAACTTTGCAATTAGGTACATTGATCGTGGACGAAAGCACATCTGGAATATAGCAAAACAAATAATTTCAATGTTTATTATCTAAGGAAACATAAACTGTTTGATAGCCGGAGAAATATATGATATACAAGTTATTAAGAACTTAACATTTCGTCATCACACTCTTCCTTTAAAGGAAACATTTAAAACAAAAGAACATTGCATTTACTCTTGTGCTGTAGGTCGTGCATTTCGAGTAACTCACAGAACAATGGTCGTATATCATATTTCTTTGGTCGTTTTGTTGAGTTGGCAAATAAATTTAAACAAACAAAGAAGTTCGAAAAAACAGGTAGATTATTCATTACCTGGACGACGTTGACACACTCGACGACGATAATACTGACGATGACCAGAAAATCAAGTCAGGAAAATTCCTACTCTTTAAAAATACCGAACTAGAGTCCTAATATCAGACATACGTAACAGCTTTCTTAGGCACTATTATATTGTTTAAACTGAGTCAGCCAATTTGCAAGTCGTGCACTCTTGCTGACTAATGACCGTAAACGTTTATTTGACAATGTCAGTAATTACCTCGAGGAAGTGGAGACACTTGATGACGTCGATGCTGAGGACGATGTTGACACCGAACTTGATGTGGAGGCACTGAAGTGAAAACAAGTTGTTGTGATGAAATTACACGTACTGTGAATTGATACAGCTACGATTTGTTTACCAGAAAGGAGTAACATACCCTTTGGTACTTACGTCGCTAAGTTATCGAAAAATCTAGATATTTTTGTTGTCAAAATTATGCGGTTAAATGTGCATTCACCCTACACATTTTAAGTAGTACCATTTTCAGCTTTAGGAGAATTTGTATGTAGGTAAGTAGGATGGAAAGGACGCTATCGACGTTTGATGTCACAGCAGGTTCCTTAATGAGGTGAAACATGCAACATTCAACGATATTTTGATAAAACAAAATAATCCTTTTCCTACTTTAACTATTGTTTACTTAAAAATCGAGACATTCCTTGAAGTTGTTTTTATTGCTTTCTGATATAATGATAGCGAACTGTCAGAACTATTGTTGAGTACCTTGTCGACTCGACGTCCATGCCGACGAAGATGTTGAAACTGAACTCGATGTAGAGTAGCCGAAATTTAAAGGATTTTGTTACTATTTTGAAGAACGCTTTTTAGTTTTGAAGTATTTATTTTAGGATGTCCTTTATCATATGTGTGTCGATTTACATACTACGATTAACTATCGAACATAAGATAAATACAGCACTTTTTGGTCGAAAAGTCTTTATTTTACTATGTCGCCGAATATGTCAATGAATTTTCAATTTCAAAGAGTCCATTTATAACTTAAGAGGTAGTTGAGGTATTCTTGGTCTGCCCATGTTTAATCTAAGCTGGATGAAGCTTTCTTTTACATATAAAGTTGCTAACGTCTGGAACTCACTAAAGCTTAAATAAAGAGAGGAAAATCTTTCCAAGTTCACTACGACCATTAGGAAGGAAACTTTAAAAATTATGTATTTAAGTACTCAACCATATTAGTAACATTACTTCTTATAACAGTCACTTTTTATTTTTGTGTTTTATAGTAGTTTTTACCGATAAACCTTATCTTTGTAATTCGTTTTATATAATTGTAGTTTTTGTCATGTTAGCACGTACGTATTCTAAACAAGCGTTTAGCTCATTAGACGAAAAGTGGATAAAAAATGATTGATTAAAAACGTAAGACACACAAGAAAGAGCCTTTTCGAGATCGGTTGTGATTTGTTTCTGTAGTTATAAACATTGAACACGAAAGAAAACTCGTTATACAGAAACAAATTTTTATTACCTCGATGAAGTTGACACACTTGATGATGTCGATGCTAACGACGAGGTTGACACCGAACTTGATGTGGACACGCTAAAATTTAACAATACAATATTATTCTATTTCTGTTAAGAATCATATAAAAAAGTAAGTATAATTCACTGCTAAGTGTAACCTTATGTAGTGTGCACTCTTGCTGACTAATGACCGTAAACGTTTATTTGATAATGTCAGTAATTACCTCGACGAAATTGAGACACTTGATGAGGTCGATATTGAAGACGATGTTGACAACGAACTTGATGTGGAGACACTGAAGTGGAAACAAGTTGTTGTGATGAACATACACCTACTGTGAATTGATACAGCTTTGATTTGTTTACCAGAAAAAAGTAAGATACTGTTTGGTACTTACGTCGCAAAGTTATCGAAAAATCTGGATATTTTTTTTGTCAAAATTATGTGGTTAAATGTGCATTCACCCTACACATTTTACATAGTACCATTTGCAGCTTAAGGAGAATTTGTGTGTAAGAAAGTAGGATGGAAAGGACGCTATCGACGTTTCATGTCACAAAATAATCCTTTTCCTACTTTAACTATTGTTTACTTAAAAATCGAGACATCCTTTGAAGTTGTTTTTATTGCTTTCTGATATAATGATAGCGAAATGTCCGAACTATTGTTGAGTACCTTGTTGACACACTAGTCAATGTTAGTGTTGAAACACTTGATGATGTCGATGCCAACGAAGATGTTGAAACTGAACTCGATGTAGAGTAGCCGAAATTTAAATTATTTTTTACTATTTTGAAGAACGCTTTTTAGTTTTGAAGTAATAATTTTAGGATATCCTTTATCATGTGTGTGTCGATTTAGTATACTACGATTAATTATCGAACATAAGATAAATACAGCACTATTTTGGTCGAAAAGTCTTTATTTTACTATGTCGCTAAATATGTCAATGAATTTTCAATTTCAAAGGGTCGATTTATAACTTAAGTGGTAGTTGAGGTATTCTTGGTCTGCCCATGTTTAGTCTAAGCCGGATGAAGCTTTCTTTTACATATAAAGTTGCTAACGTCTGGAACTCACTCAAGCTTAAATAAAGAGAGGAAAATCGTTCCAAGTTCACTACGACTATTAGGAAGGAAACTTTAAAAATTATGTATTTAAGTACTCAACCATATTAGTAACATTACTTCTTATAACAGTCACTTTTTATTTTTGTGTTTTATAGTAGATTTTACCGATAAACCTTATCTTTGTAATTCGTTTTATATAATTGTAGTTTTTGTAATGTTAGCACGTACGTATTCTAAACACGCGTTTAGCTCATTAGACGAAAAGTGGATAAAAAATGATTGATTAAAAACGTAAGACACACAAGAAAGAGCCTTTTCGAGATCGCTTGTGATTTGTGCCTGTAGCTATAAACATTGAACACGAAAGAAAACTCATGATACAGAAACAAACTTTTATTACCTAGATGAAGTTGACACACTTGATGATGTCGATACTGACGACGATGTTGACACCGAACTTGATGTGGACAAGCTGAAATTTAACAATACAATATTACTCTATTTCTGTTGAGAATCATGTAAAAAAGTAAGTGTAATTCATTGCTGAGAGTAACCTTATGTGGTGTGCACTCTTGCTGACTAATGACCGTAAACTTTTATTTGACAATGTCAGTAATTACCTCGAGGAAGTTGAGACACTTGATGACGTCGATACTGAAGACGATGTTGACACCGAACTTGATGTGGAGACACTAAAGTGGAAACAAGTTAATGTGATGAAAATACACGTATTGTGAATTGATACAGCTATCGTTTGTTTACCAGAAAAAAGTAACATACCTTTTTGTACTTAGGTCGCTAAGTTATCGAAAAATCTGGATATTTTTGTTGTCAAAATGATGTGGTTAAATGTGCATTCACCCTACACATTTTAAGTAGTACCATGTTCAGCTTTAGGAGAATTTGTGTGTAAGTAAGTAGGATGGAAAGGACGCTGTCGACGTTTCGTGTCACAGCAGGTTCTATAATGAGGTGAAACATGCGACATTCAACGATATTTTGATTAAACAAAATAATCCTTTTCCTCTTTTAACTATTGGTTACTTAAAAATCGAGACATACTTTGAAGTTGTTTTTATTCCTTTCTGATATAATGATAGCGAACTGTCAGAACTATTGTTGAGTATCTTGTTGACACACTAGTGAAAGCTGGTATTGAAACAGTTGATGACATGGATGCCGACGATGTTGAAACTGAACTCGATGTAGAGAAGTGGAAACAAGTTGTTGTGATGAAAATATACGTACTTTAAATTGATACAGCTATGAACTAAGTTATCAGAAAATCTGGATATTTTCGATGTCAAAATTATGTGGTTAAATGTGCATTCACCCTACACATTTTAGTAGTACCATGTTCAGGTTTAGGAGAATTTGTGTGTAAGAAGGTAGGATGGAAAGGACGCTATCGACGTTTGATGTCACAGCAGGTTCCTTAATGAGGTGAAACATGCAACATTCAACGATATTTTGATAAAAGAAAATAATCTTTTTCCCACTTTAACTATTGTTTACTTAAAAATCGAGATATACTTTGAAGTTGTTTTTATTGCTTTTTGATATAATGGTAGCGAACTGTCTTGTAACTTGTTGACACACTAGTCAAAGTTGGTGTTTAAATACTTGATGACGTCGATGCCGACAAAGATGTTGAAACTGAACTCGATGTAGAGTAGCCGAAATTTAAACGATTTTGTTACTATTTTGAAGAACGCTTTTTAGTGATAATAATAGAAATGACAGGCCTGCACGGCTCACTGCGTTATGTGGTTTAAATTTTTATGAACGCTGCCTTTATATTTTTGCCCTAACGAGCATGTCCTTAAGAGATTGTCCTCTCTTGTAGGATATAATTGGCGGATTTTTGAATATGTTTCTCAGCGAAGGCTGATTTCGTATGAACTTCCAGTTTTGCATAAATATATTTTTAAGGTTACGCACCGATGGGTGGTACGTTGTAACAAAAGGCAAGACTTTTTTACGAGTTTTTTTCTTTTGCTGTAGAGCCGACTGTCTTCCGGCGAAGTTGACTTCTGATAACGTTGTCTGTATCATCTTGTGGGGGTATCCGCGCGCTATGAGGCGCGATTTAAATTTGGAGATACTTTTTTCGAACGTTGTTTCAGAAGAATGTCTGAGTGCTTCGCCTTTAATAAAACCTCTTTTAACACCCAAGGGATGGCTCGAGGTAAAATGTGTATACTGAAAGGTTTCAGTAGGCTTGTAATGTGTACGGATGTCAAGGATCGATTCATTTCTGAAACGTTCTCCTTTAAAACATTATTGTGTCGAGAAAGCTAGTCTCGTTCTCTGAAATTTCGGCCGTAAATTTAATAGTAGGATGGAATTTTTCAGTTTTTTTTTTATTTTTCAGTTTTACCACATTTTTAATTCAAGGACTGTTAAACAGAGTTCAGACCAAGAGAAAATGTCGCAAATACGAGCTTCAGTATTTCAACGTTTCGTTTACGAACAGCTTACCGTCAAAAACGTTTAGAGGGTATGTTGTTTTCTGGTACTGGTTTATCGACCAGCAGGTTTATCTCTCCTTCTGTCACAAAAGCAAACCGTTCTCCCCTCTTGACATTCATTTTAATTGCAAACTTGACGCTCCTTGAAGTTTTTGAAATTGGGGAATATCACTTGGGGAATATCCTCGGATATTCCCCAGTTTTAGCTGGGGTATATTCGATCACGTGAGGCGTTTAGACCAATCGCGCGCGAGCGAAAATATTTGATGGATTATAAGATATGATATGATACCCACCTGAATATGATTGATGAGGCTAATGAGTATGATGAAGTAGATGCTCTTCTGGTCGAGAGCATTGTTTCATTCTGGTGTTTCTGGGATATCGATGTGGATATACTTCAATGAAAAAAGACATTACCAGAAAATGTACTCAGTTGAGTTATCATATAAGAAAAGTAAGTATAATTCATTACTGAGAGTAACCTGTTGTAGTGTGCATATTTTGTATACATACATTGATAGACACCTTTAACATTATAGTCGTATGCAACTAAAAGTTCAGCTGAGTGGCAATACCAAAATGACGAGAGCCAAATTATCAAGTCTTAGTTTTTTCCATGTAACTTTGTTTTTCAATGAGATGGAGATATATGAATGTTTTTTCTACAATACCTGAAAGAAGATGATGTCGACAAACTTGTTGTAGTTGGCGTTGAAATACTTGATGACATGGATGCGGACGATGATGTTGATACTGAACTGGATGTGGAGGAGCTTAAATTCAAAGGATTTGTTATTATCTCGTAGAGCGGTTTTGTTTTCTTTTTCCAGCATTTATAAAAGAAAAAGATAACTCTCATGATAGACACGTATATTTCTTATGCTACGATAATTTATCTAACATAAAAAGAAAGCATTATAGATGCAAGAAACAGCCTTTATTTTTCTTTACCTGGAGGATGTGGACACACTCGACGAGGATGATGCTGTCGATAACGTTGACGCAGAACTTGATGTGGATGCAGTACAAAGAAAAACGTTATTACAGAAAATGTAGTCTGGGAAACTCTTACTCTTTAAAAGTAAAGAAATTCCAAATATCAGACGTAAGTAACAGCTTTCCTAGGCACTATTATATTCCTTAAAGGGGAAGTATCATGGGGTTTTTGATATCTTTTGTTAAAAATGATGAAATAACACCTTCAATCACCTGCCAAATAATTCTAGACTGACGAAAGGAATGAAATCAACTCAATTCTTGAAAGAAACAACTCGTGATCTGTTCTAGCGCATTTTGGAAAAAAAAAATGCGAGAACTTGAAAAACATTACCCTAATATTTTTCAAGTTTCAATCTAACAGCTTTCTGCTGACAGTCAAACTTTTTTGGGTTTTGAAATGACAGCAAATTTTCGTGCTACTTCCCCTTTAAACTGAGTGAGCCAATTTGCAAGGCATGCACTCTCTCTGACTAATGACCGTAAACGTTTATCTGATAATGTCAGTAATTACCTCGAGGAAGTTGAGACACTTGATGACGTCGATACTGAAGACGATGTTGACACCGAACTTGATGTGGAGACACTGAAATACAAGCAAGTCGCGATTAAAATGCAAGTAAAATGCCGCAAAAATTTGTTCCCGTAAAACACAACCTATCGGCAATCCGCAAAATAAAACACTCCCGCAAAAATTTCATGCCACTCGGTATCTAACAGCTTTCTTAGGTACTATCATATTGTTTACGATGATCGCCAGCCAATTGCTGCGGTGTTGTCTCTTGCTGAGAAGTGGCCGTAAACGTTTACTTGCCAGATAATTTTAGTAATTACCGCGAGGGAGTTGAGACAGTTGATATTCAATACTTAAGGCAATGTTGACACCGAACTTGATGTGGAAGCACTGGGAAAAAATGAATTTGTGGCTAAGTGAATGTGTCACTATGAATGCATATGATGCCTGAATGATAGTGTGTCATTTAGCGCCGTCTACAATATCCTGTGATGCATTAACCTTGGCTTTAACGCTGTGAATTCTTGAGTATTTCTTTTTTTGCTCCAAGTCATATTTAGTTTATGTGAATGAATGATTGAAAACGTAAGACAAACAAGAAAGAGCCTTTTCGAGATCGCTTGTGATTTGATCCATTAGCTATTAAAATTAAACACGAAATAAAACTCATTATACAGAAACAAATTTTTATTACCTCGAGGAAGTTGACACACTTGATGATGTCGATACTGACGACGATGTTGACACCGAACTTGATGTGGACACGCTGAAATTTAACAATACAATATTATTCTATTTCTGTTAAGAATCATATAAAAAAGTAAGTATAATTCATTGTTGAGAGTAACCTTATGTAGTGTGCACTCTTGCTGACTAATGACCGTAAACTTTTATTTAGCAATGTCAGTAATTACCTCGAAGAAGTTGAGACACTTGATGACGTCGATGCTGAAGACGATGTTGACACCGAACTTGATGTGGAGACACTGAAGTGGAAACAAGTTGTTGTGATGAAAATACACGTACTCTGAATTGATGCAGCTATTATTTAATTACCAGAAAGAAGTAACATACCGTTTAATACTTACGTCGTTAAATTATTGAAAATTCTCGATATTTTTAGTGTCAAAATTATGTCGTTAAATGTGCATTTACCCTAAATATTTCAAAGAGTCGATTTGTAACTTAAGGGGTAGGGGAGTTAATCTTGGTCTGCCCATGTTTAGTCTAAACTGGATAAACCTTTCCTTTACATATAAAGTTGCTAACGTCTGGAACTCAGTCAAGCTTAAATTAAGAAAAGAAAATCTTTCCAAGTTTACTACGACTATAAGAAAGCAAACATAAAAAATTATGTATTTAAGTAACTAACTATATTAGTAATATTTTTTCTTATAACAGTCACTTTTTATTTTTGTGTTTTATATTAGTTTTTACCGATAAACCTTATCTTTTTCATTCGTTTTATATAATTGTAGTTTTTGTAATGTTAGCACGTACGTATTCTAAACGAGCGTTTAGCGCATTAGACGAAAGGTGGATAAAAAATGAATAATTGAAAACGTAAGACACGCAAGAAAGAGCCTTTTCGAGATGGCTTCTGATTTGTTCCTGAAGTTATAAACATTGAACACGAAATAAAACTCATTATACAGAAACAAATTTTTATTACCTCGATGAAGTTGACACACTTGATGTCGATAGTGACGACGATGTTGACACCGAACTTGATGTGGACACGCTGAAATTTAACAATACAATATTATTCTATTTCTGTTAAGAATCATGTAGAAAAGTAAGTATAATTCATTGCTGAGAGTAACCTTATGTATAGTGCACTCTTCCTGACTAATGACCGTAAACTTTTATTTGGCAATGTCAGTAATTACCTCGAAGAAGTTGAGACACTTGATGACGTCGATGCTGAAGACGATGTTGACACCGAACTTGATGTGGAGACACTGAAGTGGAAACAAGTTTTTGTGATGAAAATACACGTACTCTGAATTGATGCAGCTATTATTTAATTCCCAGAAAGAAGTAACATACCGTTTAATACTTACGTCGTTAAATTATTGAAAATTCTCGATATTTTTAGTGTCAAAATTATGTCGTTAAATGTGCATTTACCCTAAATATTTCAAAGAGTCGATTTCTAACTTAAGAGGTAGGGGAGTTAATCTTGGTCTGCCCATGTTTAGTCTAAACTGGATAAACCTTTCCTTTACATTTAAAGTCTCTAACGTCTGGAACTCACTCAAGCTTAAATTAAGAAAAGAAAATCTTTCCAAGTTTACTACGGCTATAAGAAAGCAAACTTAAAAAATTATGTATTTAAGTACCTAACTATATTAGTAATATTTTTTCTTATAACAGTCACTTTTTATTTTTGTGTTTTATATTAGTTTTTACCAATAAACCTTATCTTTTTCATTCGTTTTATATAATTGTAGTTTCTGTAATGTTAGCACGTACGTATTCTAAACGAGCGTTTAGCGCATTAGACCAAAAGTGGATAAAAAATGAATAATTGAAAACGTAAGACACGCAAGAAACAGCCTTTTCGAGATGGCTTCTGATTTGTTCCTGAAGTTTTAAACATTGAACACGAAATAAAACTCATTATACAGAAACAAATTTTTATTACCTCGATGAAGTTGACACACTTGATGTCGATAGTGACGACGATGTTGACACCGAACTTGATGTGGACACGCTGAAATTTAACAATACAATATTATTCTATTTCTGTTAAGAATCATGTAAAAAAGTAAGTATAATTCATTGCTGAGAGTAACCTTATGTAGTGTGCACTCTTGCTGACTAATGACCGTAAACTTTTATTTGGCAATGTCAGTAATTACCTCGAGGAAGTTGAGACACTTGATGACGTCGATGCTGAAGACGATGTTGACACCGAACTTGATGTGGATACACTGAAGTGGAAACAAGTTTTTGTGATGAAAATACACGGACTGTGGATTGATACAGCTATGATTTAATTACCAGAAAGAAGTAACATACCGTTTGGTAGTTAGATCGCTAAATTATCGAAAAATCTGGATATTTTTGTTGTCAAAATTATGTGGTTAAATGTGCATTTAACCTACACATTTCAAAGTGTCGATTTATAACTTAAGAGTTAGTGGAGTTAATCTTGGTCCTCCCATGTTTAGTCTTAACTGGATGAAGCTTTCTTTTACATATAAAACTGCTAACGTCTGGAACTCACTCAAGCTTAAATTGAGAGAAGAAAATATGTACAAGTTTACTACGACTATTAGGAAGGAAACTTAAAAAATTATGTATTTAAGGACTTAACTATATTAGTAACATTACTTCTTATAACAGTCATTTTTTATTTTTGTGTTTTATAATAGTTTTACCGATAAACCTTATCATTGTAATTCGTTTTATATAATTGTAGTTTTTGTAATGTTAGCACGTAAGTATTCTAAACGAGCGTTTAGCGCATTAGACGAAAAGTGGATAAAAAATGAATAATTGAAAACGTAAGACACGCAAGAAAGAGCCTTTTCGAGATGGCTTGTGATTTGTTCCTGTTGTTATAAACATTGAACACGAAATAAAACTCATTATACAGAAACAAATTTTTATTACCTCGATGAAGTTGACAAACTTGATGATGTCGATACTGACGACGATGTTGACACCGAACTTGATGTGGACAAGCTGAAATTTAACAATACAATATTATTCTATTTCTGTTGAGAATCATGTAAAAAAGTAAGTATAATTCATTGCTGAGAGTAACCTTATGTAGTGTGCACTCTTGCTGACTAATAACCGTAAACTTTTATTTGACAATGTCAGTAATTACCTCGAGGAAGTTGAGACACTTGATGACGTCGATGCTGAAGACGATGTTGACACCGAACTTGATGTGGAGACACTGAAGTGGAAACAAGTTGTTGTGATGTAAATACACGTACTGTGAATTAATACAGCTATGATTTATTTACCAGAAAGAAGTAACATACTGTTTGGTACTTACGTCGCCAAGTTATCGAAAAATCTAAATATTTTTGTTGTGAAAATTATGTGGTTAAATGTGCATTCACCCTACACATTTTAAGTAGTACCATGTTTAGCGGTAGGAGATTTTGTGTGTAAATAAGTAGGATGGAAAGGACGCTATCGATGTTTGATGTCACAGCAGGTTCCTTAATGAGGTGAAACATGCAACATTCAACGATATTTTGATAAAACAAGCTAATCCTCTTCCTACTTTAACTATTGTTTACCTAAAAAGGAAGACATACTTTAAAGTTGTTTTTATTGCTTTCCGATATAATGATAGCAAACTGTCAGAACTATTGTTGAGTACCTTGTTGACACACTAGTCAAAGTTGGTGTTGAAACACTTGATGAAGTCGATGCCGACGAAGATCTTGAAACTGAACTCGGTGTAGAGTAGCCGAAATTTAAAGGTTTTTTTAGTATGTGGAAGAACGTTTTTTAGTTTTGAAGTATTTATTTTAGGATATCCTTTATTATAGGTGTGTCGATTTAGTATACTACGAATTATTATCGAACATAAGAAGAAAACATCACTTTTTTGGTCGACAAGTGTTTATTTTACTATGTCGCCGAATGTGTCAATGAATTTTCAATTTCAAAGAGTCGATTTATAACTTAAGGGGTGGTGGAGTTAATCTTGGTCTGCCTATGTTTGGTCTAAACTGGATGAAGTTTTCTTTTACATATAAAGTTGATAACGTCTGGAACTCACTCAAGTATAAATTAAGAGAGAAAAATCTTTTCAAGTTTACTACGACTATTAAGGAAGGAAACTTTAAAAGGTATGTATTTAAGTACTTAACTATATTAGTAACTTTACTTCTTATAACAGTCACTAAAGAAAGATACTTTTCGAGATCGCTTGTGATTTGTTCCTGTAGCTAGTAATATTGAACACGAAAAAAAAACTTATTATATAGAAACACATTTTTATTACCTCGATGAAGTTGACACACTTGATGATGTGGATATTGACGATGATGTTGACACCGAACTTGATGTGGACACGCTGAAATTTAACAATACAATATTATTCTATTTCTGAAGAATCATATGAAAAAAGTAAGTATAATTCATTGCTGAGAGTAACCTTATGTAGTGTGCACTACTGCTGACTAATGACCGTAAACTTTTATTTGGCAATGTCAGTAATTACCTAGAGGAAGTTGAGACACTTGATGACGTCGATGCTGAAGACGATGTTGACACCGAACTTGATGTGGAGACACTGAAGTGGAAACAAGTTGTTGTGATGAAAATACACGTACTCTGAATTGATGCAGCTATTATTTAATTACCACAAAGAAGTAACATACCGTTTAATACTTACGTCGTTAAGTTATTGAAAATTCTGGATATTTTTAGTGTCAAAATTGTGTCCTTAAATGTGCATTTACCCTGAATATTTCAAAGAGTCGATTTGAAACTTAAGAGGTAGGGGAGTTAATCTTGGTCTGCCCATGTTTAGTCTAAACTGGATAAACCTTTCCTTTACATATAAAGTTGTTAACGTCTGGAACTCACTCAAGCTTAAATTAAGAGAAGAAAATCTTTCCAAGTTTACTACGACTATAAGAAAGCAAACTTAAAAAATTATGTATTTAAGTACCTAACTATATTAGTAATATTTTTTCTTATAACAGTCACTTTTTATTTTTGTGTTTTATATTAGTTTTTACCAATAAACGTTATCTTTTTCATTCGTTTTATATAATTGTAGTTTTTGTAATGTTAGCACGTAAGTATTCTAAACGAGCGTTTAGCGCATTAGACGAAAAGTGGATAAAAAATGAATAATTGAAAACGTAAGACACGCAAGAAAGAGCCTTTTCGAGATGGCTTCTGATTTGTTCCTGTAGTTATAAACATTGAACACGAAATAAAACTCATTATACAGAAACAAATTTTTATTACCTCGATGAAGTTGACACACTTGATGTCGATAGTGACGACGATGTTGACACCGAACTTGATGTGGACACGCTGAAATTTAACAATACAATATTATTCTATTTCTGTTAAGAATTATGTAAAAAAGTAAGTATAATTCATTGCTGAGAGTAACCCTATGTAGTGTGCACTCTTGCTGACTGATGACCGTAAACTTTTATTTGGCAATGTCAGTAATTACCTCGAGGAAGTTGAGACACTTGATGACGTCGATGCTGAAGACGATGTTGACACCGAACTTGATGTGGATACACTAAAGTGGAAACAAGTTGTTGTGATGAAAATACACGGACTGTGAATTGATACAGCTATGATTTAATTACCAGAAAGAAGTAACATACCGTTTGGTAGCTACATCGCTAAGTTATCGAAAAATCTGGATATTTTTGTTGTCAAAATTATGTGGTTAAATGTGCATTTAACCTACACATTTCAAAGTGTCGATTTATAACTTAAGAGCTAGTGGAGTTAATCTTGGTCCTCCCATGTTTAGTCTTAACTGGATGAAGCTTTCTTTTACATATAAAGTTGCTAACGGCTGAAACTCACTCAAGCTTAAATTGAGAGAAGAAAATATGTTCAAGTTTACTACGACTATTAAATAGGAAGGAAACTTAAAAAATTATGTATTTAAGGACTTAACTATATTAGTAACATTACTTCTTATAACAGTCACTTTTTATTTTTGTGTTTTATAGTAGTTTTTACCGATAAACCTTATCATTGTAATTCGTTTTATATAATTGTAGTTTTTGTAATGTTAGCACGTAAGTATTCTAAACGAGCGGTTGCCCATTAGACTAAAAGTGGATAAAAAATAAATAATTTAAAACATAAGACACGCAGGAAAGAGCCTTTTCGAGATGGCTTGTGATTTGTTCCTGTAGCTATAAACCTTCAACACGAAATAAAACTCATTATACAGAAACAAATTTTTATTACCTCGATGAAGTTGACAGACTTGATGATGTCGATACTGACGACGATGTTGACACCGAACTTGATGTGGACAAGCTGAAATTTAACAACACAATATTATTCTATTTCCGTTAAGAATCATATAAAAAACTAAGTATAATTCATTGCTAAGAGTAACCTTATGTAGTGTGCACTCTTGCTGACTGATAACTGTAAACGTTTATTTGACAATGTCAGTAATTACCTAGAGGAAGTTGAGACACTTGATGACGTCGATGCTGAAGACGATGTTGACACCGAACTTGATGTGGAGACACTGAAGTGGAAACAAGTTGTTGAGATAAAAATACACGTACTTTGAATTGATACAGCTATGATTTATTTACCAGAAAGAAGTAATATACCGTTTAATACTTATGTCGCTAAGTTTTTGAAAATTTTGGATATATTTAGTGTCAAAATTATGTCGTTAAATGTGCATTTACCCTAAATATTTCAAAGAGTCGATTTGTAACTTAAGAGGTAGGGGAGTTAATCTTGGTCTGCCCATGTTTAGTCTAAACTGGATAAACCTTTCCTTTACATATAAAGTTTTTTACGTCTCTAACTCACTCAAGCTTAAATTAAGAGAAGAAAATCTTTCTAAGTTTTATACGACTATAAGAAAGCAAACTTAAAAAATTATGTATTTAAGTACCTAACTATATTAGTAACCTTTTTTCTTATAACAGTCACTTTTTAGTTTTGTGTTTTATATTAGTTTTTACCGAAAAATCTTACCTTTTTAATTCGTTTTATATAATTGTAGTTTTTTAATGTTAGCACGTACGTATTCTAAACGAGCGTTTAGCGCATTAGACCAAAAGTGGATAAAAAATGAATAATTGAAAACGTAACACACGCAAGAAAGAGCCTTTTCTAGATGGCTTCTGATTTGTTCCTGTAGTTATAAACATTGAACACGAAATAAAACTCATTATACAGAAACAAATTTTTATTACCTCGATGAAGTTGACACACTTGATGATGTCGATACTGACGACGATGTTGACACCGAACTTGATGTGGACACGCTGAAATTTAACAATACAATATTATTCTATTTCTGTTAAGAATCATATAAAAATGTAAGTATAATTCATTGCTGAGAGTAACCTTATGTAGTGTGCACTCTTGCTGACTAATAACCGTAAACTTTTATTTGACAATGTCAGTAATTACCTCGAGGAAGTTGAGACACTTGATGACGTCGATGCTGAAGACGATGTTGACACCGAACTTGATGTGGAGACACTGAAGTGGAAACAAGTTGTTGTGATGAAAATACACGTACTCTGAATTGATACAGCTATGATCTGTTTACCAGAAAGAAGTAACATACTGTTTAATACTTACGTCGCTAAGTTATTGAAAATTCTGGATATTTTTAGTGTCAAAATTATGTCGTTAAATGTGCATTTAACCCACATATTTCAAAGAGTCGATTTGTAACTTAAGAGGTAGGGGAGTTAATCTTGGTCTGCGTAGGTTTAGCCTAAACTGGATAAACCTTTCCTTTACATATAAAGTTGCTAACGTCTGGAACTCAGTCAAGCTTAAATTAAGAGAAGAAAATCTTTCCAAGTTTACTACGACTATAAGAAAGCAAACATAAAAAATTATGTATTTAATTACCTAACTATATTAGTAACATTTTTTCTTATAACAGTCACTTTTTATTTTTGTGTTTTATAGTAGTTTTTACCAGAAAAACCTTACCTTTTTAATTCGTTTTTTATAATTGTAGTTTTTTTAATGTTAGCTAGTACGTATTCTAAGCGAGCGTTTAGCTCGTTAGACGAAAAGTGGATAAAAAATGAATAATTAAAAACGTAAGACACGCAAAAAAAAGGCTTTTCTAGATGGCTTCTGATTTGTTCCTGTAGTTATAAACATTGAACACGAAATAAAACTTATTATACAGAAACAAATTTTTATTACCTTGATGAAGTTGACACACTTGATGATGTCGATACTGACGACGATGTTGACACCGAACTTGATGTGGACACGCTGAAATTTAACATTACAAAATTATTCTATTTCTGTCGAGAATCATTTAAAAAAGTAAGTATAATTCATTGCTGAGTGTAACCTTATGAAGTGTGCACTACTGCTGACTAATGACCGTAAACTTTTATTTGACAATGTCAGTAATTACCTCGAGGAAGTTGAGACACTGGATGACGTCGATGCTGAAGATGATGTTGACACCGAACTTGATGTGGAGACACTGAAGTGGAAACAAGTTGTTGAGATGAAAATACACCGACTCTGAATTGATACAGCTATGATTTGTTTACCAGAAAGAACTAACATACCGTTTAATACTTACGTCGCTAAGTTATTGAAAATTTTGGATATTTTTAGTGTCAAAATTATGTTGTTAAATGTGCATTTAACTTACATATTTCAAAGAGTCGATTTCTAACTTAAGAGGTAGGGGAGTTAATCTTGGTCTGCCCATGTTTAGTCTAAACTGGATAAACCTTTCCTTTACATATAAAGTTGCTTACGTCTCTAACTCACTCAAGCTTAAAATAAGAGAAGAAAATCTTTTCAAGTTTTATACGACTATAAGAAAGCAAACTTAAAAAATTATGTATTTAATTACCTAACTATATTAGTAACATTTTTTCTAACAACAGTCACTTTTTATGTTTGTTTTTTATATTAGTTTTTAAACCGGAAAAACCTTACCTTTTTAATTCGTTTTATATAATTGTAGTTTTTTTAATGTTAGCACGTACGTATTCTAAACGAGCGTTTAGCTCATTAGACGAAAAATGGATAAAAAATGAATAATTGAAAACGTAAGACACGCAAGAAAGAGCCTTTTCGAGATGGCTTGTGATTTGTTCCTGTAGTTATAAACATTGAACACGAAATAAAACTCATTATACAGAAAAAAATTTTTATTACCTCGATGAAGTTGACACACTTGATGTCGATAGTGACGACGATGTTGACACCGAACTTGATGTGGACACGCTGAAATTTAACAATACAATATTATTCTATTTCTGAAGAATCATATCAAAAAAACTAAGTATAATTCATTGCTGAGTGTAACCTTATGTAGTGTGCACTGCTGCTGACTAATGACCGTAAACTTTTATTTGACAATGTCAGTAATTACCTCGAGGAAGTTGAGACACTTGATGACGTCGATGCTGAAGACGATGTTGACACCGAACTTGATGTGGAGACACTGAAGTGGAAACAAGTTGTTGTGATGAAAATACACGTACTCTGAATTGATGCAGCTATGATTTATTTACCAGAAAGAAGTAACATACCGTATGGTAGTTACATTGCTAAGTTATCGAAAAATCTGGATATTTTTGTTGTCAAATTTATGTCGTTAAATATGCATTTAACCTACACATTTCAAACTATCGATTTATAACTTAAGAGGTAGTGGAGTGAATCTTGGTCCTCCCATGTTTAGTCTTAACTGGATGAAGCTTTCTTTTACATATAAAGTTGTTAACGTCTGGAAATCACTCACGCTTAAATTAAGAGAGGAAAATCTTTCCAAGTTTACTACGACTATTTGGAAGGAAGCTTTAAAAATTAGGTATTTAAGTACTTAACTATATTAGTAAGGTAACTTTATATAACAGTCACTTTTTATTTTTGTGTTTTATAGTAGTTTTTACCGATAAGCCTTATCTTTGTAATTCGTTTTATATAATTGTAGTTTTTGTTATGTTAGCAGGTACGTATTCTAAACGAGCGTTTAGCTCATTAGAAGAAAAAAGGATAAAAAATGAATGATTGAAAACGTAAGACACAGAAGAAAGAATCTTTTCGAGAACGCTTGTGATTTGTTGCTGTAGTTATAAACATTGAACACGAAATAAAACTCATTATACAGAAACAAATTTTTATTACCTCGATGAAGTTGACACACTTGATGATGTCGATACTGACGACGATGTTGACACCGAACTTGATGTGGACACGCTGAAATTTAACAATGCAATATTATTCTATTTCTGTTAAGATAAAAAAGTAAGTATAATTTATTGCTGAGAGTAACATTATGTAGTGTGCACTCTTGCTGACTAATGACTGTAAACGTTTATTTGACAATGTCAGTAATTACCTCGAGGAAGTTGAGACACTTGATGACGTCGATGCTGAAGACGATGTTGACACCGAACTTGATGTGGATACACTGAAGTGGAAACAAGTTGTTGTTATGAAAATACACGTACTGTGAATTGATACATCTATGATTTGTTTACCATAAAAAAGTAGCATACCGTTTGGTACTTACGTCGCCAAGTTATAGAAAAATCTGGATATTTTTGTTGTCAAAATTATGTGGTTAAATGTGCATTCACCCTACACATGTTAAGTAGTACCATGTTCAGCTTTAGGAGATTTTTTTGTGTTAGTAAATAGGATGGAAAGGACGCTATCGACGTTTGATGTTACATCAGGTTCCTTAATGACGTGAAACAATCAACATTTAACGATATTTTGATAAAACAAAATAATCCTTTCCCTACTTTAACTATTGTTTACTGAAAAATCGAGACATACTTTGAATTTGTTTTTATTGCCTTCTGATATAATGATAGCGAACTGTCAGAACTATTGTTGAGTACCTTGTTGACACACTAGTCAAAGTTGGTGTTGAAACACTTTATGAACTCGATGTAGAGTAGCCGAAATTTAAAGGATTTTTTACTATTTTGAAGAACGCTTTTTAGTTTTGAAGTATTTATTTTAGGATATCCTTTATCATATGTGTTTTGATTTAGTATACTACTATTAATTTTCGAACATAAGAAGAAAACATCATTTTTTTGGTCGAGAAGTCTTTATTTTACTACGTCGCCGAATGTGTGTTAATGAATTTTCAATTTCAAAGAGTCGATTTACAACTTAAGAGGTAGTGGAGTTAATCTTGGTCTGCCCATGTTGAGTCTAAACTGGATGAAGCTTTCTTCTACATATAAAGTTGCTAACGTGTGGAACTCACTCAAGCTTAAATTAAAAGAGGAAAATCGTTCCAAATTTAAAGTGGGTGTAAACTTTTATTTGCCAGATAATTTTAGTAATTACCGCGAGGAGGTTGAGGCAGTTAATATTCGATACTTTAGGCGATGTTGACACCGAACTTGATGTGGAGGCACTGGGACAAAATGAATTTGTGACATAAGTGAATGTGTGACTGAATGATGCCTGAACGATGGTGTGTCATTTAGCGCCGTCTACAATATCTTGTGATGCATTAATCTTGGCTTTTACCCTGTGATTTGTTAAGTGTTCTTTTTTTTGCTCCAAGTCATATTTAGTTTATGTTTACAGAAGTGATGAAATGAAATGCAACGTGGTAACTAATGACTAGATTTGCCTTAAGATGGTCGTACTGGCCAGGTAAAAAGTGTGGTTAAACGGTGCTTCAGTGTAATTTTTTCTCTTGATGTTTCGATGGGATTTTTATGATACGATATAAAAAGATGTGATATGATATGATATAATATGATATGATATGATACCCACCTGGTTGACAAAGTGATAATGACTTTTGAGGTTGATGAAGGAGATACAGTGGATAATCTCCTGGTCGAGATTCTTGATTCAGTCTGGGGTTTTTGGGATATCGATGAGCTACATGATCGTGATAATAGAGATAATGACGATTATGATAATGATGATGACGGTAGTGGTTGTGGTGATGGTATATACATTAGTGGATCAAATTTAGTTACATTTAAGCGAAAAAACGAGGCTTGTAAGAAATTACGTTTCCTCGAGAAATAAAGAGTCGATAAACAGTTACTTTAATAATGGATGAGCTACAGGCAGTAGATCAGAGAAGAAATTGTATTTGTTTTAAATATTAATAGTTCTTACTAAAGAAATCTTTTAACTTATTCTTAAAGGACGCGAGAGATTTAGAGCTAGCGATCGCAGAACGTAGAGAATTAAAAAACTTTGGCTCTTGAAAGACAACAGCAAATTGCCTGATATTTGTTCTGCGATATGGTAACCTTAGAAAATGCACGCCTGGTATTATAGCTATGGGTGTGATTTTTCAAGAAAAATAGATTACCAAATTTTGAACGAATATTAGAGTTGCAAAAGAATGCACAAATTCAGTTGCCGAGTTGACATAGTTAAATGTCGTGGAGTTCAAGTAAGTTAAGCTTCTTAAAAATAGGGATCTGCAAGATTATCATAACCGGACTTGTTCACTATGCTCACACCAGTGCTTGTTTTTCTAGAATAAATTTCGTTTAGGAAAGAGGCTGAGGAAAGTAACTTATCCAACATTTAACATATCTGGGAAGAACTAACTATACAAACATCTCTAAGCGTTGTTTAAAGATTGCACTGATCTGGATAAAAAGTCAGAAATATATTTCAGTTAGAGGAAGGGTCTACAAAGCCAAGAAAACACGGAACAAACGCTGTACAAAACTACTAAATCACGAGGTCAAGGGATGAAACTCGATCTCTGGGACGCGATGATACCCGAAATAATTAACTTCTTTGATTGACATCAAACATAAACAGATTGATTAAGAGCGTGCGGTTGACATCAAAAATTGAAACAGTTGTATAACTTGCTTGTGAAGACTAGTTTATTTAAAAGTATGCATTTTTATATTCTTTTCGATAAACATCCGTACTGTATAGTAGCAGAATCCGAAAGATGAATATACCCTTTTATGTTCAAGATCATAACTGCCGGCCCCACTATAGCACGGAGAAGTTGTATAGTGTACTGATCCGTATAAACAAACCTTAAAAATGAATACCTCATAATACGTGGCAGATTTTTTGTGACTATTCATGAAGAATTAGGAAAAAAGGCGAAGAAATCACTTCTGTGTTTGCCATATTTAGAAAATGACTTATGTACACAAAATAGTTTTTGCTTATCTCGACGAAGTTGAAACACTTGAGGACGTCGATACTGAAGACAATGTTGACGCCGAGCTCGACGTGGAGATACTGAAAGGCAGTAGTCGTATTATTTTCTCATTTGTTGACGTTGAGAAGGTTTACAAATACAGTGGAAGATCTTAAATTTAAAGTTCAGAGGGAATTTCCTTAGTCACATAAAAAGGCACCTTGTAAATCAGTTAATGGTCACTTTGCCCAATAAAGAAATAAATTTAAGATTGCATAAAATTTTAGGAAAAAGCGAATATTTCATTTTTCTTTACCTGGAGGATGTGGACACACTTGACGAAGATGATACTGACGATGACGTTGTCACGGAACTTGATGTGGAAGCGCTACAAAGACAAAGTCATTATCAGGATCTCTACTCAACAAAATTCCTTACTCTTTACAATTAAGGAAAATACTAATAGGAGAATATGTAATAGCTTTCTGAGGTACTTTCATATTGTTTAAGCCTAGTTTGAGCCAATTTGCATGGCATGCACTCTTGCTGAAAAATGACCGTAAACTTGTATTTGATAATTTTAGTAATTACCTCGAGGAAGTTGAGACACTTGATGACGTCGATACCGAAGACGATGTTGACACCGAACTTGATGTGGAGGCACTGAAATGGGAACAAGTCGTGATTAAAATGCAAGTACTTTTAATCGGTGATGTTCTGATTTGCTTGCCAATAAAAAAAATAACGTATTGTCTGTAGACAATTTTATCTTTTTATTGCTTAAAATTGATGTTACAGAAGTGGTCTGTAATATAATAGTCCGTTTGTTTTTATGTCAATGACCTTTGGAAAAAATCAAATTAATACACTTGATTACAACTATGTTGCAACAGGAATAGGAATCAACCGTGAAATTGTATACTTGGATATCAACAATGCTCAAATGTTACAAAATTGGATTTGGGGTTGTATTAGCGTAATTCTTAAAATCAATGATTCCATTGTAGCCTTCTTAATTATAACCGTGCTCCCGAAATTTCTTTCTACTGTGGGAATGTGCCAACTTCATGATATACCATTTCATCCGCTCTGTACTCCTAATTTTCCTAGCTATATAAAAATTATGAATAGCCGAGTTTGCCATGGTTTGGCCATAATATGAGTGAATAAGGATTATAAAAACCATAAATTTAGGTTGCATACGTCATTAATTCTTTGTCGTTGTCATAACATTATTAACTTTGCAATTAGGTACATTGATCGTAGACGAAAGCACATCTGGAATATAGCAAAACAAATAATTTCAATGTTTATTTTCTAAGGAAACATAAACTGTTTGTTAGCCGAAGAAATATATGATATAGAAGTTTTTAAGAACTCAACATTTCGTTATCACACTATTACTTTAAAGGAAACATTTAAAACAAAAGAACATTGCATTTACTCTTGTGCTGAAGGTCGTGCATTTCGAGTAACTCATAGAACAATGGTAGTATATCATATTTGTTTGGTCGTTTTGTTGAGTTGAAAAATAAATTTAAACAAAAACAGAAGTTCAAAAAAACAGGTAGATTATTCATTACCTGGACGACATTGACACGCTCGACGACGATGATACTGACGATGACCAGAAAATCTAGTCAAGAAAATTCCTACTCCCTAAAATTAAAGAACTAGAGTCCTAATATCAGACATACGTAACAGCTTTCTTAGGTACTATTATATTGTTTAAACTGAGACTGCCAATTTGCAAGTCGTGCACTCTTGCTGACTAATGACCGTAAACGTTTATTTGACAATGTCAGTAATTACCTCGAGGAAGTTGAGACACTTGATGACGTCGATGCTGAAGACGATGTTGACAACGAACTTGATGTGGAGACACTGAAGTGGAAACAAGTTATTGTGATGTAAATACACGTACTGTGAATTGATACAGCTATGATTTGTTTACCAGAAAGAAGTAACATACTGTTTGGTACTTACGTCGCTAAGTTATCGAAAAATCTGGATATTTTTGTTGTCAAAATTATGTGGTTAAATGTGCATTCACCCTACACATTTTAAGTAGTACCATGTTCAGCTTTAGGAGATTTTGTGTGTAATAAGTAGAATGGAAAGGACGCTATCGACCTTTTATGTCACAGCAGGTTCCTTAATGAGGTGAAACATGCAACATTCAACGATATTTTGATAAAACAAACTAATCCTCTTCCTACTTCAACTATTGTTTACTTAAAAATCGAGACACACTTTAAAATTGCTTTTATTGCATTCTGATATAATGATAGCGAACTGTCAAAACTATTGTTGAGTACCTTGTTGACACACTAGTCAAAGTTGGTGTTGAAACACTTGATGACGTCGATGCCAACGAAGATTTTAAAACTGAACTCGATGTAGAGTAGCCAACATTTAAAAGATTTTTAACTATTTTGAAGAACGCTTTCTAGTTTTGAAGTATTTATTTTAGGATATCCTTTATCATGTGTGTCGATTTAGTATACTACGATTAATTATCGAACATAGGAAGAAAACATCACTTTTTTGGTCGAGAAGTCTTTATTTTACTATGTCGCCGAATGTGTCAATGAATTTTCAATTTCAAAGAGTCCATTTATAACTTAAGAGGTAGTGGAGTTAATCTTGGTCTGCCCATGTTTAGTTTAAACTGGATAAAGCTTTCTTTTACATATAAAGTTGTTAACGTCTCGAAATCACTCACGCTTAAATTAAGAGAGGAAAATCTTTCCAAATTTACTACGAGTATTAGGAAGAAAACTTTAAAAGTTATGTATTTAAGGACGGTGCCTACTAATACCGAAGTATTTTTGTGCGGCTTATGACTATGCGGGAAAAACAGATCTTAGCAAGGCCTCTTGGAATCCAAAAAGAAAATTGGGGTAACCACGCATTTTTCCGAGATAATTAACCAAAAATATCTCTAAAATGCGCCAAAATATAAAGCAATGTATGGGATTTTTTTTTCTAAATTGAAGCTTAATTATCTCTGAAAAATGCATGGTTACCCTTAATTTTCTTTTAAATACCAAAAGCACTTGCTCAGTTCTTTTTTCTCCCTATAATTCTAAACCGCGCAAAATTATCCCTGTGTTAGTAGGCACCACCCATAGGGAACCCGAGTATCTTGAAATGCGGAGAACGTATGCGCAGTAACAATAGTAGGCACCGTCCTTAACTACTTAACTATATTAGTAACATTACTTCTTAAAACAGTCACTCTTTTCTTTTTGTGTTTTATACTAGTTTTTACCAACAAACCTTATCTTTGTAATTCGTTTTATATAATTGTAGCTTTTGTAATGTTAGCACGTACGTATTCTAAACGAACGTTTAGCTCATTAGACGAAAAGTGCATAAAAAAGGAATGATTGAAAACGTAAGACACACAAGAAAGAACCTTTTCGAGATGGCTTGTGATTTGTTCCTGTAGCTATAAACATTAAACACGAAATAAAACTCATTATACAGAAACAAATTTTTATTACCTCGATGAAGTTGACACACTTGATGATGTCGATACTGACGACGATGTTGACACCGAACTTGATGTGGACACGCTGAAATTTAACAATACAATATTATTCTATTTCTGTTAAGAATCATATAAAAAAGTAAGTATAATTCATTGCTGAGAGTAACCTTATGTATTGTGCACTGTTGCTGACTAATGACCGTAAACTTTTATTTGACAATGTCAGTAATTACCTCGAGGAAGTTGAGACACTTGATGACGTCGATGCTGAAGACGATGTTGACACCGAACTTGATGTGGAGACACTGAAGTAGAAACAAGTTGATGTGATGAAAATACACGTACTGTGAATTGATACAGCTATGACTTGATCACCAGAAGGAAGTAACATACCGTTGGTTAGTTACATCGCTAAGTTATCGACAAATCTGGATATTTTTGTTGTCAAAATTTTGTCGTTAAATGTGCATTTACCCTATACATTTCACAAAGGCGATTTATAACTTAAGAGGTAGTGGAGTTAATCTTGGTCTGCCTATGTTTAGTCTAAACTGGATAAAGCTTTCTTTTACATATAAAGTTGTTAACGTCTCAAATCACTCACGCCTAAATTAAGAGAGGAAAATCTTTCCAAATTTACTACGACTATTAGGAAGGAAACTTTAACAATTATGTATTTAAGTACTTAACTATATTAGTAACATTACTTCTTATAACAGTCACTTTTTATTTTTGTGTTTCATAGTACTTTTTACCGATAAACCTTATCTTTGTAATTCGTTTTATATAATTGTAGTTTTTGTAATGTTAGCACGTTCGTATTCTAAACGATTGTTTAGCTCATTAAACGAAAACTGGATAAAAAAAAAAGGAATGATTGAAAACTTAAGACACACAAGAAAGAGCCTTTTTGGGATCGCTTGTGATTTGTTCCTGTAGTAATAAACATTGAACACGAAGTAAAACTCATTATACAGAAACAAATTTTTATTACCTCGATGAAGTTGACACACTTGATGATGTCGATACTGACGACGATGTTGACACCGAACTTGATGTGGAGACACTGAAGTGGAAACAAGTTGTTGTGATGAAAATACACGTACTGTGAATTGATACAGCTATGATTTGATTACCAGAAAGAAGTAACATACCGTTGGGTAGTTACATCGCTAAGTTATCGACAAATCTGTATATTTTTGTTGTCAAAATTATGTCGTTAAATGTGCATTTACCCTATACATTTCACAGAGGCGATTTATAACTTAAGAGGTAGTGGAGTTAATCTTGGTCTGCCTATGTTTAGTCTAAACTGGATAAAGCTTTCTTTTACATATAAAGTTGTTAACGTCTCGAAATCACTCACGCTTAAATTAAAAGAGGAAAATCGTTCCAAGTTTGAAGTGGCGGTAAACTTATTTTTGCCAGATAATTTTAGTAATTACCGCGAGGAAGTTGAGACAGTTAATATTCGATACTTTAGGCGATGTTGACACCGAACTTGATGTGGAGGCACTGGGACAAAAGGAATTTGTGACATAAGTGAATGTGTGACTATGAATGATGCCTGAGTGATGGTGTGTCATTTAGCGCCATCTGCAATATCTTGTGATGCATTAACCTTGGCTTTAACCCTGTGATTTCTTGAGTGTCTCTTTTTTTGCTCCAAGTCATATTTAGTTTATGTTTACAGAAGTGATGAAATGAAATGCAACGTGGTAACTAATGACTAGATTTGCCTTAAGATGGTCGTATCGGCCAGGTAAAAAGTGTGGTTAAACGGTGCTTCAGTGTAATTGTTTCTCTTGATGTTTCGATGGAACTTTTATGATACGATATAATATGATATGATATGATATGATATGATATGATATGATATGATATGATGTGATGTGATGTGATGTGATGTGATGTGATGTGATGTGATGTGATGTGATGTGATGTGATGTGATGTGATGTGATGTGATGTGATGTGATGTGATGTGATGTGATGTGATGTGATGTGATGTGATGTGATGTGATGTGATGTGATGTGATGTGATATGATATGATATGATACCCACCTGGTTAAAAAAGTGATAATGACTTCTGAGGTTGATGAAGGAGATACAGTAGAGAATCTCCTGGTCGAGATTCTTGATTCAGTCTGGGGTTTTTGGAATATCGATGAGCTACATGATCGTGATAATGACGATTATGATAATGATGATGACGGTAGTAGTGGTGGTGATGGTATATACATTAGTGGATCAAATTTAGTTACATTATGGCGAAACCACAAAGCTTGTAAGAAATTACGTTTTCTTGAGAAATAAAGAGTCGATAAACTGCAAAAATAATTTTAGATTTGCCTATTGGATCATCTGCTAGTGAGGCCGTAAATAAACTGAAATGGAAAACTCTCGCAAGACGTTGGACCGAGCATAGGGCAACTTTTATTTATAAATGTTTGAATAACTTCTTTTCTCATCGTTTTAATATTGAATTTAATAAAGATAAACACGATTATAATACCAGATGTAAAAATAATATCCCTAAGAGTGCATCTAGTAGGAACTGTAAGCACATCTGGAATATTTCAATGTTTATTTTATAAGGGAACAAACTTTTGGTCAAAGAAATACATGATATAGAGGTTATTAAGAAACTCAACATTTCGTTATCATACTTTTACTATATAAGGAAACATGGGAAAAAAAAGAGCGTTGAATTTATTTTTTATTAGACAAATAAATTAAAACAAACACACTGAGAAATTCGAAAAAACAGGTAGATTATTCATTACCTGGACGACGTTGACGCACTCGACGAAGATGATACCGACGATGACGTTGACGCAGAACTTGATGTGGATGCACTACAAAGAAAAAAGTCATTACCAGAAAACGTAGTCAGGGAACTTCTTACTGTTTAAAATTAAAGAAAGTTCTAATATCAGACATATGCTACAGCTTTCTTAGGTACTATTATATTGTTAAAACTGACTCAGTCAATTTGCAAGGCGTGCGCTCTTTCTGACAAATACCCGTAAACTTTTATTTTATAATGGTAGCAATTACCTCGAGGAAGTTGAGACACTTGATGACGTCGATACTGAAGACGATGTTGACACCGAACTTGATGTGGACGCACTGAAATGGAAAAAAGTCCTGATTAAAATGCAGGTACTTTGAATTTTTACAGCTATGATTTGTTTGCCAGACAAAATAACATAGCGTATAATACTTAAGACGGTGAGTTATTGATCAAATAAGCACTCTAGACAAAAAAAAATTGGGTTTTCTGTTGTTGTCAAAATTATGTCGTTTAACAGTTTTAGTGGTATCATATTCAGGATTGTTATTAGTAAATATACTTTACGAATTTTTTTTTTCAAACTTATTATACAGAAATAAATTTTTATCACCCCGATCAAGTTGACACACTTGATGATGTCGATACTGACGACGATGTTGACACCGAACTTGATGTGGACACGCAAAAATATAACAATACAATATTATTCTATTTCTGTTAATTAAAATAGCCATCATTATTTTCACAACTTATTCCCTTGAAGAGTTGAATAAGTATAATTCCTAGCTGAGAGTAACTTTATATAGTGTGCATATTTTATATACATACATCGATAGACACCTTTAACATTATACTCGTATGCAACTATAAATTCAGCTGAGTGACAATACCAAAATGACGTGAGCCAAACTATCAAATCTCGGTTTCTTTTATGTAGCTTTCTTTTTCAATGAGATGGATATATGAATATTTTTCTACAATACCTGGAGGCGGAAGATGATGTCGACACACTTGTTGTAGTTG
This sequence comes from Pavona decussata, assembly GCF_977016875.1. NCBI lineage: Eukaryota > Metazoa > Cnidaria > Anthozoa > Scleractinia > Agariciidae > Pavona > Pavona decussata. The sequence continues at coordinate 596,313 of NW_028145470.1, read as the reverse complement.
GCGTTGAAATACTTGATGACGTCGATGCGGACGATGATGTTGATACTGAACTAGACGTGGTGGAGCTGAAATTCAAAGGATTTGTTATTATCTTGAAGAGCGTTTTTTCTTTTTGCAGCATTGATAAGAAAGGATGTCTCTCATGATAGACACCTATATTTCTTATGCTACGATAATTTATCCAACATAAGAAGAAAGCATAAGTAGGCGAATAAAAAAGGTCTTTATTTTTCTTCACCTGGAGGCTGTGGACACACTTGACGAAGTCGATACTGACGATGACGTTGACGCAGAACTTGATGTGGATGCGCTACAAAGAAAACCGTCATGGTCAGAAAATCTTCTCAACAAAAATTCTTATTCTTTAAAATAAAGCAAGGTCCTAATAGCAGACATGTAAGAGCTTTCTGAGGTACTATCATATTGTTTAAGCTTAGTCTGAGCCAATTTGCATGGCATGCACTCTTCCTGATAAGTGACCGTAAACTTTTATTTGATAACTTTAGTAATTACCTTGAGGAAGTTGAGACACTTGATGACGTCGATACCGAAGACGATGTTGACACCGAACTTGATGTGGAGGCACTAAAATGGAAACAACTCGTGATTAAAATGAACGTACTTTGAATTGTTACAGGTATTATTAGTGTGGCAGAAAAAAATAACATATTGTTTATAGACAATTTTATTTTTTTATCGCTTAAATTTGATGTCACAGAAGTGATCTATGGTATAATAGTCCGTTTGTTCTTATGTCAGTGACTTCTAAAGTCGTGCTGGAAAAAAGTCAAATTAATACACTCAATTGCAACTATGTTGCATCGCGAATAGGAATTTATCGTGAAATTGTGTCCTTGGATATCAATAATGCTCAAATGTTACAAATTTGGGTTTAGAGTTGTCATAGCGAAATTCTTCAGACGAATGATTCCATTGAAACCTTTTCAAGTTCAACAGTGGTCCCAGGACTTCTTTCTTATGTGCAAATGCGCCAATTTTATGATATACCATTTCATCTGCTTTGTACTCCCTTTACCTGTGTTAGATAAATCATTTTTCATATCACTATAAAAATTATGAATAGCCAAGTTTGTGATGGTTTTTCCATAATATGAGTAAATTAGGAATTTAAAAACCATGAGTTTAGTTGGCGTACGTCATTAATTCTGATTGAAAAGTTTGATTGAGTTTTGTTATTGTTATACGACAACATTATAACAATTAGGTACATTGATCGTGGGCATAAGCACATCTGGAATATAGCAAACAATTAATTTCAATGTTTCTTTTAAAAGGGAACATAAACTTCTTGTAAGAGTATTACATGATATAGAGGTTATTAAGAAACCCAACATTTCGTTATCATACTTTTACTATAAAAGGAAACATGGAAAACAAAAGAGGATTTCATTTATTCTTGATTAGACGAATAAATTAAAACAAACACACTGAGAAATTCGAAAAAACAGGTAGATTATTCATTACCTGGACGACGTTGACGCACTCGACGAAGATGATACCGACGATGACGTTGACGCAGAACTTGATGTGGATGCACTACAAAGAAAAAAGTCATTACCAGAAAACGTAGTCAGGGAACTTCTTACTGTTTAAAATTAAAGAAAGTTCTAATATCAGACATATGCTACAGCTTTCTTAGGTACTATTATATTGTTAAAACTGACTCAGTCAATTTGCAAGGCGTGCGCTCTTTCTGACAAATACCCGTAAACTTTTATTTTATAATGGTAGCAATTACCTCGAGGAAGTTGAGACACTTGATGACGTCGATACTGAAGACGATGTTGACACCGAACTTGATGTGGACGCACTGAAATGGAAAAAAGTCCTGATTAAAATGCAGGTACTTTGAATTTTTACAGCTATGATTTGTTTGCCAGACAAAATAACATAGCGTATAATACTTAAGACGGTGAGTTATTGATCAAATAAGCACTCTAGACAAAAAAAAATTGGATTTTCTGTTGTTGTCAAAATTATGTCGTTTAACAGTTTTAGTGGTATCATATTCAGGATTGTTATTAGTAAATATACTTTACGAAAATTTTTTTTCAAACTTATTATACAGAAATAAATTTTTATCACCCCGATCAAGTTGACACACTTGATGATGTCGATACTGACGACGATGTTGACACCGAACTTGATGTGGACACGCAAAAATATAACAATACAATATTATTCTATTTCTGTGAATTAAAATAGCCATCATTATTTTCACAACTTATTCCCTTGAAGAGTTGAATAAGTATAATTCCTAGCTGAGAGTAACTTTATATAGTGTGCATATTTTATATACATACATCGATAGACACCTTTAACATTATACTCGTATGCAACTATAAATTCAGCTGAGTGACAATACCAAAATGACGTGAGCCAAACTATCAAATCTCGGTTTCTTTTATGTAGCTTTCTTTTTCAATGAGATGGATATATGAATATTTTTCTACAATACCTGGAGGCGGAAGATGATGTCGACACACTTGTTGTAGTTGGCGTTGAAATACTTGATGACGTCGATGCGGACGATGATGTTGATACTGAACTAGACGTGGTGGAGCTGAAATTCAAAGGATTTGTTATTATCTTGAAGAGCGTTTTTTCTTTTTGCAGCATTGATAAGAAAGGATGTCTCTCATGATAGACACCTATATTTCTTATGCTACGATAATTTATCCAACATAAGAAGAAAGCATAAGTAGGCGAATAAAAAAGGTCTTTATTTTTCTTCACCTGGAGGCTGTGGACACACTTGACGAAGTCGATACTGACGATGACGTTGACGCAGAACTTGATGTGGATGCGCTACAAAGAAAACCGTCATGGTCAGAAAATCTTCTCAACAAAAATTCTTATTCTTTAAAATAAAGCAAGGTCCTAATAGCAGACATGTAAGAGCTTTCTGAGGTACTATCATATTGTTTAAGCTTAGTCTGAGCCAATTTGCATGGCATGCACTCTTCCTGATAAGTGACCGTAAACTTTTATTTGATAACTTTAGTAATTACCTTGAGGAAGTTGAGACACTTGATGACGTCGATACCGAAGACGATGTTGACACCGAACTTGATGTGGAGGCACTAAAATGGAAACAACTCGTGATTAAAATGAACGTACTTTGAATTGTTACAGGTATTATTAGTTTGGCAGAAAAAAAATAACATATTGTTTATAGACAATTTTATTTTTTTATCGCTTAAATTTGATGTTACAGAAGTGATCTATAGTATAATAGTCCGTTTGTTTTTATGTCAGTGACTTCTAAAGTCGTGCTGGAAAAAAGTCAAATTAATACACTCAATTGCAACTATGTTGCATCGCGAATAGGAATTTATCGTGAAATTGTGTCCTTGGATATCAATAATGCTCAAATGTTACAAATTTGGGTTTAGAGTTGTCATAGCGAAATTCTTCAGACGAATGATTCCATTGAAACCTTTTCAAGTTCAACAGTGGTCCCAGGACTTCTTTCTTATGTGCAAATGCGCCAATTTTATGATATACCATTTCATCTGCTTTGTACTCCCTTTACCTGTGTTAGATAAATCATTTTTCATATCACTATAAAAATTATGAATAGCCAAGTTTGTGATGGTTTTTCCATAATATGAGTAAATTAGGAATTTAAAAACCATGAGTTTAGTTGGCGTACGTCATTAATTCTGATTGAAAAGTTTGATTGAGTTTTGTTATTGTTATACGACAACATTATAACAATTAGGTACATTGATCGTGGGCATAAGCACATCTGGAATATAGCAAACAATTAATTTCAATGTTTCTTTTAAAAGGGAACATAAACTTCTTGTAAGAGTATTACATGATATAGAGGTTATTAAGAAACTCAACATTTCGTTATCATACTTTTACTATAAAAGGAAACATGGAAAACAAAAGAGGATTTCATTTATTCTTGATTAGACGAATAAATTAAAACAAACACACTGAGAAATTCGAAAAAACAGGTAGATTATTCATTACCTGGACGACGTTGACGCACTCGACGAAGATGATACCGACGATGACGTTGACGCAGAACTTGATGTGGATGCACTACAAAGAAAAAAGTCATTACCAGAAAACGTAGTCAGGGAACTTCTTACTGTTTAAAATTAAAGAAAGTTCTAATATCAGACATATGCTACAGCTTTCTTAGGTACTATTATATTGTTAAAACTGAGTCAGTCAATTTGCAAGGCGTGCGCTCTTTCTGACAAATACCCGTAAACTTTTATTTTATAATGGTAGCAATTACCTCGAGGAAGTTGAGACACTTGATGACGTCGATACTGAAGACGATGTTGACACCGAACTTGATGTGGACGCACTGAAATGGAAAAAAGTCCTGATTAAAATGCAGGTACTTTGAATGTTTACAGCTATGATTTGTTTGCCAGACAAAATAACATAGCGTATAATACTTAAGACGGTGAGTTATTGATCAAATAAGCACTCTAGACAAAAAAAAATTGGGTTTTCTGTTGTTGTCAAAATTATGTCGTTTAACAGTTTTAGTGGTATCATATTCAGGATTGTTATTAGTAAATATACTTTACGAAAATTTTTTTTCAAACTTATTATACAGAAATAAATTTTTATCACCCCGATCAAGTTGACACACTTGATGATGTCGATACTGACGACGATGTTGACACCGAACTTGATGTGGACACGCAAAAATATAACAATACAATATTATTCTATTTCTGTGAATTAAAATAGCCATCATTATTTTCACAACTTATTCCCTTGAAGAGTTGAATAAGTATAATTCCTAGCTGAGAGTAACTTTATATAGTGTGCATATTTTATATACATACATCGATAGACACCTTTAACATTATACTCGTATGCAACTATAAATTCAGCTGAGTGACAATACCAAAATGACGTGAGCCAAACTATCAAATCTCGGTTTCTTTTATGTAGCTTTCTTTTTCAATGAGATGGATATATGAATATTTTTCTACAATACCTGGAGGCGGAAGATGATGTCGACACACTTGTTGTAGTTGGCGTTGAAATACTTGATGACGTCGATGCGGACGATGATGTTGATACTGAACTAGACGTGGTGGAGCTGAAATTCAAAGGATTTGTTATTATCTTGAAGAGCGTTTTTTCTTTTTGCAGCATTGATAAGAAAGGATGTCTCTCATGATAGACACCTATATTTCTTATGCTACGATAATTTATCCAACATAAGAAGAAAGCATAAGTAGGCGAATAAAAAAGGTCTTTATTTTTCTTCACCTGGAGGCTGTGGACACACTTGACGAAGTCGATACTGACGATGACGTTGACGCAGAACTTGATGTGGATGCGCTACAAAGAAAACCGTCATGGTCAGAAAATCTTCTCAACAAAAATTCTTATTCTTTAAAATAAAGCAAGGTCCTAATAGCAGACATGTAAGAGCTTTCTGAGGTACTATCATATTGTTTAAGCTTAGTCTGAGCCAATTTGCATGGCATGCACTCTTCCTGATAAGTGACCGTAAACTTTTATTTGATAACTTTAGTAATTACCTTGAGGAAGTTGAGACACTTGATGACGTCGATACCGAAGACGATGTTGACACCGAACTTGATGTGGAGGCACTAAAATGGAAACAACTCGTGATTAAAATGCACGTACTTTGAATTGTTACAGGTATTATTAGTTTGGCAGAAAAAAAAATAACATATTGTTTATAGACAATTTTATTTTTTTATCGCTTAAATTTGATGTTACAGAAGTGATCTATAGTATAATAGTCCGTTTGTTTTTATGTCAGTGACTTCTAAAGTCGTGCTGGAAAAAAGTCAAATTAATACACTCAATTGCAACTATGTTGCATCGCGAATAGGAATTTATCGTGAAATTGTGTCCTTGGATATCAATAATGCTCAAATGTTACAAATTTGGGTTTAGAGTTGTCATAGCGAAATTCTTCAGACGAATGATTCCATTGAAACCTTTTCAAGTTCAACAGTGGTCCCAGGACTTCTTTCTTATGTGCAAATGCGCCAATTTTATGATATACCATTCCATCTGCTTTGTACTCCCTTTACCTGTGTTAGATAAATCATTTTTCATATCACTATAAAAATTATGAATAGCCAAGTTTGTGATGGTTTTTCCATAATATGAGTAAATTAGGAATTTAAAAACCATGAGTTTAGTTGGCGTACGTCATTAATTCTGATTGAAAAGTTTGATTGAGTTTTGTTATTGTTATACGACAACATTATAACAATTAGGTACATTGATCGTGGGCATAAGCACATCTGGAATATAGCAAACAATTAATTTCAATGTTTCTTTTAAAAGGGAACATAAACTTCTTGTAAGAGTATTACATGATATAGAGGTTATTAAGAAACCCAACATTTCGTTATCATACTTTTACTATAAAAGGAAACATGGAAAACAAAAGAGGATTTCATTTATTCTTGATTAGACGAATAAATTAAAACAAACACACTGAGAAATTCGAAAAAACAGGTAGATTATTCATTACCTGGACGACGTTGACGCACTCGACGAAGATGATACCGACGATGACGTTGACGCAGAACTTGATGTGGATGCACTACAAAGAAAAAAGTCATTACCAGAAAACGTAGTCAGGGAACTTCTTACTGTTTAAAATTAAAGAAAGTTCTAATATCAGACATATGCTACAGCTTTCTTAGGTACTATTATATTGTTAAAACTGACTCAGTCAATTTGCAAGGCGTGCGCTCTTTCTGACAAATACCCGTAAACTTTTATTTTATAATGGTAGCAATTACCTCGAGGAAGTTGAGACACTTGATGACGTCGATACTGAAGACGATGTTGACACCGAACTTGATGTGGACGCACTGAAATGGAAAAAAGTCCTGATTAAAATGCAGGTACTTTGAATTTTTACAGCTATGATTTGTTTGCCAGACAAAATAACATAGCGTATAATACTTAAGACGGTGAGTTATTGATCAAATAAGCACTCTAGACAAAAAAAAATTGGATTTTCTGTTGTTGTCAAAATTATGTCGTTTAACAGTTTTAGTGGTATCATATTCAGGATTGTTATTAGTAAATATACTTTACGAAAATTTTTTTTCAAACTTATTATGCAGAAATAAATTTTTATCACCCCGATCAAGTTGACACACTTGATGATGTCGATACTGACGACGATGTTGACACCGAACTTGATGTGGACACGCAAAAATATAACAATACAATATTATTCTATTTCTGTGAATTAAAATAGCCATCATTATTTTCACAACTTATTCCCTTGAAGAGTTGAATAAGTATAATTCCTAGCTGAGAGTAACTTTATATAGTGTGCATATTTTATATACATACATCGATAGACACCTTTAACATTATACTCGTATGCAACTATAAATTCAGCTGAGTGACAATACCAAAATGACGTGAGCCAAACTATCAAATCTCGGTTTCTTTTATGTAGCTTTCTTTTTCAATGAGATGGATATATGAATATTTTTCTACAATACCTGGAGGCGGAAGATGATGTCGACACACTTGTTGTAGTTGGCGTTGAAATACTTGATGACGTCGATGCGGACGATGATGTTGATACTGAACTAGACGTGGTGGAGCTGAAATTCAAAGGATTTGTTATTATCTTGAAGAGCGTTTTTTCTTTTTGCAGCATTGATAAGAAAGGATGTCTCTCATGATAGACACCTATATTTCTTATGCTACGATAATTTATCCAACATAAGAAGAAAGCATAAGTAGGCGAATAAAAAAGGTCTTTATTTTTCTTCACCTGGAGGCTGTGGACACACTTGACGAAGTCGATACTGACGATGACGTTGACGCAGAACTTGATGTGGATGCGCTACAAAGAAAACCGTCATGGTCAGAAAATCTTCTCAACAAAAATTCTTATTCTTTAAAATAAAGCAAGGTCCTAATAGCAGACATGTAAGAGCTTTCTGAGGTACTATCATATTGTTTAAGCTTAGTCTGAGCCAATTTGCATGGCATGCACTCTTCCTGATAAGTGACCGTAAACTTTTATTTGATAACTTTAGTAATTACCTTGAGGAAGTTGAGACACTTGATGACGTCGATACCGAAGACGATGTTGACACCGAACTTGATGTGGAGGCACTAAAATGGAAACAACTCGTGATTAAAATGCACGTACTTTGAATTGTTACAGGTATTATTAGTTTGGCAGAAAAAAAAATAACATATTGTTTATAGACAATTTTATTTTTTTATCGCTTAAATTTGATGTTACAGAAGTGATCTATAGTATAATAGTCCGTTTGTTTTTATGTCAGTGACTTCTAAAGTCGTGCTGGAAAAAAGTCAAATTAATACACTCAATTGCAACTATGTTGCATCGCGAATAGGAATTTATCGTGAAATTGTGTCCTTGGATATCAATAATGCTCAAATGTTACAAATTTGGGTTTAGAGTTGTCATAGCGAAATTCTTCAGACGAATGATTCCATTGAAACCTTTTCAAGTTCAACAGTGGTCCCAGGACTTCTTTCTTATGTGCAAATGCGCCAATTTTATGATATACCATTTCATCTGCTTTGTACTCCCTTTACCTGTGTTAGATAAATCATTTTTCATATCACTATAAAAATTATGAATAGCCAAGTTTGTGATGGTTTTTCCATAATATGAGTAAATTAGGAATTTAAAAACCATGAGTTTAGTTGGCGTACGTCATTAATTCTGATTGAAAAGTTTGATTGAGTTTTGTTATTGTTATACGACAACATTATAACAATTAGGTACATTGATCGTGGGCATAAGCACATCTGGAATATAGCAAACAATTAATTTCAATGTTTCTTTTAAAAGGGAACATAAACTTCTTGTAAGAGTATTACATGATATAGAGGTTATTAAGAAACCCAACATTTCGTTATCATACTTTTACTATAAAAGGAAACATGGAAAACAAAAGAGGATTTCATTTATTCTTGATTAGACGAATAAATTAAAACAAACACACTGAGAAATTCGAAAAAACAGGTAGATTATTCATTACCTGGACGACGTTGACGCACTCGACGAAGATGATACCGACGATGACGTTGACGCAGAACTTGATGTGGATGCACTACAAAGAAAAAAGTCATTACCAGAAAACGTAGTCAGGGAACTTCTTACTGTTTAAAATTAAAGAAAGTTCTAATATCAGACATATGCTACAGCTTTCTTAGGTACTATTATATTGTTAAAACTGACTCAGTCAATTTGCAAGGCGTGCGCTCTTTCTGACAAATACCCGTAAACTTTTATTTTATAATGGTAGCAATTACCTCGAGGAAGTTGAGACACTTGATGACGTCGATACTGAAGACGATGTTGACACCGAACTTGATGTGGACGCACTGAAATGGAAAAAAGTCCTGATTAAAATGCAGGTACTTTGAATTTTTACAGCTATGATTTGTTTGCCAGACAAAATAACATAGCGTATAATACTTAAGACGGTGAGTTATTGATCAAATAAGCACTCTAGACAAAAAAAAATTGGATTTTCTGTTGTTGTCAAAATTATGTCGTTTAACAGTTTTAGTGGTATCATATTCAGGATTGTTATTAGTAAATATACTTTACGAAAATTTTTTTTCAAACTTATTATACAGAAATAAATTTTTATCACCCCGATCAAGTTGACACACTTGATGATGTCGATACTGACGACGATGTTGACACCGAACTTGATGTGGACACGCAAAAATATAACAATACAATATTATTCTATTTCTGTGAATTAAAATAGCCATCATTATTTTCACAACTTATTCCCTTGAAGAGTTGAATAAGTATAATTCCTAGCTGAGAGTAACTTTATATAGTGTGCATATTTTATATACATACATCGATAGACACCTTTAACATTATACTCGTATGCAACTATAAATTCAGCTGAGTGACAATACCAAAATGACGTGAGCCAAACTATCAAATCTCGGTTTCTTTTATGTAGCTTTCTTTTTCAATGAGATGGATATATGAATATTTTTCTACAATACCTGGAGGCGGAAGATGATGTCGACACACTTGTTGTAGTTGGCGTTGAAATACTTGATGACGTCGATGCGGACGATGATGTTGATACTGAACTAGACGTGGTGGAGCTGAAATTCAAAGGATTTGTTATTATCTTGAAGAGCGTTTTTTCTTTTTGCAGCATTGATAAGAAAGGATGTCTCTCATGATAGACACCTATATTTCTTATGCTACGATAATTTATCCAACATAAGAAGAAAGCATAAGTAGGCGAATAAAAAAGGTCTTTATTTTTCTTCACCTGGAGGCTGTGGACACACTTGACGAAGTCGATACTGACGATGACGTTGACGCAGAACTTGATGTGGATGCGCTACAAAGAAAACCGTCATGGTCAGAAAATCTTCTCAACAAAAATTCTTATTCTTTAAAATAAAGCAAGGTCCTAATAGCAGACATGTAAGAGCTTTCTGAGGTACTATCATATTGTTTAAGCTTAGTCTGAGCCAATTTGCATGGCATGCACTCTTCCTGATAAGTGACCGTAAACTTTTATTTGATAACTTTAGTAATTACCTTGAGGAAGTTGAGACACTTGATGACGTCGATACCGAAGACGATGTTGACACCGAACTTGATGTGGAGGCACTAAAATGGAAACAACTCGTGATTAAAATGAACGTACTTTGAATTGTTACAGGTATTATTAGTTTGGCAGAAAAAAAATAACATATTGTTTATAGACAATTTTATTTTTTTATCGCTTAAATTTGATGTTACAGAAGTGATCTATAGTATAATAGTCCGTTTGTTTTTATGTCAGTGACTTCTAAAGTCGTGCTGGAAAAAAGTCAAATTAATACACTCAATTGCAACTATGTTGCATCGCGAATAGGAATTTATCGTGAAATTGTGTCCTTGGATATCAATAATGCTCAAATGTTACAAATTTGGGTTTAGAGTTGTCATAGCGAAATTCTTCAGACGAATGATTCCATTGAAACCTTTTCAAGTTCAACAGTGGTCCCAGGACTTCTTTCTTATGTGCAAATGCGCCAATTTTATGATATACCATTTCATCTGCTTTGTACTCCCTTTACCTGTGTTAGATAAATCATTTTTCATATCACTATAAAACTTATGAATAGCCAAGTTTGTGATGGTTTTTCCATAATATGAGTAAATTAGGAATTTAAAAACCATGAGTTTAGTTGGCGTACGTCATTAATTCTGATTGAAAAGTTTGATTGAGTTTTGTTATTGTTATACGACAACATTATAACAATTAGGTACATTGATCGTGGGCATAAGCACATCTGGAATATAGCAAACAATTAATTTCAATGTTTCTTTTAAAAGGGAACATAAACTTCTTGTAAGAGTATTACATGATATAGAGGTTATTAAGAAACTCAACATTTCGTTATCATACTTTTACTATAAAAGGAAACATGGAAAACAAAAGAGGATTTCATTTATTCTTGATTAGACGAATAAATTAAAACAAACACACTGAGAAATTCGAAAAAACAGGTAGATTATTCATTACCTGGACGACGTTGACGCACTCGACGAAGATGATACCGACGATGACGTTGACGCAGAACTTGATGTGGATGCACTACAAAGAAAAAAGTCATTACCAGAAAACGTAGTCAGGGAACTTCTTACTGTTTAAAATTAAAGAAAGTCCTTATATCAGACATATGCTACAGCTTTCTTAGGTACTATTATATTGTTAAAACTGAGTCAGTCAATTTGCAAGGCGTGCGCTCTTTCTGACAAATACCCGTAAACTTTTATTTTATAATGGTAGCAATTACCTCGAGGAAGTTGAGACACTTGATGACGTCGATACTGAAGACGATGTTGACACCGAACTTGATGTGGACGCACTGAAATGGAAAAAAGTCCTGATTAAAATGCAGGTACTTTGAATGTTTACAGCTATGATTTGTTTGCCAGACAAAATAACATAGCGTATAATACTTAAGACGGTGAGTTATTGATCAAATAAGCACTCTAGACAAAAAAAAATTGGATTTTCTGTTGTTGTCAAAATTATGTCGTTTAACAGTTTTAGTGGTATCATATTCAGGATTGTTATTAGTAAATATACTTTACGAAAATTTTTTTTCAAACTTATTATACAGAAATAAATTTTTATCACCCCGATCAAGTTGACACACTTGATGATGTCGATACTGACGACGATGTTGACACCGAACTTGATGTGGACACGCAAAAATATAACAATACAATATTATTCTATTTCTGTGAATTAAAATAGCCATCATTATTTTCACAACTTATTCCCTTGAAGAGTTGAATAAGTATAATTCCTAGCTGAGAGTAACTTTATATAGTGTGCATATTTTATATACATACATCGATAGACACCTTTAACATTATACTCGTATGCAACTATAAATTCAGCTGAGTGACAATACCAAAATGACGTGAGCCAAACTATCAAATCTCGGTTTCTTTTATGTAGCTTTCTTTTTCAATGAGATGGATATATGAATATTTTTCTACAATACCTGGAGGCGGAAGATGATGTCGACACACTTGTTGTAGTTGGCGTTGAAATACTTGATGACGTCGATGCGGACGATGATGTTGATACTGAACTAGACGTGGTGGAGCTGAAATTCAAAGGATTTGTTATTATCTTGAAGAGCGTTTTTTCTTTTTGCAGCATTGATAAGAAAGGATGTCTCTCATGATAGACACCTATATTTCTTATGCTACGATAATTTATCCAACATAAGAAGAAAGCATAAGTAGGCGAATAAAAAAGGTCTTTATTTTTCTTCACCTGGAGGCTGTGGACACACTTGACGAAGTCGATACTGACGATGACGTTGACGCAGAACTTGATGTGGATGCGCTACAAAGAAAACCGTCATGGTCAGAAAATCTTCTCAACAAAAATTCTTATTCTTTAAAATAAAGCAAGGTCCTAATAGCAGACATGTAAGAGCTTTCTGAGGTACTATCATATTGTTTAAGCTTAGTCTGAGCCAATTTGCATGGCATGCACTCTTCCTGATAAGTGACCGTAAACTTTTATTTGATAACTTTAGTAATTACCTTGAGGAAGTTGAGACACTTGATGACGTCGATACCGAAGACGATGTTGACACCGAACTTAATGTGGAGGCACTAAAATGGAAACAACTCGTGATTAAAATGCACGTACTTTGAATTGTTACAGGTATTATTAGTTTGGCAGAAAAAAAAATAACATATTGTTTATAGACAATTTTATTTTTTTATCGCTTAAATTTGATGTTACAGAAGTGATCTATAGTATAATAGTCCGTTTGTTTTTATGTCAGTGACTTCTAAAGTCGTGCTGGAAAAAAGTCAAATTAATACACTCAATTGCAACTATGTTGCATCGCGAATAGGAATTTATCGTGAAATTGTGTCCTTGGATATCAATAATGCTCAAATGTTACAAATTTGGGTTTAGAGTTGTCATAGCGAAATTCTTCAGACGAATGATTCCATTGAAACCTTTTCAAGTTCAACAGTGGTCCCAGGACTTCTTTCTTATGTGCAAATGCGCCAATTTTATGATATACCATTTCATCTGCTTTGTACTCCCTTTACCTGTGTTAGATAAATCATTTTTCATATCACTATAAAAATTATGAATAGCCAAGTTTGTGATGGTTTTTCCATAATATGAGTAAATTAGGAATTTAAAAACCATGAGTTTAGTTGGCGTACGTCATTAATTCTGATTGAAAAGTTTGATTGAGTTTTGTTATTGTTATACGACAACATTATAACAATTAGGTACATTGATCGTGGGCATAAGCACATCTGGAATATAGCAAACAATTAATTTCAATGTTTCTTTTAAAAGGGAACATAAACTTCTTGTAAGAGTATTACATGATATAGAGGTTATTAAGAAACCCAACATTTCGTTATCATACTTTTACTATAAAAGGAAACATGGAAAACAAAAGAGGATTTCATTTATTCTTGATTAGACGAATAAATTAAAACAAACACACTGAGAAATTCGAAAAAACAGGTTGATTATTCATTACCTGGACGACGTTGACGCACTCGACGAAGATGATACCGACGATGACGTTGACGCAGAACTTGATGTGGATGCACTACAAAGAAAAAAGTCATTACCAGAAAACGTAGTCAGGGAACTTCTTACTGTTTAAAATTAAAGAAAGTTCTAATATCAGACATATGCTACAGCTTTCTTAGCTACTATTATATTGTTAAAACTGAGTCAGTCAATTTGCAAGGCGTGCGCTCTTTCTGACAAATACCCGTAAACTTTTATTTTATAATGGTAGCAATTACCTCGAGGAAGTTGAGACACTTGATGACGTCGATACTGAAGACGATGTTGACACCGAACTTGATGTGGACGCACTGAAATGGAAAAAAGTCCTGATTAAAATGCAGGTACTTTGAATGTTTACAGCTATGATTTGTTTGGCAGACAAAATAACATAGCGTATAATACTTAAGACGGTGAGTTATTGATCAAATAAGCACTCTAGACAAAAAAAAAAATTGGATTTTCTGTTGTTGTCAAAATTATGTCGTTTAACAGTTTTAGTGGTATCATATTCAGGATTGTTATTAGTAAATATACTTTACGAAAATTTTTTTTCAAACTTATTATACAGAAATAAATTTTTATCACCCCGATCAAGTTGACACACTTGATGATGTCGATACTGACGACGATGTTGACACCGAACTTGATGTGGACACGCAAAAATATAACAATACAATATTATTCTATTTCTGTGAATTAAAATAGCCATCATTATTTTCACAACTTATTCCCTTGAAGAGTTGAATAAGTATAATTCCTAGCTGAGAGTAACTTTATATAGTGTGCATATTTTATATACATACATCGATAGACACCTTTAACATTATACTCGTATGCAACTATAAATTCAGCTGAGTGACAATACCAAAATGACGTGAGCCAAACTATCAAATCTCGGTTTCTTTTATGTAGCTTTCTTTTTCAATGAGATGGATATATGAATATTTTTCTACAATACCTGGAGGCGGAAGATGATGTCGACACACTTGTTGTAGTTGGCGTTGAAATACTTGATGACGTCGATGCGGACGATGATGTTGATACTGAACTAGACGTGGTGGAGCTGAAATTCAAAGGATTTGTTATTATCTTGAAGAGCGTTTTTTCTTTTTGCAGCATTGATAAGAAAGGATGTCTCTCATGATAGACACCTATATTTCTTATGCTACGATAATTTATCCAACATAAGAAGAAAGCATAAGTAGGCGAATAAAAAAGGTCTTTATTTTTCTTCACCTGGAGGCTGTGGACACACTTGACGAAGTCGATACTGACGATGACGTTGACGCAGAACTTGATGTGGATGCGCTACAAAGAAAACCGTCATGGTCAGAAAATCTTCTCAACAAAAATTCTTATTCTTTAAAATAAAGCAAGGTCCTAATAGCAGACATGTAAGAGCTTTCTGAGGTACTATCATATTGTTTAAGCTTAGTCTGAGCCAATTTGCATGGCATGCACTCTTCCTGATAAGTGACCGTAAACTTTTATTTGATAACTTTAGTAATTACCTTGAGGAAGTTGAGACACTTGATGACGTCGATACCGAAGACGATGTTGACACCGAACTTGATGTGGAGGCACTAAAATGGAAACAACTCGTGATTAAAATGCACGTACTTTGAATTGTTACAGGTATTATTAGTTTGGCAGAAAAAAAATAACATATTGTTTATAGACAATTTTATTTTTTTATCGCTTAAATTTGATGTTACAGAAGTGATCTATAGTATAATAGTCCGTTTGTTTTTATGTCAATGACTTCTAAAGTCGTGCTGGAAAAAAGTCAAATTAATACACTCAATTGCAACTATGTTGCATCGCGAATAGGAATTTATCGTGAAATTGTGTCCTTGGATATCAATAATGCTCAAATGTTACAAATTTGGGTTTAGAGTTGTCATAGCGAAATTCTTCAGACGAATGATTCCATTGAAACCTTTTCAAGTTCAACAGTGGTCCCAGGACTTCTTTCTTATGTGCAAATGCGCCAATTTTATGATATACCATTTCATCTGCTTTGTACTCCCTTTACCTGTGTTAGATAAATCATTTTTCATATCACTATAAAAATTATGAATAGCCAAGTTTGTGATGGTTTTTCCATAATATGAGTAAATTAGGAATTTAAAAACCATGAGTTTAGTTGGCGTACGTCATTAATTCTGATTGAAAAGTTTGATTGAGTTTTGTTATTGTTATACGACAACATTATAACAATTAGGTACATTGATCGTGGGCATAAGCACATCTGGAATATAGCAAACAATTAATTTCAATGTTTCTTTTAAAAGGGAACATAAACTTCTTGTAAGAGTATTACATGATATAGAGGTTATTAAGAAACCCAACATTTCGTTATCATACTTTTACTATAAAAGGAAACATGGAAAACAAAAGAGGATTTCATTTATTCTTGATTAGACGAATAAATTAAAACAAACACACTGAGAAATTCGAAAAAACAGGTAGATTATTCATTACCTGGACGACGTTGACGCACTCGACGAAGATGATACCGACGATGACGTTGACGCAGAACTTGATGTGGATGCACTACAAAGAAAAAAGTCATTACCAGAAAACGTAGTCAGGGAACTTCTTACTGTTTAAAATTAAAGAAAGTTCTAATATCAGACATATGCTACAGCTTTCTTAGCTACTATTATATTGTTAAAACTGAGTCAGTCAATTTGCAAGGCGTGCGCTCTTTCTGACAAATACCCGTAAACTTTTATTTTATAATGGTAGCAATTACCTCGAGGAAGTTGATACACTTGATGACGTCGATACTGAAGACGATGTTGACACCGAACTTGATGTGGACGCACTGAAATGGACAAAAAGTCCTGATTAAAATGCAGGTACTTTGGATTTTTACAACTATGATTTGTTTGCCAGACAAAATAACATAGCGTATAATACTTAAGACGGTGAGTTATTGATCAAATAAGCACTCTAGACAAAAAAAAAATTGGATTTTCTGTTGTTGTCAAAATTATGTCGTTTAACAGTTTTAGTGGTATCATATTCAGGATTGTTATTAGTAAATATACTTTACGAAAATTTTTTTTCAAACTTATTATACAGAAATAAATTTTTATCACCCCGATCAAGTTGACACACTTGATGATGTCGATACTGACGACGATGTTGACACCGAACTTGATGTGGACACGCAAAAATATAACAATACAATATTATTCTATTTCTGTGAATTAAAATAGCCATCATTATTTTCACAACTTATTCCCTTGAAGAGTTGAATAAGTATAATTCCTAGCTGAGAGTAACTTTATATAGTGTGCATATTTTATATACATACATCGATAGACACCTTTAACATTATACTCGTATGCAACTATAAATTCAGCTGCGTGACAATACCAAAATGACGTGAGCCAAACTATCAAATCTCGGTTTCTTTTATGTAGCTTTCTTTTTCAATGAGATGGATATATGAATATTTTTCTACAATACCTGGAGGCGGAAGATGATGTCGACACACTTGTTGTAGTTGGCGTTGAAATACTTGATGACGTCGATGCGGACGATGATGTTGATACTGAACTAGACGTGGTGGAGCTGAAATTCAAAGGATTTGTTATTATCTTGAAGAGCGTTTTTTCTTTTTGCAGCATTGATAAGAAAGGATGTCTCTCATGATAGACACCTATATTTCTTATGCTACGATAATTTATCCAACATAAGAAGAAAGCATAAGTAGGCGAATAAAAAAGGTCTTTATTTTTCTTCACCTGGAGGCTGTGGACACACTTGACGAAGTCGATACTGACGATGACGTTGACGCAGAACTTGATGTGGATGCGCTACAAAGAAAACCGTCATGGTCAGAAAATCTTCTCAACAAAAATTCTTATTCTTTAAAATAAAGCAAGGTCCTAATAGCAGACATGTAAGAGCTTTCTGAGGTACTATCATATTGTTTAAGCTTAGTCTGAGCCAATTTGCATGGCATGCACTCTTCCTGATAAGTGACCGTAAACTTTTATTTGATAACTTTAGTAATTACCTTGAGGAAGTTGAGACACTTGATGACGTCGATACCGAAGACGATGTTGACACCGAACTTGATGTGGAGGCACTAAAATGGAAACAACTCGTGATTAAAATGCACGTACTTTGAATTGTTACAGGTATTATTAGTTTGGCAGAAAAAAAATAACATATTGTTTATAGACAATTTTATTTTTTTATCGCTTAAATTTGATGTTACAGAAGTGATCTATAGTATAATAGTCCGTTTGTTTTTATGTCAGTGACTTCTAAAGTCGTGCTGGAAAAAAGTCAAATTAATACACTCAATTGCAACTATGTTGCATCGCGAATAGGAATTTATCGTGAAATTGTGTCCTTGGATATCAATAATGCTCAAATGTTACAAATTTGGGTTTAGAGTTGTCATAGCGAAATTCTTCAGACGAATGATTCCATTGAAACCTTTTCAAGTTCAACAGTGGTCCCAGGACTTCTTTCTTATGTGCAAATGCGCCAATTTTATGATATACCATTCCATCTGCTTTGTACTCCCTTTACCTGTGTTAGATAAATCATTTTTCATATCACTATAAAAATTATGAATAGCCAAGTTTGTGATGGTTTTTCCATAATATGAGTAAATTAGGAATTTAAAAACCATGAGTTTAGTTGGCGTACGTCATTAATTCTGATTGAAAAGTTTGATTGAGTTTTGTTATTGTTATACGACAACATTATAACAATTAGGTACATTGATCGTGGGCATAAGCACATCTGGAATATAGCAAACAATTAATTTCAATGTTTCTTTTAAAAGGGAACATAAACTTCTTGTAAGAGTATTACATGATATAGAGGTTATTAAGAAACCCAACATTTCGTTATCATACTTTTACTATAAAAGGAAACATGGAAAACAAAAGAGGATTTCATTTATTCTTGATTAGACGAATAAATTAAAACAAACACACTGAGAAATTCGAAAAAACAGGTAGATTATTCATTACCTGGACGACGTTGACGCACTCGACGAAGATGATACCGACGATGACGTTGACGCAGAACTTGATGTGGATGCACTACAAAGAAAAAAGTCATTACCAGAAAACGTAGTCAGGGAACTTCTTACTGTTTAAAATTAAAGAAAGTTCTAATATCAGACATATGCTACAGCTTTCTTAGCTACTATTATATTGTTAAAACTGAGTCAGTCAATTTGCAAGGCGTGCGCTCTTTCTGACAAATACCCGTAAACTTTTATTTTATAATGGTAGCAATTACCTCGAGGAAGTTGATACACTTGATGACGTCGATACTGAAGACGATGTTGACACCGAACTTGATGTGGACGCACTGAAATGGAAAAAAGTCCTGATTAAAATGCAGGTACTTTGGATTTTTACAACTATGATTTGTTTGGCAGACAAAATAACATAGCGTATAATACTTAAGACGGTGAGTTATTGATCAAATAAGCACTCTAGACCAAAAAAATTGGATTTTCTGTTGTTGTCAAAATTATGTCGTTTAACAGTTTTAGTGGTATCATATTCAGGATTGTTATTAGTAAATATACTTTACGAAAATTTTTTTTCAAACTTATTATACAGAAATAAATTTTTATCACCCCGATCAAGTTGACACACTTGATGATGTCGATACTGACGACGATGTTGACACCGAACTTGATGTGGACACGCAAAAATATAACAATACAATATTATTCTATTTCTGTGAATTAAAATAGCCATCATTATTTTCACAACTTATTCCCTTGAAGAGTTGAATAAGTATAATTCCTAGCTGAGAGTAACTTTATATAGTGTGCATATTTTATATACATACATCGATAGACACCTTTAACATTATACTCGTATGCAACTATAAATTCAGCTGCGTGACAATACCAAAATGACGTGAGCCAAACTATCAAATCTCGGTTTCTTTTATGTAGCTTTCTTTTTCAATGAGATGGATATATGAATATTTTTCTACAATACCTGGAGGCGGAAGATGATGTCGACACACTTGTTGTAGTTGGCGTTGAAATACTTGATGACGTCGATGCGGACGATGATGTTGATACTGAACTAGACGTGGTGGAGCTGAAATTCAAAGGATTTGTTATTATCTTGAAGAGCGTTTTTTCTTTTTGCAGCATTGATAAGAAAGGATGTCTCTCATGATAGACACCTATATTTCTTATGCTACGATAATTTATCCAACATAAGAAGAAAGCATAAGTAGGCGAATAAAAAAGGTCTTTATTTTTCTTCACCTGGAGGCTGTGGACACACTTGACGAAGTCGATACTGACGATGACGTTGACGCAGAACTTGATGTGGATGCGCTACAAAGAAAACCGTCATGGTCAGAAAATCTTCTCAACAAAAATTCTTATTCTTTAAAATAAAGCAAGGTCCTAATAGCAGACATGTAAGAGCTTTCTGAGGTACTATCATATTGTTTAAGCTTAGTCTGAGCCAATTTGCATGGCATGCACTCTTCCTGATAAGTGACCGTAAACTTTTATTTGATAACTTTAGTAATTACCTTGAGGAAGTTGAGACACTTGATGACGTCGATACCGAAGACGATGTTGACACCGAACTTGATGTGGAGGCACTAAAATGGAAACAACTCGTGATTAAAATGCACGTACTTTGAATTGTTACAGGTATTATTAGTTTGGCAGAAAAAAAATAACATATTGTTTATAGACAATTTTATTTTTTTATCGCTTAAATTTGATGTTACAGAAGTGATCTATAGTATAATAGTCCGTTTGTTTTTATGTCAGTGACTTCTAAAGTCGTGCTGGAAAAAAGTCAAATTAATACACTCAATTGCAACTATGTTGCATCGCGAATAGGAATTTATCGTGAAATTGTGTCCTTGGATATCAATAATGCTCAAATGTTACAAATTTGGGTTTAGAGTTGTCATAGCGAAATTCTTCAGACGAATGATTCCATTGAAACCTTTTCAAGTTCAACAGTGGTCCCAGGACTTCTTTCTTATGTGCAAATGCGCCAATTTTATGATATACCATTCCATCTGCTTTGTACTCCCTTTACCTGTGTTAGATAAATCATTTTTCATATCACTATAAAAATTATGAATAGCCAAGTTTGTGATGGTTTTTCCATAATATGAGTAAATTAGGAATTTAAAAACCATGAGTTTAGTTGGCGTACGTCATTAATTCTGATTGAAAAGTTTGATTGAGTTTTGTTATTGTTATACGACAACATTATAACAATTAGGTACATTGATCGTGGGCATAAGCACATCTGGAATATAGCAAACAATTAATTTCAATGTTTCTTTTAAAAGGGAACATAAACTTCTTGTAAGAGTATTACATGATATAGAGGTTATTAAGAAACCCAACATTTCGTTATCATACTTTTACTATAAAAGGAAACATGGAAAACAAAAGAGGATTTCATTTATTCTTGATTAGACGAATAAATTAAAACAAACACACTGAGAAATTCGAAAAAACAGGTAGATTATTCATTACCTGGACGACGTTGACGCACTCGACGAAGATGATACCGACGATGACGTTGACGCAGAACTTGATGTGGATGCACTACAAAGAAAAAAGTCATTACCAGAAAACGTAGTCAGGGAACTTCTTACTGTTTAAAATTAAAGAAAGTTCTAATATCAGACATATGCTACAGCTTTCTTAGCTACTATTATATTGTTAAAACTGAGTCAGTCAATTTGCAAGGCGTGCGCTCTTTCTGACAAATACCCGTAAACTTTTATTTTATAATGGTAGCAATTACCTCGAGGAAGTTGATACACTTGATGACGTCGATACTGAAGACGATGTTGACACCGAACTTGATGTGGACGCACTGAAATGGAAAAAAGTCCTGATTAAAATGCAGGTACTTTGGATTTTTACAACTATGATTTGTTTGGCAGACAAAATAACATAGCGTATAATACTTAAGACGGTGAGTTATTGATCAAATAAGCACTCTAGACCAAAAAAAATTGGATTTTCTGTTGTTGTCAAAATTATGTCGTTTAACAGTTTTAGTGGTATCATATTCAGGATTGTTATTAGTAAATATACTTTACGAAAATTTTTTTTCAAACTTATTATACAGAAATAAATTTTTATCACCCCGATCAAGTTGACACACTTGATGATGTCGATACTGACGACGATGTTGACACCGAACTTGATGTGGACACGCAAAAATATAACAATACAATATTATTCTATTTCTGTGAATTAAAATAGCCATCATTATTTTCACAACTTATTCCCTTGAAGAGTTGAATAAGTATAATTCCTAGCTGAGAGTAACTTTATATAGTGTGCATATTTTATATACATACATCGATAGACACCTTTAACATTATACTCGTATGCAACTATAAATTCAGCTGAGTGACAATACCAAAATGACGTGAGCCAAACTATCAAATCTCGGTTTCTTTTATGTAGCTTTCTTTTTCAATGAGATGGATATATGAATATTTTTCTACAATACCTGGAGGCGGAAGATGATGTCGACACACTTGTTGTAGTTGGCGTTGAAATACTTGATGACGTCGATGCGGACGATGATGTTGATACTGAACTAGACGTGGTGGAGCTGAAATTCAAAGGATTTGTTATTATCTTGAAGAGCGTTTTTTCTTTTTGCAGCATTGATAAGAAAGGATGTCTCTCATGATAGACACCTATATTTCTTATGCTACGATAATTTATCCAACATAAGAAGAAAGCATAAGTAGGCGAATAAAAAAGGTCTTTATTTTTCTTCACCTGGAGGCTGTGGACACACTTGACGAAGTCGATACTGACGATGACGTTGACGCAGAACTTGATGTGGATGCGCTACAAAGAAAACCGTCATGGTCAGAAAATCTTCTCAACAAAAATTCTTATTCTTTAAAATAAAGCAAGGTCCTAATAGCAGACATGTAAGAGCTTTCTGAGGTACTATCATATTGTTTAAGCTTAGTCTGAGCCAATTTGCATGGCATGCACTCTTCCTGATAAGTGACCGTAAACTTTTATTTGATAACTTTAGTAATTACCTTGAGGAAGTTGAGACACTTGATGACGTCGATACCGAAGACGATGTTGACACCGAACTTGATGTGGAGGCACTAAAATGGAAACAACTCGTGATTAAAATGCACGTACTTTGAATTGTTACAGGTATTATTAGTTTGGCAGAAAAAAAATAACATATTGTTTATAGACAATTTTATTTTTTTATCGCTTAAATTTGATGTTACAGAAGTGATCTATAGTATAATAGTCCGTTTGTTTTTATGTCAGTGACTTCTAAAGTCGTGCTGGAAAAAAGTCAAATTAATACACTCAATTGCAACTATGTTGCATCGCGAATAGGAATTTATCGTGAAATTGTGTCCTTGGATATCAATAATGCTCAAATGTTACAAATTTGGGTTTAGAGTTGTCATAGCGAAATTCTTCAGACGAATGATTCCATTGAAACCTTTTCAAGTTCAACAGTGGTCCCAGGACTTCTTTCTTATGTGCAAATGCGCCAATTTTATGATATACCATTCCATCTGCTTTGTACTCCCTTTACCTGTGTTAGATAAATCATTTTTCATATCACTATAAAAATTATGAATAGCCAAGTTTGTGATGGTTTTTCCATAATATGAGTAAATTAGGAATTTAAAAACCATGAGTTTAGTTGGCGTACGTCATTAATTCTGATTGAAAAGTTTGATTGAGTTTTGTTATTGTTATACGACAACATTATAACAATTAGGTACATTGATCGTGGGCATAAGCACATCTGGAATATAGCAAACAATTAATTTCAATGTTTCTTTTAAAAGGGAACATAAACTTCTTGTAAGAGTATTACATGATATAGAGGTTATTAAGAAACCCAACATTTCGTTATCATACTTTTACTATAAAAGGAAACATGGAAAACAAAAGAGGATTTCATTTATTCTTGATTAGACGAATAAATTAAAACAAACACACTGAGAAATTCGAAAAAACAGGTAGATTATTCATTACCTGGACGACGTTGACGCACTCGACGAAGATGATACCGACGATGACGTTGACGCAGAACTTGATGTGGATGCACTACAAAGAAAAAAGTCATTACCAGAAAACGTAGTCAGGGAACTTCTTACTGTTTAAAATTAAAGAAAGTTCTAATATCAGACATATGCTACAGCTTTCTTAGCTACTATTATATTGTTAAAACTGAGTCAGTCAATTTGCAAGGCGTGCGCTCTTTCTGACAAATACCCGTAAACTTTTATTTTATAATGGTAGCAATTACCTCGAGGAAGTTGATACACTTGATGACGTCGATACTGAAGACGATGTTGACACCGAACTTGATGTGGACGCACTGAAATGGAAAAAAGTCCTGATTAAAATGCAGGTACTTTGGATTTTTACAACTATGATTTGTTTGGCAGACAAAATAACATAGCGTATAATACTTAAGACGGTGAGTTATTCATCAAATAAGCACTCTAGACCAAAAAAAATTGGATTTTCTGTTGTTGTCAAAATTATGTCGTTTAACAGTTTTAGTGGTATCATATTCAGGATTGTTATTAGTAAATATACTTTACGAAAATTTTGTTTTCAAACTTATTATACAGAAATAAATTTTTATCACCCCGATCAAGTTGACACACTTGATGATGTCGATACTGACGACGATGTTGACACCGAACTTGATGTGGACACGCAAAAATATAACAATACAATATTATTCTATTTCTGTGAATTAAAATAGCCATCATTATTTTCACAACTTATTCCCTTGAAGAGTTGAATAAGTATAATTCCTAGCTGAGAGTAACTTTATATAGTGTGCATATTTTATATACATACATCGATAGACACCTTTAACATTATACTCGTATGCAACTATAAATTCAGCTGCGTGACAATACCAAAATGACGTGAGCCAAACTATCAAATCTCGGTTTCTTTTATGTAGCTTTCTTTTTCAATGAGATGGATATATGAATATTTTTCTACAATACCTGGAGGCGGAAGATGATGTCGACACACTTGTTGTAGTTGGCGTTGAAATACTTGATGACGTCGATGCGGACGATGATGTTGATACTGAACTAGACGTGGTGGAGCTGAAATTCAAAGGATTTGTTATTATCTTGAAGAGCGTTTTTTCTTTTTGCAGCATTGATAAGAAAGGATGTCTCTCATGATAGACACCTATATTTCTTATGCTACGATAATTTATCCAACATAAGAAGAAAGCATAAGTAGGCGAATAAAAAAGGTCTTTATTTTTCTTCACCTGGAGGCTGTGGACACACTTGACGAAGTCGATACTGACGATGACGTTGACGCAGAACTTGATGTGGATGCGCTACAAAGAAAACCGTCATGGTCAGAAAATCTTCTCAACAAAAATTCTTATTCTTTAAAATAAAGCAAGGTCCTAATAGCAGACATGTAAGAGCTTTCTGAGGTACTATCATATTGTTTAAGCTTAGTCTGAGCCAATTTGCATGGCATGCACTCTTCCTGATAAGTGACCGTAAACTTTTATTTGATAACTTTAGTAATTACCTTGAGGAAGTTGAGACACTTGATGACGTCGATACCGAAGACGATGTTGACACCGAACTTGATGTGGAGGCACTAAAATGGAAACAACTCGTGATTAAAATGCACGTACTTTGAATTGTTACAGGTATTATTAGTTTGGCAGAAAAAAAATAACATATTGTTTATAGACAATTTTATTTTTTTATCGCTTAAATTTGATGTTACAGAAGTGATCTATAGTATAATAGTCCGTTTGTTTTTATGTCAGTGACTTCTAAAGTCGTGCTGGAAAAAAGTCAAATTAATACACTCAATTGCAACTATGTTGCATCGCGAATAGGAATTTATCGTGAAATTGTGTCCTTGGATATCAATAATGCTCAAATGTTACAAATTTGGGTTTAGAGTTGTCATAGCGAAATTCTTCAGACGAATGATTCCATTGAAACCTTTTCAAGTTCAACAGTGGTCCCAGGACTTCTTTCTTATGTGCAAATGCGCCAATTTTATGATATACCATTCCATCTGCTTTGTACTCCCTTTACCTGTGTTAGATAAATCATTTTTCATATCACTATAAAAATTATGAATAGCCAAGTTTGTGATGGTTTTTCCATAATATGAGTAAATTAGGAATTTAAAAACCATGAGTTTAGTTGGCGTACGTCATTAATTCTGATTGAAAAGTTTGATTGAGTTTTGTTATTGTTATACGACAACATTATAACAATTAGGTACATTGATCGTGGGCATAAGCACATCTGGAATATAGCAAACAATTAATTTCAATGTTTCTTTTAAAAGGGAACATAAACTTCTTGTAAGAGTATTACATGATATAAAGGTTATTAAGAAACCCAACATTTCGTTATCATACTTTTACTATAAAAGGAAACATGGAAAACAAAAGAGGATTTCATTTATTCTTGATTAGACGAATAAATTAAAACAAACACACTGAGAAATTCGAAAAAACAGGTAGATTATTCATTACCTGGACGACGTTGACGCACTCGACGAAGATGATACCGACGATGACGTTGACGCAGAACTTGATGTGGATGCACTACAAAGAAAAAAGTCATTACCAGAAAACGTAGTCAGGGAACTTCTTACTGTTTAAAATTAAAGAAAGTTCTAATATCAGACATATGCTACAGCTTTCTTAGCTACTATTATATTGTTAAAACTGAGTCAGTCAATTTGCAAGGCGTGCGCTCTTTCTGACAAATACCCGTAAACTTTTATTTTATAATGGTAGCAATTACCTCGAGGAAGTTGATACACTTGATGACGTCGATACTGAAGACGATGTTGACACCGAACTTGATGTGGACGCACTGAAATGGAAAAAAGTCCTGATTAAAATGCAGGTACTTTGGATTTTTACAACTATGATTTGTTTGGCAGACAAAATAACATAGCGTATAATACTTAAGACGGTGAGTTATTCATCAAATAAGCACTCTAGACCAAAAAAAATTGGATTTTCTGTTGTTGTCAAAATTATGTCGTTTAACATTTTTAGTGGTATCATATTCAGGATTGTTATTAGTAAATATACTTTACGAAAATTTTGTTTTCAAACTTATTATACAGAAATAAATTTTTATCACCCCGATCAAGTTGACACACTTGATGATGTCGATACTGACGACGATGTTGACACCGAACTTGATGTGGACACGCAAAAATATAACAATACAATATTATTCTATTTCTGTGAATTAAAATAGCCATCATTATTTTCACAACTTATTCCCTTGAAGAGTTGAATAAGTATAATTCCTAGCTGAGAGTAACTTTATATAGTGTGCATATTTTATATACATACATCGATAGACACCTTTAACATTATACTCGTATGCAACTATAAATTCAGCTGCGTGACAATACCAAAATGACGTGAGCCAAACTATCAAATCTCGGTTTCTTTTATGTAGCTTTCTTTTTCAATGAGATGGATATATGAATATTTTTCTACAATACCTGGAGGCGGAAGATGATGTCGACACACTTGTTGTAGTTGGCGTTGAAATACTTGATGACGTCGATGCGGACGATGATGTTGATACTGAACTAGACGTGGTGGAGCTGAAATTCAAAGGATTTGTTATTATCTTGAAGAGCGTTTTTTCTTTTTGCAGCATTGATAAGAAAGGATGTCTCTCATGATAGACACCTATATTTCTTATGCTACGATAATTTATCCAACATAAGAAGAAAGCATAAGTAGGCGAATAAAAAAGGTCTTTATTTTTCTTCACCTGGAGGCTGTGGACACACTTGACGAAGTCGATACTGACGATGACGTTGACGCAGAACTTGATGTGGATGCGCTACAAAGAAAACCGTCATGGTCAGAAAATCTTCTCAACAAAAATTCTTATTCTTTAAAATAAAGCAAGGTCCTAATAGCAGACATGTAAGAGCTTTCTGAGGTACTATCATATTGTTTAAGCTTAGTCTGAGCCAATTTGCATGGCATGCACTCTTCCTGATAAGTGACCGTAAACTTTTATTTGATAACTTTAGTAATTACCTTGAGGAAGTTGAGACACTTGATGACGTCGATACCGAAGACGATGTTGACACCGAACTTGATGTGGAGGCACTAAAATGGAAACAACTCGTGATTAAAATGCACGTACTTTGAATTGTTACAGGTATTATTAGTTTGGCAGAAAAAAAATAACATATTGTTTATAGACAATTTTATTTTTTTATCGCTTAAATTTGATGTTACAGAAGTGATCTATAGTATAATAGTCCGTTTGTTTTTATGTCAGTGACTTCTAAAGTCGTGCTGGAAAAAAGTCAAATTAATACACTCAATTGCAACTATGTTGCATCGCGAATAGGAATTTATCGTGAAATTGTGTCCTTGGATATCAATAATGCTCAAATGTTACAAATTTGGGTTTAGAGTTGTCATAGCGAAATTCTTCAGACGAATGATTCCATTGAAACCTTTTCAAGTTCAACAGTGGTCCCAGGACTTCTTTCTTATGTGCAAATGCGCCAATTTTATGATATACCATTCCATCTGCTTTGTACTCCCTTTACCTGTGTTAGATAAATCATTTTTCATATCACTATAAAAATTATGAATAGCCAAGTTTGTGATGGTTTTTCCATAATATGAGTAAATTAGGAATTTAAAAACCATGAGTTTAGTTGGCGTACGTCATTAATTCTGATTGAAAAGTTTGATTGAGTTTTGTTATTGTTATACGACAACATTATAACAATTAGGTACATTGATCGTGGGCATAAGCACATCTGGAATATAGCAAACAATTAATTTCAATGTTTCTTTTAAAAGGGAACATAAACTTCTTGTAAGAGTATTACATGATATAGAGGTTATTAAGAAACCCAACATTTCGTTATCATACTTTTACTATAAAAGGAAACATGGAAAACAAAAGAGGATTTCATTTATTCTTGATTAGACGAATAAATTAAAACAAACACACTGAGAAATTCGAAAAAACAGGTAGATTATTCATTACCTGGACGACGTTGACGCACTCGACGAAGATGATACCGACGATGACGTTGACGCAGAACTTGATGTGGATGCACTACAAAGAAAAAAGTCATTACCAGAAAACGTAGTCAGGGAACTTCTTACTGTTTAAAATTAAAGAAAGTTCTAATATCAGACATATGCTACAGCTTTCTTAGCTACTATTATATTGTTAAAACTGAGTCAGTCAATTTGCAAGGCGTGCGCTCTTTCTGACAAATACCCGTAAACTTTTATTTTATAATGGTAGCAATTACCTCGAGGAAGTTGAGACACTTGATGACGTCGATACTGAAGACGATGTTGACACCGAACTTGATGTGGACGCACTGAAATGGAAAAAAGTCCTGATTAAAATGCAGGTACTTTGGATTTTTACAACTATGATTTGTTTGGCAGACAAAATAACATAGCGTATAATACTTAAGACGGTGAGTTATTGATCAAATAAGCACTCTAGACCAAAAAAAATTGGATTTTCTGTTGTTGTCAAAATTATGTCGTTTAACAGTTTTAGTGGTATCATATTCAGGATTGTTATTAGTAAATATACTTTACGAAAATTTTTTTTCAAACTTATTATACAGAAATAAATTTTTATCACCCCGATCAAGTTGACACACTTGATGATGTCGACACTGACGACGATGTTGACACCGAACTTGATGTGGACACGCAAAAATATAACAATACAATATTATTCTATTTCTGTGAATTAAAATAGCCATCATTATTTTCACAACTTATTCCCTTGAAGAGTTGAATAAGTATAATTCCTAGCTGAGAGTAACTTTATATAGTGTGCATATTTTATATACATACATCGATAGACACCTTTAACATTATACTCGTATGCAACTATAAATTCAGCTGAGTGACAATACCAAAATGACGTGAGCCAAACTATCAAATCTCGGTTTCTTTTATGTAGCTTTCTTTTTCAATGAGATGGATATATGAATATTTTTCTACAATACCTGGAGGCGGAAGATGATGTCGACACACTTGTTGTAGTTGGCGTTGAAATACTTGATGACGTCGATACGGACGATGATGTTGATACTGAACTAGACGTGGTGGAGCTGAAATTCAAAGGATTTGTTATTATCTTGAAGAGCGTTTTTTCTTTTTGCAGCATTGATAAGAAAGGATGTCTCTCATGATAGACACCTATATTTCTTATGCTACGATAATTTATCCAACATAAGAAGAAAGCATAAGTAGGCGAATAAAAAAGGTCTTTATTTTTCTTCACCTGGAGGCTGTGGACACACTTGACGAAGTCGATACTGACGATGACGTTGACGCAGAACTTGATGTGGATGCGCTACAAAGAAAACCGTCATGGTCAGAAAATCTTCTCAACAAAAATTCTTATTCTTTAAAATAAAGCAAGGTCCTAATAGCAGACATGTAAGAGCTTTCTGAGGTACTATCATATTGTTTAAGCTTAGTCTGAGCCAATTTGCATGGCATGCACTCTTCCTGATAAGTGACCGTAAACTTTTATTTGATAACTTTAGTAATTACCTTGAGGAAGTTGAGACACTTGATGACGTCGATACCGAAGACGATGTTGACACCGAACTTGATGTGGAGGCACTAAAATGGAAACAACTCGTGATTAAAATGCACGTACTTTGAATTGTTACAGGTATTATTAGTTTGGCAGAAAAAAAATAACATATTGTTTATAGACAATTTTATTTTTTTATCGCTTAAATTTGATGTTACAGAAGTGATCTATAGTATAATAGTCCGTTTGTTTTTATGTCAGTGACTTTTAAAGTCGTGCTGGAAAAAAGTCAAATTAATACACTCAATTGCAACTATGTTGCATCGCGAATAGGAATTTATCGTGAAATTGTGTCCTTGGATATCAATAATGCTCAAATGTTACAAATTTGGGTTTAGAGTTGTCATAGCGAAATTCTTCAGACGAATGATTCCATTGAAACCTTTTCAAGTTCAACAGTGGTCCCAGGACTTCTTTCTTATGTGCAAATGCGCCAATTTTATGATATACCATTCCATCTGCTTTGTACTCCCTTTACCTGTGTTAGATAAATCATTTTTCATATCACTATAAAAATTATGAATAGCCAAGTTTGTGATGGTTTTTCCATAATATGAGTAAATTAGGAATTTAAAAACCATGAGTTTAGTTGGCGTACGTCATTAATTCTGATTGAAAAGTTTGATTGAGTTTTGTTATTGTTATACGACAACATTATAACAATTAGGTACATTGATCGTGGGCATAAGCACATCTGGAATATAGCAAACAATTAATTTCAATGTTTCTTTTAAAAGGGAACATAAACTTCTTGTAAGAGTATTACATGATATAGAGGTTATTAAGAAACCCAACATTTCGTTATCATACTTTTACTATAAAAGGAAACATGGAAAACAAAAGAGGATTTCATTTATTCTTGATTAGACGAATAAATTAAAACAAACACACTGAGAAATTCGAAAAAACAGGTAGATTATTCATTACCTGGACGACGTTGACGCACTCGACGAAGATGATACCGACGATGACGTTGACGCAGAACTTGATGTGGATGCACTACAAAGAAAAAAGTCATTACCAGAAAACGTAGTCAGGGAACTTCTTACTGTTTAAAATTAAAGAAAGTTCTAATATCAGACATATGCTACAGCTTTCTTAGCTACTATTATATTGTTAAAACTGAGTCAGTCAATTTGCAAGGCGTGCGCTCTTTCTGACAAATACCCGTAAACTTTTATTTTATAATGGTAGCAATTACCTCGAGGAAGTTGAGACACTTGATGACGTCGATACTGAAGACGATGTTGACACCGAACTTGATGTGGACGCACTGAAATAGAAAAAAGTCCTGATTAAAATGCAGGTACTTTGGATTTTTACAACTATGATTTGTTTGCCAGACAAAATAACATAGCGTATAATACTTAAGACGGTGAGTTATTGATCAAATAAGCACTCTAGACAAAAAAAAAATTGGATTTTCTGTTGTTGTCAAAATTATGTCGTTTAACAGTTTTAGTGGTATCATATTCAGGATTGTTATTAGTAAATATACTTTACGAAAATTTTTTTTCAAACTTATTATACAGAAATAAATTTTTATCACCCCGATCAAGTTGACACACTTGATGATGTCGATACTGACGACGATGTTGACACCGAACTTGATGTGGACACGCAAAAATATAACAATACAATATTATTCTATTTCTGTGAATTAAAATAGCCATCATTATTTTCACAACTTATTCCCTTGAACAGTTGAATAAGTATAATTCCTAGCTGAGAGTAACTTTATATAGTGTGCATATTTTATATACATACATCGATAGACACCTTTAACATTATACTCGTATGCAACTATAAATTCAGCTGAGTGACAATACCAAAATGACGTGAGCCAAACTATCAAATCTCGGTTTCTTTTATGTAGCTTTCTTTTTCAATGAGATGGATATATGAATATTTTTCTACAATACCTGGAGGCGGAAGATGATGTCGACACACTTGTTGTAGTTGGCGTTGAAATACTTGATGACGTCGATGCGGACGATGATGTTGATACTGAACTAGACGTGGTGGAGCTGAAATTCAAAGGATTTGTTATTATCTTGAAGAGCGTTTTTTCTTTTTGCAGCATTGATAAGAAAGGATGTCTCTCATGATAGACACCTATATTTCTTATGCTACGATAATTTATCCAACATAAGAAGAAAGCATAAGTAGGCGAATAAAAAAGGTCTTTATTTTTCTTCACCTGGAGGCTGTGGACACACTTGACGAAGTCGATACTGACGATGACGTTGACGCAGAACTTGATGTGGATGCGCTACAAAGAAAACCGTCATGGTCAGAAAATCTTCTCAACAAAAATTCTTATTCTTTAAAATAAAGCAAGGTCCTAATAGCAGACATGTAAGAGCTTTCTGAGGTACTATCATATTGTTTAAGCTTAGTCTGAGCCAATTTGCATGGCATGCACTCTTCCTGATAAGTGACCGTAAACTTTTATTTGATAACTTTAGTAATTACCTTGAGGAAGTTGAGACACTTGATGACGTCGATACCGAAGACGATGTTGACACCGAACTTGATGTGGAGGCACTAAAATGGAAACAACTCGTGATTAAAATGCACGTACTTTGAATTGTTACAGGTATTATTAGTTTGGCAGAAAAAAAATAACATATTGTTTATAGACAATTTTATTTTTTTATCGCTTAAATTTGATGTTACAGAAGTGATCTATAGTATAATAGTCCGTTTGTTTTTATGTCAGTGACTTCTAAAGTCGTGCTGGAAAAAAGTCAAATTAATACACTCAATTGCAACTATGTTGCATCGCGAATAGGAATTTATCGTGAAATTGTGTCCTTGGATATCAATAATGCTCAAATGTTACAAATTTGGGTTTAGAGTTGTCATAGCGAAATTCTTCAGACGAATGATTCCATTGAAACCTTTTCAAGTTCAACAGTGGTCCCAGGACTTCTTTCTTATGTGCAAATGCGCCAATTTTATGATATACCATTTCATCTGCTTTGTACTCCCTTTACCTGTGTTAGATAAATCATTTTTCATATCACTATAAAAATTATGAATAGCCAAGTTTGTGATGGTTTTTCCATAATATGAGTAAATTAGGAATTTAAAAACCATGAGTTTAGTTGGCGTACGTCATTAATTCTGATTGAAAAGTTTGATTGAGTTTTGTTATTGTTATACGACAACATTATAACAATTAGGTACATTGATCGTGGGCATAAGCACATCTGGAATATAGCAAACAATTAATTTCAATGTTTCTTTTAAAAGGGAACATAAACTTCTTGTAAGAGTATTACATGATATAGAGGTTATTAAGAAACCCAACATTTCGTTATCATACTTTTACTATAAAAGGAAACATGGAAAACAAAAGAGGATTTCATTTATTCTTGATTAGACGAATAAATTAAAACAAACACACTGAGAAATTCGAAAAAACAGGTAGATTATTCATTACCTGGACGACGTTGACGCACTCGACGAAGATGATACCGACGATGACGTTGACGCAGAACTTGATGTGGATGCACTACAAAGAAAAAAGTCATTACCAGAAAACGTAGTCAGGGAACTTCTTACTGTTTAAAATTAAAGAAAGTTCTAATATCAGACATATGCTACAGCTTTCTTAGGTACTATTATATTGTTAAAACTGAGTCAGTCAATTTGCAAGGCGTGCGCTCTTTCTGACAAATACCCGTAAACTTTTATTTTATAATGGTAGCAATTACCTCGAGGAAGTTGAGACACTTGATGACGTCGATACTGAAGACGATGTTGACACCGAACTTGATGTGGACGCACTGAAATGGAAAAAAGTCCTGATTAAAATGCAGGTACTTTGGATTTTTACAACTATGATTTGTTTGCCAGACAAAATAACATAGCGTATAATACTTAAGACGGTGAGTTATTGATCAAATAAGCACTCTAGACAAAAAAAAAATTGGATTTTCTGTTGTTGTCAAAATTATGTCGTTTAACAGTTTTAGTGGTATCATATTCAGGATTGTTATTAGTAAATATACTTTACGAAAATTTTGTTTTCAAACTTATTATACAGAAATAAATTTTTATCACCCCGATCAAGTTGACACACTTGATGATGTCGATACTGACGACGATGTTGACACCGAACTTGATGTGGACACGCAAAAATATAACAATACAATATTATTCTATTTCTGTGAATTAAAATAGCCATCATTATTTTCACAACTTATTCCCTTGAACAGTTGAATAAGTATAATTCCTAGCTGAGAGTAACTTTATATAGTGTGCATATTTTATATACATACATCGATAGACACCTTTAACATTATACTCGTATGCAACTATAAATTCAGCTGAGTGACAATACCAAAATGACGTGAGCCAAACTATCAAATCTCGGTTTCTTTTATGTAGCTTTCTTTTTCAATGAGATGGATATATGAATATTTTTCTACAATACCTGGAGGCGGAAGATGATGTCGACACACTTGTTGTAGTTGGCGTTGAAATACTTGATGACGTCGATGCGGACGATGATGTTGATACTGAACTAGACGTGGTGGAGCTGAAATTCAAAGGATTTGTTATTATCTTGAAGAGCGTTTTTTCTTTTTGCAGCATTGATAAGAAAGGATGTCTCTCATGATAGACACCTATATTTCTTATGCTACGATAATTTATCCAACATAAGAAGAAAGCATAAGTAGGCGAATAAAAAAGGTCTTTATTTTTCTTCACCTGGAGGCTGTGGACACACTTGACGAAGTCGATACTGACGATGACGTTGACGCAGAACTTGATGTGGATGCGCTACAAAGAAAACCGTCATGGTCAGAAAATCTTCTCAACAAAAATTCTTATTCTTTAAAATAAAGCAAGGTCCTAATAGCAGACATGTAAGAGCTTTCTGAGGTACTATCATATTGTTTAAGCTTAGTCTGAGCCAATTTGCATGGCATGCACTCTTCCTGATAAGTGACCGTAAACTTTTATTTGATAACTTTAGTAATTACCTTGAGGAAGTTGAGACACTTGATGACGTCGATACCGAAGACGATGTTGACACCGAACTTGATGTGGAGGCACTAAAATGGAAACAACTCGTGATTAAAATGCACGTACTTTGAATTGTTACAGGTATTATTAGTTTGGCAGAAAAAAAATAACATATTGTTTATAGACAATTTTATTTTTTTATCGCTTAAATTTGATGTTACAGAAGTGATCTATAGTATAATAGTCCGTTTGTTTTTATGTCAGTGACTTCTAAAGTCGTGCTGGAAAAAAGTCAAATTAATACACTCAATTGCAACTATGTTGCATCGCGAATAGGAATTTATCGTGAAATTGTGTCCTTGGATATCAATAATGCTCAAATGTTACAAATTTGGGTTTAGAGTTGTCATAGCGAAATTCTTCAGACGAATGATTCCATTGAAACCTTTTCAAGTTCAACAGTGGTCCCAGGACTTCTTTCTTATGTGCAAATGCGCCAATTTTATGATATACCATTTCATCTGCTTTGTACTCCCTTTACCTGTGTTAGATAAATCATTTTTCATATCACTATAAAAATTATGAATAGCCAAGTTTGTGATGGTTTTTCCATAATATGAGTAAATTAGGAATTTAAAAACCATGAGTTTAGTTGGCGTACGTCATTAATTCTGATTGAAAAGTTTGATTGAGTTTTGTTATTGTTATACGACAACATTATAACAATTAGGTACATTGATCGTGGGCATAAGCACATCTGGAATATAGCAAACAATTAATTTCAATGTTTCTTTTAAAAGGGAACATAAACTTCTTGTAAGAGTATTACATGATATAGAGGTTATTAAGAAACCCAACATTTCGTTATCATACTTTTACTATAAAAGGAAACATGGAAAACAAAAGAGGATTTCATTTATTCTTGATTAGACGAATAAATTAAAACAAACACACTGAGAAATTCGAAAAAACAGGTAGATTATTCATTACCTGGACGACGTTGACGCACTCGACGAAGATGATACCGACGATGACGTTGACGCAGAACTTGATGTGGATGCACTACAAAGAAAAAAGTCATTACCAGAAAACGTAGTCAGGGAACTTCTTACTGTTTAAAATTAAAGAAAGTTCTAATATCAGACATATGCTACAGCTTTCTTAGGTACTATTATATTGTTAAAACTGAGTCAGTCAATTTGCAAGGCGTGCGCTCTTTCTGACAAATACCCGTAAACTTTTATTTTATAATGGTAGCAATTACCTCGAGGAAGTTGAGACACTTGATGACGTCGATACTGAAGACGATGTTGACACCGAACTTGATGTGGACGCACTGAAATGGAAAAAAGTCCTGATTAAAATGCAGGTACTTTGGATTTTTACAACTATGATTTGTTTGCCAGACAAAATAACATAGCGTATAATACTTAAGACGGTGAGTTATTGATCAAATAAGCACTCTAGACAAAAAAAAAATTGGATTTTCTGTTGTTGTCAAAATTATGTCGTTTAACAGTTTTAGTGGTATCATATTCAGGATTGTTATTAGTAAATATACTTTACGAAAATTTTGTTTTCAAACTTATTATACAGAAATAAATTTTTATCACCCCGATCAAGTTGACACACTTGATGATGTCGATACTGACGACGATGTTGACACCGAACTTGATGTGGACACGCAAAAATATAACAATACAATATTATTCTATTTCTGTGAATTAAAATAGCCATCATTATTTTCACAACTTATTCCCTTGAACAGTTGAATAAGTATAATTCCTAGCTGAGAGTAACTTTATATAGTGTGCATATTTTATATACATACATCGATAGACACCTTTAACATTATACTCGTATGCAACTATAAATTCAGCTGAGTGACAATACCAAAATGACGTGAGCCAAACTATCAAATCTCGGTTTCTTTTATGTAGCTTTCTTTTTCAATGAGATGGATATATGAATATTTTTCTACAATACCTGGAGGCGGAAGATGATGTCGACACACTTGTTGTAGTTGGCGTTGAAATACTTGATGACGTCGATGCGGACGATGATGTTGATACTGAACTAGACGTGGTGGAGCTGAAATTCAA
Source organism: Pavona decussata (assembly GCF_977016875.1). Taxonomy (NCBI): domain Eukaryota; kingdom Metazoa; phylum Cnidaria; class Anthozoa; order Scleractinia; family Agariciidae; genus Pavona; species Pavona decussata. The sequence continues at coordinate 558,425 of NW_028145470.1, read as the reverse complement.
AGGATTTGTTATTATCTTGAAGAGCGTTTTTTCTTTTTGCAGCATTGATAAGAAAGGATGTCTCTCATGATAGACACCTATATTTCTTATGCTACGATAATTTATCCAACATAAGAAGAAAGCATAAGTAGGCGAATAAAAAAGGTCTTTATTTTTCTTCACCTGGAGGCTGTGGACACACTTGACGAAGTCGATACTGACGATGACGTTGACGCAGAACTTGATGTGGATGCGCTACAAAGAAAACCGTCATGGTCAGAAAATCTTCTCAACAAAAATTCTTATTCTTTAAAATAAAGCAAGGTCCTAATAGCAGACATGTAAGAGCTTTCTGAGGTACTATCATATTGTTTAAGCTTAGTCTGAGCCAATTTGCATGGCATGCACTCTTCCTGATAAGTGACCGTAAACTTTTATTTGATAACTTTAGTAATTACCTTGAGGAAGTTGAGACACTTGATGACGTCGATACCGAAGACGATGTTGACACCGAACTTGATGTGGAGGCACTAAAATGGAAACAACTCGTGATTAAAATGCACGTACTTTGAATTGTTACAGGTATTATTAGTTTGGCAGAAAAAAAATAACATATTGTTTATAGACAATTTTATTTTTTTATCGCTTAAATTTGATGTTACAGAAGTGATCTATAGTATAATAGTCCGTTTGTTTTTATGTCAGTGACTTCTAAAGTCGTGCTGGAAAAAAGTCAAATTAATACACTCAATTGCAACTATGTTGCATCGCGAATAGGAATTTATCGTGAAATTGTGTCCTTGGATATCAATAATGCTCAAATGTTACAAATTTGGGTTTAGAGTTGTCATAGCGAAATTCTTCAGACGAATGATTCCATTGAAACCTTTTCAAGTTCAACAGTGGTCCCAGGACTTCTTTCTTATGTGCAAATGCGCCAATTTTATGATATACCATTTCATCTGCTTTGTACTCCCTTTACCTGTGTTAGATAAATCATTTTTCATATCACTATAAAAATTATGAATAGCCAAGTTTGTGATGGTTTTTCCATAATATGAGTAAATTAGGAATTTAAAAACCATGAGTTTAGTTGGCGTACGTCATTAATTCTGATTGAAAAGTTTGATTGAGTTTTGTTATTGTTATACGACAACATTATAACAATTAGGTACATTGATCGTGGGCATAAGCACATCTGGAATATAGCAAACAATTAATTTCAATGTTTCTTTTAAAAGGGAACATAAACTTCTTGTAAGAGTATTACATGATATAGAGGTTATTAAGAAACCCAACATTTCGTTATCATACTTTTACTATAAAAGGAAACATGGAAAACAAAAGAGGATTTCATTTATTCTTGATTAGACGAATAAATTAAAACAAACACACTGAGAAATTCGAAAAAACAGGTAGATTATTCATTACCTGGACGACGTTGACGCACTCGACGAAGATGATACCGACGATGACGTTGACGCAGAACTTGATGTGGATGCACTACAAAGAAAAAAGTCATTACCAGAAAACGTAGTCAGGGAACTTCTTACTGTTTAAAATTAAAGAAAGTTCTAATATCAGACATATGCTACAGCTTTCTTAGGTACTATTATATTGTTAAAACTGAGTCAGTCAATTTGCAAGGCGTGCGCTCTTTCTGACAAATACCCGTAAACTTTTATTTTATAATGGTAGCAATTACCTCGAGGAAGTTGAGACACTTGATGACGTCGATACTGAAGACGATGTTGACACCGAACTTGATGTGGACGCACTGAAATGGAAAAAAGTCCTGATTAAAATGCAGGTACTTTGGATTTTTACAACTATGATTTGTTTGCCAGACAAAATAACATAGCGTATAATACTTAAGACGGTGAGTTATTGATCAAATAAGCACTCTAGACAAAAAAAAAATTGGATTTTCTGTTGTTGTCAAAATTATGTCGTTTAACAGTTTTAGTGGTATCATATTCAGGATTGTTATTAGTAAATATACTTTACGAAAATTTTGTTTTCAAACTTATTATACAGAAATAAATTTTTATCACCCCGATCAAGTTGACACACTTGATGATGTCGATACTGACGACGATGTTGACACCGAACTTGATGTGGACACGCAAAAATATAACAATACAATATTATTCTATTTCTGTGAATTAAAATAGCCATCATTATTTTCACAACTTATTCCCTTGAACAGTTGAATAAGTATAATTCCTAGCTGAGAGTAACTTTATATAGTGTGCATATTTTATATACATACATCGATAGACACCTTTAACATTATACTCGTATGCAACTATAAATTCAGCTGAGTGACAATACCAAAATGACGTGAGCCAAACTATCAAATCTCGGTTTCTTTTATGTAGCTTTCTTTTTCAATGAGATGGATATATGAATATTTTTCTACAATACCTGGAGGCGGAAGATGATGTCGACACACTTGTTGTAGTTGGCGTTGAAATACTTGATGACGTCGATGCGGACGATGATGTTGATACTGAACTAGACGTGGTGGAGCTGAAATTCAAAGGATTTGTTATTATCTTGAAGAGCGTTTTTTCTTTTTGCAGCATTGATAAGAAAGGATGTCTCTCATGATAGACACCTATATTTCTTATGCTACGATAATTTATCCAACATAAGAAGAAAGCATAAGTAGGCGAATAAAAAAGGTCTTTATTTTTCTTCACCTGGAGGCTGTGGACACACTTGACGAAGTCGATACTGACGATGACGTTGACGCAGAACTTGATGTGGATGCGCTACAAAGAAAACCGTCATGGTCAGAAAATCTTCTCAACAAAAATTCTTATTCTTTAAAATAAAGCAAGGTCCTAATAGCAGACATGTAAGAGCTTTCTGAGGTACTATCATATTGTTTAAGCTTAGTCTGAGCCAATTTGCATGGCATGCACTCTTCCTGATAAGTGACCGTAAACTTTTATTTGATAACTTTAGTAATTACCTTGAGGAAGTTGAGACACTTGATGACGTCGATACCGAAGACGATGTTGACACCGAACTTGATGTGGAGGCACTAAAATGGAAACAACTCGTGATTAAAATGCACGTACTTTGAATTGTTACAGGTATTATTAGTTTGGCAGAAAAAAAATAACATATTGTTTATAGACAATTTTATTTTTTTATCGCTTAAATTTGATGTTACAGAAGTGATCTATAGTATAATAGTCCGTTTGTTTTTATGTCAGTGACTTCTAAAGTCGTGCTGGAAAAAAGTCAAATTAATACACTCAATTGCAACTATGTTGCATCGCGAATAGGAATTTATCGTGAAATTGTGTCCTTGGATATCAATAATGCTCAAATGTTACAAATTTGGGTTTAGAGTTGTCATAGCGAAATTCTTCAGACGAATGATTCCATTGAAACCTTTTCAAGTTCAACAGTGGTCCCAGGACTTCTTTCTTATGTGCAAATGCGCCAATTTTATGATATACCATTTCATCTGCTTTGTACTCCCTTTACCTGTGTTAGATAAATCATTTTTCATATCACTATAAAAATTATGAATAGCCAAGTTTGTGATGGTTTTTCCATAATATGAGTAAATTAGGAATTTAAAAACCATGAGTTTAGTTGGCGTACGTCATTAATTCTGATTGAAAAGTTTGATTGAGTTTTGTTATTGTTATACGACAACATTATAACAATTAGGTACATTGATCGTGGGCATAAGCACATCTGGAATATAGCAAACAATTAATTTCAATGTTTCTTTTAAAAGGGAACATAAACTTCTTGTAAGAGTATTACATGATATAGAGGTTATTAAGAAACCCAACATTTCGTTATCATACTTTTACTATAAAAGGAAACATGGAAAACAAAAGAGGATTTCATTTATTCTTGATTAGACGAATAAATTAAAACAAACACACTGAGAAATTCGAAAAAACAGGTAGATTATTCATTACCTGGACGACGTTGACGCACTCGACGAAGATGATACCGACGATGACGTTGACGCAGAACTTGATGTGGATGCACTACAAAGAAAAAAGTCATTACCAGAAAACGTAGTCAGGGAACTTCTTACTGTTTAAAATTAAAGAAAGTTCTAATATCAGACATATGCTACAGCTTTCTTAGGTACTATTATATTGTTAAAACTGAGTCAGTCAATTTGCAAGGCGTGCGCTCTTTCTGACAAATACCCGTAAACTTTTATTTTATAATGGTAGCAATTACCTCGAGGAAGTTGAGACACTTGATGACGTCGATACTGAAGACGATGTTGACACCGAACTTGATGTGGACGCACTGAAATGGAAAAAAGTCCTGATTAAAATGCAGGTACTTTGGATTTTTACAACTATGATTTGTTTGCCAGACAAAATAACATAGCGTATAATACTTAAGACGGTGAGTTATTGATCAAATAAGCACTCTAGACAAAAAAAAAATTGGCTTTTCTGTTGTTGTCAAAATTATGTCGTTTAACAGTTTTAGTGGTATCATATTCAGGATTGTTATTAGTAAATATACTTTACGAAAATTTTTTTTCAAACTTATTATACAGAAATAAATTTTTATCACCCCGATCAAGTTGACACACTTGATGATGTCGATACTGACGACGATGTTGACACCGAACTTGATGTGGACACGCAAAAATATAACAATACAATATTATTCTATTTCTGTGAATTAAAATAGCCATCATTATTTTCACAACTTATTCCCTTGAACAGTTGAATAAGTATAATTCCTAGCTGAGAGTAACTTTATATAGTGTGCATATTTTATATACATACATCGATAGACACCTTTAACATTATACTCGTATGCAACTATAAATTCAGCTGAGTGACAATACCAAAATGACGTGAGCCAAACTATCAAATCTCGGTTTCTTTTATGTAGCTTTCTTTTTCAATGAGATGGATATATGAATATTTTTCTACAATACCTGGAGGCGGAAGATGATGTCGACACACTTGTTGTAGTTGGCGTTGAAATACTTGATGACGTCGATGCGGACGATGATGTTGATACTGAACTAGACGTGGTGGAGCTGAAATTCAAAGGATTTGTTATTATCTTGAAGAGCGTTTTTTCTTTTTGCAGCATTGATAAGAAAGGATGTCTCTCATGATAGACACCTATATTTCTTATGCTACGATAATTTATCCAACATAAGAAGAAAGCATAAGTAGGCGAATAAAAAAGGTCTTTATTTTTCTTCACCTGGAGGCTGTGGACACACTTGACGAAGTCGATACTGACGATGACGTTGACGCAGAACTTGATGTGGATGCGCTACAAAGAAAACCGTCATGGTCAGAAAATCTTCTCAACAAAAATTCTTATTCTTTAAAATAAAGCAAGGTCCTAATAGCAGACATGTAAGAGCTTTCTGAGGTACTTTCATATTGTTTAAGCTTAGTCTGAGCCAATTTGCATGGCATGCACTCTTCCTGATAAGTGACCGTAAACTTTTATTTGATAACTTTAGTAATTACCTTGAGGAAGTTGAGACACTTGATGACGTCGATACCGAAGACGATGTTGACACCGAACTTGATGTGGAGGCACTAAAATGGAAACAACTCGTGATTAAAATGCACGTACTTTGAATTGTTACAGGTATTATTAGTTTGGCAGAAAAAAAATAACATATTGTTTATAGACAATTTTATTTTTTTATCGCTTAAATTTGATGTTACAGAAGTGATCTATAGTATAATAGTCCGTTTGTTTTTATGTCAGTGACTTTTAAAGTCGTGCGTGAAAAAAGTCAAATTAATACACTCAATTGCAACTATGTTGCATCGCGAATAGGAATTTATCGTGAAATTGTGTCCTTGGATATCAATAATGCTCAAATGTTACAAATTTGGGTTTAGAGTTGTCATAGCGAAATTCTTCAGACGAATGATTCCATTGAAACCTTTTCAAGTTCAACAGTGGTCCCAGGACTTCTTTCTTATGTGCAAATGCGCCAATTTTATGATATACCATTTCATCTGCTTTGTACTCCCTTTACCTGTGTTAGATAAATCATTTTTCATATCACTATAAAAATTATGAATAGCCAAGTTTGTGATGGTTTTTCCATAATATGAGTAAATTAGGAATTTAAAAACCATGAGTTTAGTTGGCGTACGTCATTAATTCTGATTGAAAAGTTTGATTGAGTTTTGTTATTGTTATACGACAACATTATAACAATTAGGTACATTGATCGTGGGCATAAGCACATCTGGAATATAGCAAACAATTAATTTCAATGTTTCTTTTAAAAGGGAACATAAACTTCTTGTAAGAGTATTACATGATATAGAGGTTATTAAGAAACCCAACATTTCGTTATCATACTTTTACTATAAAAGGAAACATGGAAAACAAAAGAGGATTTCATTTATTCTTGATTAGACGAATAAATTAAAACAAACACACTGAGAAATTCGAAAAAACAGGTAGATTATTCATTACCTGGACGACGTTGACGCACTCGACGAAGATGATACCGACGATGACGTTGACGCAGAACTTGATGTGGATGCACTACAAAGAAAAAAGTCATTACCAGAAAACGTAGTCAGGGAACTTCTTACTGTTTAAAATTAAAGAAAGTTCTAATATCAGACATATGCTACAGCTTTCTTAGGTACTATTATATTGTTAAAACTGAGTCAGTCAATTTGCAAGGCGTGCGCTCTTTCTGACAAATACCCGTAAACTTTTATTTTATAATGGTAGCAATTACCTCGAGGAAGTTGAGACACTTGATGACGTCGATACTGAAGACGATGTTGACACCGAACTTGATGTGGACGCACTGAAATGGAAAAAAGTCCTGATTAAAATGCAGGTACTTTGGATTTTTACAACTATGATTTGTTTGCCAGACAAAATAACATAGCGTATAATACTTAAGACGGTGAGTTATTGATCAAATAAGCACTCTAGACAAAAAAAAATTGGATTTTCTGTTGTTGTCAAAATTATGTCGTTTAACAGTTTTAGTGGTATCATATTCAGGATTGTTATTAGTAAATATACTTTACGAAAATTTTGTTTTCAAACTTATTATACAGAAATAAATTTTTATCACCCCGATCAAGTTGACACACTTGATGATGTCGATACTGACGACGATGTTGACACCGAACTTGATGTGGACACGCAAAAATATAACAATACAATATTATTCTATTTCTGTGAATTAAAATAGCCATCATTATTTTCACAACTTATTCCCTTGAACAGTTGAATAAGTATTATTCCTAGCTGAGAGTAACTTTATATAGTGTGCATATTTTATATACATACATCGATAGACACCTTTAACATTATACTCGTATGCAACTATAAATTCAGCTGAGTGACAATACCAAAATGACGTGAGCCAAACTATCAAATCTCGGTTTCTTTTATGTAGCTTTCTTTTTCAATGAGATGGATATATGAATATTTTTCTACAATACCTGGAGGCGGAAGATGATGTCGACACACTTGTTGTAGTTGGCGTTGAAATACTTGATGACGTCGATGCGGACGATGATGTTGATACTGAACTAGACGTGGTGGAGCTGAAATTCAAAGGATTTGTTATTATCTTGAAGAGCGTTTTTTCTTTTTGCAGCATTGATAAGAAAGGATGTCTCTCATGATAGACACCTATATTTCTTATGCTACGATAATTTATCCAACATAAGAAGAAAGCATAAGTAGGCGAATAAAAAAGGTCTTTATTTTTCTTCACCTGGAGGCTGTGGACACACTTGACGAAGTCGATACTGACGATGACGTTGACGCAGAACTTGATGTGGATGCGCTACAAAGAAAACCGTCATGGTCAGAAAATCTTCTCAACAAAAATTCTTATTCTTTAAAATAAAGCAAGGTCCTAATAGCAGACATGTAAGAGCTTTCTGAGGCACTTTCATATTGTTTAAGCTTAGTCTGAGCCAATTTGCATGGCATGCACTCTTCCTGATAAGTGACCGTAAACTTTTATTTGATAACTTTAGTAATTACCTTGAGGAAGTTGAGACACTTGATGACGTCGATACCGAAGACGATGTTGACACCGAACTTGATGTGGAGGCACTAAAATGGAAACAACTCGTGATTAAAATGCACGTACTTTGAATTGTTACAGGTATTATTAGTTTGGCAGAAAAAAAATAACATATTGTTTATAGACAATTTTATTTTTTTATCGCTTAAATTTGATGTTACAGAAGTGATCTATAGTATAATAGTCCGTTTGTTTTTATGTCAGTGACTTTTAAAGTCGTGCTGGAAAAAAGTCAAATTAATACACTCAATTGCAACTATGTTGCATCGCGAATAGGAATTTATCGTGAAATTGTGTCCTTGGATATCAATAATGCTCAAATGTTACAAATTTGGGTTTAGAGTTGTCATAGCGAAATTCTTCAGACGAATGATTCCATTGAAACCTTTTCAAGTTCAACAGTGGTCCCAGGACTTCTTTCTTATGTGCAAATGCGCCAATTTTATGATATACCATTTCATCTGCTTTGTACTCCCTTTACCTGTGTTAGATAAATCATTTTTCATATCACTATAAAAATTATGAATAGCCAAGTTTGTGATGGTTTTTCCATAATATGAGTAAATTAGGAATTTAAAAACCATGAGTTTAGTTGGCGTACGTCATTAATTCTGATTGAAAAGTTTGATTGAGTTTTGTTATTGTTATACGACAACATTATAACAATTAGGTACATTGATCGTGGGCATAAGCACATCTGGAATATAGCAAACAATTAATTTCAATGTTTAAATCAAATTAGCGACTGAGGTTTTAAAACGAATGTCTGGATCCGGTAGACGATAAGATCGTTGTTGACGATAGGTTCTCCTCAAGAAGACAGCTAATTTTATGTTTTTTTTTTCTTTTCCGTCTTCAATCGATAGACCTCCGAGAGTAATTATCAAACGAAACAGAAAAAACGCCAGCTGTGACTGGGTGAAATTTATAAAGATCAGCTACAAAAAGGGAATCAACTAATTTAAAGTTTTATTTGGTAAGCACAGAAACATTTTATCTGTATGTCAGTGGAATAGATGATATGATAAATATTAAGAAGCTGACGTTGTGCTTCTTTAGGGTTGCCTCGGATTACTGGCCTTCTCTATAAATGGAAACATCCCCTGATAAAGTGTTAAGGTTTTATCGCTTTCTTGAGTTTATCTTGAAGATGTTGATGCGCTTGATGACGTAGATGCCGAACTAAAACAAAGATAGTCAAATGGTATATTTTATGGTCGTTTTTGCGATTATAGTAATAGATGAAAGATAACATAGATGTTCCAAAAGATAAGGTACATTTTATTTTTGTTCACCTGGACGATGTGGATTCACTCGACGGGGATGATACCGAAGATGACGTTGACGCAGAACTTGATGTGGATACGCTACAAAGTAAAAGTTATTAGAGACCTTTAGATTATAGAACGAGTACAAGTACGACTACGAGATTTGACTTCTAGTTTTTAGCGAAGTACTAAGAACAGATATATCACAGAAAGTTTTATTTTACTCTTTACGAACGACGAACTTGACGCAGTTGATGATAGTTGAGCCCTTTCGTGTTTCCAAAAAGACGAGATCGCCCACGTTTTGAGGACTCGTTTTCGCCACTTCGAGATTCTTAGAAAAACTCGTAGTAAAATGACGACAGCTATCTCGTTTTCCCGCCAAAATGACACTGGTTCACGCTTGCGCACTCTTTGTCTATTGGAGAAACTCGTAGTCGTACTCGTACTCGTACTAGAATGTAAAGGTCTCTATTTTCAGTTAATATACGTAACAAAAAATTCTTAGTTTTTACAGTTCAGAAAACTAGAAATTGTTTAATTAGCGTCATCTACAATATGTTATAATGCACTAACCGTGGGCGTTGTTTTCTTTTGTATTTGTTCAGTCTATTGCTTCAATTCAAATTACCTTTACGTTATCAGCCGTGATGAAATGAAATACAACGTTAAAAAATTTTGCAGAAATGTAATTTCATCTCTGATAATCAGTTTTAACGGGTGTAGAAGGTAGTGACTAGAGTTGCCTTAAGATGGTCGTACCGTCCAGGTAGTCTGTATCTATAAAAGCTGTACAAAGTTTGTGACGAAACGTGCGGTTAAACGGTGCTTCAGTGTGAGTTTTACTCATAATGTTTCAATGACATGATACGATATCATATGATATGAAATGATATGATATGATATGATATGATGATATATAAACAATAGCCTCCATTTGGCGCGAAAATATGCTCAGATATTTGTCCGCGGACATTATCTTTTCCGAGAAGCGAACAGTTTTCCGAGAGCGAAGCTCGAGGAAAACTGTGAGCTTCGAGGAACAGATAATGTCCAAGGACAAATATCTGAGGATGTTTTTAAAACCAAATGGACGCTATTGTGGTTATTATCCTTTAAATATTTTTCGCAACATGTAGCAATTTCGTTTAAGAACAGTTAACCGTCCAAAACGTTTAGAGCGTATGTTGTTAAATTCTGATACCGCTTTATCGACCAGCAGATTTATCTCTCCTTCTGTCACAAAAGCAAACCGTTCCCCCATCTTGACATCAATTGTAATTGTAAACAGGACGCGCCTTGAAGTTTTTGAAATTGGGAATATCACTTGGGGAATATCATCGGATATTCCCCAGTTTTAGCTGGGGTATATTCGGTCACGTGAGGCGTTTAGACCAATCGCGCGCGAGCGAAAATATTTGATGGATTATAAGATATGATATGATATGATACCCACCTTGACAACAATGTGATAATGATTTCTGAACTTGATGAAGGAGATACAGTAGAGACTCTCCTGGTCGAGATTCTTGATTCAGTCTGGGGTTTCTGGGATATCGATGAGCTAGATGATCGCAATAATAGAGGTAATGACGACTATGATAATGATGACGATGATGATGATGATGATGATGATGATGATGATGATGATGATGATGATGATGATGATGATGATGATGATGATAGTGATGATGATGATGATGATGATGATGATGATGATGATGATGATGATGATGATGATGATAAAGATGACGACGACAGTTATGGTGGTGGTACATACATACATGCGTGGACGAACTTTAGTTCACTTCGAATTGTTTAGAGAAATTAAGGAAGCTAAGGTCTCCAAGAAATAACACATGTAAGAAAAAAACTAAACAAAAGTATCAAAAAATCCACGAACGATATGTTGAAGATTTCATCGATCAGAAAAAAAGTCACGAATATATTTCAGCTAGAATTACCGGATTCTTGTTTTGAAATCCTTAATCTGAAAAGAAAGACTTTTTAATTTCTCTGCGTCAATTTATAACTTAAGAGGTAATCTTAGTCTGCCTAGGTTTAGTCTTAACTGGATGAAGCTTTCTTTTACATACAAAGTTGCTAACGTCTGAAACTCGTTCAAAATTAAATTAAGGGAGGAAAATCTTTACAAGTTAACTAAGACAATTAGGAAGGAAACTTTAAAAATTATGTATTTAAGTACTTAACTATATTAGTAACATTACTTCTTATAACAGTCACTTTTTTTGTGTTTTATAGTAGTTTTTACCGATAAACCTCTCGTTTTAATTTGTTTCATATAATTGTAATTTTTGTAATTTTAGCACGTACGTATTTTGAACGAGAGTTTAGGTCATAAGACGAAACATGGATATAAAATGACTGCTTGAAAACGTTAAACACACAAGAAATAGCCTTTTCGAGATCGCTTGTGATTTTCTTCCTGTAGCTATAAACATTGAACATGAAATAAAGCTCATTATACAGCAATAAATTTTTATTACCTCGACGAAGTTGACACACTTGATGATGTCGATACTGACGACGAGGTTGACACCGAACTTGATGTGGACACGCTGAAATTTAACAATACAATATTATTCTATTTCTGTTAAGAATCATAAAAAAATACAAATACTAATTAATGTAACAATCATTCTTTTCACAAATTATACCCTTGAACAATGGAATAAGTATAATTCCTGGCTGAGAGTAACTTTATATAGTGTGCATATTTTATATACGTTCATCGAAAGACACCTTTAACATTATACTGGTGTGCAACTAATAATTCAGCTGAGTGGCAATGCCAGAATGACGTGAGCCCAACTATCAAGTCTTAGTGTTTTTGCAGCATTTATAAAAAGGATATCTGTCATGATAGTGATAGACCATTATATTTCTTGTGCTACGATAATTTATCCAACATAAGAAGAAAGCATAATAGATGCAAAAAACATCCTTTATTTTTCTTTACCTGGAGGATGTGGACACACTGGACGAAGACGATACTGATGATGACGTTGACGCAGAACTTGATGTGGATGCGCTACAAAGAAAACAGTCATCATCAGAAAATCTTCTCAACAAAAATTCTTATTCTTTAAAATTAAAGAAAATCCTAATGGGAGACATATGTAACAGCTTTGTAAGGCACTATCATATTGTTTAAGCTTAGTCTGAGCCAATTTGCATGGCATGCACTCTTGCTGATAAATGACCGTAAACTTTTATTTGATAATTTTAGTAGTTACCTTGAGGAAGTTGAGACACTTGATGACGTCGATAGCGAAGACGATGTTGACACCGAACTTGATGTGGAGGCACTGAAATGGAAAAATTGTCGTTATAAAAATGCAGGTACTTTGAATTTTTACAGCTATGATTTGTTTGCCAGACAAAATAACATACCGTTTAATACTTAAGATGCTGAGTTATTGATCAAATAAGCACTGTAGACAAAACAAACATGGATTTTCTGTTGTTGTCAAAATTATGGCGTTGAACATTTTTAGTGGTATCATATTCAGTAAATATAGTTTCCAAAATCTTTTACTCTTTGAAATAAAGAAAATTTCAAATATCAGAAAATCAATACTGCTCTTTTTCGGCTCCATGTTTTTAAAGGCATCTACCGTTTCTGTGAAATGATCTTAAAATGTATTTTTTTTTTGTCGTATTGAATTGTATTAAAGGGCGAATTGTAAACAAATATGTGAGGCCTTTTTTTGTCCAGAAATGGTCCTAGGATTTTATTTCACAATTTTGTTTATCCTTCCCTCGATGAATGTTGCCGCACTTGATGACATCAATATCGATTGGGATGTTAACACCAAACTTGATGTGGAGTCACAAATATGATTAGTCTGTATTTGAATGGACATTCTGTGAACTAGGACAACCATGATTCGTTTGCCCAGACATAAAGTTATACCGTTTTAAGTCCCAGCTAAGTCTTCTCGCGTCCTTGTATAACTAAGACAACATGCAAATATTTGTATAACACTTTTGTTTATTAGTGTCAACAAGAAGCATTCGTATAACAAAAATGGCAAAATTTTACCGCGCGAAGTTCGGACAAACCCGTTTTGAAACTAGCTAGGAGTGAAGGAATCAACAGATGTATCTCGCTCTGGATGCCATGGAAACGGGTTTACCAGTTGTAAAGGTGTTTTTACTTGAAACTATGTTTGAACCCAGATATTTTCACAGGGCTGAAAGAGCCAGAACATCAAGAAAAATATATATCACTACCAGCGAAAACTGAAGAAATGGTATAGAGTCACCTTAAGACAACATCACACTAACTGTTCAAAGTATATAACACGTCTCTGATACTTTTCTGTGCTTTTTCTTGTGTCATTAGTTTCGTTGTTAGAAAGAGACTGAGTTTTGCAATCATGTTTTAATGTCACGAAACGAAGTTACCAATATCATCCGTTAGTACCTTGAGGACAAAGATGATCTCGAAACACTAGTTGTAGTTGGTGTTGAAGCACTTGACGATGTTGATACTGACGAAGATGTCGACACCGAACTTGATGTGGAGTAGCTGAAGTTGAAACGATGTTCTATTATATTTTTGGGAATTGTACACATTAAGAGTCATGTTATGATTTTTCTTTTGTTGAGTTATTGAGTTATGAGTGATGAAGGCAATTATGTTGATAGAGCATGGGAAGAACATAAGGTGACTGTTTTGGTGTCCTCGTGATAAATTTAGAGATCAGACACTAGCAGGCACTTGATATATTCATTTCCAACGTACTCTGGCTTCATTACCTTGATGATGTTGAGGCACTCGATGATGTGGATACTGAAGACGATGTTGACACCGAACTGAAATTCAAAACATGTGTTACTGTATAGTAGTTAGATGATTTATGTTACATGGTGCCTTATCTGTTTAATACTTTATTCTGAAAGTATTTGGTAGGTTCTTTTCCCTTAAATGATGTCTGTATACTAATGACGTTAAGACGTTTTTCTTTCGGAAAAAAGACTAAACAAAAGTATCAAAAAATCCATGAGCGATATGTTGAAGATTACATTGATCAGAAAAAAAGTCACGAATATATTTCAGGTAGAATTACCGGATTCTTGTTTTGAAATCCTTAAACTGAAAAGAAAGACTTTTTAATTTGTCTGAGTCAATTTATAACTTAAGAGGTAATCTTAGTCTGCCTAGGTTTAGTCTTAACTGGATGAAGCTTTCTCTTACATACAAAGCTGCTAACGTCTGGAACTCATTCAAAATTGAATTAAGGGAGGAAAATCTGTACAAGTCTACTAAGACAATTAGGAAGGAAACTTTAAAAATTATGTATTTAAGTACTTAACTATATTAGTAACATTAGTTCTTATAACAGTCACTTTTTATTTTTGTGTTTTATAGTAGTTTTTACCGGTAAACCTTCTCGTTGTAATTTGTTTTATATAATTGTAATTTTTGTAATTTTAGCACGTACGTATTTTGAACGAGAGTTTAGGTCATAAGACGAAACATGGATATAAAATGAATGATTGAAAACGTTAAACACACAAGAAATAGCCTTTTCGAGATCGCTTGTGATTTTCTTCCTGTAGCTATAACCATTGAACATGAAATAAAGCTCATTATACAGCAATAAATTTTTACTACCTCGACGAAGTTGACACACTTGATGATGTCGATACTGACGACGAGGTTGACACCGAACTTGATGTGGACACGCTGAAATTTAACAATACAATATTATTCTATAATACAAATACTAATTGATGTAACAATCATTCTTTTCACAAATTATACCCTTGAACAATGGAATAAGTATAATTCCTGGCTGAGAGTAACTTTATATAGTGTGCATATTTTATATACGTACATCGAAAGACACCTTTAACATTATACTGGTGTGCAACTAATAATTCAGCTGAGTGGCAATGCCAGAATGACGTGAGCCCAACTATCAAGTCTTAGTGTTTTTGCAGCATTTATAAAAAGGATATCTGTCATGATAGACATGTATATTTCTTGTGCTACGATAATTTATCCAACATGAGAAGAAAGCATAAGATGCAAAAAACATCCTTTATTTTTCTTTACCTGGAGGATGTGGACACACTCGACGAAGACGATACTGATGATGACGTTGACGCAGAACTTGATGTGGATGCGCTACAAAGAAAACAGTCATAATCAGAAAATCTTCTCAACAAAAATTCTTATTATTTAAAATTAAAGAAAATCCTAATGGGAGACATATGTAACAGTTTTCTAAGGCACTATCATATTGTTTAAGCTTAGTCTGAGCCAATTTGCATGGCATGCACTCTTGCTGATAAATGACCGTAAACTTTTATTTGATAATTTTAGTAATTACCTTGATGACGTCGATAGCGAAGACGATGTTGACACCGAACTTGATGTGGAGGCACTGAAATGGAAAAATTGTCGTTATAAAAATGCAGGTACTTTGAATTTTTACAGCTATGATTTGTTTGCCAGACAAAATAACATACCGTTTAATACTTAAGACGGTGAGTTATTGATCAAATAAGCACTCTAGACAAAACAAACATGGATTTTCTGTTGTTTTCAAAATTATGTCGTTGAACATGTTTAGTGGTATCATATTCAGTAAATATAGTTTCCAAAATCTTTTACTCTTTGAAATAAAGAAAATTTCAAATATCAGAAAATCAATACTGCTCTTTTTCGGCTCCATGTTTTTAAAGGCATCTACCATTTCTGTAAAATGATCTTAAAATGTATTTTCTTTTGTCGTGAATTGTAAGGGCCAACTGTAAACAAATATGTGAGGCCTTTTTTTGTCCAGAAATGGTCCTAGGATTTTATTTTACAATTTTGTTTATCGTTCCCTCGATGAATGTTCACTAGCTTGATGACATCAATATCGATTGGGATGTTAACACCGAACTTGATGTGGAGTTACAAATATATTTAGTCTGTATTTGAATGGACATTCTGTGATTTAGGACAACCATCATTCCTTTGCCTAGACACAATATTATACCGTTTAAAGTCCCAGCTAAGTCTTCTCGCGTCCTTGTAAGACTAAGACAACATGCAAATATTTGTATAACACTTTTGTTTATTTGTGTCAACAAGAAGCATTCGTATAACAAAAATAGCAAAATTTTACCGCGCGAAATTCGGACAAACCCGTTTTGAAACTAGCTAGGAGTGAAGGAATCAACAGATGTATCTCGCTCTTGATGCCATGGAAACGGTTTTACCAGTTGTAAAGGTGTTTTTACTTGAAACTATGCTTGAACCTAGATATTTTCACAGGGCTGAAAGAACCAGAACATCAAGAAAAATATATATCACTACCAGCGAAAACTAAAGAAATAGTATAGAACCACCTTAAGACAACATCTCACACTAACTGTTCAAAGTATATAACGCGTTTCTGACAGTTGTGATATTTTTCTGTGCTTTTTCTTGTGTCATTAGTTTCGTTGTTAGAAAGAGACTGAGTTTTGCTGTCATGTTTTAATGTCACGAAACCAAGTTACCAATATCATCCGTTAGTACCTTGAGGACAAAGATGGTGTCGAAACACTAGTTGTAGTTGGTGTTGAAGCATTTGACGATGTTGATACTGACGAAGATGTTGACACCGAACTTGATGTGGAGTAGCTGAAGTTGAGACGATGTTCTATCATATTTTTGGGAATTGTACACATTAGGAGTCATGTTATGATTTTTCTTTTATTGAGTTATTGAGTTATGAGTGATGAAGGCAATTATGTTGATAGAGCATGGGAAGAACATAAGGTGACTGTTTTGGTGTCCTCGTGATAAATTTAGAGATCAGACACTAGCAGGCACTTGATATATTAATTTCCAACGTATTCTGGCTTCATTACCTTGATGAAGTTGAGGCACTCGATGATGTGGATACTGAAGACGATGTTGACACCGAACTGAAATTCAAAACATGTGTTGCTGTATAGTAGTTAGATGATTTATGTTACATGGTGCCTTATCTGTTTAATACTATATTCTGAAAATATTTGGTAGGTTCTTTTCCCTTAAATGATGTCTGTATACTAATAACGTTAAGACGTTTTTCTTTCACTATAAAGCCAACAGAAGTTTAGGTTGACAACCTCTAACAACTCTAACTTTCCAAACTATACCCACATGGTACTATTTGGGGCTTAACTCTGTTAAAAAAGTAACAAGCAAGATATTACACTATTTGTAGGGTTAAGGTTAGAGTAGAGTGGCTGATATCGCTGTCGATTATCTTGACGACGAGGATGATGTCGACACATAATTCTAAGACTTAAACGACCATTTCCGTTCCGTTGTTCATTCTGTTCATTCTGTCCGAAATAGGAGAATGACTAGAATAACAGGGAGTACCATTCGAACGATTCCGGAATGAGAACAGGGAATAAAAAATCGCCCTAAAGCGGCGTTCCAAGTGTTCTCATTCTAGAATGGTTCCCTAAAAAAAGGCAGGATGTGCGTTGTTCCTAAGAGTGCCGTCTTCTCTAGCCCTTTCTTTATCAATTTAAGGGCTCCATTTATTATTATTATTATTATTATTATTATTAATATTATTATTATTATTATTATTACCTCATTTATTTGTTTTGGACTTTTAGCGTTGGTTTTTCAGACTAAGGAGAAAAAATAGTTCTCCCTTTTGTTTTGAAAGTGTTTTCAAATATACTATATTTACCTTGACGTTGACAAGCTTGAGGTTGGCGTTGACACACTTGATGAGGTCGATATTGACGACGATGTTGACACGGAACTTGATGTTGAAAGACTACAATGAAAACCCTTTTGTTATTATGATTATTATTTTTTATTTATTTATTTATTTCTCTTTTTGTGTCCTGGTTACACTTCTTTACAGTAGCTACAACAAAAACTAAAACATTATGAAAGATATGAATTCTCTGTCGAAAATATGACTATGGGGTCAAAGGCCTCTAGTAAAGACCCATTCTGCAATATAGGAAGGCAATTGTATGCAAAGTACTTTTTAATTACCGTAAGAAATTTTGGAAACAGTTATGTAAGCTACGGTCATATTTTGACAAAGTAATGTCGACTACTATGAAAGTAATACAATTTGCAGCACAATGAATAGTACAGAAAATAATAGACCTTTACCCATTCTCGTCCCCAGAGCCCCAACGTTTTGTTTTTAAATTAATGAACGAGTGGCTCTGGGTCCATCCAAAAATATCTTTTTTTTTCATTGGCTGTCGAAAACCTGATGCGCTATAACTTTACTTCCTAATACTGAGCAGTACTGAGCAATAATAATACTGAGCAAGCCCAATGGTAATTTATCACACTGAGCGTGCGCTACCGGATGTCGTGAAATTCACGACATCCGGTAACGGCTGTTACCAGGGCCTACGATCCAACCGCTGACCAAAAGATCGTAGGCTCTGAGAACGAGGATGACCTTTACCTCATCACCTTTATCGGTTAATCAACTTAAATTCCATTACTAGTATAAACAAATGATATGCGACCAATAGACTGGAATATTTTGTGAGGTTTGGAAGTTTGTTGAGTTTGAAGGACCCACAATTAACCAGAAATCATGACAAATAAGTAAGAGGTCATAAATTTTAACTATTAAAACAGCGTGATGATTGTATGTTTGTATGATATGTTTGTGGACGGATAATAACCCTTGTAGCATAGCAATACATCATCTTAGCTTTTTGCACATTCAGATGTTTCCTACCTTGATGACGTTGACAAACTTGATGACGTTGACACACTTGATGACGATGATATTGATGACGTTGAGACTGAACTCGACGACGAGATACTGAAAATAAATTGTTATAATAAATCCTTGAATCAGGGAATTTGTCACACAATAAATTGAAAAATAGTGTGTTTTTGGTCTGCGTACCATTTGACGCGGTCTTCGCAAAAAAAAAAAAACTGGAGCGATTGAGAAAATAGTTCTCGAGACTGGAACTGGTAATGATGTATAAGATAGACGTTGGGCACAAGAGAGATCAAACTATGATGTGCCGAATTGAATTGTTAAAATTTAGTTTTTGTTAAGGATTTTATGGATTAAAACTTCTCACGATCCTACAAGCGGCAACGCCTTAAACCTTTATTGTGCTGTATACAGCTATTTCAATTAACGTTGTCGAATCAAAATAAAGCTAAAAGACAAGAACGCAATGTTTTGTGGGATTATTTTTTATGAATAATTTCATCAAAATCGTCCCTGTACGTGCAGGTCATTGTACTGCTAATTACAACCTATTGTTTTCTCCAGGCATGACTGATTTTGATGAATTTATTCATAAAAATCCCACGTAAACTTTCGGTCTTGTCTTTAAGCTTTTAGCTTTGATCCGACAACGTTAATTGAAATAGCTGTATAAATAAAGCGATTAATTGATCATAATGTATTGACTGGTTTTGGTTCTGCCACACTCACACTCGGAACTAAAACTCTTTATTCTAGTTGGTGGCAAGTACAATCATCAAGAGTGAAAGAGGACGCTGCTATGCTAACCTTGTACTGGACATTGACGAAGACGAAGACGATGATGAAGAGCATGGTTCGCCACATTCAGCTGTCATATTGACACACTTCTTCCCGTTGTAGTAAGTACCCCCTGGGCATGTGCAGCCTTCAACTCTAGTGCCACGGCAACACCTTTGATCTTGTGCTAAACAAGAATCTTCAACTTTACACGCTGAAGGGATTGTGATGTTTGCAGCGTACCCAGGAGTGTTTTTGCATCCCCGGCAGCAAGGAAGCTCTGTGCGAAGATAAATCACACATAGTGGTTATTTTACCACTGGGTAGTCCAGTCTTAATAAATTTTTCATTGAAATGAATTTCCTTTACTCAAATTTAGACATTGAAAATATGTTTGGTGGTCATGGAGACCAAAGCGAGAGAAATCCGCTCTCGAACTACATTTTTGGTGTGTCTTGTCTATTTGCTGTTCATTAAGATATTAAAACGATATATCTTTCGTGTTTTTATAGAGTTACAGAAACATAAGTATACATTTAGAAGAACGGCCAGTTTCTATTCGATGGTGATTTTTATTTCAATGCAAAAACAAAAGGTATTAAAAAGAAAACATCTTTCGTGTTTTTATAGAGTTACAGAAACACAAGTAGAAATTTAGGAGAACGGCCAATTTATATTCAATGGTGATTTTATTTCAGCGCAAAACAAAACGCCTTCGTGAGGGCCCCTCCATCAAAGATAACTTATACGTGCATGTTTTTAGTGTATTTATCGTACGCGCTATTTCCCCAATAATCTTTAATCATTCAAAATTTCACTTAAATTGGCCTTACAATCACTTGAAGAATCACCACAATCGTCTGTTTATTTCTCCCTAGCTCTTACCACAAAATCCCTCCCGACGCCACTCTACAGATATCCCGTGCTGGTTACATGCTCTTGCATAACTCGCGACCGCTGAGCAGAAGCATCCGCAGTCTCCACCCTGGTGACACAGACAGGTTTCATGACGACAAGCTTGGTAGTATTTGTTGGGCGGTACGACAGGGTGACATTGGGAAAAGGTTTGACTATAGATCTCTTGGCATCCTGTTAAAAGAAAAGGCAACATTGTCCAGGACTGCTCGATACATACTAAGAACATACTAGGAACATTATCCAGGCTGAGAGTCAATTAAGAACACTTATCATGACTTGTTTTTAAAATGAACAGTATAAATACGGATAAAGTAATACAGGTAAACATTCAGTCTATATTGTCCAATTAATCCAAATAATAGGTGTCTTGGTCACGTCCGCATAGATTTATTGAAATACTATAACAGATAACTAAGAAACATCTTAAGAACTTTTCAGGCTCAAATTGCCAAAAATAATAAGAACGTTCAGCCTGAGCCCCAAAAGTAGACGTTCTTATAAAAAAGAGTGTCTTTATGTCCTTTCATTTCGAGTTTCAGTTATCTAACACCCGAAATGGTTCTAAAGCCTTAAACATGAACTTTAAAAGGAATCATTGTTCTAACAACTTGCACGTTAAAGGCAAAAATCTGTAACTGTAGTTTTAAAAATGCTAATAACTAGTTTGTGCTTTATTTTATCCGTTTTTAAAACACAAATATCTTTAAATCAAATCCTCCTAAGACGATCAGTGAATGTTTTGCTAGGATAAAAGACTTTTGTGCAGAAATAAGCAAGTGGTAAAGTTTATTTTTCGTAATAGTTTAACAAAAAATGCGGGAAATAATGAGGTAATTTCCAAGTCATGTGACGTTTCGCTCCATTTTGAGGCTCTCAAAGGAAATAGTTCTGGGCTTATTTTATAAGCGCGAAGTTTCATTGTCTGCCTACTCCCAGCCTTAGGGGTTTCAAAAATTAAAAGGCAGCCTTAATGGGGTTAAGAGTTCTGAATAGGAGGGGCGCTTAATTAAAAGAGGGGGAGGGGGCTAGGGTTATGCCGTAAATATGAGTAAACATGGCACTCCCAAGATATCACCTTTTGAAGCCCAGTTTGCCCTGTCGGGATACTTATTACATGCATCCTCGGGAAGAGTGGGTCTTGTCTCCTGACATCCATCTTCGTTAGCCCAACCACCTCCTTTACTTGGATCCAGGTCCTCATCGGAGTCTTCGCCGTTAAAATTACCGCATATTCCATTCAGTTTATCTTGACCTTTGAATTTGAGGTTGGGTGTGATATAGACTCGGTTACCTCTGTCGTATTTAACCTATTGGGAATCACAACACGCAGGTAAAGAATTCATACTTGATGACTGGTCCGCAGACAAGCATCGTGGGGATAAATGGTAGGTGAGTCAAGTGATTGTTGTTTTCATACGTGTGTTTTGATTTGGTGTCCAGGAAGACGGTAAAGATTATAACACCTTAAAATGTTATCATTATTACTATGTATTATTGTTGTTGTTATTATTATTATTATTAATTATTATTATTATTATTATTATTATTATTATTATTGTTATTATTATTATTATTATTATTGTTATTATTATTATTATTATTATTATTATTATTATTGCTAATATTATTATTGCTAATATTATCCGAAATATATTCAAATTGCAGCCAGGAATATTCATGATGAGGGCCAAAAATATAGAATGCTCTGCCATTATCAATTACGCCTTCCCCTAGTCTATCCACCTTCAAAAGAAAGCTTCTTGATTTCCTCAGTTAATTGTATGAAACGTCCGACTCTGTTATGTCTTTGTAGTCTTCCCGTATGTTAAAAAATCTAAATACAATGTCTTTACTAGTCTTACAGTCCTAACATATCTCCGAGGAGACCTCTCAGTATAAGCCCGCCGGTTCCTTGAGGTCTCCTCGCCACTTCTCACTTCTTCTTTTACTATTATTATTCACTGTAAACTTATGTAAGATCTTGTCTATTATTCACTGTAACTTTCTATGAACGTATGTCTTGGTGAATAAAATTAATAAAATAAATGATAAAACCCTGAAATCTGATCGAAGATTTTCCATACAAGCAATTTCAGACCTTCGTTTTTAACGGTATTTTTAGCCAGTGTCAAATCTTTCAGTCTTGAAGGTTTGTTATTATTACTATTGTTATTATTACTCTTAAAAATTCGATAAATGAATAAGAATAGGAGTTGTACACGGGAATACCGAGAAACTAATCCAAGGGGAACACATGATCCTAGACCTCCATACTGTAAGACCGTTGCTCAAGCTACTTGGTAACACTATCGCAACATCCCTTAAAAAAACACTGACACGAAGACTCACCTCATACAACGGCTTGAATGGGTCTTGACGGCTGAAAACTCGTACGATTGTAAACACACCCTCACTGAAGATCTCTGCGTTTGATAGACTGCTGCGCTTACATGGCGGAGGGTACTCTCCAGGGTTTATTGTTATCACTTGATCTTTTAACTTTATTTCAATATTTTTTTGCAAAAGCTCAATCGTTCCCTGTGGAGTGTCAATTATTACTGCTTTACAGATAAAAAGCTCTAAGGAGTCATGACAATATTCATTGGAAACTGTGACTTTGTGGTCGGTTCCTTTGATTCCCATCAATTGGTACTGACACGAAAGCGGACTGTCAAACGCGATCCATTTGTTATCAAACGATCTGAACTGATCCTGACCAAAGGCTGCACACTCGTACTCAGGCAGCGGCTCAATTCTAGGATCGTCTTCCCAGTATCTTGAACCATTGCAAACTCTATTGGATGAAAACGGATAAAAGCAGCCTGATTACTAGACTTTTTCGTGATCCGGTTTTGTCGTAGTCCATTCTATTTTTCTTTCCTGTTCTTTGGTTCGCGTCTCGCGACCTCTCTCTTCCGCAAAGGCCTCTTTTGCGCTCGAGCGGAGACAAGTAAGGAAAGTGAAATTAAGATGAGCGCGGGAGTCGAGTAGAGACAAAAACGGAGAATGAAATTATGAGAAGTGCGGCAACCGAGCAGAGACAAAAAAAGGACTGGAGAAAGTGAAATGAAGAGGAGCGTGGGGGTCGATGGGATCCTTTTTATGAAGAAACCTGTGCGGAGGAGAGAGTTTGGCGACTAAGCTTAAAAGAAGAAGGCGACTTGTCTTTTTTATTACACATAGGTTTAATTCTTAGCTGACTTTTCAGACTACACCATATCATAACACTTAGAGCTTCAAAAGACGGCTAATGACTTTTTAGAGAGTAGTCTCCCTCGCATACGCTCTTTTGGCTCGTCAAGCAATCTTTCCTCCCCAACGTTCGGAGGCTATTTAGATAGGCGAATCTCTAGATATTTTCCTGATCGCATTAGTATCATTGTAAAAAGAAAAACATCGCGTTGAGATTTCAATTAGGCTAAGGAACTTAATTTCAGATTGGACAAAATCATATAAAAGCTATCGCCATTAACAGCCAAAGAAGTGTATAGCGTCAACTGTGAAATGTAACAAGACCTTGTATCGCAAACGGAGGGTAACATTCGTACCCTCAAAGTCAAGCCACTAATTTGTTAAAGGTGGTTCTAACTTTTGAGTCTTTGGGTGAAATCCTAAAGTGTGACCATTCAAATGAAAGCTACTGAGCAGTACTTTCCTGGGGTGCTGTTTATTATGCTGTACAAGGTGGTGCTAGTTTATGAGTCTGTGAACGTGGGCCTGAAATGTGAATATTCAAACTGAGTAGGAACTATGAAAATTATATGAACAGTACTTTGAAGAGGCAGTATTTAGTACGGCAAAAGGAAAATGAAATATAGAAAAAGCTGTTCATCCAAGAACTTTTTATTGAAGGCCAAATCATTTGTAAAAATGTCAGTTTCGCATTATCGACGCTACCGAGAGATGAGCTAAAGATGGCAGTTTTCCGCCTCTAACAGATACGAAAATGTAAAGTTTGCTTATTCGAGAATTGTTTGCTTCCTTAAAGCCGTCTTCAAGCCGAAGCTACTTGAAGTTATTTTAGGATGTTTAGTTTTCCATGATTGCATGTTTTTATAAATCCGCTGAAAACATTTTTAAACAAATTTGGAAACATATCTTGCCCGAGCAGCGCGGTAGTCAGACTAAGGCCATATAATAAATCCCTCATTGTCCAACTTGTTCGACCTAGACGGCTGCATATTGGCCAATTACTTAGAGCTTTTCCCCCGGAGGGAAAAAAGGAAGCGCACGTGGTCGATATGCAGCGATCTTCACCGAATAGGCTTGGTTATTGACCCATATCTGGTGCAGTGTTTTCCTCTTACTTGTTTTAGTACTTCGCCAAACGAAATTTGGTGTTTTCCTTGAATTTTCATCTTGGCATTGTTTTTTCTTTCCTTTTGGTGCGCATTTTCTGCTTCAATGGTACTGCTCGTCTGCTCGTCTGTCTATCTGAAGCAATTTGAAAAACTACATCTCCCCTTGAACAGGTGATTACCTGCCTTCCAGGGGGCCACTAAACTACTTACTTTGAGCAATCCCTGGGATTGGTTGTTCCTTTCTCATAGTATTTGTTATCTACCACACAGCCGCACTGATCCCCTTCCACACATGCTTTTGTGAACTCGTTCCAGTATTTGCCTTGTGGACAGTGGCAGCCCGGGATGTCTTCGCTAGGGTCAGGTTCCGTTAAACCGGCGCATGTTTTCCCAGATGGTGTCCATTCCTGGCCATCTGGGCACTCCACTGGTTGTACACCTTCCATAAGAGAAGGCTCGTCAAGCACTTTGTTTACGACGAGTTGTGAGCAAAAGAGATGTTAAGAGTTAGCGAGGGCTTGAGTGTTATTCAGTCATGTCACAGGCCGCGAGTTACTGACAAGAGTCAAACTCACGCCGTGGTATTATGCTCAAACTGCTTAACCATACTAGACGCACAATGAACAAGACTGTGCCGAGAATCAGTAAATTGCATTTAGTTTGTCACCGTCTTGAGACAAAGAATAAACTCTCTTAGTCCCAGAATGAATTGAACCCATGACCTTCCGCGCACAGCACGGATGCTCTAACCACTCATCTTAAAGCAGACTCGTGACGAACTCGGTCATATCAACGAGGTTCATCAGTGACAAACATCCTGCATACTGCTATTGCTAAATTTGGATATCGGACAATAAGCCATTTCCGAGTTGCCTTTTTATTTATTCATTTTTTTTTTTTGGCAATTTCGTCATATCATTAATGCTTCAATGATTTGCAGCAAATGAATTCTTACTGAATCTGGTCAGGGTTGTATTATTTCCGATTATTGAAATGCGAAAGTATTCTCAATAGTTGTTTATAACAATACTTGTTGCAAAATAATCGGGTTTGATAAATACATAAATCAAGCACGAGAAGGTGTGTTTCATCAGATATCCAAAAACTGAGAAGTACGTTGAAAAAACGAGGCGCAGCCGAGTTTTTTTTAAAATGACTTCGAGGTGTTTGGATATCTGATGAAACACACTTTTGAGTGTTTGATATGGCTTCTCAAATGATCAATAATTCTTTGAAAAACTTCAAGGCTAAAGTTGGCAAAATTTTATGGTAATAAGGAACATATATCCAAACCACGATCACACTAGTGATTTTCTTTGTTTTCCTTGATAAATTATTCATGAGTTTGAGAACTCGAACTCAAACGTTGCATAGCACTGCTTTTTCCAAATTGTTTAAACGTAAAAAGTTACTTATCGCAAATCAAATTTAATACTCAAAATTGAATTTCTTAAACGTTGCGTAGCTTTTCTCTCTCCAAATTGCTCAAACTTCAAAACTGGTTAAAAGTTTCTAAGCACAGTTTGTGAATGAATAGCAGTGAGCTGTACCATAAGTTTTGTTCACACGTGACATTCATCCTGGAATGATTGGGATTAAGAGCAAGGCAGGCGCCTGCTTAGTGTAAAAGTAATCAAACTTAAGAGATAACAATTATCATGGAAAGTTTGTCAAATCATTATAGTAAGTTTGTTAATTGAGAAATTAGTTTTAGCTATGAAAAGTAAAGGTAATTCAATGAAATCACAACTACGATACTTTTAAATGTACAAATTGTTTAGTTAGGGAATATAACAGATTTACCTCCCTCTCCCTTAAATATCTAAGTCGAGATAGATATCAGTATCAGAATCCATGCCCCAAAGGGACCTCATCCAAAGACAGCCTATAAAGATTCATCCACAGGCATCCCAAGCACACGGTGGGAGAAGCAAAGCTTTCAAAGCTACGCATTAAGCTTCCACACCATTCATTAATAGAGAAAAATCTGCAGAAACTGTAACACATTCAAATCGCTGGAATCTCTTTAAACAAGCTCAGAAATCTCATAAATAGCAATGAATACGATACGAAGCAGAAACAAGCTAAGTCATTTGTTTTACAAATGTTGTTGTGTGAATGCTTAGACATTTCTAGCGTTTTAATGCATTAGTGTTGTTGTTGCTTTCCCGTAACTAACTCTTTTATTTCTCGAGGTCGATAATAAATGTGTAGCATGGATATATGCGCATGCATAACCAAAAATAAGCTCTTTGCTCTTCTCTCACCGCGTGCTGGGGCTTCCTGTGAGTCTCCAGGCCGGCTTTCTTTATGGTGACTTAAATACGAAGGCGCATGCGCAGTATAAAGGGGACTTTCCTCCTTCGACACCAGCTGAGTTTCATTTTATTTTTTCACTTGAAAGTTTGAACTAAGTTGAAAGACTTTGTATTACTTCATAATATCTAGCTTTTTCGAACAGCAACTTGCCCCCTTTCATAGTGCACCCTTCGTTTTTAAGTATAAGTTAATCTTTCTACGGGAGCTGAAATATGCCATTATGCTGCGAGGTTCTCGTCTTTCCATATGAATTCCGCTGGTGGATCCAGTCAGTGTTGCCTGATTAGCAAATAAATTAACTTACCTGCATCTTCTTGGCAAGATGATTTCTCAACACATTGATTCCCCAAGAGCACCTTGGTACTGTCTTCGCAGTAGCAACCTGGTATGCATTTTCGACTATAATTTTAAAAAAAGAAAGAAAAAACTGTGACAATCAAATAAAGTCATTCAGGCAGTACTGTACCTTAGATGGTGCCATTCTTATTTATTTCTTTTAGTCATTATCGTTGTTATTATTATTATTATTATTATTATTATTATTATTATTGTTTTATTATTATTATTATTATTATTATTATTATTATTATTATTAATGTGAGTAGTAATACTATAAACCAAACAATTCGTAACATATGAACAAGGCTTTTCATTTAGAATGAAGTTATGCACTGTCATTCGCTTGCAGGAATTGTTTGTTTCAGGAAGTGACTGTGAGCTAGCAAACTATCCCTGTATATTTTTATCCTTGAAATATTATCGCTGAAATCCGTGTACGTAGTATGATGTCCTTTTTGGTATCTTATCAGAAATGTGATGATACCCTGGCCAATTGTAACAGCGTAACACTTCTCCATCTTACAGTCAACCCAGGTCACGCGTGAACGATATTTTTGAAATTTGAACGGAGTTTTGAAATTTACATGTTTTTGAAAATTGCCAACGAGATTTCAGAGTTCCAGTATAAATTTTCCTAGCTTATTGACGGTATAAAGCTATGAATTTTTCTTTACATTGCAAAATTGAATATTTCAAGAATAACAATTGTTTCTCAAGTATTTTGAATCTTATTTCAGTTAATGCGTCTTTTTCGGAACGATTTCCAGAGAAATGTCCAACATTCCATTCACACGTCGGACATTAGAAAGAGAAATTCGAATGTTCATTTCATTCTTGGAAATACTGTTCACGCGTGACCTGGGTTGACTGTAAAGTTTTCAAAAACTGTGATAAGAATTGAAAGCTACCACCTGGAGAGTGTCAACCAAAATATGCCAGTTTGATTTAGGGCATGTTGTGTCATTTCAACCATTTTGACCAATCGCAATCAATATTTGTTGGGTCATTGTGGGTTATATTTTCAACAGAAACAGCGCAAAGCGGTGGGATCCAACAAGTAAAGGATGGAAACCGAGAGTTTCGGAGAAAGAGGCGGAGAGAGAGGCGGAAATTTTAGATCTCCTCATTCGTTTGGGGGATTTAGAGTTAAATAAATCGGATAAAGGCGACTCACTAGTTGCATGCTGATTTGTCCTGTACGTCACCGCATGTCTGGGGACAGCGGCTCGCGCAGCTTTTATATACTTGACCACTCGGGCAACTCACTAAATCAGACAAAATATATCACGTCAGGCAATCATAATGACAAAGAACTTAAAAATCACAGATGGACGAGAGTGCATGAAATTTGACCTTTTAATGAGGGTGTATACAATGCAATCCAATCCAATAAATTTTTAAAATATCTTTTTTTCAAATGAATATGTTCAAATGCCCTTTGGCCATAAGAACCGTCCACTCTTTCTCTGATCAATACCTAGCTTGACTTACTAGGCCTCGTTAATATTGACTCTGAAAAAAAAAATTGGCTCCATAATCTGACTGCTGACTGTACTTACGTTGGGGGCATTTTGCCTCTCCTCTCCAGTCTCCAACCGGATAACCTACATCTTGACAAGCCTTAGCGTAACCGGCGATGACATCACATAAGCTTGGGCGATGTCTGCAGCCGGTTTTCTTAGCCCTCTCATAGTACAAATTAGCTGATACATGACAGTCCTTGAAAGGCCCATCCTCCCTCTTGAGAACAGCCACTCTATCATTAGATTCCTGTTCATACTGATTATTCAAACTGCAGTAGTCGCTGTAAGTGGGCTCCTCTTCTCCTAGTATGTTATCTATACGCAGACAGTCTTCTTGATACTTGGGATTGAGCCAGGCCTGTAAAAAGGTCCTAGCATTGCTAGAGGGGCTGTTATTAGGACCATTAAAATCATCTGTACTATCTTTGTTGTATGTACCGCAAAGACCGCAGGTTTTAGACGCAAGTGTTTCCTTTGCGATCACTTCGAAGTTCGCCCCAGTACAGGTGATATCAAACTTATCAGTTTTTAGCACCAAATTGAAACCTCCTACAAACTCAACACTCACGTCATCCTTTCTGTAGATTTTATTTTTAGGGATTTTTGTACCGTCCACTTCTAGTTCAATGGTTGCTGACTCTGGGCCGTCCGTGATGGTTCTTAAAATGTCAATAGTTTTCCCGTAGTACGTGACATGGAGGTTCTGTTTTTTGCAGTACTGGGTGAGTTCCATACTGGTGCATTCTAAGTTATCGACTCTGACCAGGAATTGAGAGGATACAGTACTGCAGTCACGGAGCAGGGTATAGCCACAGGCTTTTGGTTTCACTTCGTAAAGCTTGTTGTCAAACGTCATGAAATTTGTAAATGCAAGGGCGGAGCAGGATGCTGAAGAAGGTAAGCAACAAAGAATAAGTACAATGGCGAAAAACTATCGTAACATACAGGAAAGTGTCAGAGATCTACAAAGTTAATAATAACCCTCATCATCCCATGTCCAAAACAACTTCTTATGCGCATGCTCTCGAGAGGCTTAAAAATGAACATAAACCATTCGAAAATAGAAATCTTTTTTTCAAATTATAAAGACAAAACCATTAACATAGGATGTCACCAAATGCTAGACTCCTTTATAGTAAGTAAGCGTTGAAAGTGTCATACACATGTACTGTGTTATCAATTAAGTTCTGTAAACCATAAATAACTGTCTTTGGATTTAGATGGGCAAGATATAAAAGGATTGGTGATTGTTTTCAAGTCGTTTTGTATCATAAAAAACCCGCTAAAACTGATTGTGGTTTGCTATCCCTTTGAAAAAGATATTTCCTCATAAGGTCTTTTTTGTAAAGTTTTGACCCAAGATGTTAAAATCCTTATCACATTGCGCCTTAAATAAGAGAGTGTTTTGAAGCTACACTAACTTACCTCTGCAATTGGTACGCTGGCAGTTCCACTGGTCTGGAGTACATTCACTTAAAAAGGGTTAAAATAAATAAATAAATAAACATTGCCATGACTGAGACGTGTAAATATCGAAATGCATACTCTTCTCACTGTCCTTTATATATTTCATATGATACTGGTTTGGAGAATTTGTTTAAACATCAAACCATTTTATCTTTAGTGCACATTTCCTGCATTCTCAATACCTGTATGTTTGATCAAGCTAGAGAATGTAAGGAGAAATTAAATGCGGGGTTAAAAAACGGAGCCTAAATCTGCTATTTTTTGTGCGGACGCCTTGCGGACCTGTGCGTGCGAATATAGCTTATGTATGCTACTGCTACTGAGCTAGAAAATTACCTGTTATTTATTCAACATCAATTTAAAAAAAAAAGGAAGAAAGAAAGAAAGAAAGAAAAGAAAAGAAAACGGAACGTCGCAATATAGTTACAGCTAACAGCTTAAAGTCACCGGCTTAGGAACAACAACAACAACAAAAAAAAAACTACTACTTACAGTGTATAGAGAAAGAGAACTACTGAAGTTAAAAAAAAAGCTGGTAGAACTTATGTGTTACCTTGTGTCGTAAATCTACAATTAATAACTTTTCCGATAACAAATTTAACAAAAATTATTTGGCATGGGATTTTATTTTACCCCGTATACATACTATTTCCTGTCATTTTTTTCTTATGTGTAGAATGGCGAGTTTTAAAACAAAACGATATTGTAAAACAAGCTGTTGAACCAAAACAGGAGTGGAACAGTTTAGCCTTACGATTAGGGCAGGCGACTTCCTTAAATGATTTGAAAACTAAATTGAGTCGCCACAGTTTGAAGTAAATTATAAGTAAAATTTTAAACACGGCCTCCAAGAAAAGCAGCCCTTTGTTGTTTATTTTTTTTTCTCTTGTAATTGTAGTTAGGGAAGATAGATGGTTGGTTGATAATGATTAATTTACAAGCTGATGGAATTACCCTCTCTAAATAAAGTTATCGTATCGTTTCCTATTTAGCTTACCACACTTGGCAAGATTCGTAGCGAAATTTCCCTTGCCCATACGCGTGACCTTCATGATAACACGGACAGGTCGCTTTGTTCACGCACTCAGATCCATCCCAGTACTTATCTCCTGGACACATGCATCCTGGCACGCCATTCATGCTGCATTTTGTCAGGTCTTTATTTTCACAGGTTTTTGGGCAAGCTGGCGCACGCTCACTGTAAACCATGTTCGATGGGCATTTCTTTTCTGTGTATAGAAAACAAATAAGTAATTATAAGTTTATTTAAGTATAGTACAAATTATTATTAACTGCTTAACATTCGTTGGGTTTCATGAACGCTACATGCCGCTAAATTCCATCACATCCTTTTTTTTTCTTTCAACACTAACAGAACTAAAAAATAGTAACAATTTTTACAAAACCTGTTTTTTTTTTTTTTTTACATTACCACTTTCAACAAAAACAGAATATTATAAAACTTATGACTTACAGTAAAAGTCAACAAAACTCAAAACAATTTGATTACAAATTAGACACTAACTTAGGGAAGAATGCCATTACGTGCCCGTCGTACTAATCTTAAACAATTCTTCATCTAGGTCTTAAAACTTTGATTTCTATTCCAACACATATCATTGGTTCCTCTAGCTTTCCTACGTTGAAGAACCAGTGTTAACCCTTCCAAACCCTCATTTCCGTCCCCCCTGAAAATCTTGCAATTGTCCACGTGCAGTTACTTATCCACAATACCCTTGTCCAGATGAGTCTCCGTTATCGCGAGTATGTCAAAGCGACATACATTCAATAAGATCCTTATTTCATCCACCTTTCGTCTCAAGCTCCGTACATTCAGTTGTGCAATATTAGGGATATGGGTTTTATCTTAAATACACGACCCCATCAGCAATTTGCTGTAATTTTTTTTTATTGTGTCTAAATAAACGCTTTTGTTGTTGTAGTTGGCTTGTGTGTTCAGGGACTGATAATCATCTTTCTCGTTTTGGCATATTCCAATCTTGTAGTGCCAGTTCAATACTTCGTGTTAACTCTTAATCTCACAAGTAGCATAATTCTCACCATTAGCTCTTGTTTGTTGAACAAACCTTTTCTTGGCAGAACCAACTTAATATTCCTAAGAAGTATTGCCTCACCTGTCGTATTAATTCCTTTTACTCTGAACTATTTTCCTCACCAAATACATTACTAGACATAGGCGTTATTTCTTAAAATAATGTAACACAATGAATGCTTACCGCAAAGATTAGGTCCTCTCCAATCCAATTGAACGTTATTCAAAGCACACTGCTCGCTGTACTTACTGACGATTGCACAAACCGCTGCTTGACGCTGCTCGCCAGTGGTGGCACACGCATCCTTCTTACACAGCGCTTTGAAGAAATCCTTGTCGACGACGCCATGGCATGGGCTGAAAACAGATTGGTCCAGTTGCGTGCACTCGTAATCACAAGCAGGCGGCGTAAATGTTTGTTTGTCGCATAATTCCGTTGCATAGGTGTCGGCAAACAGTTCTATGTCTGTTTGAAGTGTGCCCGAGAAGTCCATCAAGTCATCAGTGCTATTGTCATTGTATGTACCGCACAATCCCTTGGTCGTCTTTTCCTTAAATGATTCCGGAAGTCGAATGTTGACCGAGTGCTTTCCGTCCCAGATGATTACCACTTTCTCTGAAATCGTTCTTAGTATAACGTATTCTGGTGAATCTGGATGCTAAAACAAACAAACAAACAAACAAACAAACACAAATATAAATAATGCTGTTCAGGGTCCAGTTGTTCAAGGCCAGATTAAGGTGGCTGCCATCGGTTTCCATCGTTTTCCAGTACTTATACTTTGATGGATCAATATTATGGCATCAAAAACATGCTTAAACATTGGTGAACAAGTTATAGTCATTTTCTCGACATAATAGGTTACCATAACGACAGCATAATCTGTTAACCCCTTTCATAGATTTTTTTTAAACTTTGCAAAAAGTTATATCTAAACATACAAACATGCAGTTCCATAATTAAAAATGGGGGCCAGGGAAAAATCTTTTTGCTATAACTGGGCACATTTGGTCATATTAAACCAAATTTGGTTGATATTTAACAAATGTGATTGTTGTTTAATCGATAACGTTATGGGGTCACGCCGATGGTCACGTGACCCAAAACAGAAAATAGAGCGAAACACAGAAATTTGGCTTTTTGTCAAGAATTTCTTGCATCGCCCTGTTTCATAAGCATTTTTTTAAGATAAGCATGCGTTTTGCGTTTCGACGGATAAAAATTGTGTTAATTTAATCTTTGTCTCTCGTCTTGATTTGTCTTTTTGCATTTTCTAAAAAAAGCGTGCTTACGTTTTAAGAACCCTAACTTCTCGTTATATGCTATACTATACTATACTACACTATACTATATACTATACTATACTATACTATACTATACTATACTATACTATACTATACTATACTATACTATACTCTACTCTACTCTACTCTACTATACTATACTATACTATACTATTCTATACTATACTATACTATACTATACTATACTATACTATACTATACTATACTATACTCTACTATACTATACTATACTATACTATACTATACTATACTATACTATACTATACTATACTATACTATACTATACTATACTATACTACACTATACTATACCACTTTTCCTGTGGTAACAAGATACTGCACTACATTAACTGCAATATACTAGACTCCATTGTGCTACACAGAATTGAACCACACAAATTAATTAATACAGACAATGTACACACTAGCCTAGAAAACAAAGCACCATTCCTTACCACACCACACCCCACCAACCCAGCAGTTTCATTTTACTATATTGTCCTTAACTTTTCCCAGCATATGGGAAAACAACTTCTTTACATACCACTATCGTCAGGCGTTTGTCTCCGTTATGGTATGGGAACCGATTGACTTTCTTATCGTTAAATGTGACTGAGAATTTCTCTTCTTTTTTGCCAAGAATAATCTGATCACCATGTGCTTCAATATAGAGCTGCTTTTGGCAAATTCCCCTTGGGTCGCAGTCTCTGTCAGTCTCCAGAGTAATTTTCCATTCCGTTGGCACATCTAACAGCACGTGGTTGCAGCTGCTATAGTAGGTGTAAGTCGTGTCGTCAAACGTGTTGAAGTGCGCATTGCCAAACACGGAACACTCCCCTGGACCTGCAAATAGATATCAAGGAATGTTTGAGTATACAGCCTCAAGCCTACTTTCCTTTTAAAATTTTTGTGACTAATTTAGATTTTCATTATTACTATTATTATAATAGAAATTAAAATCAAAAGGGCTACTGCAAGGACTGTTCAAACAAAGTGAAAAGGCTTGAGTGTACGATATTTTGACTGGCCAATACCAGTCTTCATCAGGCTTATTAGGAAAACTCACAAATTCACATAGGATAAGTCACTATCCAGTGAAGCAAATGTACTCCAACTAACGTTTTTGACAAGTTTCCCACACAATCTCATACTGAAATTCGTCATAGGGCTATCAGGAAAAGCTTGCACACATTGGAAATGATTTCATCTCCCGGATAGCGACCTATCTAGTGGATAAAATTATCCGCTCTTTGAACAACTGGGGCCTGATAAACAGCACCAGCCACCGAATTAATAGTTGGAACCACCTTGCACAGCATAATGAGCACCACCACAGGAAAGTATTGCTCAGTAGCTTTCACTCGTT
Source organism: Pavona decussata (assembly GCF_977016875.1). Classification (NCBI taxonomy): domain Eukaryota; kingdom Metazoa; phylum Cnidaria; class Anthozoa; order Scleractinia; family Agariciidae; genus Pavona; species Pavona decussata. The sequence goes on along the minus strand of NW_028145470.1, from coordinate 523,024 downwards.
TTGTCACACTTTAATATATAATATTATAGCTATTGAGAAGTTACAACAACCTTGTACAGCATAATGCAGAGCACCAAAACAAAGTACTGCTGAGTAGCTTTCATTTGTATGTTCATTCTTTAGGATTTTATCTACCAACCCAAATGCTAGAATAATCCTGTACTGCGCGAAAAACAGCTTTACAGAAAAATACTGCTCAGTGGTATTTATTTGAAATAAAATGGACACTAATTATATTTTACGATTTATTATTTGGCATACATGCTGCCAATGGTCAGTCAGAATACAGAGATGCTTAAATTTAGAAAAATTTCAGACCGAACTTACGTTCAAACTTTTGAAGATTCTCTCTAGAGATCATTTCATGGTCCTCTGTCACTTCCACTGATAAAAAATACAACACAAATTTAATTTAGTATGTGGCAGGTTTGATGATGGCCTCCGTCCCTCATAAACACTCTTTTGGCTCGTCACGCAATCTTTCCTCCCCAATGAGATCTCGTTTGGGGGGGGGAGGGGGGGGGGTTGCGTGACTCCCTAAAAGAGTGTCTGCGAGGTAGCTTCATAAGAGCGTTCTATAAATCTAACCACTGCCCTACTGAGGCCCTCTCTTAATTTTCGTACCCCAGAAACAATTGGAAAAATTATGGGAAGTTAACCCTTATTCCTAACAGCAAGTATTATACGTTTTGTTTTGAGATTTTAATGGCCTGAAAGGCAAACAGAGTGAAGATTCGTTTGTCATGTGATACTTGATTTACATTTGACCTGACTTTTATGTGACATGTAGGCGTAAAAATATATAAACAAAATGCCCAGCTCCAGTCAGCTTGATAGCTCAGTTGGCAGAACAACGCATCGGTATGGCAGTGCTCATGAGCTCAGTTCAATCCTGAATATCTTTTTAGGAAGAAGCGTTTATTCGTTAAATCATCGATTTCTTTCTTTCTTTCTTTCTTTCTTTCTTTTCGCAACCGTTTAAGACGTACGCCAACCTAACTACAATAGTCTTTCACCTATCGCATAAATAAGTAACAACTAGCGGCGATTTCTGGCTGAGCTTTGACGGGGATATGATTGGGATCCGTGAAACCAGTTTTATGCTCACGCCGCAAAATCGCACTCGTTCTGCAGTTGTAGCAACTGGCTCTGAAATCCCAGTATTAAAAATCCAAGCAAAAATTCCCCTCAAGCTCGCTTTAAAAATTGTCTGGCAAACATAAGCAATCCAAAAGAAAAAGGCAGTCTCGATTTTGAGATTTTAGCATCACACAATCGTTACGAATGATTGTTATCTCGATTTTGTGATCAACCAGCAGCCTGCTCAATAATTTACTATAAAATCCCCCCCCCCCCCCCCCCGCCAAAAAAAAAAAAAATGAGCGTGGAAATAAACTGAGACGGGCTCCCACCACTTCATTCCCAGTCCCTCTGGTTCTTTTGAGTCCCAGTCTCCTTCCAAGCTTATCGCTAAGCTCCAAAACAAAAACACTTTTACTTACAGTTATTGTGCAATTGACATTCACTGCGTTTGGCGTAGTTGTTAACGTTACCAAGGCAACCCCCGTAATCGAACTGCATGCAACCCTTGTATTGTTGATTGAAGTACCAACGTCTTTCAACCTGGATGTTTGTTTCACCATACTCGTCCGGCTCCCACAGGCGATAACAGATATCACCTGTTTCCTTAGGCACTGAAATACAATTTGATAGAATATACATCAATATTGTCTCTAGCTCACGCACTTCATAGTTTTTCTTTCCCTTTGATACACAACCCAGGGTTATGTTACTCAAAAACGATAAATAAACGTTGGCTATTATATTACCAGGGACCGAAAACGTTCTTAACTTCCCTTCCATCCCCGTCCCTCTCTATTCTTAATGCGAGCCCCCACCTCACAAAAAGTCCTTGATTAGCCATTGTATTAGAACAACTTGACTGAGACATTAAAACAAGTAAATGTTCTATGAAATTAAATAAGCAAAAAAAAAAAAAATAGGTTGATTAATCAACTTACCACAATTTCTGAAACAGTCCCGTTTACTCAAAGTCGAGTTGGATTCATCACAACTCTCCTGAATGTTTTTTAGGTGAAGATAACAAGGGTCTAGATGAACGGCATAACTACGCTTGCGCAGTAGTTGTTCAATAGATTCCTCGAGAAATACTTTGTTTACTCCTTTTGCTGGGGCTGGTACTGGTTCAGGAGACCGTTGTTGCACTGAGAAAGGAAGTGAATTATCAGTGATCAGCATCAAATTTCTCCTTATAAATCAATGCTTATTCAACCCCTGAGGTCATGGGAATTAAGGATATGATCACCCAAGGTGGATTTTCTTGATATTTTAACAACTTCTCCCCAGTACTTTTATAAGAAAAGTATGGGGACAAGAAAGGAGAATTTGTTCTTTGATATTAGGGGTTAAAGAGTTAACATTAATTACTTTTATGGTCTATCATGTGGCATGAATGTGAAGAAATATAGCGATAGGGGAGCTAGGAAAACTTATACACTGAAAAATAACGAAAAAGGAATGGTAAAATGAATAAACTTTAGTACTTTTCGGAGTTATTATTCTATTTGAATGAACAACAGGAAAACTAAAAGCAATACTAGACTTAGATCACAGCTTATGAACAATCAATACTGCTAGAGGGGAAAAAATGGAGGGGGAGTTTAATCTCGTCCTGATCATAATTTGTTTACCGCCCATATATAGAAGTAGGAAACGACATGAGGCAAGTCAAAAGGAAATTTATAAAAAAAAAATGTTTGTCACAAGAGGGTTTTATCTAGTAATGAAGTAACAGACAAACTTGGATAGGAAGAAGTAAAGAACGAAACAATCCAAACAACACCACAGGAAAGACGTTCAGAACCACAGCAATATAAATAGCACTTTACTCTTTCTTTTATATAAAAGCGTCTAATTTGGGGGCTGAGGCTGGGAAAAAAAACGTTTCGAAATAAGCGTTTCGTGTGCATTTTACCTGCGAAAAAAAAGGCCTATATATCTTGCCTCTGTGGATATTTATCGCTATTACTTTTAGGTTATGTGATTAAAACGGTCCGCGGTGTCGTGATTAAGAAGATTTTGTGTGGCGTGCCGGGCGGTGTAGGGTCGCCCTGCCATGATAATGTTTCGAAATTAGCGTTTCGTGTGCATTTTACCTGCGAAAAAAGGCCTATCTGAATAGATTTTTTCACTGGCGGGTAAAAAAACTATGCGGTATATTGCGAAGGTTACCTAAAAAGTAGTTACCTTTCAGTACGCGTTTCAAAGAAATAGCCATATTTTTAGTTTGTCCGTGAAATGCAAATACATAGATGCGTTATGTCGTATGTAATTATAATAGAAAAGGCGGTTTTCAGCCGGTTTAGACTTTCTTATCCGCTCAATCTTCTGATTTTAGCCATGGATTCTTCGTTATAAAAATCCTCATCGTTTTTGGCTCATCCAGCGGAAAATAATACCGAAGAAAAACGCAGCGAGAACATTATTTTCTTTTTTTCACAGTTAAGCGGGTATTTCATATCACCAATGTAAAGAATAAAGAAAAAATTAAGCATTCTACACCACAGATACACATTTGTCCTGGGCAAGTTGTTGTGGGCTACCACGCGAAGAACACCTTATTAGTTGATTCTACTGAACTAATTAAATATCATACAGTATTTTTTGGTACCATTTCGTTTTGAATGTCTGCTTGATGCTTAGTATTTTTGTCTCTTGAAAATTAAGTTTTTAAACGTGTTGCCTTTTGACTTCTAATATTTCCTCGTTACTGCACTTACATTTTTCTGAGAATTTTAAAAGCACTGTCCCCCCACATTTTAGTGAACCTTGTGTAAGAGGGCATGCTGTTCACGTGCACGGCGCGTGAAGTTGTTCATTCAAAATCAATTAAGTTTAAACTTCCTCTCCCTTAACCTTTCATGTCAGTCAAATTAAACCTGTCTGCCGGCAAACAACATTTCTTATTCTTGTATGAAATAGAAGTAAAGGTGATTGAAGATGAATTGAAATACTGCAGAAATTTTATTTGTATTTTTTACAAGTTTCCATAGGTGTTAACAAGTGTCATGAATGAAAGTTACCATGTGAACTGAAGGTTTAAATGAACAATGTATTTCTGTTTTATTTACTGCTACCACCCTCGCCTTCCATGCTCTCAGGAATAAAATTGTGACTTTTCATATAGCTTTCACATCAGCAACTACATTAGTTAAATAAGGTCGCATTCGGATCACTGTTTTAAAACATTTTTAATTCGCAAAAAATTTCTTGGAGTGGGTTACTCACAACTTCGCAATGTTCGCTTCTCCAGGTCAACCAGACTGTTCACTTCTGTTTCGAATGTGTTCTCCAAGTCATATCTGAAGGGAAAATGGTTGATAGCACTGGTTAATAAAAGCATGTTTTTACCGGATAATAACGAGAGAAGCGTGCCCTGTGCAATATATCGAGGTTAAGTTCGGAATACAATTCAACAGGGCCAAACGAGAATACTCAAGAAACACTCGAACTGTGATTTTCTCTTTACCAAGATCGTTTTGGGGTCTTGTGTACGCTAACACAGTTTGATTCATTCGGAGTTTTTTCGATGAACTTTTAAGTGACACAAATTCCGCAAATTTGCGAAATACTGTTGACTTTCGAGATCCTCTCTCTTCTCGTCTCTTCCTAAAAAGGCCCTCCTCCTTCTCTGTGAACATTATCGTCTAGCTAGCCTTATTTCACTCCCTTACCGACATTTTTCCGTCGTTCTTTTGAAAAGAAAAGGAGTTAATTTCTCTCTGTTACGAAAGTTTTTTGTAAAAAAAATAAATACCAAAGAAATCGCCTGTTTTCTCCATAATTCAATCCCAATTCTTGAGGGAATATAGGTCTTCCTAACAGATACACATCGACACAACTGTTGCCCTGATTCAAGTTACAGGCAACAGTTTAATCCATAAAGTTACAGACAACAATTTAAGCCATTCGCCTTAACCCAAACAGAAGTGAATCCCGTGTTGTCTGTGCTGATTTACAGAGATTTTTCCAGTTTTTCTGGTTTGGAATGACTGAAATGCGAGTGGCTGTAGCCACCTTTTACCCATTGTATTCTTACCTATTTGATTTTGTCTTCTTTTAATCCTAACAGTTACCTATACTATTAGCGTTAGAGATAAATGATTTTATGGTAAAAGGTTTTGGCGTTCGCATTCTTGGGTAAGGAAACAATACAGAATGTACGTGAAGGTTTTTATTTACTTGATAAAAATATATATTAGCCCCGGCCAGTGTTCTTTGCTTTGCGCTTCTCGTCAATCTCGTTGACATCACGCTGCGTACGGTCAAGTATTTGAGAGTCAAGAAGACACAAGGGCGAATTTTTTTTGTAAGAAGACGAAGACATGGAGTAAGACATTGTAATTCAACCCGAGAGCGGTGTTAGGTTTGGTTGTTTTGCATTTATGCCAAATATTTCAAGAAGCTTTACATATCATTATGCAATGACATAACATATGTTGACTTGGGACATATAAATTAGTGGTATATTTCAACGTAAATTCTGAATTATGAACAACGCCAAGATAGAATATGGATTTTAGTTTTTACACCGCTTTACATTTTACTTTACTTATTTTACTGCACTGAAGTAAAAACAAACAAGATAAAAATTATTAATAAAAATTTAGAAGAATTCTGTGTCAAGGGAAATGGCGGATAATATATTGTAGAGGATGAGCGAACCAACAGATGAAAGTATATTTTGCTAAAATTTTCTTAAAGCGATGGACGAATTTACTTAATATTTTTCTCCCGTATCCTTTAATCAGTGAAATACTTCAATTGATCGAATTTTAGTGTTTGAAGTATAAGATTAATGATCTGTTCATTTATTCAACACTGGAAACTTAACTCTTTAATTCTTATAACAAATTCAAATATTGATTAATTCCTTTGCGGAGACTATTTATCAAAGTTACGAGACGATTCTGGCTTTCTTCTAAGCGAAAATGTTGTTATTTCAACCTGAGGAAATTAGATTTAGCATAAAAAGGAACAACTAGCATGAAGTCGGCTCTCTGAGATATAAGATGCTATCTTTTCATTTCAACAACCGCACTATAATTAACGGACATGTAACTTCACAAAATTGGAAATTTCAACAAACAGTAATAAGAATTTCGTTTAAAGAAACAGAAAGAGGTTTTACCCGAAAGAGTTGACCGTTTGTGTTCCTTGTAGAAGCACCAAGATGATCAGAAGCGATGCAACTGCTATGGCGTCCTTGAGCTTCACTCGCCTATACATTTCTCGCCTTCCTGCGCCTTCTTTATTCTACGCGTTTGTTTTCTTATTCTTCGAACTATATCCAGAACGTTTAAACACGAAAAACTTTCTTTTTCCCCGTCTTCACGTTCTGAACCTCCCACTTCGGGTGAAGATAGGCGCCTAATGTCCAGCGTAAACGAATTGGAAAGTTCTAATATACGCAAAACATTCTTTTCCAAAACCTCAAATCCCTTAGTGATGAGGCTCAAAGTGTCTCTCCCAGCGCGCACGCATATATTGAAAAGTCTCCTTGACATTATTGAAATTCACCTCTCAATAATCTTATTATTTTTGTCATCAAATGAACAAGATACTCTTGACCACAAGTTGGATTCGTCTTTGTAAAGTTTTGAAGTAATGGAGTAACTTTACAAAGCGTTTGTAATTCAGACGAATTTAATTAAATTCCGTGCGCAGCAAGCTAAAAATTGCCTTATGAGAGAACAAGCAGGAGAAAATGAGTCATTCAGTAAAACGAATATTTAATTGTATATTTTTAAGTTATTAGGCTCAGAATTTCAGACTACAGAACTAGGATTTTTAAGTACCGTTAAATAAAACAAACTATTTCTAAATTTTCAGTTGTTGAAGATGTTACAAATTCGCTTTCCGTAAGTAAGAGAATTCAAAAAGGCACAAAAACCATGTTAGCAATGTAAATTTACCCTTGGCTGAAAAATAATCAATCAGTTTGCGACACCTCGCCAAAACAAATGAAGCAAGCAAACTCCAATTAAACATCCAGCCGATTCATAAAAATCTTTTAACGTATGTTTTTAGTAAACTTGTTTTTCCAGTTGAAAAACTTTCGAAAATCACCAGCATATAAATACAACGTTTATTAAATGCTGACTAAGAAGCTTACTGGTTTGTCTAATTAAAATATAGGTTTTAAAATGGAGCGATGTCTCTGGCAACATATTAAAATTTGAACTGTGAACCGACAAACTGTTCCTGACAATTTGACGAACCATAAACTTCAAATGAAGGGGTTATTTTCTGTTAATTTTCCACTCTATGTAGTTGAGCTCTCTTGCCAGTCCAGTTCTGCCTTCCTAACTGCTTACAGCTTGAGAATCTTGAGTAAAACGGAATTTTAATTGTAATGGTCAGTTTGTAAACCGCCATATTGAAATGTTCACCCCTTCGGCTCTACAGTAATTTAACAGCCGCTCGAGAAAGATGAAATACAGTCAAATCATAAACAATTGCAAGTATTGTCAAGAATAACTTCAACGACAGGACAGCTACAAGGTCACTAGAGTGAATTCTTCCTTTTTTCTTCAGGCTGAAGTTAAGATGAGGGCTAACAAAGTAAACATATTTAGTTATGGTCCCTCATCTTTTCTCTTTGTAAACAGTCATAAATTTAATGCTTTAAAGAGGACGGCTTCCTTTGATTACTTTTTTTTTTCACGGTGTAGTATTTTTCCATAAACTATATTCCTATTAGTTGAATGTCAGTTACAGATAGTATGTTAGGGTCTGGCCGTCAGTGTCTCTACTGGTCGAATTTTAGCCTTTAGCGTTGAATGTAATTGAAGTTCGAAGGAAAACTTGCAAAAACCATAGTCACCCTAATATAACCACAAAAACCGACAACAAGTGCTTAAATTAACTCACTGAGATGTGAGTGGTGTAAAAGTTGACTGACAAAGTGCAGATTCCATTCTTGTCTGTAAATTGAATTCAATTCGACGCATGCAAAGGTGTCTTATAAACTGCCGGATTAGGCCTTCAACATCAGTCTTTACAGATCATCTTATATTTATGCAGTCTAAAAGTTTCAACTGAGTCAGAATAAGTTGATTTCATTATAAAGCCGGTTGGACGTCTCCCTGTATTGTGTAACTATAAAAACTAAAATTGAACCAACATTAGAAAAACATTTCCACCCGTTAACACATGCATGGGTATTGTTTACAAGTGACATGCTATTGACAGTGATATATCCAGCTATAGCTAACTATAAAATAATTTCCAATTTTGGATTCATAATCTTACAGACAATAATCTCTGGCTGTTAATTCATGAGTGCTAAAAAAATTCTTTAAGTTTTGACGATTTCTTGTAGTTGGACATTTTTTTTTTTTTTGACTGAGGTAAAAAACAGGCCAACTAACGTCCATTGTTAACTCAAACGTTCAGAGCAAGTCTAGTTCTTGCTGCTTGAAGGTTGGTCAGTAATAAACTTTGACGATTACTTGTAGTCGCTCAGTTTTACTTTGTAAAAGAAGAATGCAAGCTACCCTTTGGAAAGAGTTTTACCACCTAACGCCTCCCGGAACGGCTCGATCGTTTATAACCAACAAAGATCTTGACTATTTATATTCACAGCAACAAGTTTAGGAATACCCAATTCATGTTGTGAAATGCCTAATAGGGAATAACGTGCACAGCTTGGTACTTTCGAGAACTTTCACTTGAATAGACGCAACGTAAGATTTCATCCACCCACTTAAAACATAGACCCACATGTCACCTAAGGTTTGGTTCAGAGGGGTGAGAAAAGAAAATCAATTAGTAACCGTGCTACAAAACTGAGACTCTTCAGACAGTTTGAACGTTTCGCCAGCAATCTGGCAATTAAAACCAAATGAACCCGTACTCATTTTATACAAAACAAATTACAACGCGACTAGAAAAGGATATGCATCTCGATAGCTTTGAATTCTGAAAGGGTCATTTCATTAGTCACACCTCATACTTACATGTCTGCCGACATTAATTATCATTCATATATTCGAATTCGCTTTGTAGGGCTAAAACCAGTGTAAAGATTACCAAGGCAGTCGCTCGTTGAATATTTCCAAGCTCAGTATATTCAGTATATTTAAATAAATTTAGTTAAGACCTTTTCACAGACTGAAGATTTTCAAGAATCAGTTTTGAACAATTTTGAAATAAGCAAAGAAAGATTTTGGCGAGCCATGTTGGTTGTTCACGTCAACTGAATCGCGAATGGAAGAAATTTCCTCCGTCCGGACTTGAACTCTGGTACTGATGGTACTGTCTAATTTGATCGAACTGCTGTATAACGAGAGCACTTGAGTTTTACGGATTAACAGCTTCCAAATCTTGGGGTTACTGTATTAGAAGGTGGGGTAAGTAATTCGAAGTAATTTATAATACTAGGTCGCGTTCCATTGACCATATTCCGGAATAAGAATAAGCGGAATAGCTGTTAGATTTCTCTATACCTTTGGATAGACATTTCTGGAAACTTTCGCTGACAAATGATAATTTAAGAGCCTTTTTGTACTCCAGTAACTCCAAAAAATTCTTATGAGGGATTTCTTGTCATTATTGTATGTATTCTTATTCCAAAATGAGATCGATCGAACGCACCCATATGTTATTCGCTCAAGGAAAGGCGCATTGATTTCTCTTATTTTTGCATTTTCATGGTGCATATCAGTAACTTGATTATTGTATCTCCCTCTTTTTTCCAAATTCGATCCAAGGAGTTTTCAGTTTTCACAAGATCAACATATCAATCGCCATTTTAGATTTTTATCTAGTGTGAACCCCTGCACTTCTCAGTCAGCCTTTTAAACAAATTCCGCAGACGTCTTTGCTTAGGTTTGATCACACGTTTTACAGTCAATTTTGATCCTAATTCACAGCTACGTAACTGTGCTGGGCTTTGTAGAAATGAGATCAATTTATTGAGAACTTCCATCAGTTATATTCTTGAAAACTGTGAAAGTCAATACCAGGAAATAGCTACAGGAATTATCAAATTTTGCAACGAGATCAACAAATGTTAGCCTGTGAACAAGCTCCCAGGTAGGGCATAGGACGAAGACAAAAATCAAGCTCGGTGCGGAGTAAGGGCATTCGCCCGGCTCGTCGATTTTTCTTTTCGCCATATAACCCACTGGGAACCTGTGCACAAGCTAAACAAATTTCTTTTGTTATTCCTTAAGTTTTAATCTAATTTCGCCTTCTTAAATCAATAAATTGACAAGGGAACAGGTGATGAGAAGATAGAAAATCATCAAAAGTGAAAGGATATCGTCGCGATGTAGCACTCAATCTTATTATCAGCATCCAATTTCTCCTTATAGTCTCAGTACATTGTAGAGCAGACGTGTGATGAGACTAAAGAAAACCATCTACTGCAATGCTGTTGGTATATCTGAGTTCTGACTAGAATGCAAATTTGATGTTGACTCTCGACGTTATTCGAGCGGAGGGTGTAGAAGGGCTTGTTTATAATACTAATGGTCTCATTCAAAAGATGCCGCCAAGATGCCCAAACATTTCGGTCACGATTAATTGTAGCCTTAAGTACCATCAAATTCATCGAACGCAAGTTAAGAAGAAATACTGAAAAAAGTCTAAGAGAAAAACTACTTAGACCGCGGGACTTACAAGTTCACTCGAGTTCGGACGGTTGCTATGAAATTCCAAGCTTCATTTCGGGGAATGTGACCGGGAGATGTCCATCAGGCGAAAATATATCATTTTTCTGTCTATTCCAAAACGACAAACAAAACCTATGTTAGTCTAAGAATGTTTGGTTTTATCAACAGCCGTAAAGAAATTCGATTACTCAATAATTTCAATCCAAGACACCTAAAAATCTTTATTCTTTTGAGCCACCCTTACCTATATCACTGAGTACGCTCTTAAACACCACTACCACCCCCCCCCCCTTTCCATGTGATGTTTCAAAGTTTACTTATTAGGTAATGATTGAAGAGCCAATGAAGTTCTAGCACGCGCATTGCTGTTTTGTTCACGTGCATGACATGTGCAGGAAACTTATTTTCAATTACTAGCTCTCCAAGGGAAGTTAGCAATTAGGGTTAGCACTTGAAATTTGTAGAAAATCACCTGCGATGTCAGCCTCTCGAAAGACACCATGCCGCATATTTTGTTCATCTCATAAGATTCAATTCACTTAACTTTGCCACTAATAAAAGTACGAGATAGTATCATTACGTAACATCGTCCAAGCCGTCCCTTTTATTTACATTATTTTCGGGGAAAATGAAAATATCAAAATGTCCGTAATTCCCATGATTTATTAATTGTTGTACTCAGCGATAAAAATGGATAAGGGGGTTAATTTCTAAAGAAACTGCGGTGCTGTGTCGGTGGGGAGTAGAAACGAATGTTTGGTTTGTCATCAGAGTTGATAACGAAAGGCAATATTGTTACAATTGTGTCAATCATTTACTGTTTGCTACCTAGCATGATGTCGTCTTCTTCCTTACCCCACCCTCACCCCCACCCGCCATTGAAACAAAGTGCGACTTTCACTTGGCCTCTGAATCAACAACCGTTTTCTTGAACTCACGCAATTGTGACGCTGACTGAATGAAATCGGGAAAAAGTGCTCCACATATCTAGAGTAACATGCTGACTAACTGAAGACGAAGAAACATTACAGTCAGTGAGGCCAGTTAAGTAGTAAACTTTACTGATAGCCACTGATTTCGTGAGAGCAGTATGCGTGTATCAATCCGACGGTAATTTATTCCGTACTAAGTCCATCTTTACTCACTGAGATGCGAAATCAGTCGAACCCCTGCTGTTTTACGCCGTTTTCCCTTAACATTTCGATCTATTTCGAGATGGGCGTGTGTATTTGTATGTTATATGATGTATTTGTGGTTCTGGGTTTCAGCGAAACGGCTATCAAACGCGAAAGACTCTTATTGAAGGCCATACTGGACAAAATAGATTGTCACGCTTTTCTGCATTGACCATTAATCCGTTACCCTTCCGGCTAGTGTTTGCGCGGACATTATTACCTCATGCGCCATGTTTCGAGTTTAGCTCACAGTTTTTTTGGAGAATTATTATCTTTATTCATTTCCAAGTAATACATCAAAACAGCAATAATTATTGCCAAAAAAGAAAAGAAAAACATGACAGTGCAGATTCATGAATAACTCACCACGCACTGCCTTTTGTCATTTTAATCACCGGCCATGTTTAAACCGTACTTCGTGACTGCAGTTATTTGTTTCAAAAGGCGAGAGAGCCATCCTGCATTACGATAATGGGATAAATGGTATTATGAAAGAAAAGTGGTAGAAAAATATAGGCAATCATACAAGTAGTTAATTTATGGTTATCAGTTTGGTTTAAGTTGAACCATCAACGTCGCCTAGTTACCAACCAAATGAGGTCGCACATCAGTGCCTTGGTTTAATAAGAGAAGATAACAGGCTGTGTTGTTTAGGGTTGCCTTGCTTGTTATGTAATCGAAAAGCAACTTATGGAATTATTTTTTAACCCAGTAGCCGACATCTTTGCATGTAGAAACATACTGTTCATGAGAATAACGCGAACGAAGCGATGATGCTGAGGCAAGTTCTCCCAACTAGTGCAGTGAGAAATGTATGGAGACTAGTCAGGAGAATTGTGATGTGGATGATTGGGGCCTTGGAGGGTATAAAACACTGCTCACTTGTGAAATGGTTCACCATGACCTACCGCTTTTAATTGTTGTTTACCGTTCATTTGTTAATTCCTCAGGTTTATAGACTCTTCTATATAATATTTCGTGCAAAAGGCCTAAAATGAACTTGGAACGCGTTGCCTAGAAAGACAATTCAGCGATAGCAAACACGAAAAAGATACTGATAACCTTTCGATACTCCAGACATTGGCCAATCACGCCGTTTGCACGTGCCGACGAAGCGATCATTCAAGTGCGCATGCTGAATTTTCCAAGAAAAAGAATATTAATTAGCAGCAATATTGATCGACAGCTAACAGCCTCCTCCTTTGCGAAATAATATTTCTGCTTGTACTTACGGAAGCAGGCCCGGAGGGAAAGAAAAAGCGTTTCAATTTCAAGTGTAGGGGCACTTCTCGTGAGGGACTAAATGGGATATTGATAGTTTCAGTACATTGTGCTTTCGCTTATAGCTGGGCTTGCGTCACTAGTCCAATCATTTAATGCCGAGGGGATCCTCTTCGGTTGAACGGTGAAAAATGCTCTCATTTATGGTTAAAATTTAATCAATTTGAGCCTTGACGCTTAGTTTCTAATTCGCTAATACCAAGTTAGACAGTCAAAATGTGGGAAGCTAAGTGTAAGCATAGGTGGGCACTGCCATAACATGTTATGGTACGTTGGGCCAGCCGCTAACTCGGAAGAGAGTAGTTGACGTCTTGGAAAACAACGAGCTGTTTTCAAGTGTCTTGAAATGATCATTTTAAGTTTTCATACATCGCACCCACGCTGGCTGTTAACAAATTTTAAATTTATATTCATTGCGGAAAATTGTTTTTTGTAAAATACGCCTATCTAAACATTGATAAAATCCCTTTGTTTTGTTTTCCATTTTCTTTGGTCATTTCACGATTTCCTGGATTGAATGTCATTCCTAAAAATATGTGGGATCAGTTCGGTGCTGGAAGATCATCTTGGGGGCTACAGAATCAATTGTGATCTGTATTATTAGCTCTCCACTGCCGAGTGCAAACACCTCTAGGCTACACACAATCACTTTATTCTTAGCCTGTGTAGCTGGTGGGACTTTTGGCGAAGGGGTAGTTTAGGCGAACATGCAGGGAAGCCGCGAATAGTTCGAATGAAGGTGATTGAAGGTATCTTCTCGACGCTTACTCCTCTAATGGCGGCTCCGCCGCCAAAACTTTATATTGGCACGCGGACATTGATACCACCAGCTACGCAGGCTACGTTATCCTCAGTGTACCTTTATTATACAGTGAATATTTCTCCTTAATGGGTAAAGCCTTTTAAACCGCCAATTGAAAAAGGGGAAGACAATTTGTTACTGTCAACTCACTCACGAAACAATTGATTCAAACCAAATTTATGCTGTGCATGTGTGCAACCGCTTATTGCAAGAGTATACAAAGGTAACTGGAGATGGCAGCTAGGAAGAGACTGTTAAACTGTTTCCTTAAAATTCGAAGCGTGAGTCATCGATACACCAGTAGACTGTTTACAGGTTCCTATTTGTTCGTGATTGCCGTAGTAGTAGGTTTCGATCGAACCGTGCCGTCGTTTCTAATGGCGAGCGCAACCAGGGGAAAGCGCCAAAATCAGCCACACTGTCAGAGCATCTGCTAGAAGCAGTTCACCGTCTCTAAGGAACCGCTAGTTCGCACAAATATATCAAAGCGCTCTGTGAGAGGACTTTGAATTGAACAGGTGAATGAAATCATATTTCGGATTATTTTCATACCTAGAGTATAAGCAGCAGTTGTTCGCTAATGTAGCAAAGAGACATCGCTGTGGCCGTTCCAATCAGTAGTTCAATAGATCCGCGTCGTCACGTTTTTTTTTTTCAATCTTTTGACAGTGTTGCCGTATTGGTGTCGTGGCAGGTCCTACTCCAGAAGGGGGTAAATCCTGCGTTCATTTTCTCTCCAGACTAAGAAGGAGTATTTTACTGCATTTATCGAACTGAAAATAACACTAAGCGTAATGTAGCGTTCTCCATTCCAGCCTCCCACGCAGACGCTCTTTTGGCTCGCCAGACCGTCTCCTAGGGAGGCTGTCTCCATTGCAGCATTTAAGTCCGCACTTCGGTTTAATCGTTCGAGAGCTTGCGCAGTTCATCGAATTGAGATTCTCAAAATCCTTAAAATCCTCTTTTTCGACGGTAGAGTGTTCTTTAGGCTATTTCTTTTAATTTATAGAACTCCAAAAAGTCCAAAAATAATTGAAGGAGGAGAGAAACTTATGCGAGCCGTGTCACTAAACGATATTTGCTAAAAGTTTACAGCCCATCGAGCGACCGATCGGAACGATGGAACGACCGAGTAATTCACGACTTAAAAATGGCGTTTTTGTTTTTGTTTTATGGAATTAGGGTGTTTGTAAAATTCAGGATCAAATTTCCAGCTTCAATCCTCTAGATTCAAATTCCTTCCTTATCAACCGTTGATCTTATCGTAAGATCATGTATCGGCACTGTAGTATCAAGCACTTGCTGTAGAAATGAGGTTTGTTTGTTGCTATTTCCTAAGTTATAAAAAATGCTGGTAATGTGGTAACTTGTTCCTAAGACGGCTTAGCAAGACATGGACATTGAATGTTTTTCAGCCCAGTTGCAACGGCAACTGCTTGCATTGTCAGTCTTCCACTTTTTCTCGTCGATTCTCATGTAAATATGTCTCACCCCACCCTCCCCCCCCCCCCTCTGCTAAAAGCTACTCCTCCATTTAACGTGTACTTGTTTTGTAAACGAATTTTCACTTCAGCTTCAGCCTCCCACGCCTCTCGATTAACGCAGGTCAGTGTTAATATATTCAGTAGCCTGTATTTCATTCAACTAGTGTAAATCGTGGATGGCGCTATAATCACTATACACAATTATCTTGGTTCTTTCTTTCTGGATTAAATTATACATTATAAAAATATCCAATGCCCTGATCGCCTCACCAAAAAGTCTCTGTATCAGAGAGGTAGGAGATGTTCGCCATGGTCCATGCTTAAAACCTGACAAGTAATATCTTCTGTCCCGTTTCACGAGCAACTGTACAACAAATGTTAAACGTCGAAACTGGCTGCTGGCCACTTTGCATTTCCATTTCATTGATTTTGCAGAATTCGTTCAGCGTTAAGTTGTAACCAGTTAGTGCTTGATTTAAGTGTGGTTTAGATGTTTGCGAACTTCTTGAACAAGACTTTTATGTGGCACGTGAGCTTTCAACACAGGAAGCCCAAGTGCTACACGCGTTTGTGTTGACCGTCAAGTTCGTAATGCTACAATCACGTATACAGTAATTTGAGCGTCATGGCAACCGTTACGTAATTGCGAAATTATAAGATTTTGTATAGGAGAAAAACATTTCCTATTTGAAAGCAAAATTACGAATGACTTGTGAATAAAAATTATCCATCTGAACATCTTAGCTTGGTTATTACAAAGGTCAACAAAATCGCTTGTAGAGTTTGGACGAGTGATAGTAACGAGAACTCTAATAGGAATCGTTTTTTCTGTCCCATAGAAACGGTCTGTTGTAAAACTGAGTGTCCGCTTGCTCTTCTTGAAGAATCTGCTTCCCTTTTTTATTGCAGTTTCCTACCAAACAAGAAAACGAGTTTTCCGCTTTCGTTTACTATCATTTGTGGCTATATAATTTTTATTTAGGGTTACGTGTGCCCTGCAATGCTTAATAATCATCAAAAATTTTAATAACAACCCCCGCAAAATGTAATAAAACTTGACGTAAATGAAATAAAATTTCATAACTTCTTCTTCCCAAGAACTAATAATTCTTTCAACGCAAAGTGTACAAACCAAATGTGATTACTCTCAAATATGACATTTAACGAGCAATAATACGATTGTTCCTTGGGCAAACGTATCAGTTTTGTCTTTTAGTGATTATAATGTAAATTAGCTGTAGAAACATGAAATGTTATTAGAAGTAATATGTCAGTACTGCCCTATTTTTGCAGTTAAGTATCTCAAGCTTTGTGTAACGTCTTTGTAATTATAAGTAACCAATTTAATGTGCTGTAAGTAACAAGCAATAGTTTGGAAGGGATGTCAGTAAGCAATGTAGCTTACTGTACTGAAGTAAGTAGAGTATAATTTGTATATTTATTAAAAAAAATCAAATTAAAATTACTAAAAAATGCAAAAAAAAAAACTTTGAATGTATATATACGTCATTTGAGATTACTGAGTATCATAAAGAAGCCATGAAGAAAAAACGTGGGAACTGAAAAAATACTGTTCACACCAGCACCCAATTCCAGGGACGGTGATCGAGTACTACCCTTGAAGCTAATGCGCGCATGTTACTAAAGCTCGCATCATCAGTGTGCGCGTGAGCTTAAAACACTAGGCCAGACACCTTAAACGGGATCCATGAGTAATTACTTAAAGATTTTCATAGAATAAAATGATAAAATGTCTTTCTGCGTATCTCAATAAAATTTTCTGGCGTTAACGTCCTTCATTTTGGCTCCAAATTCTGAATCCTTTACTTGAGTACTGCAGCACCTCTGGTCAGTTCCAATCTTTTAGTACCTTATTACTTCAAGTTTTCAAGCTCTAATAATAGTAATAATACACATTCTCCTCACAGTTTAGCATGATATTATTTGGGAGAATGTGGTGATCATTCCATTGGTTCTCATTAACCTCTATGTTTAATTTGGAGATTTGACGGGATGATATCTCTCGACACTCTAAATTTTCTTAATTTTTCAGAAAAGTTATGATAAACACCTTTTAAATTCATTTATATTTTTGGTTCATCAGATCTTTTACAGATCCTGCGTATACTTGCAGCATTTTTGTTTGCGGTCCCTTGCTCATTGCGTTTTTATAGGAGGTTCTTTTCAACATAAACTTTTATTCCGTCAGTTTTAAAAGAGCATTATTTTCTGTAGAAAGTTAAACAACTTATCGACATGTTTGCCGTGGAACCGCAGTCTGAATGAAACTCCCCCGACTCCCCGCCCCTCCCCTCCCCTTTCAGGTGAACCTCTACCCAAGATCCTTTGCATGAATAACAATCCAACATGGCCGCGAAATTTTTACCGGGGTATTTTCAGTATTTTGCTTCAAGTATGTTCCAATTTCAGTGCCAGATTCCGTTTCCTAAACTTGGTTTAGACGCATTTGAAATGTAATATGCAAAGCTGCATTATCTTGATCTTCTTTGCAGGCTTTTGAAGATCCTGGCCTTGTAAATTTGCGTGCAAGTCAACTTGTTGTGCTTTACACGTTACGCGAATGTGAACATGTTTTGAGGTAAGCTGGCTCTTTCATTAATCTGACCTGCGATCAGGCGTTCTCTTTTGGGGGGGAGCCCGCCAACTCTCGCGCTGTCACACTTTCGCACTCCCCCGAAAAAAAGAACACCTGATCGCAGGTTATTGTAAATCAGAAGGACGAGGCTTACAGATTCCCTCAGCGGCTGTGTACATTAAAATAGGAGAGAGTATGGCTTGATTTCCGCATGCGCTGGTCCCACTTGACATTCAACTTAAAACCTGGTCTTGCAGACCCATAGTCTTCAGGACCTGAACAATCAATGGAATTGATGATCAATGAAATCGATAACAATCGATATCAATTAATTGATTGATATTAATAGGCGATAAACAATCAAATGCATAAGATTTTGTGATTTTTGATTGTCATCGATTATCAATTTCATTGTTAATCGATTTTCATCAAATGGCGATGTTAATGAATCAATTAACTGTTATCACGTTTCATTTGATAATTTATGAATAGTACCTTAAGGTGTTCAATTTCAAAGATACGAGCTTTCTTATTTGCTACATTTATTGAATCATCAAAACTTCTACAGAATAGATTAAAACAAATTTTTGAGAAAAATTGAAAAGAAATCCAATAAAAACCTCTAGGAACAGACAATAGCTACCACCCATATTGTCTGTAGGTTATAATACGAACTGTGTGTTCTGTTAGGTTTCTTATAAACGATAGATCAACTATTTGAAACACACTCTTGATGTGCAAACATTGACAGTACGTGTTTGAAATAACTTGACAAGGAAAATGTTCTCTCCAATCACTAATGATCGATGAAAATAAAACATCTTAATGTGACTATCGATTGGGTGATACCAATCGATGTCAATTAACTAAGCAATGATTGATATTGCTTGTTCAACTGGGTTTTCCAATCATTGATCTTCATCGATTGTTCAGGTCCTGAGTCTTTCAAACATTCAACCAAGCTAGAGTTTACGATAAAAAAGCAACTTAGGGTTACGTGCCGCCAAAGCAAACTACCAACTGGCTAGTATGACAATGCCTTGTTCTTTATAATGAATATGATAATGATAATGATGATGATGATGATAATAATAATAATAATAATTAATAATAATAATAATAAACTTTATTAAAATCTCCTTAGAAAACCTATTTACAAATCTTCACCTATTTACAAATAATATTAATATATGACCAATTCACTTTCCAACATTGTAGACTAAAATTTTGATGAAATAATAATAATAATAATAACAATAATAATAATAAGTCTTTAATGATCTTCAAAAGATAAAAATACATATCTTAAGTTACAAATAATAACAATAAAAATAGATTAGATTAAATAAATAAATTTAATAGATTAAAATATGTTAAAATGTATAAAAATCCAAAGCCCATCTACCTCATCTATTATTTTTTACAAGTTCACAAAGACATACTGAAATACGAGTCTATAAACAAACAATAGTTTGAAGCATCCAGTCTTTACCTTAGGGTACATAAAAGTATTTCTCCTCAAGGAGTAGTTCGTGTGCTTCACATTCGGTAAACTTTCTTGTAACAGAGAGTTCTTACAAGAGGCCTTTATAAAAATCTGAATTTCCCCATTTTCAAGTACAGTTGTTCCCTGATATCTACTTCCTTTGAAAAATACTTGTGCGTTTATAGCAGCGGTCTAAAACAATGTTGAATAGTATGCAAAGCGGCAGTAGATGCTCCATATACCAATAAACCATAGTTAAAATTAGACATTACAATTGTCTGGAATAAATGATCCAGCTCATGCTGATGGTAACCTTCTTTTCTAAGGGTTCTAACCACATGTGGGCACTTATTGGACTTAACTAGCTTTTCTTACACGTGGCTCATGAATTTACAATTATCTTGAAACGTAGCTCCTAATATCTTGAGTTTACTACATTGTGGAATGTCAGGCACCTCTTACAATGGAACCTTAAATTCATTTTTACGGACAGTAAGTTTGGATTTCGAATATTCTCTGAGCAGCGTAGGAAAATTGCATAGAGACATAGATGACATAGAGAGCTAAATAACTGAATTCTGATTGGTTGAGACGATAGGGCATTTCTTCTTAATTTTCCTTTCACCAAGGGCAAAATTACTGACTCCTGATTGGTGGAGTGGTGAAAATGAGCATGCCATTTCTACATTTAGTTGGTTTCTTCAATTTGTGCCCAACAACAACAAGTTCTTTCAGGTTCTCTGAAGTTTGACTTTTTAAGGCAGGTTGTTTGTGCCATACATGGAAATCAAGTACTATGGCTAAAAGGAAATTCTTAAAGGTGTATTTCCATGTCTTAATTACATGTCTGTACAAGAAACATCATAAGATTATTTGTGTCAAAAGCTAAAAACTTAAATCGGTTTTGTTTGGATGAAAAACTGAAATTATTCGTGGTGACCAAGTGCTTTCACCTCTATCGCTACGGCTTTTTCCAAATAAGCAAAACCAAACATGATAGTACCCTTTTGATGGCAGGACGGAGCAGGTCAAATTCAGTGGAAGAAATTACTCTGCAAGTTCCTTCTTTGTACTCACCGTTGGCTATTTTCATCAAGCATCCTTTGACAGTGGACATGAATGTTTACTAGTACACATCGCTCCAACGCAGACACAAGCACAGTAGGCTGTTACAGCGGAGTCATGTTAATGAGCAAAAGTTGGTTCCTGTAAAACTAACAAAGGTTTGCTAACTGTGGTCTCAGGTAAGACAATTGTGAAATACTAATTACACAAAAAGTTCTTTGTTTTCTTGTCTCAAAACTCAATGTGCTCGACTCAAACCTCGATACTCAAAGCTTTCGAGTTTCGAGGATCGAGGAAGTCCAAGTTTCAAGGGACCAGCTGCCAACTTACATTTGCATGGTACTGTAGGTGCTGTATGCTATGGTAACCTCAATAGCTTGCTTACCATCAGTAACTTGCTTACCAGTCATTGTGCATTGATTTAATACCATTATCGTTGTATCAACTGAGAAAGTGGTACTATGTAATACTGCTTTGTCAAAAATAAAGTGCTGAAAAGTGCTGCAAACCAGTGCCAGCCACCTTAATTTTTTATTGACTGTGGGAACACTAGCTTTACTCGGGGTTGATGATGTCTACCCAGGAACTGAGAACAGTGTGTCAGTGTGTCAGTCATTCTTTCTATTTTTCAGGTTTTTGCTTGGACCATCTGAGTGTATTAGTTTGGTCATTGTCAACATTTTGGTTGAAATTATCTCTTGTATGTCCACGGAATCCAACGGTGAGTCTCTCGCTTTTTTCTTTTTTAAATTTATGACTTTTTGGAACAAAAACTTTCCCAACAATTAATGAAATCCAAGGAAGATCAATGTCTTGCAAATTCAAAACACGGTCAATAGATCAGACTGATCTAAACAATATAGAGAAAATATTTAGCTCCTTCAACACAAACCTTACAGTTATAGAATCAAAAAACACATGGACTTTAGCTCTCTACTGCAAGTTGCATTGTATTAGTAAGAAGTTTCAGCGGTAAAAAAGAAACAAATCCTTTACATGTAAATCATCATAATAACCAGCTGCAAATGCACAAGAAGGTAAATTAGTCAAAGGACTGAGATGGCATGTATGTTGTTAACAGACTTTTAAAATCAATTTACGAGTACCCTAATCTTGCAGAGAAATTAGTGATTAGGAAAGATCCTCTGTCCTATTTTGAGTCCCATGAAGTGGGGGTTGGGGTATTAAACAGAGGGAGTACCCATCCCATATCTTTTCGTGCAGCTTTATAGATTAAGATGTCGTACAAGAGGTTTAACTGAATCCTTATCTTTCTCCAAGGACATACATGTATAAAATGCTAACAGCTTGGAACAAAGAAGCCATCAGAATCAACACAAAATACTTTTCAATGGTGAGTCTCCTGGTTTTTTTTTTTTATTTTTTTTTTTTATTTTTATTTTTTTTTTATTTATGATGTTTTGGAAGGAAAACAAATTTATGCTGCAATTCCAGTGACTCTCTCCACAACAGCCACCTACACTCAGAATTTTGTGGTTGGCAGAGACGTTGACATTGTGGGGAGGAAGATGAATACAGTATATGGATATAAATATGTAAAACATGAAAAAATATATAAATGTCATCTGTCAACTTGGGCTATATTGGCGGGCTCAACTCTATTATTTAACAATTATTCCATGAGCGCGCGTTGGATATGAGATGATAGATAGCCAACGAGGTGTGTAGCACCGAGTTGGCTATAATCATCTCACATCCAACAAGCGCAAGTGGAATAATTGTTTTATTAAAAACAATCAAGAAATATTGCTAGATCTTACAGATTTTGCTGTGCAAAAACAACCAGAAGACAATTTAATGGTTACCATTTCTCGGCCATGGTATAATGGCTCATATACCATGGCCGCTAAGCCAATCAAATCCCTCAAATTGCATTATACAATGATTCAGTTTTTAATAAAGTGTAGTATCTTGTACAGTGTAGTGTCTTAGTAGTTTGTACTTTTCATTTTCTTGTGTTCATCTTGCTCCGCCTTGTCTAGCTGTATTCATTTGTGGGGCAAGAGAGCCAATACTTGTGTTATTTTTTGAAAAATAAACATTGATTTTAAAATTGAAAAAAAATATACATTGATTGATCGGTGCAGTACATGTCTGCTCCCATATTTTGCTTAGTGTACTATCTGTGAGGAAAAAAAGATAATCATTATACTTGCACTGTAATTTGGTTTAGTTTTCACTTATCTTTTTTTACAAGATTTTGTGGGAAAGAATTTGGTTTAGTTTTCACTTATCTTTTTTTACAAGATTTTGTGGGAAAGAAAACTTTTTTAGTTGTAATCATGTGATTGTGAGTACTCACAATAAATTTCCTAAAATATGATATGTCCCAGCAATCTTTATGGTGCATGTGTATTGGCCGTCATGTTTTAAGGGGTGAATCAAAGCTTATTCTGCATTTATGAAGATTTGTTCTAATGGATCTTTTATACTTGTACCAGTGATAGTACTTCATTTGAAACAGTAAAATAATGAATAAATGTTGTGTAACCGTCTTACTTTGTTTGCAGGAGACACAGTCAGGAGGAACATTGAAAAGTTTTATTCACCTCTGTCCTGATCCTTGGTAAGAATTAAAACTTAACCTTCATAAATAAGTTTATTACATGTAGACTATAACATTATATTGTGCAGTTCCAGAAAAAATCCATACCCACCCCAAGGAAGGTCATTGGAAATTCCTAGGGGGAGGGGGGTCTTAAAAGCCAAAATTTTAGAAGCAAAGTACGAAGCTAAACTGGAATTTCCTGGGAGGAGGGGGGGGGGGTGCAAAACAAAACCTTCCATGGGGGGAGTATGGATATTTTCTGGAACAGCGCATTTAAAATCAATGCTGTATTTGCAATCTCTGGGTTTCTCTCAGCATTTGTAGAGGCACACAAGTTGACAGTATTTAAGGCATACTCTTGCAAAGTTTGCCATTTTGAAAATGATGCAAAAAGATGCCAAAATAATTTAGTGTTTGTATAAAGACCTTGACAATAGATGTACTTGAGATTTTGACAAGGCCAAACACCACATTAACATGCTAAGGCATGCATTCCATTTATTTATTTATTATTAATATTCTTTCTTCCAATACAGCCACCCCTCAATGGGGAGGATTATTGGCCAGGCAGTCAGCAGATGTTTACGAAATTATTTGAAATATGATTTCTAAACAAATCTATAGTATTTGAAGCCTTCATAAATACAGATTCAGGTAAAGCATTCCATTGATTGTAAAAAGAGAATCTGTGGTATTCTGAGTAGGGTTTGATAGTTGTGAATGTCAGTGCTTTTTTGTGCCCTTCATTCATTCTCTTTGGCAATATATTGTGGGAAAACTAAGATAGGGACAATGTCTTGATCACAAGTATTCCCCACAAAGGTCTCCTGTAATATTTTCCGCCACTCTTCATGGGTGTACTTCAGTTGCCATTATGCTCAGGGTGAATTTAAAAGTTTGTTCTGCATTTTGCAAAGATTTGTTCTAATTGTTGTTTATTTCAAATCGAGATTTAAAGCACTTGAACCAGTGATGGTACTTCGTTTGAAACATTAACTACAGTTGTGTAATTTTCTTTACTTTGTTTACAGATCAGAGTCAGGAGACACATTCAGGAGGAATCTCAGAATGTTTTGTTTTTCTCTGATCCTTGGTAAGAATTTAAACTTGAACTTTGGAAGCCTTAATCAAAATACAGTGGAACACCAACTATAACGGCAAATGTTCACGTATCCCAAGGAAAACTTTTTACAGTCTGATATTTGTAATACTATCCGACAATTTATAGGAGAAAGAGAATGAAAGTAGTTTAAATCCCTTGAATTTATTGAATAACTGCATAGTGCATTAATTATAAGAAGGTCCAGTGGAAAGGGGGCTATAAATGATGATTTGGTCTTGGAATCCAAATTTTACTAAATTTGTTCTGTAGGCTCTAACTTTTGTTAAGTGACAGTCAAGAGAGGAAATCATTTTGAGCATCACCCAAAGGACAAAGTGGAGCAAATATTCCTTCCCTCAAAGTCTTTGATGCTTGCTCCTGGCATCTCAGTAAAGCTCCAACCCCCAAAGGACAATTAATATTTGTGAGATGGATCATAACATACATGTTTGGATTGTTGCTAAGCAAGGTTGCTATGTGTGATCACAGTGTCTACATGTACAACAGCACAAGGAAATTACAAAATCGAAAATCGATTTAATTTGTATAACGTAGCACCACAAAGTCACTGCCGTGCTTATCAAAAAACAAATAGGACTGATAAAAAATGTGTGAATTAAAATAGATTGAGTTCGTAGTGATTGGCAGATTTTCTTGACATAATCAATGCCGATTGATGGATTGCAAAAATCTGATTGAGAATGTGGTATTATTTAAAGTGACACAGCCATACTTAAAAAAGGAATAATCTGAGTGCTCCTATCAGGATTACTAGTTCGGATGCTCTACCACTGAGCTACAGGAGACTCGTAGGAGCTAAGCCATTGAACAACAAGGTTCATGGGACAAACATCCTGCATACTGCTATGATTGGAATGTCATGTGTGGCATATGTGCAGGACACACATCAACAGAATTGATTAAACATAATTATTCAGTTGCCTTTGCTTGTGTCCTTTTCGCCTCATTGCCAATTGCAAGCTGTTATTGAAAGGAGCCTATTATTTTTTCTGTTGTTTGTGTCTTCTTGACCTCGATACGATGGTGAATTTCAATATTTCGTCTTATTGCTGTTTTGCTGTTTATTATGCAGTACAAGGTGACTCTAACTTCTGATTGAGTCTTATGTCAAGAAATCCATGTTAATGAGATTCATGAACTGTATGATAGACATCACAAGGTGTCCCCTAACCTTAATTCTTACTAAAACAGACAGACAGACAGACAGACAGACACCTTTATTTAGTTATAAAGCTCAGGGTAGTCCCTTCAGGAGCTTTTAAAAGCACTCTGCTATCAATAGGAGCCCTGAGCACAAACACAAATAATTCTGTCAACCATGAAGACAAATGAAAATGACAAAAAGGTCTGTCTTATATAAAGTACCCAAATTCAGGGTTAGGTGCATTTCTGGACATAAGTGGAGTCTATGGATGAAATCCTAAAGTACTACATAAATATAATGTTGATGAACTGCTTTTTACTGCAGATATGGCACAGGCGACACTCTTATGATCAAGGTTGCCAGCTCCATCAACTCTCAGCCTGTAGCAAATGGATTCCCTGCCCCACCCCCCAGTGTGTCTGCTGGTAATGCACCCTCTGCTATGGTGTACAGGAATCCAGCAGTTAATGCTGAACTACCTGAGGTCAACGAACCTGAGAAGCCTCTTAATGGAGGTGAGGCAAAGTACTTAACAATAAATTATTAGGTTATGAGCTCCAAATTTCTATCGCATGATAGTTGATGAGGGCAAAGCCCGAATCGACTATCACGCATAGAAACCGAGAGCGAATAATCTAATTGTTTTAGTATAAATCTACATGTACTAGTTGTTCAAAACTTAACAACAAGACAGGTTTACGTTTTTATTGAATAATATAAATAGGTCAGGCCACGCTCTACTCACTATTTACAACATAATAGATAGTGAGTAGCGTAGCCAATAAGGGAACAGCATTCGTGATAGAACGCTTGTAGATTTATACTAATTAACAAATAGAATGACACTTCCCCCTTAATGCAGGTTAAACATGTCTGCTGTCAAATTTGCTCGTTTATTGAGTGTTTTTAAACGTGTTTTAAGATCGATGTAGTAAAAACCTACAAATGCGATTCTAGCATTTTTCCAGGTTAGCCTAAAAAGGTTCTTATATATTTGATGTCTACTGAGAATGTACATTGTAAGCTGCAGCGTGTAATTAGACTCTAATAAGTTTTTATTTTCTTAAGAGGAAAAGGTACTTGTTACTGGTCCAACAACTAGTTTTGTGTGGGTGTGGTCCCTTCCTTATGTACCATGTATGTGTAATTATGTCTTTTAAGAGTACATTCTGAGCAAATACAAAACCCGTTCTAGGTCCAGTGTGTAAAGAATAGTACAGGACTGATGAGTGTTTGTGCCGACACGAAGATCAGACTTGCACCTTGCGCATTCATTGAAAAAAGCTGCAAACCTGCTAGGCATTTGTGTATGCCTTCACATAACCTTTTGTCTATACCAGAGGAATTTTAGCAGGTTTTGATTGTTTTCATAAGTACTTGGTAATCCCCCTCAAACTGTCTTTCGTAATTGTATCCATTAAGTGATTAAAAAGAACTGTTTCCTGTCTCTGTTACAAAACAATGCTACGTCTTCCTGCAATCCCAGGACGCACGTTATGTAGTGTAAATTCCAAGTCCACAATGGCCGTTTACAAATCGTGTTCTTCAGGTGTTGGTGACTCCACAGACGTCAGTAGCAGAGATGTTCAACCTACTGTCGTTCCAATGCCTCCTCCATATTCTCAGGTCCAGGCTTCTCCCGGTCAGGTGCTGTTGTTTGACAGGGGACTGATGGAAGCTGTGACAAATGCACAGAACTTTGTTGCTCAAACTTTCGCTGGAGCAAGAATCCTGAAAAACCATAATGTAAGTTACTCCTCTGTATAAAAGATATTGCCCAAGAGAGATCGCAGGATGGAATCTCAGTTGCACCCCCAATCAAGGTCATTAATTTGCTGGTAAAATCATGTTGGCTATGGTCAGCATGAAATAGTTGTAACAGCATTCCAAAGTAGTGGGGGATGTAAAGATGGTAGCATTCTTTTTTACTATTTTGTAATTTGTAGATTATCTTACTTTGAGGGAGTTAGGTCACAATTGAAACGAAAGTTCTGTTCCTTTCTCCTGCCCCCCCCCCCCCCCCCCCCGCCACTCACCCTTGATTTATTTGTTATTAGTTAATATATGTTTAACTTCGTTATTTTCTCTTGTTATCATTGTAATTGTTGAGGCGAATGCATTAAACTCAATGAATATGAATATATGAAACATGATCTACGGATGAAGAATAAGATTAAATAGAAGAAAGATCCTCACAGTTAGTACACAACTTAAGCAGTTACAAAAAGAAAGCCTGAATTTGGTCAAGTTGTGTACTAACTGCGAGGATCTTTCTTCTATTTAATCATCAAACTATTTTTGTTACTGAGCATAATTATGTTCTGCGCATCTCGAGATACTCGGGTTTCCTATGGGTTGTGCCTACTGATACAGGGATATTTTTGTGTGGTTAAAAACTATGCGGAGAAAGCAGAACTAAGCAAGTGCTTTTGGTATCCAAAAAGAAAATTTGGGGCCACCATGCATTTTTCAGAGATAATAAAGCTTCAATTTGGGAAAAACACCATACATTGCTTTGTATTTTACTGTCACGTTTACTTATCTCTCAAAAATGCATGGTTACCCCCAATTTTCTTTTTGGATTCCAATAGCCCTTGTTGAGATCTGCTTTCCCCGCATAGTCATAAACCACACTAAAATACTTCTTTATTAGTAGGCACCGTCCTTAAAGAAGCCACATCATTTTTCGAGAGAGGAGAGAATGTACTTGCCTTGGGTTGGTCTGGCATGTTTGCATTCTTTCATCTTTGATGTTGATTTCTTACATGTCCTACTCTCTTTAACTAAAGTCTGTAACTGCAGCCATTGTGTATTGACGAAAGTGTGTTTTATGGCCGATCTGGACTTGCCCAGGTCGCTCGTTTTTTGTCAAAGTCGAAAGAGGATTTTTTTGTCATCGGCGATACGAACATCTTCCGTCACGTGGTTCCAGCCGCTATTTTGATTCAGTCACGCTAATCGCGTGAAACGAGTCACTTGAATTAATTCTATGGCGGATCTTTCCCAGCTCACAAGCTTTCTTTTTATGTGAAAGCTGGGATGCTGATATTTACAAAAAATCAGTCCAAAACTAATGAAACACCTCAGTTCGTTTCAAAAGTTTCTAAGAAACAATTCTGCTCCAACGGGCCGGTGTGACGCGTTTCATTTGATGTCGACTTTTTGTGCATTTTCCTTCCCATTAACGCCTCTGTCGCAAATGGAGGTTGGGTGCCCAGGAGCCAGGGGCTGGTACCGACAACCCAAACCCAGGTAGGCAGAACACCCCATAAGCCTGCCCTACCCACAACCCAGCCACGAGCCCCGCCCGCAACCCAGCCCCAACCCTAGCACCCGTCACACTGAGACTAGAAGCTCAGTGAAAAAACAATAAGTACATAAGAGAACGAACTAACCCTAACCCTAACCAACCCCCAACACCAATCCCCAACAATAACATGGTAACACTACTGGGAGGGAAGGGAGGGAAAGAAAAGCCCAACAAAACGCGATAAACTAGCCACGCCACGAAAAACGCTGAGTAGAGTAAATTTCCGAGCACGTGCAAAGGAGCACGCCTAAACTGCAAGAGAATACCGCTGGCCACGCAACTGCCTGCAGACCTGAACCAGGCCCCAAACAGTAATGTAACAACAAATACCCAAACGCTAATGTGCTACCCGTGCTCAAACTATACGCCAATAAACGCTAACGCCTCGCTACGCCACGCCACCAAGGAGCAAACTTGCTCCAAGTCGTTAACTAAGTTAAATTACATTTAACCCTATAATAATGTCAATTGAAATCATGTAAGGCTTAAGCTTACCCATAAATTCCAAGTACCCTTCAACTTGAAACACTAATTTTGGCTTTGTTTTTGTTTTTC
The DNA here is from genome assembly GCF_977016875.1 of Pavona decussata. NCBI lineage: Eukaryota > Metazoa > Cnidaria > Anthozoa > Scleractinia > Agariciidae > Pavona > Pavona decussata. Next base: position 493,734 of record NW_028145470.1, on the reverse strand, counting down.
CAGGGAGTTCTTCACTTCCAGGGGAAAACCGAGGGTTTGAGTTGGTCGTACATCTTTGGACAGCTTGAGCGAAACAGGACTGCTCTGAAAATTGTGGACTACAGCGTTAGTCAGACTACTCTGGAACAGGTAAACACTGGGTCACTGTGCATATTAGTATAAGATGGTATCCTGTGGCTCATGCATGGCACCTTTGACATGAACATCGGTGATTTCCTTGTTTTCTGTCGTTATTTCCAAATATTTGGCCTCAATTGTTTCTCTCCCGTTGTAAATATATATATATGGGTACTAATGAATCGTTAGTGAAATCTGTTGGATAGGATACCCTTGTAATGGATAGGCATCCCATTCAGAGAAGAATAGTAATACTCCTAGTTGCTTTATCAATCCGAATTGCATGGGTTGCCTGTGTTCCTAGCTCGCCTCCACCTACCTTGATACTGTATTACCAACTTAACAGACAGAACACATCTGCGTCTCCTTTACAGTGTCTAATTTGGGCATACTGTAGTCAGATTTAAGAGCTGTGTGGAAATGCTAAAAAAGGCCCCTTACTGATTCAACCAACCTGTTAATAGAGACTCTATCAGTCATATCTCTCTCAGGTTCTCTTAATTCTTGAAAACACGAAAAGAAAGTGCACTTCCCTGATAAAATGTTAGTCTGAGCTTCTAAAAAGCCATGTCACGAGCAATGTTACCAAAGTCCAAGTAATACGTACGGGAAACATTTTCTTTCAACTTGTCGCACAACAATGTTGCAAGTGCAAGTTGTGATTGTTTGTTGCCCGTATTACCACCTCCGCGTATTACCGTATTACCACCTCATGTTGCAGAAACTAGACGCTGTTTCTACTTTCTGCAACACGAAAATTTCTTGCGCGCGGATGTTGTAATACGGGCAACAAACAATCACAACATGCAATTCAACATTGTTGCTCGACAAGTCAGTGAAAGAAAACATTGCCCGTATTACTTGGCCTTAACAATGTCTGTATACCTTTGACAGGTTTTCATTAACTTCGCTAAAGAACAGCATGCAGAGGAACGGACGTCTGTGAAGAGGACATGTGGATGCATGCCTTGTTAACTGAACACAAGAATAGCTTTGAAACTGTTGAAGTATTTATTCGATTTAGGAATTACCTCTCGGGAAAATGATAATTTCCTATCAGTTTGTGTAACTTATTTAGTTTCCTAGCAAAAGAAAACGGAACATTCCATTGGATAAATTAAGTACTGCAAACGTTTTTGTCCTACTTCGATTGTATGTTTTGCATGAGTTATTATCCCATGTAATTTTCATGGTTATATATTACGTTTTGCGAAATGCTACTCAAGTGTAACAATATGGTGCGGATGGTTCGCAACAGAATCGCGGTCAACTGTGAGGATTTTGCGTATTTTCCGCTACTGGAAAAATAAACTTTTGGACTGAAACAGTACGATTTGCATTGGAAAAGTAACGTTTTGGACTCAAAACGCTAGGATTTGTACAAAAAAGTAACGTTTGGACTGAAACAGTAGGATTTGCACTGGAAAAGTCACGTTTTGGACTCAAAACGGAAGGATTTGTACGAAAAAGTAACGTTTTGGACTGAAACTGTACGATTTGCACAGGAAAAGTAACGTTTTGGACTCAAAGCGGTAGGATTTGTACAAAAAAGTAACGTTTTGGACTGAAACAGTACGATTTGCACAGGAAAAGTCACGTTTTGGACCTAAAACGGTAGGATTTGTGCAAAAAAATAACGTTTTGGAATCGAAACAGTACGATTTGTATGAAAAAGTAACGTTTTGGACTGTAACAGTACGATTTTTACGTAAAAAAACGTTTTGGGCACAATGCGATAGGATTTGTACGAAATAGTTACGTTTTGGACTCAAATTCGCTGGTTTAGAATGAGAACTTAACAAATTCTCCAAATTCGCGTAAACTTAGTGGCCTCCATCGCCCTTCCAAAATCGCATAATTAATTTATTTTGAAAGTTTTCTAAGGGTATTTCACACTGAAATTTCATTTAGTTATCACAAGAACTGCAAAGAAAGCAATGAACTAATGAGATAGTCTGAAATGTCAGCCGTCTCCTCCCCCTAACCCACAGGGGGCGCGGGAGAGAGAGACGTCTGAATTCCGAGCGTTATAATGCCGTCCGGTGACGTCACGTACTTTTGCGAATATGGTAGGTAGTTTTTGATTGGTTCTTACCTAATTGAAATAGATAACCGTTTCCTATTGGTCGAACTTGCGAAAACAGATATTTCATTTCGGCGGCGAATATAAAGTGTTGACAGGCCAGCCACAACTCGTAAGTTCATGGTGTGAAAAGTGACTTCTCGAGTATCTCTCTTAAGGACTTTCCTTTTTGGTATGAGATACGTGGGAGGCTCTTTCAATATTTCTCGAGCCAATGGTTGGTTTCAAGGTGTTTTTGAGGTTAATTAGACAGCGCTGGGTGGTAAGTTGTGAAGAAGAGAAGAATTTTATTTTGCACTTTCTCGTTTTGTTATAAAGCCGACTTCCGTTCAGTGAATTTAATCTCAGAGGTTATTTTTCAATTGTGTTGTGTTATTTCAATTGTGTTGATAGCCTCTTGCCTGAAGGCGCGTTTTGAAGTTGGTGGTATTGCAATAGAATGATTTCACTGAGCAGTTGGTTCTCAGAAGTCTCAGCGATTCTACAATCAAGCGGGAATCCTTGACATTCGCACGCACTTTAAACCTACAGAGACTTTCCAGTACACATTTTTCTTCCTGCCACCCACCGGGGTCAGAAAAGGACTCATAAAAAATGAAGCCCTGAAACTTCTTCGAAACAACTCCTCTGCAAAATCATTCTATTACAACATCATCCACTTCAAAACGCACTTTTGGGCTAGAGGCTACCCCACAATCTTATTGAAAAAATAACCTCCGATTTTCACTGAACGGAAGTCGGCTTTACAACAAAACAATAAAGTGCGAAACAAAATTCTTTCTTTTGTCACAACTTACCACCCGGCGTTGCCTAACCTCAAAAACATCTTGAGGACCAAATGACTTTTATTCAAAACCAACAATTGCTTCGAGTAGTATTCTGAAGGACCTACTCTTATTTCATACAAAAAAAAAACAGTCAATAAAAGCAAAACCATAACGAGAAGTCACATTTCATACCACTATACCACGAGCTTTAATAGGAGACGTGTCTGGGCTGTCAACACTTTATTTACTATATAACAATTATCGGAACATTTTTCAATTCATCTTCGGTGAAAAATGAAGTGCGATCCCGTACATGCATTCTTGATGCTTTGTCTTCAAATTTTACGACTCAAAAAACGTACACAACCTCTTACATTATGCATGCTGCAATGCCCGCCGCGCGCTTCCATGACTCGTGGCCGCCATTTTGTTTAAAAGGTTTTTATTTATGCAAAATTGCATAAATTACTGTGTGACGTCAACGGACGACATTATAACGCTCGGAATTCAGACGCCTCTCTCTCCCGCGCCCCCTGTGGGTTAGGGGGAGGAGACGGCTGACATTTCAGACTACTAATGAGACCTCGACGTGAAAACGTGTAACCAAGGTAAGCACGAGAAACGTGCAACCGGTGTTAAGCGCGGGAAAACACAAAACCGGTGTTTTGATATTGTTCTTGCCGACGTTGTATTTGTCTCGAGTTCTAATTAGTTTATAACGCTTTCTTGTGAGAGACAACACAAAAGCTGAAAAGCCGTTCAAGTTGATGCAAAACTTTTGCTTTTTTCGCTTTTGTCTTTAAAATCATAAGTCTTTCATCGGTTACATGTTGAGTTATTAGCTCTATATTTTCTTCTCTAGTTCTGTTTCTTTTGAAAGCTTATATAATGCAAATAAAATAATTTGAAAATAAAGTGGATTAACGTGTCTTTCCTGCTGATGTGAACAAACAAGAGAGGACCCCTTGATCCTCTCTTGGAACAAACAGTTCGTCTCGTGGATCGTGGAGCGAGACACGAGATGAACGCGCGGGACAACCTTTCGCTTCAAGTCTCCCAGTCTGATTTCAGACGCATGCGCGTATTGCTTTTACTGGCTCGGGGAACTATGAAGTAAAAGTGGCTTCTCTAACCTGTAGCATACGAGCGATGGTTGGGTGTGTTTTATTTAGAGATTTTCCGAATGTGAAGAGATTAGAATGTGCTCCTCTTGAGTATTGAAAGAAATAGACACACACCAAGAAGTGGTATGTCAAACAGACACTGCAGGGAAGTAAAGTCCGCTAGGTGGTGGTCGGTAGATCGTAAAATGTTCGAAATAAGATTAGTTACAGATAATAGACCTTCTGCAAAGATGTCATAATTAAAACCAGTGAAGAAGCCGTATCAATGGTATAGAGACCGTCAGGAGATAAAACTGATGAAAATCCCAGATGATTAATAGATCTTAAAGACACTAAAAATATTCTTGAGCGATTGCAAAGAAGTCATAAAGAGGCCGTTAATGAGATTTCAAAAAAAAACATCGCACAGAATGTAAAGAAAAAAATAAAATGTATTGTATAGAAATCACAAGAAAGGCGAAGAGTCTCAGATAAGACTGAGATCGGAAAGAGGTAGTAAAGAAATGTAAAATAATAATAATAATAATTATTATAATAATAATAATAATAATAATAATAATAATAAAATGATCTCTTTATTAAAATATTCCAAGCAAAATTGATATTTACAAGTTAAAAGTAGAAAAAAGAACTATTAAAAACCTATTTACAATTAATTTCGATTAAAAAAGAGAGTATTTTGAAGCACAACAGAGCTATTTTCAAGCACAATTTTTTAAAAAACACTTAAAATAATAAATTAAAAAAACAAAAAGTCATTCTTGTGACCAATTTGCTTTCCACTATTCAAAGACTAAAATTTTGATGAAATAAAATAATAATAATAATAATAATAATAATAATAATAATAATAATAATAATAATAATAATAATAATAATAATAATAATAACAATAAGAATAAGAATAATAAGAATAATGATGCTGATGATGATAATGATAAAATTAGACTGCGAGCAGTCCTCCTGTTTTCCTCAGATCACGCGAGCAAAAGCGCCGGCAAAATTATACAAATTAGAAAAGCGAACAAGGAGGGATTGGGGAGAGGAGGGAAAAGGAGGTCTCTTTCTTTTTCCTTTCCCTCTGCGCCCGCGTTTCTCTCGGGTCGCGGCTTCCTCGTTCGCTTGATCAATCGCGCGCTACGGAAGTTAGGAAAAGAAAGAGACTGCTCGCCGTCTATGATAAAATATATCGTAAGAATAAAAGGATAGTAAAAAAAAAGTAGTAAAACATGTCGTAAAGAAATCGTAAGTGGATCGGACAGAGGTAGTAATCAGATTGCAAAGAGATGTAAAGAAATCATAAAGATATTGTAACGTGATTGCAAACAGGTATTTAAGTGATTGTAAAGAGTTCACAAACAGATCGTAGCGGGATCGAAAAAAGAGGGCAAAGAGATTGTAAAGAGATAGATAGATAGTACACAGCAACGAGGATGTTGTCTAAAGTTGGCTAGTTAGGCAACTACCGCAAAAACATCAATATTGTGTTTCGTTCTTGTCAGTCGTAAGAAAAGGCCTTTGTCCAGGTGTATCGTGTGACAATTGATTAACGGAGACTTCCCTGCTAGCAGAGGTCTCTTTCCCGTTGTATTCGCTGAACTGACGGGCGCGAGGAAAAGAGACGGACTGTGTTGAGCATGCGCCACGGTTACCTAGTGATCGAACTGTCACGTGATGCCATGTTACTATGCGGGCTCAATAAATGACAGCGGAGTAACTGTAAACGAATGCGCGAGAGACAGAGGGCTCAAGTCACGGACAGCAAACAATACAGGGAGCATGCGTTTGTAAGCGTCGTCCACGACTACGGACGGCGGTTGAATCAAAGTCCGTTTCGACCCAGGGTAGAGGTCTCTTTTCCTCGCGCCCGTCAGTTCAGCGAATAGGCCTCTGCTAGCAGGGAATTAATGGACGCACTTGTTAGGAAACTTTTTTTCTGTCATTTTAAGAAAATAAAATTTAAGTTTTTATTTCAGTTACCGACCTTATATCACGATGAAAATCTTTGAGGCGTTCGTAATTAAATTCGACCACTAATTGTATCTTTCCCTTTCGTTTCTCTCGCTGACATCAGACTGATAAACTGTGACATCTATGATATAACGTTGAGGGAGTGGAATTTTTTTCCAAGTAGTCAGTTGTTTTTTATTCAGAAAATCTGTGCATTTCACTTCGATTAGAATTGAAGCACAGCCCTGTCTTTCATGTGGGGGGGGGGGGGGGGGTAGAAGAGGGAGGGCAATACCCTTCAATGCTTCAGTTGTTCGTTTTTTTTTTTTTGTTAGCTCTTCGAGGTTTCAAGACTTCGATCAATCCAAAATAAGACGGCTCCATAAATCTTTCACGATGCTTTAGAAGGAATAAACTCGGCTAGAGGGCATGGATGTCTCATGGAAGTCTCTTGGTGTATGTACCCAAACGTTTTTAATTTATCTCTACCTTGAATTGCGTCCTATTTCGACTAAATTCAGTCACAAATTCAATTTTTCTTCCAGTAAAATAGGATAATTGGAACAGTTTATCCATGCATTCAAATTCGACAAGCACTCCGCAATGCTGGTCTTAGTCTCCTTTTCTCTATTTTACTTGATCTTACAAGCATTGATTTCCTTTAATTTCAAGCCTTTCAATGTAAAGGATAAAGAATATCTGTCTATCTCAAGGTGGTAAGATAAAAACTAGAAATAAAACTTTGTAGAAGTTTTGTTTTATTCTGATATAGTTTTTAAGTCAATCTCTGATTCTTAGCGAATACAGAGACTATGAGTATTCCCCGATTATGAGGTACTATTGACTCAGAAAAGCAGAAACAGTTTTTTTCGTCATATAGTGTAAGATTACACGAATTCTTATTTTGTAAAACAAAGATGAAAAGAGATTTAAATGCTTAAAAAAAACCACAAGTTGAATGTGCGGGAAAATACTCAAGACAGCTATTTCACGCAAAAAATCCCACAGGCTTAGGTTTGAACAAAAAAATAAAAATTGTCAAGTTTATTCATTAGCACATGGGCATAGAATTCCACTCCAAATATGGTTTTTCTATCGACCAGCGATTGGTTCCAGCTTCTAATCCATATTCATGACTGAAAGTACAGAATTCTTGTCAAACCGAGTAACTGCTTGGCAAGTGAGGACGTGTGAAGGTGACTCTGTCGTTGAAGCTTTACGCCAGGAAGAAGCGTCAGACTTTGAAGGAAGGAATATTCGCTCCACTAAGACACAAACGGTAAGAGTCTAATTCTATTTAGTGTTTTCAGTACGTAAAATTCCGAAGTAAGTCGATTTGAGCGCGTCCTAGAGTTTCGTTTTATCGACCGACGTTACGGTTCACTCTGCGTGGTTTTAGAATAGAATAATTCATCAGGACTTTGTGAGAAGAGCTAAACGGGCACATAGCAGTTACAGAAGAATTAACGATAAATAAACTGAATTTAAGGTCTTTTCTGTGGCAAGAAACCTTTCTTTCCAAATTGTCCGAAGCGGCCACGTGTTGAGAACTTTGTCCACTGCTTTGTGTTGAAAAACTTCGAATTCATTTTGCATTCTTCTTTGTAAAACTCACTCAGGCAAATCCACTGTCCAAATATGTTAGCTCTCTTCACCAAATTTCGCTGTGTGGTGCTGTTTATCATGCTGTACAAGGTGGTTCTACGTTTTGAGTCTGTGGATGAAATCCTAAAATGTGACCATTCAAGTGAAAGCTACTGAGCGCTGAGCAGTACTGTTTATTGTGCTGTACAACGTGGTTCTGTGGATGAAATCCTAAAGTGTACTCTTGAAACTTAGGTACAAGTTCATTGTCCAAATTTGTCAGCTCTCTTCACCAACTTTCGCTGTGGTATCGTTTATCATGCTGTACAAGGTGGTTCTACCTTTTGAGTCTGTGGATGAAGTCCTAAAATGTGACCATTCAAATGAAAGCTACTGAGCAGTACTGTCCTATGGTGCCTTTTGTTTTTCGTTACTTCAAGATGAAACTCGAAAAAATTTTGAGTCAGTTTATTTTGGGCTTTTCCGAGCCGAAAAAAATATCGCATGCTAATGATGATTGTGGTGACGGCAACGATAAACGTTATTTAAATTTCAAAGTAATTTAGCAAAGCATGCTGCTGACTTTGTATGGGCGTATTTGTTGAACACAAACTCATGTGTTTTGTTTGTTTTATTTTCAGGAAGGGCATTTTCACGAGAAAGAAGACTGAACAGGAGGCGCAAAAGGATCAGAAAAGAGAAAAAAGCATTAAACTGAAGCAAACGGAACAAAGATAAGATTTAATTTTTGTATAAAAATGATACCTTTGAAAGATGGTTGCGGTGTATGACAAAACAATTGAATCTTCAATTCAGTAACAGTCAATTGATGATCTATTTACTAAAATATCGTATGTTTACATTTTGCAACTATCTAACCATTTTGTGAAAGGGCAGATCCGGGAGGGATTAAGCTGATATTTTCAGTCAGAAATGCTGACGCTAAATATACGGTCGCTTAATTTTGAAAACACTGTCAATGCAGCAGAATTTCTTTCAATCCTTTCAAATTATACCAGCCATCCTTTTAAGGTATTATTCTGCAGATCGGTTAAGGCATTTTTAGCGTTAACTCTGAGTGATCAGTCCATACTGACAAACTTTAACGCCACATTTTTCGCGATTTCAATTGATGTATAAATTTGTTGACAAATTTAACTGCGGGAAACTTAAATTGATTTTTTTAAAGTAAAATTGGGATACGAACATTGAAATTGAAAAAAAAAATGAAAATTGAAAAGAAATTGGAAACGTCAACATCGGAGATCACTCAGTGTTGCGCTATTTAGGAATCGGTTAAGTTATTTTTCAGTTATATTCTGTTGCCAAGGTGGAACTGCAAGTTGTGTAAAAGGAAAATGAAAAAATTACGCTGTACAAAAGGACAGCTCGGTCAAAAGCTAAAAAATTGTTTCTTTTTCGAAAACAAATTGAAATCTGAAACATTTCTCTACTAAGTCGAAACACTGAACAAGGATATCAAGAGATGAGACTAGCAATTGTGTTTTCGTTCTTAGCTACAAAACAATTTTATGGAATTGAAAACATTCCAAAGAAATGTTGGTTGCGTAGGTCAATCTAATATTACCTGATTGTTTACAAATATCTTGAAATTATGTATTATTTGGTGTGTACAATGGAAATTTTGTTGATGGGCTTACCTTTTAACTGAATTACAAAAGAAATGGAAGCTTAAATTTCAAAAAATCACTGATTCTTCAATTTTCTATCACACACTCCGTTTTGGTTTCGATGTCAAATTGCCTGATTATGTACAAAAATCTTCAAAACTCTATCATTTGGTCTGTGAATGGAAACCTTGTTCACATTCTTACGAAGATGGACGCTTAAATTTCAAAATGAATTCTTTAGTTTTGGATCTCTCTCTGTTTTGGTTAATTCGATATTAAATTGCCTGAAAATCTACAAAAATCTGCAAAATGCTATATCATTTGGTCTGTCAAATAGAAACTGTTGATGACCTCGATCTTTTGACTGAATTACAAAGAAACTAGGAGCATAAATTTTAAAACATATTCTTCAGTTCTTGCCAATTCGCGACGAGAATAAAAATAAAAATCAAACATATACACTTAACAGTTCCACCTTCGCTTACTGTTGTCAAGGGAACACAAGGCTTTAAAGAGGATCCCCATGGAAACGTGTGAAACGTGATTTACTAATTGAATTGTTTAAGTGTGGCGTGGACTTATTTTACAAGGATTTCCTTGATCAAAAATTGTATTATTTACTGAAAAGGAAAAATTATGGAGGATCCCTTCCGTTATTCCTTATGTTCCCTTTACATGCTGTAGTATGTATGATAAAAACAAGCGTCTGGTTGGAATGATGTGGGCCAAACGATAGAAAACGTCTCGGGGACATCTTTTGCACCAAATTAGAGTTACGGACCACAAAAGATAGAATGATTTTCCCACCATTTCATTTCCGGCAGAGATAAAAAATATAAATTTACAGGTTTGCTGTATTCCAATTTTTTTTTTCCGAAATAAGTTCAATGTAAATTGTTTCTCGGTTCGGAAACAGGTTTTTTTTAACGATGATAAACGATTAAAATCTTTACAAGAAGGCATACCAAAAGAGCACTTCGAGGAGTAAGTCACTAATTGACCACCACAAACGAAAAAAAGAAAAACAACAGTTCAAGAGGACAGATAAGTTCGTTTTAAGTTTACGCTTACGGCGAACGCGCAAAATTCCAATTCATTTCGAAATATTCCTCAGAGAATATTAAAATTGCATTGTATTTGAATTCAAATTTTACGGTGAAAAAAAAAATTGAATAGATTACGTTCAACCGAGTTGTTTACAAAATAGTTCACGAGAATTTTGTCTGCTGTTCACACTTTCATGTCCCGTGCAATAATATTATGGAAATCTGACGTCAAAGTGAAAATGTAGGAAAAAACAACAACAATTTACCCAGTTAGAATTTTCCAAGCCAAGAAAGATAAGACTTTCGCCATTTCGATAAAAAAGTGATTTAAATCGTCGAAGTACAAATCTATTGCAATTTACATTACAAGTTTGCGATAACGGCAAAGGCACAAAATGCAAATTCATTTCGAAGTATTCCTCAGAGAATTTTACAATTGCGTTGTATTTGAATTCAAATGTTCCTGTGAAAAAAAATTTGAATAGATTATACGTACGATCGAGTTGTTTACAAAGTAGAGTTTTGACTGCTGTTCACACTTAAGAGCTGTGTGGAACAATCTGTAATGTCCTTTGTGGTCCTGTTGACTATAAAAATTGAACAAATCAATGACACAAAATAACGCTATTTTGAAATCTCGACGGATATTTCTTACTTATACTGGTGGGAAAATTCAATATTGGGGCTGATTAGTTTTTCATTCGAGTTTCTTCTTTTCCCATTATTTCAACCAGACGGTAGCTTTTTAGTATTTAATTTTATGTTGAGGATCTTGTTCAACTGAATCAGTGTTACATGGGGCAAGACAAACGAGTGAAAGCACGTTTTTTTAACTCGACCTAGAAAGTGAACGAACCAAATTATCAAAGACTTAGAGGAATCGAATTGCGTTGATATTTGCCAAAATATTATGAAGAGCCAGAAGGTAAACGAACCAGCTACCATTAAAGATGTAAAGAAATTGTCTATTTAATCATCAATCGCCAAAATTTTAACTTTTAATGGAAAATAAACGAACTGTGAGTTATATGGAGAATTGTCTTGGACTGATTTCCAAATGATTGTTTTGAACTTAAGAGCAAACAGACCAGATATCATCACCGATTTGTATTGTTGGTCTCCAAAATGTTTTCTGAAAATAAGAGAAAAATTGATTCACAACAGAAATTATTTTTAAATTTGAAAACATTGATTAGGCATGAGAAGTTGAGAAATTTATTTAAAAAGCGCCAAACAAAAATAACTTGATATTACCAAACAAAATAAAGTACGAAAAGAGTATATACGAACTAGACAGTGTCTTGACTTTTCTAAAATGAAACGTAGCTGGGAACAAGTTAGCGAAAAAGTACAAAGAATTTGTTTCGATATTCAAAACAAGCGAAAGAAGTTTAAAACTACGTTTCGATGACTCCATGTCATCTAATCTTATTCAAAACAACTTGATTATTTTGACCAAAAAGATGCTTTCACTCGTTAAATTCGTCCCGTCCTCTGTAACACTGTTAGTTGAACAAGATCTTTTAAAGCGACATGGTAAGCTTAATGGTTTTGCAGCTGTTATAAATTTGGGAGACAAAAACATAAGCGTTTTTCTATGGGTTTTGCGATTATCCAATTTTTCCCTGCTGCAAAACTGTTAAACGGCTTACCATGTCGCTCTTTTAGTGTACACCACTTCGTAAAGGAAACTTTACTTCAGACAAATAATTGGCAACAAAAAGCCTAAAGTTTAAAATTTTTCACAAAAAGTTTCCTTGCGAAGTGGTGTATGTTTTTTGGCGGGTTTAAATTTGTAGGGGCATTCTCTGAAATTTTTTTGTGATAAAAATTTCAAAGGGTGCCCCGTTCAATTTTTTGCGAAAATTGTTGCCAGGGGAAACGCTGTGCAAATTTCATCAAATTTTCCCGCCAAAAGACTTAGTATATATAGGAAGAAAAATTTTGGTCACACCTTTCATTAATTAAAAGATTTTTACTTAATCAATTAACTTACTATTGAAAACCATTGTTAAAGAAACAAAGAAAATAAAGGAGACACAATGCAACTGAAACAACTGCTTTGATCTTTATTGTCTTTTATTATTAGCTAAGAAAATGAATGAATACTTGACAACTAAAATAGATATTAAATATTGAAATTATTACCTTGAAAATTAAAAAAAAACCGGCGCATGCGTATTTTAGGCGCCCGTATTTTTTCTAAGTCTTTTGGCGGGAAAATTTGAAATTTTCAAACAGAGTTTAACTAGCTGGAATAATTAAAAAAAAACGGCGCATGCGTATTTGGGGCGCCCGTATTTTTCTAAGTCTTTTGGCGGGAAAATTTGAGTAGTTAAAACGGCGGTTACCATAGAAAAACAACCAAGGCAAACAAAATGAAGAAACGAGCAAAATGCGTATAGATTTGGCAATGTATTTGTTAAAAAAAATCTTGTTACAGGAGATTCTCTGATGAAAAACACACGTACTTTTTGTTTTAGCTTGTCCTCAAACTTTGCTTACGACAAGGTTTACGACTTTTGCTTACAAAATGAAAAATTTGAAACGCGTTGAAAAAACGTTTTAGCAGTAGTGGCTATGTTAAACGTTTAAAATTGTCTTCGAGTCTGGTACTTTGTCGTTTAAAAAGCAGTACACCGCCGGTGAAACAGTTGTAAGCAAAATAATGAGTACCGTGTTAATGGTCGCTAGCTTATCGATACAGTGCAACACAAATATAACTGCCGAACGAGATGAAAAACATTTAAAAATTTCAAAGTAAAGTTAACTCGACGAAAACTTTTCAAACGCAAGTTTAAAGTAGAAAATCACAAATTGCTACTGAATAATTTCATGAAACTTTTTACAGGAAAACCAAAGCTCGTTTATCAATCAGAATGCAATAGCAATAGCTTGAAATTTTGTGGTTTTCCTTTGTTATTGTTTAAACCACTGACTTTTTCGAAATATGTTAATTTGTGTAGGGAGAGAAAGAAAGCAGAAATTTTTAACAAAATATCACAGCCTGCATTTTATTGAAAGTGCAATGTTTACGCCAGCGCTAGGAAACACGCGAAATTCCTTAAATATCGTGAAATTCGTTGAATTATTTGTTTTGAGCTAGCCGACATGTGTTACATTTAACTTACACTTTTCTCAGTAAAGTTCAAATTGAAAAACTTCTGGTTTTTAGCACGTTAAATCTTGGAGTAGAAAAAAATTTCATCTTAGCAAAAACTTCCACGGGTAAATATCAAATGTAAATCAACTGATGTCGACAGTGGGAGGAGCTTGGTCCCTTTTGTATTGCGCCTTGTTGATTAAAAGATACCTTGAAAACTAAACTGAACACAAACAGATGGCCTTAGAAGGTTAATTTTACCCACTGATTGGATGTGTTACTGAAAAAAGACATTGATAAAAAGCTGGTAAGATAACAAAAGATGGAGAACCTTATAAGTTATTCAGAAATTGAAGATCCTGAAATTGACCGGTGGTTTAAGTTTTCACTGAGAAATCAAATTTTTCTTTGCATTACTCCAAACTGAAAACCCTGGCGTAATAACTTCAAATTTTCGTTCAGAAAACACGTCTTAAGTGACAATAAAATCCTCATAGAAACTGGTAAATATGCAAAATCTAACTGAAAGCAAAGAAAATTGAAATTCATTTACATACAGAATTTAACCAAGTGTGACAAGACAAATGGCCTTCCATTTTTACTGACAAAGCAAGCTCTAATTTTGAAATTCTCAAGTAATGAAAACTAACATCTGTTCAAGTTAAAAGAACTCGTGACTGAACACTAGTAATCATGTCTCTAGAATTCAAAGTTTTTCTGAAAACTGAACACGCAGAATTTAAACAAAAAGCTGAAAAATGGCCTGAATTTTTCAACGATATACATTTAAACTGCAGGAATTTCCTGCTAATGATTTTCCCTGCCCTGTTCAGCCTGGGATTTTTTCTTCCAGTTCCTTAAACCTGAGGGGCACTTTGTATCGGCCCCCTTCGTCACTTCAAGAGCATTATCACTATGACAATGAAACCTGGACGGTAAATTATATGCCTTAACTGTTTCCTTTAGTGCTCAAAAAAATGGGACAATAAGGTCACATGACGTGGCAATTATGTGATTGATTCTTCCCAGCCACCATCATGAGTTCGCCATTTTGGATTTTTTGATTTCATGGCCAAAACCTCAGAAAAACATTCAAATTGACTCAAAAATAATAAAAACCAACAAACAATATAAATTAAAATGGTTTAAAAAAAATGTGAAAGCAACAAAGATACACTTTGTTCACAAAAGGTAAAAAAAATACAAAGTTCGGAAAACAAGGCTGTCAAAATCTTGTCACCAAGGAAACATCAAGTCAAGTCACGTGAACAATAAGGTGTTGAAGCAAATTGTTCTCAGATAAATTTTATGACAAAGCAACCTCTAACTCTGAAATTCTCATGTAATGAAAACTAACGTCTCTTCAACGTGACTGAACACTTAATAATCATGTCGCTAAAATTCAAAGTTTTCCTGAAAACTGAACACGCACAATTTAAACAAAAAGCTCAAAAATGGCCTGAATTTTTCAATGAGGAATCATGCCTAGACTGACTTGCAAACCTTATTGCAAACTAGCAAGGAAACAACCTTTATATTAATAAACACTGAGAATGATATGGCATTTTCACTTCAAAATTGAGCACCTCAAACTTGCACCTCTTACCAAAAAGATACAAATGGCTACAGATTTTACAGAACCTTTCTGGACCGTAAGTGTTTTCCATACTCAAAAGAGAACAATCGTCCTTAACTTTTCAACAGAAGAATTATTTGAACCTGAACTAAATACAGTGTTCCAGATAACTTTCAAAAGCAGAGAGTCAATGAAGAATTTTGAAGGGTCATGAAGTCAGGCTTCTCGGGTTTTTGACCTGAGACCCCTCTCTTATCTGGAACACTGCTAAATACCGGATGAAAAATGACAGCACTGAAAGACATGAAAACTGCATTATAGCTTACACAATTTTCACTAAGAAATTGTCATTTTTTAGGCCCAATCTTCAAGTTGTAAGTCACATTTGAATGAAATCAAATTTAATACAAGCTTGGCCTGGAAAGAACTGGCTAAATAGGCAGTAAAATAAGCTCAACTGAGTCACACAGACAACAAGTACTACCCTTTAGAGAAGAAAAAATAAAGCAAGCCTAAAAGTCAAACGGGGAGCACATTCGATTGTTATCCATAACTTGAATTGCACTCGATGTAACTGAAAACTGACTAAATGTAAAGGTTTAAAATGCGAACAGACTCAGGAATGTCTCACTAATGATTTTGCAAACCCTGTTCAGCCTAGTTTTTTTTTCTGAGTTCCTAAACCTGGTAGGTACTTTGTATCGGCCCCTTTCATCACTTCAAGAGCATTAACACTATGACAATGAAACCTGGAGGGTAAATTATACGCCCAAACTGTTTCCTTTAGTGCTCAAACAATGGGACAATAAGGTCACTTGACGTGGCAATTACGTGATTGATTCTTCCCAGCCGTCATCACGAGTTCACCATTTTGGATTTCTTAATTTCATGGCCAAAACCTCAGAAAAGCATTTAAATTGACTCAAAAATAATCAAAACCAATAAGAAAATCTAAATTAAAATGGTTTAAAAAAATAAAATGTGAAAGCAACGAAGATACACTTTTTTCACAAAAGGTACAAAAACACAAAGTTCGAAAAACAAGGCTGTCAAAATCTTGTCACCATGGAAACGTCAAGTCAAGTCAAGTCAAGTCACGTGAAAAATTAGGTATTGAAGCAAATTGTTCTCAGATAAATTTTACTGACAAAGCAACCTCTAATTCTGAAATTCTCAAGTAATGAAAACTAACGTCTGTTCAACGTGACTGAACACTTAGTAATCATGTCTCTGAAATTCAAAGTTTTCCTGAAAACTGAACACGCACAATTTAAACAAAAAGCTCAAAAATGGCCTGAATTTTTCAATGAGGAATCATGCCTTGACCGACTTGCAAACCTTATTGCAAACTAGCAAGGAAACAATCTTTATATTTATAAACACTGAGAATGATATGGTATTTTCACTTCAAAATTAAGTACCTCAAGTTTGCATCTCTTGCCAAAAAGATACAAATGGCCACAGATTTTACAGAACCTTTCTCGACCAAAAGTGTTTTCCATACCCAAAGGAGAACAATCTTCCTTAACTTTTCAACAGAAGAATTATTTGAGCCTGAACTAAATACCTGATGAAAAATGACAGCACTGAAAGACATGAAAACTGCATTATAGTGTACACAACTTTCACTAAGAAATTGTCATTTCTTAGCGCCAATCTTCAAGTTGTAAGTCACATTTGAATGGCATCAAATTTAATACAAGCTTGGCCCAGAAAGAACTGGCTAAATTAGCAGTAAAATAAGCTCAACTGAGTCACACAGACAACAAGTACTACCCTTTAGGGAAGAAAAAATAAAGCAGGCCTAAAAGTCAAACAGAGAACACATTCGATTCTTATCCATAACTTGAATCGCACTCGATGTAACTGAAAACTGACGAAATGTAAAGGTTTAAAATGCGAACAGACTCAGGACTGTCCTACTAATGATTTTGCAAACCCTGTTCAGCCTAGTTGTTTTTTTTTCCGAGTTCCTAAACCTGATGGGCCCTTTGAATCGGCCCCTTTCATCATATCAAGAGCATAAACACTCTGACAATGAAGCCTGGAGGGAAAATTATATGCCTAAACTGTTTCCTTTAGTGCTCAAACAATGGGACAATAAGGTCATATGAAGTGGCGATTATGTGATTTTTTTTCCCAGCCGCCATCTTGAGTTCGCTGTTTTGGATTTCTCGATTTATGGCCAACACCTCAGAAAAGCATTGAAATTGACTCAAAAACAATCGAAACCAATTTAAAAAAATCTAAATTAAAAGAAACGGCGATACACTTTTTTCACAAAAGGTAAAAAAAAAAAAAAAAACATGCAAAGTTCGAAAAGCAAGGCTGTCAAAATCTTGTTGTCATGGAAACATCAAGTCAAGTACACAATTAGGTGTCAAAGCAAATTGTTTTCAGTAGAAAAAGTCTCCAACTTTTGCAGTGTTTATTTAGTATCGAGAAAATTATGAACGCTTAAAGTCAGTGTGGGCATTTTGTACCCCCCTCCCGGCAAACCAGGCTGAATAGGATTAATACTGCATGCATGAAAACAGACCAGCTTAAGTCACTTTGAAATCATGTCTCAGCCCTAATCTTCAAACAGACATGTAACAATATTGATCAAAAGATGAAAATACATTACAAGAGGACTGACGTATGGCCTATCAAATAGCTAGTCTCTCTAACATATCGAAAACCAGCCACTTTTGAACATCACTAAAATAGCTTTCTTATCAGGCATTTAAACTGACCAGGAAAATCAATTTGACCAAAACTGACAAACAGATCAACAGAAAAATGCAACGCAAACTTAATTCCCAATATGACCTTACATTGTACAACTTACAGTAAAAAGAACCAGAAAATCCTTACAGTTATGAAAGCAAGACTACAGGCCAACATAACAAGCTGACCACAACAGCTTGTTACACAATGGCCCCAGGCAGCCAGTGAATTTACTGAGAAACCATGGTTTTTGAACTTCACTCTTTGCAGCCAAACGCAATAGGAAAAGACCAGAAAATCCCTAAAAATCCAGTCTTGAACTCAGTAAACATCTAAAATCGAGGAGACAAAGATTAACAGGCAAAATTAAAATGAAAAGGGGCTGATCCACAGATTGCCTAACACTGGATTTTGCTTGCTTGTGATTGAGTCTCAAATTCACTCTGAAGATGACATTTGGCATAACTCTTTGAGAACGTAAACATCATTTCAAATTGTAACCAAAAACTAACATCATCATCATTCTTCAGCTGCAACTGAGATAGAATTCATCACTCCGTACAAGGAACCTTCGTTGCTCATTTGAAAAATGTCTAATAAATCACCGAAAAATCGTGTCTCAACTCCTTTAGTAAAAAGCTAACCACATTTTAAACGGGAACAGAACCGCAAATGGCCACCTGTGAACAGTTTTATCAAGAAATTGCACATGTAGCTAACATTCTCACAACATGAAAGCAGACAAAGAAAAATCACTTTTTAGAGAAGTCACTTCAAATGCCAGAACTTGTTGTCAAACCAGAAACAAGTATCCAATTAACAAAAAAACCACACTTGCTCATCTTAAAATCCTTATTCAGTGAAAAATGGCAAAAGGACAATATTTAAACTTTCAGCAGGACCGAGAATGGACCGAGAGATCTAAGGCATTTTTGAACTTCGTTTCCCACACAGTCTCGCCCATTCAACAGAAAACTTCCTTGAAAGCGGACAAATAGCTCTTTGATTTTTGATAAGAAAACACTTGTTGTCAGGTGAGAATCCTTACTGAAAACTATGAAATTGTGAGAGGTACCTAATGAAACTTAAACGGACTGTGAGTAAGACATTTTAAATCTAAGCTCCTTCAAGTCAAGCCTAATGAATATACGTTTTCCATCCTAACAAACCGATAAAAAAACATAAAGTTACAAAACACACAAATGTTCTGTTCACCATATACATTTTTACTGATAAATTGTTCTCCATCATCAGTTGAAAATCTGACAAATTACTACTTGAAACAGCACAAGTCGTTTACAAATATTTCACAGAGAACACGCATTTCGCAACATGAATTGAATGCAAAATAGTGTATGGTTAAATCTGCACTAAGAAATAATTTTTAGCCTTATAAAACTGAAAATAGGACAGCATTTCTCTATTTCAGAACATTTATTCAAAACGCACTAAATTCAATTTAACGATTCTAAACAGAAAATGATCAAGGAGTAGCAAAGAGAAATCGTTTTTAAATTTAAGGTTGCACTGAATTGGCCGTATTCTGGGATGAGGAAAAACAGACTGGAATAGCCTTTAGACTTCTTGTTTTGGGTAAATGTGGAAATTCCTCAACATCAGAATCTCCAATTAAAGCTGACAAACAGACAACATTTTGACCAAATTTGAAGACAAGATTTCATAATAGTCCATGATTTTTACTTTGCAATACTTGGAGCTATTGCGAAGCCATAATAAGAATACTTGAGAATGTTGTACTATTCAGTGAGTGACACAGGCATACTAGGAAAAAAGCAATTGATCTGAGTGCTCCTATCAGGAGCTGAACCTAAGAATTTTCGATCACTAGAACACATGCTCTACCACTGGGCTACACTAAAAGGAGAGTACAAGGTTCAAAGAGCTACAGGAGACTCATTGAAAAAATTACCAGCCTCTGTTAGAAAGATAATTGCATCAAGCACACTGACAAATAGTGCCCCTTCCTCAAAACTCTTAATGAAAATAGACAATCAGCCTAAGATTTCTATGCATAATCACTTGTTTCTCAACCTTTAAAATCATTTATTACCACAAAAATCATTCTAGAAAAGGGTAAGCCATTCTTTAGAAAAGAGCAAACAAAATGCCTCATAGTTTATCATTAAATCCTAAAGTGATCGTTTGTATGAAACATGGTGCTATTTATTTGTTCTAACTTTTTGGATGCGCAATTTCTGCTTTCGCATTTTCTCTCCCAAAAAAATTATATTCTATACTGGGTTCATTATATCTGTGATTGCACTGTATCTTGAAAAGAAAGACTTTAGTTGTAATTGTTTGGTTGTTGAAAAAGAAACGAAACTGCAGCATAGTAATCTACCACATTTACTCACGTGTCTAGGCCATATTCATGTGAAGGCTACACATGGTTACCCTAAGCTGCATGCACACCCCAACTGTGACCTGCTGTGCCCACATTTTAGCCACAGCATAAATGCTGGACTATTTGAAAGACAAACAAAATATAAAGATTTTCTTGTATTCGCATCTTTAGAAGCTGCATTCTTTATAAACTTTTAACCTTGTATTGTATTTTGTTCAAATTCATATGGCATAACCGTGAGTAAATATAAAGTAAAACTAGTTTCTCTACCTCTACTTGAATTGCTTTCCCAGTTACGGAGATGACCATCTTTGCTGCTTGTTTGAATCTGACATCTGAAAGTTTCTTGGATCCTTAATAGAAAGAGAACAAAAATATTTTGATCACTAAATGTAGTATGACAAAGACAGCATTGTAACAAAAAGTTAAACTGTTTTGAGATGTGTAGGGTCAGCAATTTAAGAGTGTCTCAGTTTTACATGCCCTGTCTACGATGTATGTTGGATCTATAATTTGGTTATTTCGTGTTGCTAGTATTAAAAAGAAATGGTTAGTAAATAGGGCAATTACAAAGCCATTCTGCTCCTTCTTGGCTTTTAGTCTAAGATTGCATTCAATTGAGCACATTTCGGATTAAAAGTAACAACCTCTTACATGTATGTTTCTTTCACTGGGTAAATTAAATTATTTTTGGGAGATGAAGCTACAAACGTCTGTTTGCGCATGATATTCAATACCTATTTTGTATTCCAGTAACTCCAAAACTTTTTATGAAGGGTTTTTAGCAATTATTGTATGTATTCTTACATTCTGCAATAGGGCCAATGGGACGCACACTAAGGTACAATGGTGGTGTTTGATTGACCGTATTCAGAATAAGAATAAGCAGAATAGCTGTTAGATTTCTCTTTTTAAGTGAATTTGGGAATTTCCAAACTTTTGCTAATACACGATAATAATAACGCTGCTTGGTATTCCAGTAACTCCATAATTTTCTTACTGTAATTATTTGATTTAGGGCCCTAGTTCCAATAAGCACCCCTCTCTAATAAGCCCCCTTGAACGAGTCTTTGTTAATAAGCGCCCCTATTCTGTTTAAGTGATGACATACATTCACTGCTTCAAGGAAAAGCAGCCTTGTCAAGCAGGATTAGAATGGCTCAAGGTTGTACATCAAGCCATAATTACATCATGCAACAATGATCCCTTTGACAGAATTATCAAATCAGACATAGAAGATGCTGCACCCGAAAGATTTGTTATTGATGTAAATGACACTGAAGCTATCGACATTGAATAGACTTTGTCTAGTGATTTTCAAAATTCCATTAAAGTGTCTGAACACAGTTTTCGCTGGTTTCAGTTAGTGACACAATTAAGCGCGCGCTAGGGTTGTGGTATGCAAATACGGCGGTCGATAAAGTGATCCCTCAATTTCACATGAAATGGATAATAAAGTAAAGTTTTGTTTTTAAATAACTACTGTACGTTTCTCGTTTCTGAACTCTTTTTCTTTTCTTTCCGAGCAAAAAAGTCATTCACGGAGACCTTTTGCATGCTTTTCATCTTTGTCGTG
The DNA here is from genome assembly GCF_977016875.1 of Pavona decussata. Classification (NCBI taxonomy): domain Eukaryota; kingdom Metazoa; phylum Cnidaria; class Anthozoa; order Scleractinia; family Agariciidae; genus Pavona; species Pavona decussata. Next base: position 472,103 of record NW_028145470.1, on the reverse strand, counting down.
AAACCCAATTAAAGCCACGCGTGCACATTTGACCAAAAATTTGTGACTGGTTGTTTTCGTGGAAATGAACTGTTTTCTAAGGAACCGCTCATTAGAATTTCTTGACATTTGGCATGAAAATAGTTCCCTAAAAGCGTAACTCGCTTACAGAGAGAAACCTAAATCTAACAGAGGGTATCTTCACAAAACATTAAAATGCAAAATCAATATTTACAGGAGATCTCTTTGTTAAAATTACATGAAAGTAGTGCAACTGTGTCAGTGGTTTGTGAGTTTTTCTCGATACAAAAAATGGAAAAAAATCTAATGTCATGCATTCTCTGAAAATAAAGGAAACCTACTACATGTATTTATGGACGTTTAATAGTCCGCCTAACACCTGTACACTAGAAAACTGTATTCGGCCACCTTAAGTGAATATTTACATAACTGTATATTTGTTACTTTTACAGTTTCTGTTATTGCTCCCATTTAAATTAATATCAAAGCTTTGTTTCGCACACTTGGCTGTTTCTCAAAAATAAAAAGGTGCCCTGTCCCTAATAAGCGCCCTGTTTTGAATAAGCACCCTCCTTTGAAGGTTTGAAGTAAATAAGTGCCCCGGGCGCTTATTAAATCAAATCATTACGGTATAAGGGACTTCTAGATGAAACCATTGTATGTATTCCTATTCCAGAACAGGGCCAATCAAACGCAAACTAAGTGATTTTGCTTAAACAAACCAATAATGACTCACCAAAGAGTAGTTATAAATTTATCTACAGTACCGCTCAAAAGTAAGTTACCAGTCTCGTCTCGTTTCTCGCGAGACGAGAATCTCATATCGCGAGACGAGAATCTCGTATCGAGAGACGAGAGTCTCGTCTCGAGAGATGAGAGTCTCGTCTCGCGAGAATCACTGAAGCGGAAATTTTGGAATATTACCGAGTTTCTCGCGAGAAGAACTAATGACTGAATTTCTCGCGCACTTGTCTTGTGTTGCTTTTATTTACACTGTATGCCGTTTTTAAAACGGCCTGTACCAACGGTGGTTGATTCCGTCAACAAGTAAGTTCGCATTATCAGAGTTTGTGTGATTCGAAACAATTTTGTCTTCATTCAGTTCAAAGGTTTCGATTCGCGCACAGTGTAAGAGATGATTTATTTCTTCCGTCACTTCGAAGGTTTCGTTTTAGCGAGCTCGCCGACATATCAATTTGCAATTGAAACTTTCCCGCACACACAATTCCTACATAAAAAATCCCAGCCTTATTAAAGTCAAGTTCTGTGCCTGTATCTATTAAACAGTTTTTTGAAATAATTCTTGGTTTTCACGTGACGTCACCAAATTCTAGAATTCAAAACTGGGAGGCCTACAAATTTTTTTACCTTCATTCAAGGAAAGATTACCTAAAAATACGTCTGTTCACAATTTCTTAGCTCGATGTTGAAAATAGAACAGTTTCAATTTCCGAGTTTCCATCGTGCGTGACATCAGGAGGACAGCCGTGACAGAGCTTTTCCGTATCTTAAAAATGACTCTTCGGGTGATTTTCAGCATTCTAAACAATTTAAGTTTGAGGAGAAATATTAATCTAAACATTCGAAAATTCACAAGGGCAAACAAACATCTTTTCTGGCAAAAGTAAACTCCAGATGTTTTTTCCTATTTCCGGCCGCCATGTTTGTGCCCCTCGGAGGGACACAAACATGGCGTCTCCATACTAAGCTTTATAAATTTATGTGGAACATTTTGTCAAATAACTCGAGTACGGAATGCCGCACAGACCTGACACTTGGAAAAATGCCTTATTTATTTATCCTCTATACCAGGTCAATTTCTTGACTTCATTTATGGAATGGTTTCAATTTTTTTTTTCAATGGCGTGACAGTGAAAACCGAGAATAACCCTGACACTTACAATGTTTTTCAATTTCACTGCGGTTCGAATTTGCATACATGTACATGTATCGTGCTTTGCAAACCGCTATTGAATCGAACTTCTTTGCGGTTGCAAAGGCTTTTTCTGCCAAGAAAAAACAACGTTGTGTATAAAGAAAATCGAAAACAGAAACGTTGTTGAAGAGCTAGCGTAAAATGCGTAGTTCTAGTTCAGAATTGATTTCAGTTTATCGTGCACCGAATTTGCATATCGACAACGCCAAGATGTCAAAGGTTACCGCGCCGCGCTTATATCTCAACCTTCAAAAACCGCAAAGTCGTCGCTTGATTGACACTTACATTTTAGCCACAACCCTTGGCCACAACCCATTATTGAAAAGTAACAGATAGGTTTTTTAAATGCAAATCACATGTAAGTTTTCGTATATTTGTTTCACGCCTATGTAATACGCAAATAATCTCTAGCGCACGTACAACAGAGACCGCAACAGTCTAACTGGTCATCACCAGCTCTATTAAGTGTATGTGTTTGTGGGTTTTTTTTTTCTAAATCCCTGAGAGAATAAAAGATAAAAAAACATACACAGCATTTACAATCTCTTCTACACGAAGACGCTTTATTAGGTTCTGCAAATTTATTAGCTCCGATAACCCGACGTGCCACCTCCGAATAAATGCGCAATGACAGATTGATCAGTTCGGTTATCTTTGCAGCCGTCGTTCGCTTACATCGTTGAATCGCTCTGTAGAGGTCTAAATCACAAAGTACAGTGTATATACAAACACATTAAGTCCTCGATCAGTCGGTAAGTCGCTTAACAAAGCAAGCTCGATTTTGTTTGCAACCTGGTTCACGATCGATAAGCTTGCGACCGAACTCCATAATTCAGCTTGCTGCGTGACAAGGGCGTCCTGCCGTATCAACAACACCGACACTCAACTTGATATTCTCGCGAAACTCTCGCGAGAAAAGTCAAGCCTAAGTAAATGTACTTACAGTTTTTTCACCCTCTCGCGAGACGAGTGTCTCGTCTCTCGAGACAAGAATCTCGTATCGCGAGACGAGAATCGCGTCTCGCGAGAGGGTGGTAACTTACTTTTGAACGGTACTGTATTATAATCAACCAACTCACCTGTTTAGACAGCAATTTCTAGGTTGAGGCGTCTTTCATGACTTCTCATTCCTCGTCTGAAATTTACCTGGAGAGAAAGAGTTAAATAGAGGATCAGCACCTGGAGGTGAAGTAGTATGGGACAGTTCTCAAAACCCATGGTTCTTGTAACTCACTTCCAGAGGTGAAGGTCAAGTCATGAGCAGTCACACCAAAATTTAAAGCTAGACCTAGTTTCCATAATATAAAAAAATAGGAGTATTACTACACCCCCTGGATGAGATTAGAGTCCATAGCAGAGCTGGCTCATACATTTCAGGGCTGGAAATAACGGCCAGTCAACGGACAATGTCCAGCCTGATTGGGGATTTGACCGGTCAAACTTTTGTTTGGCTGGTCATGTTGATCGGTCACATTCGATGATAAAGTTTCCACTCTGTTGTTTACAATCATGATGCACCTCGCTTTATTGTGGAACTTTGATTTGAAAAGATTTTGAACTAGTTGTTGGAAATTCACGTAGTGAAATGCACATAGGGTTGTCAAACTTCCTTGCAGACTAAAAAACAATCCTACAGTATTTTTGCGAGAAATGTTGGAGTGAGATTGGGGAGAAATGTTAATTGGGTGCGAGGCTCATGCGATGGAGCTTTTGGGGCTTTGCACTTCATGTTGTCAGTCGAGTTACGCCTCCTGCAATTTCTAAATTCGCGCTGGCCTTTAATGGATTTTAAGAGAAAAAACCTGACCGTTTTGAAGTCTGCAAACTTCTGGTCTCAACTTAAAAATATTCTCGCACAATGTTTGACTTCTTTGTAACTTTATGCACATTTTATTAATTTTGTTGTGGCATTTTCACAGTGTTATCAACAATGAACCAATAATATTTACAAATATTTCACTTTTACACTTTTACTGGAAATTATCAAAGCACTCTGTGCACAAACTCGTGAACTGAACAGCAGAATGTAGGATTGTCTAAAGTTATTTGCTTAACGTGCAAAACAATTAAATGATAAATGCACTCTGATTCCTTTTGATAAGCGAAGCAATGCAAAAGTGGAAGTGTACGTTCTTTTGGTGGTTTTACGTGGTTGCCAATCAACAACAAAAAAGTGTCCAGTTTTCTTTCCAAGAAGCTCTGTAAATTGTTCCTTGCATTGTGTTGTTGCTGAATGAGAATTGATACATGTGAACGACTTTGGTTGCCTCACATGTGATCAAAATATTGCCCGTGTTCTCAGCATGCAATCCCTTTCTGCGTCCAAAAGACAGCTTTTGTCAGCGTTTTAAAACATCAGAAGGGGCTTTCAATCTTGCTAAAATTGCTATTTTGACTAATTATCCAAGTGAGCTTAAATATAGAAATGTGTCAAGCGTTGCGGTACTCAGTAGACTCTTAGTATTGTCGCTTTTGTAAGCAAATTTTCAGTGTTTATGTTTGATCCAGTGAATCAATCTCATCACTCCACTGGACCCCAAATGAAATAGTTTCCTATTTTACCCTTAGTCTTATAATAGCCTCGGCTAAAACCAGTGTATGATTAATTTACATGTAAACCCTACAATGTGACAGGGATGCAGTCCAATTTTATCATCACTTGGTTATTTGCATTAAGTGCAGACCATGCGCTCCCAAACTATCGTAAGCATTTACTGTTTGTAAAAATTCATTCGATCGACAAAAATATGGATTCCAAGTTGTAATTTGACAGCATTTTTGTATGAAAAAAGGGGTTAGCTGTTGCTTTGAGGAAGGGGGAAGGGGGGGGGGGGGGGGGTGCTAAAATTGAGTATTTGAGGAAAATTGCACATTACATGTGACCAGACAGAAACAAAGTGCGTCCGAGCTAAAATTTATATGGCAGGTCATCTTGACCAGCGACCATGAGGCAGTTATTTCCAGCCCTGCCAAGTATCTGGGTACATGTTAATGTAGGGAAAAGTTTCTTGTGCAAGGAAAGAGCACAACAAATGCAAATAACAGGGGTAGGGTTTGTAAAGCCATCTAAGGGGAACTTGTGTTGTCTAGGTATTGCTTACAGAAAGCCGTTGGTTCATCAACAATACTCAAGGTTCATCTATACTTAGTAAAACGACATGAATTTGGGCCCATTGACTCTTAGTTAACACAGGCCAAAACATGCCTGAGGGGGCCTTTTACGACATGTGACATTATCACTTTAAATAACAGCCAACATTGTACTTATTGTTGATGGACCACACGAAAAGATGCACTATAACCCCAAGAAGGTTTTGAGCCTATGTACAAGCATGTCAGCTTCTTCGGATCTTACTTGAACCCCTATGGCACTCTCTTCACATACATGTACCTCTGTAATTAAAAAAAGTTTCCTTACCTGTGGTTGTTTATAATCCTGTTTCAGATTATTTTAGGCTCTGCTTGCTTGCTTCATTCTGGCATCTTAAGGTTCCTTAAATCCTGCATAAGAAATAAAGTGTGTGTTTAATAATATAATTAGTCAGCTATTGAAAATTAGAAAGTTCAGAAATGATCCAATTTTTCATAACAAACTTGAGACCAAAAGTGATGTTTTGTATAGGAATTGGAGACAAACTGACACAGTTAACAAATAAGGCACTACTTGATACTTGATTCGTATTGTTCTAGACTCTACTGTCCAGTTTGCAATTTGATGATCCAGTTTTGAATTAGCTGGTGTTTGAAGTTTAACTACAAATTTGTTATTTTATATATCAATAGTTTATGTATATCAACATCTGCTGATCCCCCAAAACAATAATCCTCAAGTATGAGGGACAGGTTGTATTGGAAAACAAATAATAAATTAATAACCAGTGGAGATGCACTTGAAAGAATCTGGGCTGATTTTGGCAAGGAAGAAAAATATTCTGACTCAGAATTTGACAAAGACAATGTTGACAAGGAGGAGATGTCAGATTTGCCATCAGAAGAAGAGTCTAAATACATTCTGAATCTAGGACAGGTCTTTTTTACAGGTCACATTCCACAGGTTTATACAGATGTACAAGTACAGGTCACTGTTGTACTGGTATGTAACCAAGAGAGTTGGGCTTGAATTAGATTTTTAGCATGGAGTTAAGGGCTAGGAGACCCTGTTTATTAGCTTGTTTATATACAATTATGACAGTGACATGCAGTTGTGACCTACAGTGCCCTGTGATCTGTAAAATAAACCTGCCGCAAAGTTGAACTTAAGGTGGCCGAACACAGTTCTTTAGTGTACAGGTGTTAGAAGACGTTATTTGGAAACTATGTATTTCTGGACGCCCAAAATTGGTATGGTGTAAGACTAACTAAGAAAGAATGTATTTTCGTATGTCTTGTTGAGCTAAGTACCATTTCCATGGCAACGCAGCGAGCTATTAAACGTCCATAAATAGTAGGTTTCCTTTATTTTTAGAAAATGTACTCATTAGATTTTTTCCATTTTTTGTATCCTGAAAAACTCACTAAACAGTGACAGTTGCACTATTTTCATGTAATTTTAACAGAGAGATCTCCTGTAAATATTGATTTTGCATTTTTATGTTTTGTGAAGATACCCTCTGTTAGATTTAGGTTTCTCTTTGAAGGCGAGTTATGCTTCTAGGGAACTATTTTCATGCCAAATTTCACGAAATTCTAATGAGCGGTTCCTTAGAAAACAGTTCATTTCCACGAAAACAACCAGTCGCAATTTTTTGCTCAAATGCGCATGCGTGGCTTTAATTGGGTTTCATGGCAAAGATGAAAAGCATGCAAAAGGTCTTAGTGAATGACTTTTTTGCTCGGAAAGAAAAGAAAAAGAGTCCAGAAACGAGAAACTTTGTTATTTAGGATCAAAACTTAACTTTATTATCCATTTCATGTGAAAATGAGGGATCACTTTATCGACCGTCGTATTTGCGTACCACAACCCTAGCGCGCGCTTAATAACATCACTAACAGAATCTGTAAAGCGCGCGCAAACTGTGTTCGACCACCTTAATTGTATTAGCAAATGAAAGACAGCATCTGAACTGGGCCTAAGTCACTTTCAGGTTTACACATTAGCCATTTATTTTGAATCAATAAATTTCAAAATAAGTTTAGACCACGGCTAAATAAACATTCTAACGTTATTTGTTGTACAACATTTGTTGGTTCAACATAAGCTTACGTTTAGCATACCGAACGTTTAGCATACCGTATGACATGATGTTTAACCAACAACCAACCAACATGGAAAATTCTAAACTCCAAGTTACTTACCGAACAATTCTCTGTTCCTTATAAAAGTCACCTCCGTTTCCGTTCGTAGGGTAAACTGTTGCATGGCAAGCGGCCATATTGATTGCGAGCTATTACGCACGTGGTTCTTCAGGGAGCTCGTAAAGCCTTTAAAGTGAACAAAAAATGATCGCTCATATTAAAAACCAATACATAAAAGTAAATACAACATAACAGAGGCCTTTTAGGTAGATTTTGACAAAAACTTGCCTGTTTTATAACGTTTTTTCGAGGAAGCTTTGTCCACAGCATTCGCGCTCAGATTTGAAACAGACTCCAGATTTCAACCCCATCGTGCATTGGGAGCGGAGTGAGATTAGGCCAATAGCGATACCAAAGTACACGTAATCGATGCTTTACAGATTTACTGAGTAGTCGATACTCACTGGTAACTGTATACATAATGTTCACCCCAAACAGAAATAGTTTGTTCTTTTCTCACTTTTGGTTTGTCGAAAATGTTTGTGAGGGGTTTCATTGACATAACCCTTGTCTGCAGTTTGAGTTATTTATTATCATTATCACTGTCGCTATTGTTATCATCATCATCATCATCATCATCATCATCATCATCATCATCATCATTCTAGTGATTTATATTGTTGTTGTTGTTGTTAATAAGTATAAAGGGCTATGAACATTCGTTTTGAAAACCTGTGGGTTTTTGGATTTTCAGTAAGCAACAAAAGGAACTGTTATTATTTATTTACTTACCATGACAACCTACCCCTCATGATTGAGGATTATCGGTTGCAATTGGTCAGTCGATCTTTACAAGTGATTACTAGACTAGACAGGCTTATGATACATAGTCGATACAGATTGTTTAAAGGTCTCCAGAGATAAAATGCTAGTAAAAAAATGAGTTGTACAGGTACTGGGGTAAAAGGAAAGACGGTGAGAGGCTGTTGACGTGGATAGCTGGATGAAAATGTCCCGATACTTACGTTTGGTTCTGCGCATTACACGTCATGGGTAATTCCTGGAGTAGACTGGAATTAAGCCGTGGTAGATCTTGTACAGCATGATGAGGTGGGCATCAGCTCGGCGCTGTTCAAGGAATCTCCAGCTTAAGTGGTCAAGCATTTTGCAGACGCTGGAAGAACTTGCGCTATCCACGAAACTTTTAAGCGATGATAAGAATGGCTCGTAAGGGTGCACACACAGTCTGGATACTGGGCGATTGTTTGAGTATTGCGGCCGAAGTGGAAATTCTAGAACTGACAAGGACCCGGCGGTTTTCAGATGATATTTTGAAGTCTTCCCTATTCGCACAACACATAAAGTAAGTTTTTTTTATTTGCTAACAAGGAAGAGTTGGTGACATGTTCCACCCCTTTTTCGTAAGGAAAAGCTTCTTGAACGGTTGCCAATTTTAAATACTTCACACAGGACCTAACATGCCATATGCCAGCCCACCTGCCATAAAGGCCACATGCACAGTGGCACTGACCAGTGATGGGAGGGGAGGGAGGGGAAAATGTATTGGACATGCATTCGAAAAACATGAGGTCATACACCTCCGGTAATAATTTGATATAATGAGATCACTTGGGCATGTTCATAATTCTCATAAATGCTGCTACTGGGCCCTTAAAGTTAAGCAATGGTCACTATCTGCAGAGATTTGAGTAATCATGTATAGGACGCCTTGTTTGGCATACATAAATGTATTGATTTAATCGCGTTCTCGTTTCCTTATTTCTCAGCAAAGCAGGGGAATGCGCTGCCTGATTTTATCCATACTAGTGCTTTTACAGAGTTTAAGAGAAAAATTCAGGGCTTTATCTTTGTTTAGACGCTTTTTGCTTACATATACATGTTTTTTCGTTGAACGATTTTCTTATGATATATAGATATATTTGTAAATACTAGTCTCTTTTATGTGCATAATGTATTTCTGTAACATTTCACTGTATTGTTGTGTTCTCGAAGATATAACCTTCTGTAAGCTGCTCTGAAATTCGAGAGTAAATAAAGTTTATGTATGTACGTCGCAGTCTACCGTCCCAAATGACTTTTTTCATAATTTAAGAAAATTCAACCATTTTTCCAAAATTAGAAAAGTCATGTAAAGAAACGCAAGAAAATTGTAACCAAGTAATAAACATTTCAACTTTTATTTTTACAATAAGCTGAACAACTTCCCAAAATTGGTACACAAACAAAAATACGCTAGTTAAACATAATATAATTTTTTCATAGCATGAATGACCTGTCCTCAAATACAACTAGGATTATCTCGTTCCAAGCGATTTTCTCACACAGAAAGTATCGTAGGGTATTTTTATGTACCTTATTCTCCTTAATTTTCGCGGGACTTAAATTTTGCGAAAATTTTCTCGGCACATTTCGCGATCGCGGAGAAAAATTGTGTTTGCAGGGAATTTAATTTCGCAAAATTGACGATTAAGTGACTAGTTTTTCTTTTTTTACAAAAATTGTACGTTAATTAACAAGCGAAACAAAACCAATATGCTGTTCCTTAGAGGCAGCTGTATTCCTGCTAATAGTACTAATAAAAAAAAGTCTTCTTGTTCTTCCGAGTCATTATCGAGTATCGAGAGTATCGTTACATGTCCTTTCTGGGAGATCTCAATGGCACCTTCAATCTCTTCAAATGGATCCTCAGGGGAAAGACTAAACGATTCATCTAATAGTTGGGTGATGCCAGCCTTTTCCCACCCTTTAGCGATGTGATATGTAAAATGGACGATACACCAAGGAACAGGGCAATAAAGGAAAGATACAAGACACTCGTAACTACACAATAAAAGGAACCGGGACAGGATGGTCAATTTGACGACTGTACAAAGGATGTATTGGAGGAACTGTGCGAAGATGATTACTTAGATGCCGAAGAAGAACTTGAGGCGAATCTTGACACTGATTAACATCTTAAGTTGATAGATGATAGCTCGTTGTACTAACACCTGGTGTTAAAAATTGTTCAGGACCCTTGAAAACACAAATACATGATTCTTCTATGTCCATTAAATTTCGCGAGATCAAAGTTTGCGGTCGTTATTTTTCGCGGGTCTTTAAGTTCGCGAAGTTTTTAAAATCGCGAATTTAAGAACCCGCGAAAATTAAGGAGAATAAGGTATCTGAAAACACTCTAATAAGGGATACACGATGTACACACTGTAGCAGTTTGGTATCCGCTGACCTAAGACGCGCGGATTCTGGGAAAGAGATTGATCAGTTCTAAGTATTTAATAAAGTATGAAAGCGTCTGTGCTTTTGTAACCTTATCAGCGTCCAATGAAAACTCTACCTCCAAACTAAACGCGTATGTGCCTGCATATTGTTCACGTAAAAGTTATATCCAGAGCTAAAAAGAATTAAAAAAAAAAAGAAGGAAAAGATTCAAATTTCTCGCCGGGATTTGAGTTCTAAAGTAAGTGTTTGAGGCTATTAGTTCATAAAACAGTCGGAAAAAACTATTAAAGTAACTTGTTGCATCAAAGGCTGTAGAAGTAGCAAACAATTATACAATTCAAAAATTTCATTTCTGACAAACAACTGGATTTTTTAACTGATGAGGGTTCTATCCAGAAGTAATGTCATATGTTATCATTTTTTCGACGAGTCGATGATTGCCATCGGTCAGCTCCGTTATGTTAATCAGACTAACCAATGACCAAAACGCTGGGCGGGAATGCGTGACTGCTAAAGTGTCACGCAGCTTCCAGTATGAATAGAGCAGAACGCGCGTTTTTGCAAACGCACTGATTGCGTGACGCAGCCAAGGTTGTTACCATGATGTAACTCAGACGTCGTTGTGAAGATCACTACTAAGAACAGTTGAACGCAAGGGAGCGAAAAAACCTCCCTTGACAAACGGGAAATGTAGATGGACATATGTCTAGGTCACGCAGTCGCCAGCAGTGTTGTTTAAGCGTAGTAACAAGGCGACACAAGAAGATCGGTTAGCACTAACAGTTGATCCTCAGTAAACTTCTGTTTGTGTTCTTGCCAGTTGTCATGGTGGGTTCGACGAAAGTCGGACATCACTTTCTTTACTGTTGCCTAAAGAACAGCAAAAATTCAATAATCTATTGTCATAATATCTCTAAGTTCGTGTACGTTATTGTGAGGCTGGCTTTCCTTTGAATGGCTTCAAAAGCTAAAACCATCTTCTACAGCTCAAGCAACAACACCCCAGGAAAGTACTGCTCAGGAGCTTTCATTTGAATAGTCACACTTTAGGATTTCATCGAAAGATCAATAATTAGATCCACGTTGTGAAGAATAACGAACAGCACCACTGGAAAGTACTGCTCAATAAGCTTTCAACTAAATGATTACTTTAAGATTTCATCCACAGACTCAAAATAAGAATCACCTAGTACAACATAATAAACAGAACCACAGCAAAGTATTGCTTAGTAGCTTTCATTTGAATAGTCACAATTTAGGATTCACCCATAGACTCAAAATTTAGATCCACCTTGTACAGCATAACAACAACACCACAGGAAAGTACTGCTCAGTAGCTGTCATTTCAATCGTCGCAGTTTAGGATTTCATCCATAGATTCAAGAATTAGAACCACATTGTACAGCTTAAGAAATAGTACCACAGGAATCACTGCTAACGCTTTGGTCGCTTGTCTCAAAGGGTGTTTCAATTTTCAGGAAGTAGGGGCCGGTAACTGAGGGATGGTGAGCAAGAAGGTTATGATAAACCCCTGGTGTACCTGTATTGGATGTGGGTCATGAAGATGCTCTCCAAGGTTCAACAAGATTTCTGGCATCCATGATGGCACGTCGTACGGGAAGGCCTGGACACAACTAGCTAGACCCAGGACTCCGGCGTGACGGTGGATGAGGGCTGGAGACAAAATTAAAAGTGTTAAGAATGTTGCAGACTCGCATGCTGTCGATGAGCTTGCCCTTATTATATCACTTCCCATAAGTTTGGGAAGTTTAGTTCTTGAAATAAATGTGATGGTATATTTCAAGCCTGGGAAATAAATGAGAGTGATGTATTATTCTAGAAAGTGTCACAGGCATACTCGGAAAAAAGAAATATGCCTCTGTCACTTTCTAGAATAATACATCATTCTCAAGTTTAGTTCTTGTTATACCAGCGTTGGAAGAGAACTTGTTAGTGTGTGTTGTGCTCGGACCACGATAATTCGAAAACCACATTTATGAGACACATTCCAAACCTATCAAGAGTTCGAATTTAAAGTACAGGGCCCAGTTGTTCCAAGCCCGATTAAGCCAATCCTGGATTAACGTGAACTTTAATTCGAGTTTAATAACTAATCAATAAAGATTCTTCCAAAAGAGTTTTGGCCCTCAGTTCTGACTTAGACTTTTCTTTACCTTTAGCTTGAAATTAGGCTTTGAAATCACTTTTATAGAGTGAGATGAAAACCTCGGTTAACTTTTAATCGCAGATTAGCGTTGATCGGCTTTCGAACAACCGGGCCCAGTTCTCTACCTGCCAAAATGTCGAAAGTCAAGCATACTCTCACAGCAGATCACCCAACTATAACTATTAATATTTAAATGAACACGTTGCTAAGGAAGAATAATTATTATCTGTCCTAAAGCAAGGTTTATCTCAAGCACCGAATGTTTGGTTTATCAACAGAGTTGACAACTAAAAGTAATTTGGCCACCGTAAAGAGATTCGAGTGCTGACGTTTCGAGCGTTAGCACTTCGCGAATCTTGGTTTCTACTGCCAACCGACGCAGCACTGTAGTTTCTTAAGAAACTAACCCACTCATAATATCCATTTGTTTAAATTAAGCACCTCTGTGTAACTGTATTGACTGTACGCACATAAAAAGAAGAAGGAAAAATTTCTACCCGCATCATTGCTGAGTCCGTTTGCGGCGTTTGGAGCAAGAACGCCTTTCTTCTTCTTCTTGAGCTTGGTGTTCGCCATTTTGGTAAATTGTCTCTGCAGAAATTGAGTAATAACAGTTACACTTAAGACTCACTTAGGCTTGAAATAAAGCAAATAAAAGAGTGAAAAGCGATCAGTGATCTTGTTAACACACCTGAAGTTTGTCATCAAGCTGAAGGAAGCCGTAATGAACAAGACCACTGAAAGTCACAGCCGCCATCTCACGAACCTGCAGTAGAAAAAACAAGCAATGGAAAAAAAGCTAGAGCTAAAAAGAGAAAAAGAAAAGATCACCTAGTGGCTGATAAACACCAAACACAAAAAAATCTGATAACTCAAATCTGCTGACAAAGTAAACAAAAGGCTGTCCGAGTAGGTCGGAATAAGAGCGACAAGTGACCAAGTAATAAAGGCAGCGTTACAAGTTGCGACTGTTTGTTTCCCTTGTTACCACCTACGCGCGCAACAAATTTCCGTGTGACAGAAAGTAGACGCTGTTTCTATTTTTCGCAGCATAGAGATTTGTTGCACGCGTGGTTGGTAATACAGGAAACAAACAGTCGCAATTTGCAATGGAAGATTTGTTGCGCCTTCCAACGTATTAATTGGCCTTTAAGAAAGTCTATTCGAGTATCGATTTCGAGTGCTGTCTCCCTTCACCTCAATAACAGGCTGGAGAGAAGAACAGTCAACGCACAAGCGAAAAACGCCTGCTACAGGAAGTAAGGAAGACTTTACAAGAAGTTCAAGTTAACCCTCTAAGATCCAATAGTAACCAGCACCTAACTTCTCCTTAGAATATGACTACTTTATCAAACATACTGGTAATGAGAATAAAGCAAATAATCACTAGTGATCGAATGTCTTGATCCTTACGCAAATTCTCTCAACTAGTATCATAAGAAATATATGACGAACCGCGATAAGAATATGCAGGTTGATATTGGTGCTTGGAGGTATAAATAATCACGCGCTCTCATAGGTTCCCTGCATTGGAGATATCAACTCATATCTATCAAATCTCACACGAGTATGAACTTTTTAATGTCTGGCCAACTCGACAATGTGTTCATGCCCGGCAGCACGTTCATGTACAGCTAAAATGAAGTGTCAACACGCCCTCAGCTGTCCTCTGCAGGCCCCCCCCCCCCCCCCTCCCCACACCTTCCCCGGGAAAGGTGGCATTTACACCACTGTTCGACTCCTTTTCATACAGTAATTTTTAACATGTCACATATTAGCTTAGTATATGACCTAGACAGCATGACATTTAGAATATCTGACAGAAGTAAGAGATATCATGGACTTGAAACCCTTCTGAAAACAAATTATTAGCCATGTTACAAGATTGCGACAAAGAAGGAAAACACAGAGTCACGACCCATGACCGCGAAACGCACGCGAAATCCTGTCCATAAAAAAAAATGATTTGTTTATAGTGGAAATGCACTTACCTACCCAAAGCTAGTTTACAGGCATTCCACTCAGAAATAACGAAAAAAATAATAATAATAAAATCGAACATATCATGTTAAAAATCCCAACTAGCAGGAGGCAAACCAGCTGGCTATTTTTGTCCATAACCGACATAAATTCCTTTTCGACAAAATTAATTAAAAAACTGTGTAAACTTCAGGCTTGCCTCTAATTGGTCATCTTCTAGAAGACTCAGCACCAGTTCCTTAATGTCCTGTACATACTGAGGGTTACTGGTAATAGCAAACAGGTTGGCAAAGATCATAACTTGTAAATACTCCAACACACTTCTTCTGGGATGCCACAGGGTATTGCTGGCAAGCTGAAAAAAATATATATATAATAAAATCTAGATAACAACTATGCTCAGACCATGTTTTTTGACCCATAATACAGGGCAAAACCTCAAAAGCATTAACTACAGAATTGTCAAGGGCGATGACAAAACGTACTTGCTTTACGGTCTGCAGGGCCAGTGGTATCATGGTAAAAGGCAGCTCCGTTTGAGAAACGTACGCTATGGTCTTTGAAAAGAAAAAACAAACATTAATAATCAACATTGATAATGACCTTAGAGAAAGACACAGTTGTAGTCACAGGCAGCACCCAGAAAGTCTTGGTAACATTACTTCAAACTACAGACTAAGTGTGCTTTCCATTTGCCAGGACTGACCGGCCAGTCTGTAAATCAAATGCGTCATTTTGAAGGGATGGTGCTGCAAAATCTTGAAAAATAATCCTTCCGAAACTGGTACGCGCTATTTTGAAGAAATTCGAAGGAGTAGCATAAACCTTATTCTTCAAATTCGGTTTTCGAACTGACCGTTCTGTCCCGCCAGTTGTGACAGACGGAAAGTGCCCTTAAAAACATTAACAACTGGAAAAAAAAACTTATTCTAGGAAGTTTGTGTGGTTTGCTGTACTTAACGACGTCGTAAAATAACGTACTCTGTGGCAGTAATGTTGGAGTTCAGGGTCGTCTTCTTGAGAGTCAAACAGAATGATCTAAAAATAACAAAAACAGTTAGTCAAGTCACTTTGCCTGGAGTTAAAATTTTTGCCAGTACATAATTTTCAGCACGAAAGTGTGAAACTTGTTTGGAGGTCAATGACGTTTGCTTATGCCCAACCAGTTCGCGTTTTCAGAATTTACTCTAGAGTATGGCATTGGGGAATTACCGCAAATACATCTCAGTATAGCGGCACATAAAATTTGTACCTTCACGCCAAACGCCTGCGAAAAAATTCACCAAAGAAAGCTATGTTCCTATTACAGAGGTTGGACAATTGAACGCCATTTCTGAACATGGTCATATTGGAAATAGTGCTACAATAACACACCAGAAAACGCTAAGCTACAAATTTAATCTGCTGTCAATTTTATGTTCATTTTTAGGGAAGTGGCTAAACCACAAAATAGATGATGTTCTCTGCCTGCACCCCACCTTCCTCAACCTCAAAAGATGGTGTCTTTATTGTATAACCACCCCTCTATCCAGCAGTAAAAAATTACAACGAGATTCTAACTTCATTTTTCTTGTTTATCTAGCAAAGCTGACTCTTCTAGCTGAATGTTTCTGTGTCAACTCAAATTTTAAGGCTATTAAAATTCTGTTGGTAATATTCACGAGATAAGTGGTGTCTTCGATGGCCCCTGTTACCCCAGACAAGGAGTGTCCTCTTCGAAGAAACTTATTATCACCAGTTCTCTAAATTCTGTATGAGAAGTTCTTGGGGGTCCTTTGGTAACGAAGGACCCTCTAAAATCTCCGAAAGTGGCCCACTGGGGCCTCAAAAGCTAGTTTCTAGAATAAACACTGGCTTTGGGGTCACATCAATATGCTTAGATGGATTTGAAGATATAAGTTCTCCTTACCACTGGTAAAAGATCAAAGAATTCCTCAGGGCAGCTGTTAAGAGTCCGCACAGCATGAGACAGAACCCAGTTCGTCACTGAAACAAAAACAATGATCCATCTTTAACTTTTGAAAATACTCTCCGTCTAAAAGTTATGTTAAGTTGTATGGTTAACGTTACATGTAAGTAGTACAACAACAAAATCGGAGGAGGCAAAAATTTTGAGTGGACACGAATCGAACTATAAAACACAAAGACGTTCTCTTTTTTTTGGTCTGGTTTCCATTCTACATTAGGAAAGTAATATTGTCAAAAACTTGTTCTAAAGCAGTCACGCCAAGACAAACCATGTGCGTGACAGCATGTGCGTATAACGGAAAATGCTACCGGTTACAATGGTCACGCACTTGTTTTTAACCGTTTGATGGCTTCCTTTCTGTCATCACTCTCACGTGACCCATCGTTTGTTTCCTCTTTTTCAACCACCTCGGCATTTGCTGCACTGACGTCACTTCCGCTCATTTCTTTTTCTCGCGCCAGTTCCTGCAGTCCCGCCAGTTGCGGAAGTACTTCACTGACAAACTCCTTCCGGTTTGGAGAGAGCGTCTGCGTGCTGTTTGGTAACTTGAGATCGTACATTAACGCGCTACAAAGAACGCTGTGAAAAAAGGAGAATAATAAGTTTTGATCATTTTACAGATAGCATAAACGCGTCTGTAGATGCAAAGAGTTCGAACTTTCCATAACCAATGCTATCAAACGTAGCAACTAGAAACGACTCTCTTGAAGATTTTCACTCCGTTTTCGTTTCGTTTTTGAACCATTTGTCACGCAAAAGATTGTTGTACCTCAATTTCTTTTCTCCCACTTTTCACGTTGCAGAAGTTCCCGCTACCCTTCCCCTCCTAATAAAAAAATCCATTTTCCTCTACCCCCTACGATGAAGAACCTATAGATCGCAAGACTGTTTCAGTGGCACAAAGCGAGCGATAGAGAGTATCAATTATCCTTCTCTCTGGAGGGGTGAGATGTTAGCCTAGCTGGGTTAAAGATAAAGGACACAACAGAACGTCTGTGCCAAAACTGGGACCAACAATATTCACGTTGAATGGCCCCGCAAACACTGACTGAATTGTTGCACCCGTATGCCTGTAAGTCACGTGTTAAGGACTTATTCTTGACAGAGAAAAAGATGTCAAAAGCTAACCTCCGTCATTTAGTCAAGTGTTTTCGTATTCAGTTTTTCACAGTCAACGGAATTGAAAAAGTCACGAGAGCAGTCAAAGCTTTGACCTGCAGCACACCGGTCAGATGACCTGACCACAGAACGAAAGGGAGTCACAGAGCGACCGACAGAACACTTTACGGAGGTAACATGTGACATAGTGAATGCAGTTTGCTGTACATAACCCTTTTGCCTGGAACATACTTCTTTAAACCTTCCATCCTCGGAGACCCCAGGACAGTTAGTCAGCACTGGAAGAAAAATGGAACACTTTTTTCGAGCCAGTCTTTGCAGGGTTTTTCATGCGTCCGTCCTCTTGTGAGGATTTAATTTTTCAACCAAATCAGCACGTACCTTCCCAGTCGATCGCGCACGTTTTTGTAAGGATGATTGAGGTGGGTCTTGGCCACAGCCATCAGTCGGTGAAGCAGTTCAGGGACTCTCCACTCCTGCTGACAAAGAGCTCCTTGAATGAAGTACAAACGGCTGAAAAGAAACAAGAGTCACGGAGCAGTCGTGAAACGTCGTGAAACCAACAACAAACCCATCGCTCTAGCCAATCAGAGCAGACGTAAACAACACAATGAACCAATCAGAACGTAAAGCAAATACATGTAAGCAGTGCCAAGCGCGGGAAAACGCGTGCGAGCAAGTCACGATTGGTTTTCGGGGGTTACTTTCTAAAGGAATGGTAGCGTTGCTTCAGTGGAGAGTCAGCGTTATGAGTCCCCATAAAAAGGTCTCCTTGCCCGAGGTCATCTCCAGGGGATAGCCGATGATATGTGTATAGTTCAAAGAATCTGGAAATACACCCAATCCTTCTTCGAGTTCATTGTATTTCTACAGTTCAAAGTTTAAATTCCCAATTCTAATTAACAGAGAATTGACGGAGAATTTCGTGGTGCATCATGTCCATTTACTCATCGATGTAAGTGATGAAATTGGCGCTATTCAAAGGCTGTTTTGATGTTTACCACTCTAGGAAAGCGGATATCTTACCTCGAATCAGAGAAAGAGCCACGTTGATCATCCAAAGGTTCTTCTAGCAACATTTCTAACAAACGATGGATGCGACGAGGATCGCGACTCTCCTACAAAAAGAAATCATGATTAAAAATCACAGAAATGTTTTATGTTCCCTCTAGCTCTAACAAGGAGGGAAAAGAGAGAGAGCTTTACAGGGACTTATGGACCACTCTCAATAACTAACTGAACGTGTTTAAATTAAACCGGATTAATAATACGAAAGCTAGCATTCCATAGAATAAACAGGCTAATTTTACACAATCAGGGTTCAAATAAACTCTAATTTGTGGTTTCACTGGGCTACTTTGGACAAAAAAAGAAAGAAATGAATAAAGCTTCAAAAGCAACTTGTATGAACCGAGCAAAACCATCATCCTTATCTAGCCAAACAGCTTTTGAACAATTGAATATCTCCGCGACTCTAGAGACAAGCAAAAGCTTAGAGAAGAGCACATGCCGGAGTTTGTTTGTTTCTTTGTTTGTTGTGGGTGTTGCTCTTATTTATTCTAAACACAACAAATTATTTTCATTATTATCCTGCAGAGCTAATTATTATCATTACAATTTTTTTAAACATTAAATGATGTGTTCGTTTTAGACTGGACCATGAGCACTGCAATCCATCGTAACGAAAAAAATGGCGACTGGTCCCTGTACCCATCATTCTTAGCGCTCGAAAACCCTAAAAACGCTCATAAAAACGCACATAAAAGTTCTGAAAACTTCAAACCTAGCATACACAATGTTGTTAGCACAGGAGCGAATTTCTCAAAAATATGACTTTCCGTGTGCCTACTGGCTGTGTTAGGTTCGCAAGGTATTGTGGTATAATTTACAGCCGCCATCTTTTTCCGTAAGATGAATTAACTGACCCATGGTAACCATGGTGACCGTCAAACCAGTGTCTTACCACAGCAGTAGCCATACAGGTGCCCCAGTCCTCTAAGGTCTCCACATTTACGGCCGACAGGGCCTTTCTTAGGAGTGGCACGAGAAAGTCCCAGAGATTCTCAACCTGAAAAGAACGGAAGTAAAAACAAAGTCAAGTTATACCAAGGGTACATGATGGAAAGGTGCAAGACTGAAACAATCACAACATTTGCAAAAAATCAAATTTGTAGCAGAGCTAAATACAGAGCTCTACACAGTGGTCTCAGTGTTCCTGTACACTGGTAACGTTTCCGACTCCTTTATTTGAAAACAGTTGTTTTAAAAAGAGCGTTTTCAATACCTTTTTTGTTAACACGGGAGAGTCTTCATCTGTTTTTAGTGTCCACAAGCAACCGATTGAAACAGATGGAAAATGCTCTTGTATACAGCTTGCAAAAACTTTCGTATTCAAGCATTCTCCGCTGGTGGGGAGGCCAGACAAGGTTTGTGATTGTTGTTCTCAATACTTTAATATTTTATTTTATTTTTTTGTATTACTTAATAGGTCTTAAATAGTTTTGTAATCTTAGGTATTCACAGGTGAAGAGCCACCTAGCAGAAATACCGTGCATGTTATCATCATCATCATTATCATCATCATCATCATCATCATCATCATCATCATCATCATCATCATCATCAAATGTCCAATCAGCTAGTAATTTTTCATTAGATCTTCCTTATTTTTACCGTGTAATAAAAGGAAAACAAACAAGATAATTGTTTGAACCTTTTCATAACTCCAGTGTTTGCATCCACGGATGACAGCGGCAATAATTTCTACTGCACATCGTTGACTGCTCTCCTACAAGGAAAAACGTTCACCAACATTTATGGTAAACACAGGCAACGACCAATAATAAGCTCTAATGCCAACTGACTAAATTAGGCTGCAGATGACTTGAGTATCGCCATACTGACATCCGACTAACCACACTATCCAAGATCACGCGGGTCTCATTTTTGTGGACACAAAAAGTATCCTGATGCCTCATGTCTTCCGCTAAAATGGCCGCCATTTTGAAAGCTTCATTCCTCTCCAACCTTCTTCGACTTCTGAGCATTTCTCCTTTTTTCCAAAAACAATTACGCCTAGGACAAATCTCCCTCCCACAATTTTCAGTGCTGTCTCAACCATAAACATTGTATTTATTCATCTGCTTTTTTATTTGTTGATTACTTGACAGAGTGACTGACTATGATTGATTGCTTGACTGATTGACTGACTGATTACAACAACAAGACACCCACACACACATTTATTTGTTGACTGGCTGACTGACTGACTGACTGATTAATTTCATGTTACAGTGGATCGCAAT
The DNA here is from genome assembly GCF_977016875.1 of Pavona decussata. Taxonomy (NCBI): domain Eukaryota; kingdom Metazoa; phylum Cnidaria; class Anthozoa; order Scleractinia; family Agariciidae; genus Pavona; species Pavona decussata. The sequence goes on along the minus strand of NW_028145470.1, from coordinate 451,152 downwards.
AAAACATTTAAACATGTCTACTGTCTGGACGTTTCTTTCCAAATGAAGAAATTCTGTACGATGATGATGCTATAGATGACAAAACTCAAAGCCTTTGATGTGTGGAGGATTACACGTGTACCTTACCTGGGAATCTACACAAAGTCGTTCAAGGTGAGGTTTGATTAAATCCAGAAATGTATCATCAAAATTTCTGAAAAAACCCTGGAAAAAAAAGTTACACACGAATTACTTCTGGCTCATTATAACGCTACTGACTCTTTCATTACAAATGATGTGACAAACTATTTCCACAATTGTGCATGGTCAAACTTCCTTGTGTGTTTGTTTAAAGCCGATTAATGGGCACAAACTTTAAGCAACCATACACAATTTTCCCGCTACTTTTTACCAAAGTCTGTGGTGATTGCTATTGCTGGCCGTCATCTGCAACGAATAGAACACATTGCTTTCTTTTAAACATAGCTCAACACAGCTTTCTTTTAAACTGTATGTATTCCATATCATCTCGATGGCTCACATAGCTGTCACATAGCACGGTCTTACCTTAAACAGCACAAATCGGTGCACGTTAAATTTGTCTTTGCCTTTCCTATCTTCCAAGGACAGAAACGAAATGAACTTTGACATAAATTCTTCTTGACTAAAAGCATCGTAAATTGGTTGTTCTTCCTAAAAAAAAATAAGAAAAAAAAGTGTATCCGTATAACAAGAAATGAACACAACAGTACCTTTCAACATGTCAGGATTGTGGGACATGGAAAAAAAATTCTGCCTGACGAGAGTTACGTACAAGGGACGCATGCTCTAAACTACTGGGAGACTCCTGGCCTGCTGGCTCATAATGCCAGGGTAACTAGTAGGCGAGATGTCATACAAATGTATTTCCAAGAGAAGGAGAGTTCAGGATAATTTGTCAATTACTACTTACTGTTTAGACACTAGTGCCACGGGCATCTTCTAATTATTATCCTAATAACAGGAAAACTATCTGAATGACTGAACTTTTTTTACCTCTGAAAGTTGGTCACGTGTTCTTCCTAAAGGAGGTTGCTGGTCTGCAGGTGCATAGGTCAGCAGTTTTCTAAGTAAAACATGGATGAAAACAAATTAATGATCCTGTTTGAGAAATCATCTGTGAAGCGTCGCAAAAACATCATCATCGTAATTCATATCAAAACAAGCCCCGTCTTTGCGCAGTGTGAAGTCGGACGCGTTGCACCTTCAGCCGTTGTGCTGGTGTTCACACACATCAACTTGTATTTTATCAACAACAGTTTTCATGCTTAGTTTGCCATGTGAATGCGCCCACAGCGTTCCATATCTTCTTCCCAGGACTTTCAGTAGATCTACACCTTTCAAAAGCTCTATTTTCACTGGACCCTGATAACCTGCAGCTGCATTGTTTTTTAGGGCTGGGAACATTGTTCTGTTCTTCGTTCTTTTCTCCTGTCGACCAAACATGTAAGACGTTGCAAACGTTAGAGGTTGCCCCAATAGTTTAACCTCAACCGATTATCTCCACGTCAAACTGAACCTTACCTGTTTGCTCGTGGTTTAATTTTTTTGATTATTCCCTTTTACTTACTTTGGCCAGGTATAGTAGCCCCAGTGCGTTTTGTCAATGAAGACACAGCTTTCCCATTCCTTCTTACTCTTTGGAAGATTGCTTGAAGAATAATGTAACCTAGAAGAATAAATAATTAAAACTTAAGGTAACATAGCAGTTACGAGCCAGGAAGTGTTGCAAAGGGGAGAAGATTTTCAGACCATTGTTTTGAATGAAATCCTAATTCTAATTCGACAGGTCCATAACGAATGTCACTGCGAGGGATCTTCTGTCCAGGGGGGAAGAATTATCAACAAATGGGGGGAGGGGGGGTTATGCCTAGAGGAAGGCAGGTTATAACTGGAGTATCACTCACCAAGGGGGCAATTCGCGCAATAAAATATAGAAAACTCGAATTCTGGAGGCAATCATGAAGCTCTCTGACGTGAGATGAGTCAAAGGTATTGTTTCTAAAAGACATCTTGTTTAGTATACATAGTGTTTCTCGTGCTCTGGTTCAAACTTCGGATTCTATTCACCTCCGCACGTTATCCTGAATTGCACGAACAATGTGTCTTGTTGTACAGTGTTGTTTTTTTTACCAGTTCGTCAGAAGTAAAGTGACTAATTGGGGCTGATTATCCCTCAGTTTAGTATATACAGAAAGTTAACGACTTGACTGTCAATGAATATCAACCTTCAATTCGGTAAATATTTTAAAATATTTCAATGATTCATTTCCGGATAACCTGAACTTTCTTTACCTCGAAAGGTTTGATTGTCTCCAGGTGGTTCAAGTTATACGAATTCAACTGCCTTGGCAAAGTTTGCCTGTCTTGAGTGTGAGAGGCGTTGAATACTGACATAGCAGAATAGTTTATGAGAACGCGACGTACTCCCCTTTTAAATGCACGAGAGGGTACGTTTCTAAAGAAACTATGGTGCTGCGTCGGTAGGAGAGTAGAAGCAAATGTTCCTAAAGAGATTCGAGGTCTGACGAGATTCGCTCTGACGAAGGGCTAACGCTCGAAACGTCAGCACTTGAATCTCTTTACGGTGTAGAAATTATCTCATCAACCCTGTTGACAAAACCAAACACTCCTTTTAAATACAATATTTGTAGCCTTACCATTTGTTATCCCCTCGATCTCCAGCTTCTATAACTGTACTGGTCGGTTCTGGTAACCCAGCTGTAAACATTGACGACATGGAATTAACATTAGGGAGCTTAAGCAACGACGAAGGCAACGGCAAAGAAAACGTCACCTGAAAATATATCTTTATTTCATTTGTGCTACTTCGCGATTATTTCAACTCGTTCGACTTTTACAAAAATGGCGAACTATCCAGGAACCAATTTGGTAGGAGTGGCGTACAAGTTAAGAAAGAAAATGAAAAATTCACCGTCGTGCGTTCACGTTCTCCACAAAACCTTAAATGTGGTCATTTCACGTTGTTGTTTTGCAGAGGACGGCAAAGAAACGTACCAAAATGTAAAACGCATGTGCCGAGCGATTGCTTTTGCTCATTAAACCTATTGTTTTGCGGCGTTGTTGTTGCCGTTGCCGTCGCCGTCGCCGTTGCTTATCGACTGACAACGTCGCACCAACATTAAAACGACAATATGGCATTAACAATAGAGATTTAGCATCGCGTTTACGTGAAACGGCAAACGTCACCTTGCCGTTTCACGTTTCACGTAAAATAGCGTGAACCTTTTGACTTTAGCTTTAATTTTGCGAGTTTCGATGAAGCTGTTTTGCGACTCACTGTGGTGAGTTCATGAAGAAAAGCGCGGTAAGGAGTGAGTTATGAAGGACTTTTAAACATGAAACTTAATTTACCCTAGTATGACTTGCCGAAAAAAATTATTGGGGTAATTGTTTTCAACAATTAACTATTTATATGTAAAAGAAAAAAGGAAGAAATACTTAGTTCTCACGCAAACGCGAAAAAGCCGAGAAAAAGCCTGTTTTCTCGTAGAAACGGCAACCGGCAACCGCCAAAAATGGCGGGAAAATCGTGATCACGTGGCCATTTTTGCCGTTCGTGTTTCACGTATAAACGATGCTAAATCTCTCTATCACGCGAAAACGTTCGCTACATTAAGTTGAAACACTCAACATTCTATTTCCGAGTCAAACTTTTCTTCACTTCACGATATCGTTCTAACATCTCCTTTAGCGCATAAGCAACGTACTATACTGTGAAACTATTGCTTATGCTGTACAAGGTGATACTTATTCATGAGTCTGTGGATGAAATTTTCAAATGTGACCATTCAAATGAAAGCTACTGAGCAGTACTTTCCTGTGGTGCTGTTTATTATGCTGTACAAGGTGGTTATAACTTTTGAGTCTGTGGAACAAATTCTTAAATGTGACCATTCTGTGGATGACATTTTAAAGGGGGACCATTTAGAATAAACTTATTGCAGTTTCCAACAAGTATACGTTTGGGAGAGTGTTGACGGACTTGGAAATTTTGAGTGAATAAGTTAAAGCGTGTAGCGCAAAGCAACCCATCTCCAACCTTACCAACAGAGTAGGGATTAACAGTCACTTTAGCGTGCTGTCGTTTTTGTTGTTTGAGAATGGCTCCGACAGCGTCAATTGCCACCTAAAAATTAAACCAAAAGTTTTATACAAAGTAATATGAAAAACATTCCAATCGCCCACTTTGTTGTCGACCCCCTCCCCTCCCTCAGGCTGTGGGATAGTTTAATGGCGTGCAACAATTTTTTACCGACTCTCCTGGTGTCTTGTTTCACTCCTGACTGCCTTGTCAGCTTTGAGGCCTTCAACCCCTTTGGACTAAATCCTTCACAGAAAACTATTGTATCAGCATGCATGAAAACGTTTTGGGAACCATTGTTGAAATAGTCGGCGGTGCGCGGCTGAGTTAACTCTCATAGAAAACGCAGACAAGTAGACCACTACATGTACAACGGCAAACAAAAGCAGCTGTACGATTCCCAAGATACCACCACCACCACCGGCTCTTTTAATATTTTTATTGAGGGATTTCTTGTATTTTGACTGTTGTCTTGTATTTTGATAGCCGACTGCTTTGTCATTTTGAGTGTGTTGCCATTCTGAGGCCGTTCTCATTTTGCGTATATGCGCTCATTTTGAATGTCTTCTCATTTTGAGTGCGCTCTCAGTCAGAGTGTACTCTCATTTTCAGCCAGCCAGTTCCTATCCCCGGAAAGGCAAAAGGGTCAGGAGGTCAGAGCTTTGATTTGACCGATTCATTACTCCATCAAACCACAAACCGCGTACAAAAACACGCTCCCTCTTCGTAGTTGCCGTTGTCAACCTACAGGACATATATCGTAGAACAGAACATATACCGTAGACTACACGCCATACCCCCCCGCCCCACCCCCTGAATAATTGAGTATAAGCAGAGAGACTATGGTCAATGCCGATCAAACCAATCAGATTCACGGATTCGCAGTCAGTAGACCCTGGTAAATATCACTGAAAACCTTTAAACCGAGTTAGAAACTCGGTTTTGAAGAAAACCATTTAATCAAAAGCCTTTTGGAACTCTTTGGTTTGATGGTAGATAACATGGTTTACTGTGGGTCCGAACGTACCTTTCGAATAGCCAATGCGTCGTGGTTCAGGAATTTTACACAAAGCCTCACTGCGTTGGCCGGCAGAGGAACATCGTAACGAATGAGCAAATTCAAAAAACTAAAACAAATTTGGAGATACCGCCAGCGTCTGAAAAGAAAACAAAAAAGTTCTTGAGTACTCAACATAAGTAATCTCCTTGTTGAAATGTCATTTCTTCAAAATTACACCAAGGCCAACAATAGATCGTTGATTTTTGGGTTAGGTCACTGCATGTTTTCTGAGATGAAGCTCTGAATCATCATGATCTACACATTACAATTTGTTGTAAGAAAATTGAAAGAACTCGAAAATACATAATTGATAACTAAAAGGGCGTTGTCTACATAAATGCAAAAGAATAACAACTTACAGGCCTTCACTTTCCAACATGTCAACAAGCGTACTCACAAGCTTTTGAAAATTCCTGAAGCGAAAGAATGAGAGTTAGAACAGCACAAAATCAAACCAGACAAACCACTGAGACTGAACTAAGCTAAGGTAGAAAGCCTGTTTATTTTAACAAATTATAACAGTATTCAATTGAGAGTCGTAAAACCTACTCCCCAGGGCAGCCCTTAACTGGGTGGTTATACAAGTTGCAACGATACTGGAAGAGCATGCGCATTGTGTGACCCTTAAACAATAATACCACTCCAGCCAATCACAACAGTCGCAAACAACACAATGAGCCAATCAGATTTAAAAGCGCGAGAACACGTGTGCACCTCATGACAGTTAGTTTTGGTGTTATATACTTCCTGTTAGTTGAGTAAGTGGGGAGAACAATGAAAACAAAAACAAACTTTAATATCAAAATTGAATTAGCAACCGTTTTACATCCATTTGTTTACCACAGCAAGTGAATAAGGTATCTAATTTGTGAGAGTTATACTTTGGAGTAGTTTTCTGTTTCATACCTGAGATTATTCTCTCTTGTTGTATTCCAAAACTCCACGCTCTCTTTGATCTCTGCCTCATTCGGAAGCGCTGTATCTGATGGACTGAAGGGTTGTTTAAGGTACGTCCGGGGCTCAGGGCCAGTGGAAGATAAAAGTCTCTTGGCTTGTTCAACTGCAGCATCAGTTACCTAAGAACAAAACAGGCACATACAGTCCATGATAACACTTCTATTGATAGATCATTTGAAAGGTAACATTGAAAGAGTACTTCCATTGACTCAAATGGGCTCATTGAATTGCCACAGAAGGGAAGAAAATATACAACAACAAAAAAGCAGATACAAGACAAGTACAAAGGAAGGAGAAGGGTGTGACAGGGGACACTAACAGGAGAGAGCCCTAATTGACAACTGCCCGCTTTAACTAAAAAGAGAAAAAATAACTAAAAAGGTCAAACGAGAACCATGTAAACAAACCCCCCATAGTCATACGATAAAAACGTTGTTCAGGGAGGCTTGTAAGAGAGAAGTCTACTAATTTAAAAACTGTAGAGTTTTGATTAAAGGAATCAATCTGATCACAGCTTTTGGAGACCTGAGAACTGTTAAGCTTTGGAAAGACTTACCCCACCCGGGAAATACGAGGAACTGAAGTAATTTTTCCGTTGCGTGGAGGATGTGAGTAAATTGTTGGGGTTAAAAATTACGAGTTGTATAATGGTGAGTATCACAACGGAATTGATATGCTCATCCCTGACGGCAATGTCGTTGGTTTACTTTCAGTTGAATCACCACATTTTTTTATCACAACGGAATTGATATGCTTATCCCTGACGGCAATGTTGTTGGTTTACTTTCAGTTGAATCACCACATTTTTTTATCCTTAGACTCAACAGTACAAGCCACATTCCCAGAATCTAGAGCTTTCTGAGTATTTGTCTCATATTCCTGCTTAGTGTAAGTTCAAAGAATTTGATTTACCATTCTACTGATGGCTACTGTATCATACTTCTTCACCATCTTCTCTGCAAGCATCGTAGTCAGAGTGATAATGGAAGGCTTTTCTGAATGGTCAGCCTGCAAGAAAGAAACAAGCATTTTGTAGCTATTTAATTCCACAAAGGAAGGATAGAGACCCAATATATTTCGATTTTTTTTAAATTTGTGGAACTAGTGTATCTTTTTATTCTAGTATACCAACCGAGAACGAAAGATGTAATCTACATACAAAGTCTCCTCAATTTTACCTTAGGTTTGCATTGTATGAGTGAGGAGAAATTAGCTGTTAAGAACCTCTGGTTTAGGCGTTGAACTGCTCTATACTCCTCACTGACATGCATCAAAATGTAATACCTTTTTGAGGAGAAATTTCCCGTTACGCAGCGAAGCACAAGTTAAACTTAGAATTTGGTTGTGGAAATGCAATTCAACCCTGTTAAAAGCAATTTAAACTTAAAGAAAAGTCAGCAGGAAACCAAGACAAAATACGCTTTTCGGCGGAGTAGTGCCGTGTTTAACAGAGCATTGTGGGGGTACGAAACATTCTCCTTCCAATCTCATTACTGACAGAATAAGAACGAATCCACACCATAAAGCAGTCTAACCCCTGACCCACCAACTTGATCTCAAGTTAACCCACGATCAAGCCCTCTCCCATCATCAACCCCTTCCCGGAAGGAAAGCCTGACACAATTCTCTATCAAAATTTGTTTTGTTTTGTTTTTAATTTCATATTGTTTACGTTTATGTTTGGTCGAAAAACAATACTCGTCTATATTCCCATCAACTACGTTGAATTAAATCATCAGTTAATTCTGCTGGGTAATCTTTTATCATTTCATTTTGCTTCCCTTTCAATCTGATGGAACCTACTGAGACACCTTCGTGGAGGGAGCTCTAGAAGCCATCTCCATACAGAGCCGTAACTAAGCAAACAACTATAAGTTAGTAAGACTTTGTTCAACGACGGCGAGACATGACCGTAAACAAAAAAAGCCATTACGATTTATAGGTTAATTTGCTGCAAACTTCTACTACTGTGCAATATTGAACTCCACTGTGAAAACGACGTAGACATGTACCTTAACAATGACAGGCCACACATCAACCATCACTTCCCAGTAATGAACGATAAGGAACAGCATTCTGTTGTTAAGCAGCACGTACAGTGCACCCTTAAGAGGAAAAAAGAGGACAAAAATGAACGATAACGAACAGCATCATGTTGCTACGCAGCACGTACAGTGCACCCTTAAGAGGAGAAAAGAGGACAAAAATGAACGATAACGAACAGCATTCTGTTGCTAAGCAGCACGTACAGTACACCCTTAAGAGGAGAAAAGAGGACAAAAATGAACGCTAACGAACAGCATTATGTTGCTAAGCAGCACGTACAGTGCACCCTTAAGAGGAAAAAAGAGGACAAAAATGAACGATAACGAACCGCATTATGTTGCTAAGCAGCACGTACAGTGCATCCTTAAGAGGAAAAAAAAGGACCAAAATGAACGATAACGAACAGCATTATGTTGCTAAGCAGCACGTACAGTGCACCCTTAAGAGGAGAAAAGAGGACAAAATTCCAATAAAAAACAACAGAGTGTGCTCTTAAATCTTGCAAGAATTGTACAGCCATGAAAATTTTAATAAAGGAACAACAACAAGAACAACGTTAAGATTCCTTCAGCAAACCTTGCTCCAGTGTTTTATCCACTGCTTTGCGCTTCGTTTTGTGATAAATATGGAAATCTTGCTCATAATTAGAGGTTTTTATTGCAAATGAAGCGCAAAGCAGCAGATAAAACATTGGGGCAACGTTTCCTGAATAAATTCAAGGCCACAGCAAAAACTTTGGTGAATCTGAGCTAAAACAACAAAACGACTAGAGATCTAAAAAGTAAAATAGATCGGTTATGCACCTCGTCCTTTAATTACTCTGCCATTCTAGAACCTTTCTATAAAGAGAACTTGCTTGTACAGTGCTACACAATGCACCAACCTTAAACTCCTCGTGAGAGATGTCTGGACTGGGTTGAAGTTTTGATAATGTTGGTGGTATCAAGGTTCGAGCCAGGTAATCATACACATCAATACAGGATGACAGAACCCTTTGAGCTTTGATGCGAACCTGAAGATAATGAACAACATCCAAATATCATGAGTATATATAATGATGATGATAATATCTGGCAGCAGGCAGACCAGCTGGGTATTTACAAGCGTGGCCGAGGAGTTGAACTCGGGGCTACCAAGAAACAACTCCAGCTAGCGGCCAGAGTAGAACATTAACCCGGGACCTCGGCTCCAGATTAAAAGTCCAACGCCCTAACCACTCGACCACGCTGCCTCTTCTTAATATACATGTAATATGAGGTTAAGTTTCATCAGATGACAAACATGACATTTCGCGACAGCTTGATGATAAATGATAGTACAGAGCACCGTTTGGTATACAATTTAAACAGTTGTGGGAGTTGTAATTAGAAAAGTTTGTCATTAAGAAAACTTGGCATTTTCTGGCGGGATTTAATTTTGTCAATGTCAGCGACTGGATTCTAAAAGATTAGCACTGAAAAAGAGAACAACTGGATTTTTCTGGCGTAGCGTCTGGTTTTGAACTGTTGAAATTCATGGTGATTTCTAAGGCACAGCAAGTTTCAGCAGAGATTAAAATATTTATGCATTTCTGTTTGCTTTTTATGGATCAGAAAGTCTGAAAAGTTACAAAACTCAGGAAAAAAACTTATCCTGGCAGTTGGTGGCAGTGATTTCTACTATGCCAAAGGGTAAAAATCATGGAGGTTTTGGGAGAGACCGTTCCTGTCTCTTCAAATTTCACACTGCTATCCCAGCGTCATGAAATAGGCCAATATGTGAGTCACATCGAACCAGAAAAGGAAAGCTACCAAACACTAATTGCAGAAGGATGTAATGAGGGTGAAGAATGTAGTCTCAGAAAATTCCAACCACTGGACAACTGAGTGTATAAAGATGATGCAAGTGAGTAAAAACCATCTGCAATGTAACCAATAAAGCAAAAAGTCCTACCTCTGTGTAAACTGTTGTTGCAAGTTTAAACAAATCATCCAGCAACACTTTGTGTAGAGTCGTTAACTGCGTTGAGACACGATCAAGGATGCGCATCTGAAAACAAAAGAGAATCCTGTGACACTGGCTCATAAGATAGGAAGTCAATAGTCCAAAATGGAGATCCGTACTAAGTTTAATAGATGGCAATGCTGTTTGAGTGATCCTAATATTTTTAGTGAAGTTTTTATATCTAAAGACTTTCACATGTATACTGCATTGGATGAGATTAAGGGCGCTTTCTGTTTGTCAGAACTGGCCAGCCAGATGTACAAATTTGAAGGACTGATTCTTTGAATTATTCAAAATGGCACATTCTGAGAATAGTGTGCGTTATTTTGAAGGAATTCAAAAAAAGGGACATATGAACTGTCGTTCAAATTGGGGCATTCCGTTTGTGAAATGATCGAACTGGCTGGCCAGTTCTGAAAATGGAAAGCACCAAAAGAAGTGTAAGCTGCAGCAAAAAACTTAGGTGTCTTCCATGTCGTTAAGTAGCATCTTAGTGATCACTGTACGACTCCAATAAATTACTCTGTATGTATACCTCATGCTGCAGCTGAACTCTTTCAATGAGCAGTGGCCTGACATGCTTCTTCTTACCAGCAAGCTAAAAAGAAAATAACGATAAAACAATATTGTAAAATTACTGAAACATTTTCTGGGCGCGGCCATGAAATAGAAATTATGTGGAATTTACCCATGCCACAAGTGTGGGAAAAGGAGAGAATCAGAGTCACTAAAACAAATCAAAAGCTGTGACCTCTGTGAGTATGAAACAGTGAGACATTTGCCCTAATAAAACACCTTCAAGTCTACAAACAGTGAGGTCAAAAATCTGGGGACATAACACTATCAATGCACGCTAAAGATCTGTTACATACTTTATCCTCCATTGCTCGCTTGACAGCAGAAGCACTGCGCCATCTGAGGAAAGGAATAATTTAGCAGCATTTACCAAAAAGTTGAAAATACTCATTATTAAATAAAATAAAAGTATATTGTTAATAAACAGCATCAGAGGAAAGTACTGCTCAGTAGCTTTCAATTGAATGGTCACACTTTAGGAATCCATCCACAGGTTCAAAAGTTACAACCATATGACAAAACGATAAGAAAAAAGGAAAAGAAAATGAGAGAAATTCAAACTGTACCTGCCATCAAACTCGTCTCTGTCTCCCCCAACATGGAGCATTAGAAGATCATAGATCTGTAATATATCAAAGGAAACATTTTTAAAAGTTTTGGTACCTGAAGAAATTATCCAGAAAACATCAATACTAAAGTGCTGCTATATGATAAATAAGGCTACAGTATGAGGAAGAAACAAACTTTTTTTAATTTTCGGTACCTTCACAATAATTAAAAGTGCTTTAGTGTCATCCTCATGATGGCAGAGAAGATGATCTGAAAAAATGTAATAAAAATCAAAAGAGTGATAAATAACTGAACTTTAAGATTTCAGCACCGGACTCAAGAGTAACAGAATCATCTTGTACAACACAACAAACAGCACCACAGGAAAGTACTGCTCACTAGCTTTCATTTGATTGGTCACACTTTAGGATTTCATACACAATCAAAAGCCAGAATGGTGTTACATAGCCAAAGGATTTTACCAAGTTCGTTTTATTACATAAGACTGCAACGTTGTTTCTGTCACATTATTGTAACTATTAACTGTCACTAGTAAACACAATGTTACCCAATAGTCTGTGAATCAACTCTGCTATCCGTGCTCGTGAATTGTTTTCTCCCATTGATACATCTGAAACAGGGAATGCGTCAGTTATAATGGGATTCAACTACAATGAAGTTTTACTACAGACAAACATAAAAAACCTTTCTTGTCATAATTTACATAAAAAAACTTGCAAACTGTAATATTTATTGCAGCATGTACCTGGGTCCATTGATACAGTGTTCTGAAATCTTCCTCTGCTAACAAGAGTCTTGAGGCCTCTGAAAAATAAACACACAAAATGTGTACATTAAAATCCTTTAAATATCTATAAAATACAGAACTTCAACATTTACCTATCAAAAAGTTTGAAGCCTTTCAACAATTATTTCATTTCTGAAGAACCTCAGTATCAAAAGAATTTCCCAGATGTGAGCTCCAGTAAAGATCATCATGTAATTTCTCCTTACAATATCACTACTTGATTTAACAAACAGGTTATGAGAATAAATAAAACAATCACCCAAGATTTTCTAACCATCTAACCATCATAGATTGTAACTATTTATTGTGAAAATTACACTTTTAATGATTTTTTCCTCACCATTATTTAAAGAAGCAGGGGGGGGGGGGGGTAGGGGTGCGATGCCTTACATGAGTCTGTAAGTCCTGATCATAGTCCGCCCATTTGAGTCTTAATTGTAGTGTTATATTTATTGACTTCCTTTACTTTCCTTACTTTATATGTATTCTGATTGTAAAGATTTAAAAAAAGAGAGAGATGTATGTTACATGTTTTCGAGTGGTGGTTTATTCCAGTTTGGTAAGAGTATGGCTGCTCCAGACACACATCCAGCTATGATGTTTAGACACTGCTGACGCTCCTCCCTGAAGGGAAAAAAAATCAGTTCAAAAATAACTATTCTGCTAACAAACTAAACTTCTAGGCAATAAAAATAAAAGGTAATTTTGTATATAAAAAAAAAGGAAAGAAAAAGGCACTTTTTATAATGGAAGTGTACCCTTCTGAAATAATCAGAAATAAATTGAAGTGGTGCATGGAAAAAGGCATTAATTAAGCGACTCTTGATCTCATATTGAATTCTCCCCCCCCACCCCCCCCCCCTTTTTTACAAGGAAACACAAAGTAATTTGGAAGGAGGATCTAGTAGTTTATCAGATGTCACTTATTTTCCAGGCACCTCTTCAATTCTAATTTAGATTGGAGTTGGGTTTTTTTCTAACTATTCACAGCATTCACCTTGAGAGAGTAAGCGACTCATCCAAGAACTTCTCTAGTCTTGTCAGCTCTGGTTGTAAAAATGTATCTAGCAGCTCCTTTGCCAAAAGCTTTTCTTCTTCACTTGGTATGTGCCACTGAATGTTGAGATTAAACAAATCCCCTGGCTTTCCCCAATCCTGTGTGTTAGTTGACAAAGAAAAGATCAGTTGTGATGGTTAAAGACAGCTCACAAACACATGCACATTGTGATTATAATTATATGCAGTAATAATGGTAATCTTTATTGAAGATACCAACATCACAAAAATTGGTTTACAGAAGGGTCCTCAAATACAAAGAACTAAAATAAAACTAAAGACTACATGTAGCTTACACATAATACACCTTCACTGAAAACCGCCGAGGCGAGTGGGCTCCCTGGATAAATATCATTATTATTATTATTATTATTATTATTATTATTATCATCATCATAATAACTAAATATTTTCGCTTCAGAGGGAGATTGCAGGACATTGATTTTGACATTCTAATCAAACCCTATGGGTCAAATGAGCTCCCATTCCTTAAATATGGATGCTCAATACTTACAAGTATCTACTGGCTCTGAATTGGAAATCAAATTCCTGAGAGTAGGGGTGGAAAAAGCGTTTGTTTCCTATTATCTTCTTATGTTTAATTTTTATGTACGTGATTGTATAAACCACGCATGATCTTCCAATGCAGCCACCTGTAATTTAGTCACCCTGCAGTCCTCAGAATTTCAAAAAGAAATTCCCACCAGCCCAGCCCACCACATAAGAAATGAACAGTAATCCCCTACCCTTATAAACAGATGTTCTGTTGGTGGTGTTCCAAAATCAACCAGCACACTCCTCCATTCCATGGGATAAATCTTTGCTAATGGCCGCAACATGTGTTCTAGAAGCTGCAGGTATAGTGGAGATGGAAAAAGTCTTGATCAAGTGTTCTTTACAATGTTGTTACAAAACTCTTGAATCTGATTCCTTTTTATGTTCATATCTATGCCATAAAACAGAACAAATTCCACCTACTGTGGCTCCCAAAGTAGCAGCTTCCTTGCACTTGAGGTGAATTGTAGATTTTATTGCTGCAATGAGTTTGTCTTTGTATGCTAACACTCCACTGGAACGTACAACCTGCAAAAACAACATCAACCTTAAAATCACTTCTGCCGTACATAACTACATACCTGTATAACTGTAGACTTAACAATTACCCCACAAGCATACGTTGGATGTAAGATGATAGATTGCCAATGAGGCGCATATTGTAGCAACGAGTAATTTATTGATTTATCAAAAAATTCATCATCAAGAAATATTGCTAGATCTTGCTGATTTTGCTTTGCAATCTTGAACAACCAGAAGAGAGTTAAATGGTTACTATTTTTTGAGCATGGTGTAATTGCTCATATACCATGGCCGCTAAGCCAGTCAAATCCCTGGAATCGCATTATACCACGATCCAGTTAAAATACATGTATAATTATTGTTACATTTTTTATGTGTAGTATCACTGTACAGTTTTATAAGTTGTGCTGTATCTTGACAAGCCCACAGGGTGCATCAAAATACAAACAAAGAATTAGAATACACATGGATACTACATGCCAAAACATGTAATAATTATTAATAAGAGATTTATTATCCAACTGGACCTCAATGATTAGTAACAAATTCAAAGAAATTATGACAAAAACTGAAACAGGATGAGGAGGAAGAGTTACAAAACAAAATAATAGTTTAACCTCTGATAAAATCTGTAGATTCCAAAGCAACTGATCATCAACTTCTTCTTCCTCAAACATACCTTCCACTAAGAAACAAAAGGAAGTAAATCAACAGAAAACCTACATCAGACTGCTTTATATACAGCTACTAACTCACCTGATGTCAAATGTTCAATAACTGAACAACAGTGAGGAACAAACATCTTGAGCGTCGCTGAGGGGTTTGTCTAAAATAAAACAAATCATGTCAATATGTATAATACATGCTTCAACTCCCCAGCAGTTTGTCAGTCTGATCGAAAGTCTGACGCTAACCACGCCAGTGCACTGGACACTGCAACTCCACAATATAGAAACCTATTGTGAATCAAAACCAAGGAAATTACCTTTAGTTTTTCTGGACTGTACTGTAATTTAAACATCACTGTCGCATAAAACTAACCCTAGCAGCTGCACGGCACATGTCTGAAGCCATCTTTCCTGCCACCTTTGTTTCAAGTACTTTGTTGGCACAAAAGGCAAACAGCTGCTCAAGGGCACACTACAACACAAGAAAAAAAAATTAATAGCTCAGAACATTTTGTTTTGCAAGTCAGTTCAAACAGACACAATGGCACAATTCTGAAAAATGGATGATGTCAAATTTATTTGGTATAATACACTACATACTATAAAATCACTGTATGATAGTCAGCGGGAATATAATTGTGAACTGAAAAAGGCAGGGGAAAATGTTCTGGGTTTAACAATAACACTCTAATGCTTCACTTTGCTAACTATGTATCTACTAAATTCATGCTCTGCTGCAATCCTTCACTCCTAAGGTAGAAACTTAAATCATGTAATAGGATTATAACTTTTTTGGATGGAATATTAAAGAGTGGCGATTGCTGTGATAATTCATTCATTTTAAGTTGTAACCATCCATCTGGTCATGCATTTATCTGTTCAGTCATCAGTGCAATGGTTACTATTAAGCTGTACTATCATGTGGTGCTGTAAGTTTATTTTGCTGTGGAAGTTTTAATATGTGGACGAAACTCCAGAGAAAAAAAGACCATTCATATGAAGGTTGCTGTACAAACAATGTCTCAATCTGTTGATGCTATTCATTTTGTAATTCTTCAAAGAAAATGTATCAGAAAGGATGTTTGCATTTGGCTAAGACTTTGGAGAGATTAAGGACATTATAGACTTTACCTGGAAAATCTTGGGTGAACTCTGCATGAGAATCGCATGGAATGTTGAGGCCACGCCCATTCCCATCATTCCTTCAAGTGAGTGTCGTTGATCAGCTTTCATTGTTGTGCTGTCTAGTTCTGATGTGTTCTCAAATGATGAGTTTTCAATCATTACAAAGCATCTGCAAAAAAAAAGTTCACTTCATGCACATGAAGGGGTGACCACTTAATGCAGATTATCAATTTTAAAGTTCTAATGCCTGTAAAATAATACTGTAATGAGAATATTCGTCAATAAAACTTTAGACATAAACATACCGATCCATAAACTGCAAAACGAAGTCTTCAAACTGAGCTGTTGCAAGGCATAGCTCTTTTTCATCCTGCAAAATATTAAACACAAAAACCAGAAATCACTTCAAAGGTTGGCAAAAAAAAAATAACCAATTTACAGTGCACTCCAAAAAAGTACAAGTCAGCCAAAGGTAAGACACTAAAAAGGTGAAACTTTGCATTAACGGTTTTTAGGCAGTATAATTTATTATGAATATCTTATATTGGTTTCTTAGTGAAATAGGATGAAAAATCATGAACTTGCACCTTTATGACTCAAGGAATGGGCACTTTCCGTTGGTCAGAAATAACAGCTGGTGAACTCAATCAGTTTGTAGATAAAATACATCACTTTTTAGGGTACCAGGCTCATTTTGAAGGAATCCAAAAGGGTGGCATGTTGCCAGTCCTTTATTAAAATTTGGGGCATTCTACAGGTATTTGCAGACAAACCAGCCTTTGTGGTCATTTCTGACAAATAGAAAGCACCATCTGGTATGAAAGTTTGGACAAGTGTCATGTATGTTTCAAGTGCGTAGAGAGATAGAAAAGAAAAGAATAAAATGCAAGGAGCCGCAAACGAAAATGCTGCAGGTATACACAGGATCTGCGAAAGATCTAATCAGCCAAAAACATAAGTAGCTCATGACAAATAACTGTCCACGGTTGACAGTGTAGAGGATATTACACAGCAGTACAAAGAAACATGTATGAATTTTATTTTCGAGTGGTAAAACAATATTTTACGAACGAGTAAAATTTTGTTTTTAACACAAGAAAGTAAGATTCATGTCTGCAAGCTACCATGTAATTTTCTTTTTATTACATACTTAGACCCAAGTGCTTTACAGATTGTTTGCACAAACAAATGTGAAAAAGCAGGAAATGAGGTCACCAATATCCTCCCTAGTGAGAATATGGAAAATATGCCACTTGGGTCCCGGATGTAGTCTCGCATGAATTTTACAAGTGGTGTTTTTTCCAGTAAAACACTTGTGTCTATAATATAATAAAAGAATATATCTATCCACTAAATAGAATTGAGATAAATTAAAACCTGAGGGTATAAAAGTCATAAGACATGTAAACATACATTTATACTACAGAAAGACATCCTAAGTAAACATTGTTTTGTTTCACATACAGCTCCTTTCCCAAATCAGAATAAAAATAGGAGATATCAAAGTGTCCCTTTAATAACACAAGTGAAAGTTCATTACCTCTGTCATTTCCACTACTCCAACAGCTTCTGAACAATCAACCACTGGAACCAGACAGACAACGGTAGAGATGAACATAAATGTTCCCTGCAAAGAAAGAAAAAGTCATAACTGATCGGTTCCTGTAGGGAGCCCAAACCTGAACCACCATGTGCTACTCTGTACAACACAAGGTACTACTCAGGAACGTTCATTGGAATGGTCACACTTTAGGATTTAATCTACAGACTTAAAAGTTAGAATCACCTTATACAGCATAATAAACACCACAACAGGAAAGTACTGCTCAGTAGCTTTCATTTGAATGGTCACACTTTAGGATTTAATCTACAGACTTAAAAGTTAAAACCACCTTGTACAGCATAATAAACAGTACCAAAGCACTCCTCAGTAGCTTTCATTTTGAATGATCACACCTTAAAATTTCATCCAAAGACTCAAAAAGATAGAACCACCTTGCATGACAAAATAAACAGGACAACAAGAAAATATTCTACGGTAGCTTTCATTAAATTTCATTCACAGACCAAACAGTTAGAAGCACATTAATTACACGTGAAACAAACATTCTATTTCTAATACAACGCAGTACTCACCAAAGCCTTTCTGAAGTCATTAGGATCTATTCCTGGTAACACCAGCTGTAGTAATGTTAGAACATGGCTTCGGCCTGCTGGGTACGATGCATCTGGCCTCACAAGAGCTCTGGCCACAGATGTTACACAGTTTAATGTCGCAGTCAACTGGTGTGGCTCTGTCAATGTAGCCAGTGCAACATATAACCTTTGACATAAGAGACGCATGACAGTTAGGCAAACAATTTAACCATGAATATTATAGGGGTCGATTTATCAATCATTTGTGTTAACTTACTTGTCTAATAGAGTTGGCAGGACAACATCAGGTTTAATTAATGCCAAGTTCTGCAGTGCCCCTGCTGCATCAAAGCTACCACTCTTGTTAAACACAGCTAGCATAACAGCAGGCTTAAGGCATTCAACAAATGCTGTGAGCTCCTCATCTGTTAGTTTGGCCTCCACTGGAATGGCAGTCTCCCATGAATTCTTTGGAAACCTCTCTCTGATGAAAACAATTTTGAAAGTGAACATGTTTGATTTAGTTGCAGGTTGCATGAGACAAAAGTCTAACTTTCACAGTGTTGTCCTGCTGTTCCAAGACTAACATAATTTACTTGTGGTACCAGCTGTTGCTTGACCACCTCTTTAGCAGCCTTTCATGTATTAAAATAATATTAAAAAGAAAAGTCTTAAAATTCTTGTATCGTCTATGCTTCATCTAGCTATTAGCTTGATGCAACGGGTGTTTGAGCATCTTAATCTAGCACAGTCAAGACCTTAAACGTTCTAGCAATGTTCATGCTACTACTTAGGACAGACTTCTGCATCCATCCTGGGACATCTCTGCTATGCTTTGCTCCTATTATTTCCCTCACACTACTACTCAGTCCCTTAGAGAATCCCCTAAGTACATCCATTAGAATTATGCTGATCTTGTAACCCGGGTACTGCTTCTTGATTTCCCATCGTAGTGGGGCATACTTGCGGGTTTTCTCCTTGTCCTTCTGCTTCCAGTTCTCAATCCAAGGGCAACTAATCTCCAACAGGGTTACTGTCTTCCTCTCCTTATCTACGATCCTCGCATCCACTCTGTTAGCTCGCACCTCTGCGTGGTCTGCATATACTGGTACAACCCAAATATGCTGCTACTTGATAATTTTGGTAGTAAGAGCAGCTCAGGTTGTGCGGCAGAGTACCAACTGAAGGCAGAAAGTTGGTGGTCTTTCAGCAGCTTAAAGAAAATTATTTTGTATCCTGTTTTACATTCAGTAGGGCCATGTCCAACCTGTCGACATATCAGGTACTATTGGGAAGCTGTTACTTGATAGTACTTTGTGCACTATGTTAACTGTTCCAAGGATAGTGGTCTTTCGAAGTTAACCCAGATGCTCAGTGGGGAGTAACATTAATAGTCATCATCATCATCATCATCATCATCATCATCATCATCATCATCATCATCATCATCATCATCATCATCATTATTATTATTGATAATTACCTGTGAAGTCTCTTGATCATTTCTTTGGGTAGGTTGTAAAGAAACCGCTGGAGTTTTCCCTGAAAACAGGAAAAAGTTCTTATTATGAGAATGATGTGTTATTTAGTGAGTGACACAGGCATACTAAGAAAAATGAAAAATCTGCGTGCTCCTATCAGGAGTCAAACCTAATTTATTCACCAGGCTTAAAATATATATATACCATCACATTTATTCTGGATACAATGGGTAATTATATAAAATTGAAGAATAGCTGCACTGTTTTTTAACTACCAATGATTTTATAGCAATTTCATAATGATTACAGTCAACTCTCGCCTTGCAGACACCTCCCTATTACGGACTTCCCGATAATATGGACAGCAGCTAAATAATTTAACTATAAAAAATTGCGATAATGTTGAAAACTTTAAAAAATTTAAAACCATCTTGGTCTAAAAGTTTAAAAAGCGACGACGTTTCAACGTTTGCTCAACGTCATTATCAAGTCAGTGATGAGCAAAATGAAAGTGAATATAAATGTAAAATAATTCCTTAGAGACAAATAAAAGCAAAAATATGTGATCTTAATGAAGTATTCCCACGCAGCCGGAGTCATGTAAAGAGTTTGGCGTGAATAGAGTCTTTCTGAGTATTTAACTCAGGGTTCAATTCCTTAATGAACAACATCTCAAAGATCAGGCAGTCGAACTTTGATCTACATTTCTTTGGCATATTAAAATCCAGACATTTGACTGAAATAAATTCCTGCTAATACAGACTCTTGCTATTAAGGACACTAACTTGCAGTCCTGAGGGTGTCCACAATAAAGGGAATTGACAGTATTTTTTATGGTAATTGATAGGGTTTGGATGATGAAAGTGCAGTTGTAGTGATATAATGAGATGTAATAAAAGAAAAATAAAGCATATCTGAATTCCTTGGGCGGGGGGAGTCTCAAGGCAAGGCAGCGTTTCTATCTTGCCATTCAGTGGCAATGTTATTGCAATTTATACAGGAATTTGAAGTCACATTTAAATTACCAGAAAAATGCATGTTTAATTGTTTTGACTCAAATTAACTTGCCTGACGAAAGTTTTTCAATGTCAAGATACAGTGTAGATAGATAAAATTTGTTAATGTGTCAGGAGGGTGTAGCACTTACTGTATAACGTCCGTTATTTGACGGATGATAAAAAGATTCCAGAGCTTTGAACAATTTACTGAGGTGGTCCTGAGTTGTACTGGAACTATGCTGAATAAGGAATAAAAAAAAATAAACCTTAGATGAAATCATAAAACTAAAGCTCACATGCTTTAATGAATTTGTAGATCCTGAGATAGAAACACATATTAAATTGTTGGAATATTACATGATCTGGAAAGAAAAACTTCACCATAAATAAAACAATAATTATAATAATATTACTACAATACTCCTCCTGACATTTTGATGTGTGATCAAACTCTCTTTCTTGTGCGCTGCACAAAATATCCGCTGTGAATACATTCATGAGACACCCACAAAAGTCTTTAACTCTTTAACCCCTAATATCAAAGAACAAATTCTCCTATCTTGTCCCCATACTTTTCCTATAAAAGTAACGGGGAGAAGTTGTTAAATTATCAAGAAAATTCACTGCGGATGATCATATCCTTAATTCTCATGACCTCAGGGATTGAATAAGCATTGAAATTACAAGGAGAAATTTGATGTTGATCACTAAGGGTTAAATGCACTGTACATACCATTGTATTGACAATCCAAATGACAAATGTACTAATGATGGTTGAGTAGTCTTTTACACTGCTGACCAGGGTGTTACCACCAACAGGAAGATGAAAATTCCGTAAAATACGAGTAAATACCTAACAAGAGTAAAATAACAACTTGAGTTTGGCTTTACACTAAAGGGACAAAGTTATGTTATTAAAGCCGGAAGTTGCCAAGCCTCCATATATCCTGAAATAAAAGGCTCCCTGCTCATCCTCACTTCACCTTTCTAATCATTTACTTACACTAAACTAATATCAGAGCGGTCTTCAATTGAGTGTCGAAAGAAATTTTGGTATTGCTTCACTACGCTCTGTGATTAGTTTAAAAAAAGAATAAAAGCTAGTTAAGAATAATTTTCAATGATGTGACTCACAGTTGGAAGATATGGATTCCAGTCAACATATCCAACAGTATCCTTAGCAAGCCGGGAAAACAACTTTAAACAGTCCTAAAAAAATTATATGAAAATTACTGTTAAAAATTAATTTCAGCAAGAAATAAAATATATTTCTTCTCGGAAGTGAATAACATT
The DNA here is from genome assembly GCF_977016875.1 of Pavona decussata. Classification (NCBI taxonomy): domain Eukaryota; kingdom Metazoa; phylum Cnidaria; class Anthozoa; order Scleractinia; family Agariciidae; genus Pavona; species Pavona decussata. The sequence continues at coordinate 429,216 of NW_028145470.1, read as the reverse complement.
TCACTAGAGTCAAAGCTCTGGTCATATGATATCAATCCAGATGTTGAGTCTTAGTTGATGACATTCTTATAAATGAATAATCCTGTGTCCTCTAACTTTGAGTCTGTGGATAAAATAATGAAGTGTGACCATTCAAACAAAAGCTACTGAGCGGTACTTTCCTGTGGTGCTGGTTATTATGCTGTACAAAGTGGTTGTAACTTTGAGCCTGTGAATGAAATCCTTACATGTGACTGTTCAAATGAAAGCTACTGAGCAGCACAATAGCCTTCCTATGGTGCTGTTTATTATCCTGTACAACACGTTTCAAACTTTTGAGCCTGTGGATGAAACCCCTGTGTTTGACCATTCAAATGGAAGTTCTTCACCGACATTTGCCTGTACTGTTATTATTTGCATGGTGGAAATGTTACAGATAATACATACCTCTTCCCATCTAGAACTGTTTGTAAATGACTGCCAAATACCTAATAGCTCGTCAAACCACAACCTGGAATAAGTTTAAATCAATTATTATTGAAACACAATGAATCATGTACACTTGTCATGTGCTTGTCTGGATCCATGTACATTCTATACACAGTACAGCTTCCATCTTTAACACCCAAAGTTTTAAATAAATTTATTACTGTCTCTTGATTGACTGACTGACTGACTAACTCACTCACTCACTTCAACTGACTGACTGACTCACTGACAGACTGACTCACTGATTGACTGACTGACTGACTGACTGACTGACTGACTGACTCACTCACTCACTGACTGACTGACTCACTGACTGACTGACTCACTGACTGACTCACTGACTGACTGACTGACTGACTGAATGTTTGGTTTCGTCAACTGAGTTCAACAGGTATTAAATTAACAAGCTGAATGATATTTTGTTGTCATTTTCACTCCCCCACTGATGTAGCATGATAGTTTCTTCAGAAACCAATCCCTTTAGACATCTTGTACATTGTGTAATCTGACAAATACTTTATAATTATGTACTTTGACAATAACAGGAGATTCTCCTATACTGAATACTTACTTGAAGCCTTTGTCATGTTTCTCTGGGGGTAGTGATGTGGGTAAAAACAATGCAAAATAAAACATTGCTTTACCAAAAGTCACATCATAAGGACACATCAATGGCCTCCATTCATCTAGCATTTCTTGGGTGGATTCTTCAGAGAAATACCTGAATAAAACATGGAAACAGTCAGTGATTTCACCAGCTATTCAAGCAGTTGTTAGACCAAAAAAAGAAATTTGGAATTCTGCACATAGAACACTAACAAAACTAGCCTCAACCATACTAATTAAGAGCATTAGCCATACATGTAGGTGGGGTTCACAACTGGAGTAAGGAACCTAATGTGCAAACAAGGTCTAAAGGTCTAATTTCAGTTAAAGCAGTCTTCTTTGTAGTCCACTAGCTTGCACATGGAGTAAGCTTGGTAAATTTGGCATATTTTACCACAATCGGGGATGAAAGGGTTAAGAAACCGTCAGTCAATCTCCAAATTCGAGCGCTACAATGATACGTCATCAACACAGCCACCCCCCCCCCCCCCCCTCATCAATGTTGTTTTGCCACTGAAAAAAAAAGGCTGGGTCATCGTCCGGCCTTGAAAGCAACATTGAGTTAAGGGGGGGGGGGGGGGAGAGTAAAGGTTTGTTACTTTCCAGGCGGTGTTTTCTTTAAGGTAGATTGGAATATATATACAAAATTCGCACTTTTCTTAACGAGATTTGTCCATGATTGTAGCAACTTGACCAAGAAATCCCATACTTGAAAGTATTGACACCATGTCTATTGATTATTTTATCCTTGAGTTTATTACCAGTATCTACTTGTAGTTACATGTAAGTTCTACATATTTATTATTTTAATTTGTTAATTTATTTATCCACAGATTCGCTCAACACTTGAGATAGTGCAAAAACAACAGGACCCAAAGTCCCCTACTACAGTAGGTTACACACCTACACACCCCTACCTACCCCCTTCTTGAATATTAAGTACATGTAAGTCCTATCCCTTATTTACACCCCTTTAATATGATTTACACAACTTATAGCCGTTACACATAAAGGGAAAGAATAGACTTGAGAAATAAACAAAACATTAAGTAAATGTATGCATTTTTTGTTTAGCAGGTGAATGCTAACATAAAATTAGCATGGTGGCACTTTGTGCAGATAAATTTGTATGCTAGTTTGAAACCATCTATCTGAAAGATACTTACACTCTTGAAACAGAGACAACACGTTTTACTGTTTCTTCAAGCTTTCTATGAAACAATACAAAAGGAACTTTTAATATTTTTGCTATACATCATGTCATGTACAGTGTAATAGTCCAGTAGGTCCAAGTGATAACTAGTAACAGCAATGCCGAATTATTATCACAGCCCTCTCAAAATGATTTGCAGTCCAGATAATGTAACAAGAGCAGTAGGCTGAAAGAGCTTAGTCCAACGGAATCTCCGGGAAAATCAATGTGAACTAAGTAGTAAATCATCATATCTTAAAGCGGCAAAATCACTAGCTGCTGGTACATTTTGAGACAGCTGTTATCACTATTACAATTATATTAATAATAATAAGTCTGTTTAATTGACCAAATACATGCATGTCCCACAGAAACCACAACTTGGCTACTGTACGTTGAAAAGTGGATAAGTGACAGACCCACTGCTCCTTCTGCTTCATTTAACATCATAGTTTGGGGAAAATGACACAAGGAAGGCCTGGTTACATGCTACAATGTAGAATGATACAGAGTTTTCTCTGTCACTTACAAGGGATGTTTCTTGAGTCCAGCCACTTCATATTTCGAATAAAATGTGAACTCCACAAGATCATAAAGTGGTCTCCATGGCAACACGAGATCAGTTCTTGATAGCAATTCTTGCTTCCTGAAAGGGTTGACCATAAAGTAAGTAAGTAAGTAAGCGACTTTATTTTACGAAGGTAACAAGTGACCGTAACTGCAATTACTGATTAACTTGTGGCCCTCTAATAACCAATACTAAAATAAAAGAAATTAGAGATTGTGTGGTTTCAGAAAATATCCATACCCCCACCACGGAGGGAATTGGAAATTCCAGAGGGGTGGGGGGGTCAATGGCCCAGGAAATTCCAGAGGGGAGGAGGGGTGAATGGTTGGATAAGTTTCCAGAGGGTCAACTTCACGTTCATGTCAGACATAAACGTTCAAAATTGTAACTTACCAACTTTGCAACTTCGTAGATCTTTCTTGAAGACATAACTTTGTTTAACTGTTTTAACGAAACCCTTGTTACATTAAAAACATGTTTCCCTTCTCCGAAAAGCCTTTGTTAGCGAAGTACTCCAACTGAGACAAGAAATCTATGTCTGCGTTGCGTGACTCAGTTATTATAAAACTGTTGTTTGTGAAACTTTCTTGCATAGAAAATATTGTTTACTGGAAACAATTGAATTTGTATCAATGTTTGAAAGGGAAAATTTTGTATGGCTATAAAGTGAAAGCCACAATTTTACATAAAAGATTGAAATATTTGTTTGTTATTTTTGTATGCTGTGTAGAGTTACAGGCAAAGGTCAATTCCGGGGTCAATTATAACTGGTTTGTCAAAACTGACCCGTGTTAAAACTTATTCTGTCCAAAGTATTTCAACTTAAAGTCCAAAACTATTAACTTAATTTCTATGCCAAAATTCAACAAAATAGAGCCAATTCAACATTCTTTCAATGCGTTATTGATCTCATACAAAATTTGCATAAGAACGTGAACATGCTAATTTCGTTTTGCGGCTCCATTTCGTCTGTGGTTTCAAGTTACGATCTGAAAGCTCTATTTGTCTCCCTGCCCTGCTAATGCTTATTTTGTCCATGCTTTTCCGATTCAATAGGAAAACTATTGACTAAAATAACTAGACTGAATTACCAGGAGAAAAATCATCAATTGATGATCAATTTGATCTCCTAAAATTTCCATAGGAACGTAAACATGACATATGCAAATTAAATGAAAAACACATTTTTGCATTGCCGGACTTATTCCAACAATCTAGATTTAAAATCTTCAGTGAAGCTAATGGTAAAGTTTGATGTCAATGACCACAGGTAAATATAAAACACAACAATTATTTCAGTATCAAGAGCTTTTTGGCAAACTGTACCGGTGAAATTGAACAGCGCGCGCGCTCTTCGATAACCCATATTTTCTCCTCATGTAGGCAGCTCTTGATATTTCTGAAATGTTCACATCAAACTGATTTTTGAGGCGTTCTTTTGAAATAAAACTTTTCCAGAGGGGGGTGGGGGAGTATTCTGTATTTGAGGAATTTCCGAAGGGGTGGGGGGGTTAATATTTTCTGGAACCACACATTGAAGAAAGATACTGTGGCTGAGTAGGCGAAACAAACAAACTGGCTTAACCTTAACCAGTCCTTTGCATAACATGCTTGATCCCTGAACCATTAGAATCAGTGCTGCAAAGAGACTGCAAACCTTCCTTTGTTTCAGAACAAACCAAGTCGCACTGTTCAAAGTATCTTGGGTTTTCTGTGTGACACCATCATGGACAAATACCTCTACATGTATAGCTACAGTGCTTCAGGCTGTGACTGTTTTGGTCACCACTTTCTAAGTAGCAAGAAAGACTGGTAGCTAAAATTGTCCTGAAGGCCACCAACTTGCAAGCTGTGTGTTCAGTCATCACTGAAGTGGTGTAATGGTCCCTTTTTTTTTAATTTTTGAAATTTTAAAGGTAGACAAAATGAAAAAGATTGACAGTGTTCCTATAAGAATATTATAAGGTGTCATTAATTATAACACCTGATGCAGTTCATTTCTTTTTTCTGGTTGTGCGAAGACAATGATGTACAAGAACACCAAATGTGTAATAGTCAGCCCACTGAGGAGCAGCCATCTTGATTTTCGTTAGATCAAAATGGTCTGCAGTTTTCATTCAGGTAATGTTCAAAACATATCAATACAGTTTTGGCAACTAGCATTTCACATCTCAAAATATTTTGTGGTAGTAACTTGGCAACATAACAGGAGTAGTAGACCAGAAAGAGCCAAGTTCAAAGTTAATGTAAACTAAGCGGCAAATCATTGTCTGCAAGGTTAAGAAAGCTATATCTGGATTTAGAGGTCATGGATTGGATTCCCACTAAGGTCAAAGATTTTTTCTTCACCTCATGCGGTCTCCATTTCCTTTCAAGGGCTAAAGCTCAGTAAGAAATTCATGCGTTCACTTAACACTACAACATGTACAACTGTACATTGCAGAGTTAATTCTCTGATCTATCATTTCACATTAGTGTTAGCGGCAGAACATTCATCATACACCTGGATCTGGCAACCTTTTTATCATTAAGGGCTGCCAAAGGAAGCTTTGAAAAACATTGCCCTTGGAGCAAAACTGGAAGGTTATGTTGCAAACACTGTAGAAAGGATTCAATTTCAAATGAGCAGAGAGGACAGAAAGCATTACAAAACTATTATATTTTTTACATTATAAAGATAGGTTGATCACATATAATATTATCAAGATAATTCCACTTACTTCAGTAGCTGAATTAAAACATGTCCAAAGGCAATAACATACTGAGGGTCCAAGTTGGGAGAAGTTGTCAATTCAAAGAAGATGTGTACGAAATGCAAATGGTCTTCCTTGGAAAATTTTCTCCCATAGAGCTTTAAATAACTAAAGGAACAAAGACACAAGACAATTTAAAATATTTACTACACAGTACAAGCTTTAACCATAACTTCAACTCACAGTGTGGATCTTTATTGGTTATGGGACAACTGAAATTTGAAGATTTGATTGCATCATCAAATTTATAGTTACAGTAATTTGAATGAGGAATGGCAGCCCATAAAAGCAAGATTAAAACTTCTCTATGAGTCAGCAGCTTTTCGAGGCTCGCAAAATAAACAGAGACTCTGAGACGTCTTTACAAAACATGGAGACTGCAAGACTCATGAGAAACAACAACTTGCTGAAAACAGCCTTCTACTAACACCCTTCTCAGAATGTTAAGCTCATCAAACAAAAAAAGTACATGTATACTCCTATGTTCTTATTTTATAGTCACTGAAAATGGTGGCAACTGACAATACGGAAGGAGTTTGACGCAGATGACTTTTTAATTACTAATAATTTGTCTTTAAGATTTGCAAACATGCAGGTTGGAGAGTCTTCAACTAAACCTCTATTGCTGGGACTAAGCAATCCCCAAGTGAGGTTTTATATTGAAGTGTAGCACCCTGCACACATCAATTCATGTGGGTAAATTTGAAGATCATACTACATGCGGTACACGCAAGTAAAATGTCTTTACAAATGTGAGATCTCTCTCAAGTTCTGCCAAACTCTGCAGACTGGATGAGTATCATTATACAACTGGGTAGCAAAACAGTATGTGGGATGATTTCAGAACATCTGCCCACCTGATTTACACTGAATAAAAACGCATAATGAAATGAAACTTACAAAATTAATACAAAGGAAACCATTCTTATTCAGTGGTATACATTAAATAGGTGGCTGGTTATTCTACAGTTTGGCTGACAAAAGGGCAACAGAGACCAAACACCAGCTTGATCAAACCGCCTGATCAGTATTTAAACTTTCTGCGATTCACACAGCTGGCCTTTGATTTGTCACTGATCAAAAATTCTGTCGTGAAGAAAAATCACCACTATACGAATTGTATTGTTTTAAATAGCTTTTTAACTAGCATGCAAAATTGGGTTTATGTAAAACTTCTTCCCGTTGAGATCGGAAAACAAGACAAAAGGAAGTAAGCCCATTAATAAGCTACAAATTTATAAAGTTGACATGCACACTTAGCTGGATGTAAATGACTCTACACATATATAGTCAAACGTTAGCATTTATCGCTTATTCCAAGCAACTTACTTTGTCAATCTATTGCTCCAATACAAAACTCCTGGACTTGTCTCCTTGAATATCACAGCACGTCCTAGATTGTACTTAATCTCGGAGAGAAACTTGTTCGATTCTTCATCTAGCCGGTCTTTGTACGGTAGGAAACGGTTGTAGACTATTTCTTTTTGGGGCTTAAAATCTAACATACCTTTGAACTGGTGATCTCAAGAAGATCACTTGTTACTGCTTAAAAATGCCCTTTCTTTTTCTACCAATACATATCACAGAAAGGCCACAAAACCTGTATCTTGTCCTGTAAATTATAAAAAAGACGATCTTATATATTTCGCCGATTCACCCTTACAAAGCATGGTCATCTCAGTCAGCGGAGCGTACAATAGGTTATGCGCACTAAAGGCTTGGACCAATCTCCCGCGGTTTTCCCGCCAAATTCCTCCCATGTGTCCCTTTATTGTCGGACGCTGTCAAATGGGGAAAACGAACCGTTGCTCATTCAAGCAAGGCACTGATACAGTAATTTTAGCGAATCTTATAAGCGCTGCAAAAGCCACTCGAACACCCTTATCAATGCCTTATGGCCGGTTGTAAAAATTCATTGGATATGCGCCTGACCAATTATATTTTTACCTTTTGTTCAGAAGACTTGAACTGATGTCCAAGTCCAAAGCATTGAAACTATTAGACAAAGCCCTCTATCCAGTCATGAGGAAATCATCCAACTTAACATAAATAAACCTGATAGAGATATAAAAAGAAGCAAAGCCGGTTAACGAGAACATTGTCGGGAAGTTCCATGCGTCAGTTACACATGGCAAATCAATAAACGTTTCTCCAGAAAATACGTTTATGGCGTAACTCTTCATCTGAGGCAAGATAGATAGAGAGAATTTATTCATGTGTCAGGAGGGTCTAGCACCCTGTCGAACCCTGGTCAACTTTAATCCTGAATTAGCGTTTGTCGGCTTTTGAACAACTGTTAGTCCAGGTATATGAATGGTTACATGCGGAAACCTTCTGTGAGCAACCCTCAGGAGAAGGATTAGAATGCATCCAAACCAGAGCAAGAACCGGCTACACTGCTCGTTGCTCCATGTTACTGAAACAGGCCAGTTGTGGGTCGTGGTTGACTTTGTCTCACTTTTTCCTTTGGAAGCTGGTAATTTTGACGCCATGAGCAGGCCTGAATGTACGCAACCTCGTTCCCAGCTAGGGAAAAGGCCCTGGGAACGAGGTTGGAATGTACGGTGTAATTTAGTGCGCAATATGGCTTAAGGGGGGATTCTACCTAAATTTGAATGAAATTTGAAGAGGTCCTAAGAAGGGATAGAAGAAAGAAAATGATTTTTGGAACACCAACAGACAGTTGATACCCACGCCGGCAAGAGCACCCCAGGTTGCTAGTGGACTAACTTGGTGTCCGTCTATTAATTATTAACTAAAAATTCTAATTTTAAAACTTCACTAAATCTTCAATATTTCTTATTTCTCTTAATTTTACCAATCCTTCAAGAAAAATTATCTCCTCCCAAATATACCCAAAAATCCCCCAAAAATTCACAAAACACCTCACAATACAGATTCACGGGATGAGTGTAGAGTTTTTGGATTGCTTGAAACGTGAACGAGATATTTCCATTAAAGCCACGTCAAGTGGCGGAAAAATGGCGTTTAGGTGAAATCCCCCCTTAAGTTCATCTCCAGTGTAGGGAAGTCAGATTAATTAGGTTGGAGACTGACGTTTCAGATCTAGTGCATATTTTTTAGCTTACCACGTGACGTGTCACATCAGTCTTGTTCTTTGATAGAACATAGAGGAGGGAGAAGTCGGAAAGCGACACTGGTTTAAACTTTTTTATTGGCAGGGAAGCGTACTCCCCTATATCAACGGTACGTACAGGTATTTGCAGCGCTAATCGGCATGGTCCCGAGATCATGATATTCTCTTGATACAGTTTTTGAGCCGTTCTGGCTCGAAAATGAGTGCGGAAAATGGTGCTTTACAATTGTGGCAGCTATAAAAAACTTAAAAAAATATCATCATAGTTCTAAACTGAATTAAATTACATTTAATTTAAAAAATCTAAAAGTATAAAATCTGAGATCAAGTCGCATTTAACTAATAAATATCGTATCTAAAATGTGCTGAGAGCCGGTCAGCCTGACTGCTGATACTTCAGACTCCTTTCCACTGACCCGGGGTGACTGGGAAGGTCGAGGAGTCTTGCCTCTGGAGATTTTTAAAATATTCTGAGGACGATTTTAGCACTGAAAGAGAAACTTCTTAACACCGTGATCTAACTTCCTCTTTGTATGACTAGGGATTCCCACTGGAGCGTAACCATGGAAATCAATGTCTTCAACTTCTCCTTCATCGTGCATGTCCCTATCATCCACAAAAAGCGATAAATATGACCCTTGAATTATCCTAAATGTTTGAGAACCTGGTTCTTTCCAAAATACTTGAATATGGCTTCTGCCCTTTGATTGCTTATGAAGCGCTTCGATGTAGTATTTTTTAGATGGCTTCAGTACGATTTGTCGTGACTTTTGGATGGGATATTTTTTAAAATTGTGAGGTGTCGTCGATGCTACACCATTAGCCGAGTATACGGCGGCGATTAGTCGAGATTTCTTCGGGTTGCTGTCGGAGCTCAGCCAAAGCTCCGAAGTGTCATCGGAAGTGATCGCAAACTCGTAAAATCCTTGCTTTTCTGGGTGAAGGAATCCGAAAATTCTCTGTCCAAAGTCGCTTCCTTCCTGATGTGACTTGAATTCCTCAAGAAATTTCCGAACATACGGGAATCGAGGAAATAATGGAGAATGGCGGAGTTGTTCGACGTAAGGACCGCATATTCCTTGCCAAGTATGAACGTTCAACTTGCCGGCCATGTAATCGGGGACAACTTGTTCAAAGAAGGCCGACAGCAACTCGTGCCCAGTAATTTTCTCATCTTTTGGGGTGTAAGTTAACTTCTTATTGTGCATTTGTACTGTATCAGGTGAGGGTGTGACGATTATCACTTCGCCACCGCTGTCATGCACTGAAGCATCTTCGCCCCTGACTTCCCGAACCAAAGAATCTTCGCCCCTGGCACCACGCAACGAATTATCTTCGGGTCGATGCAATTCAATGGTATCAGCTTTAGCGTGGGGCGTTCGCTCTCCTGAATCAATCGCCAGAATAACTGAGGCTGAGGAAACAGGCTGAGGAGAATGATTTATGTTTGGAGCCTTTGTCATGTTCAGCAATGATTCGAAAAACAGTGTTTGCTCTTTCAGCGAGCGCAAATCATTGCTCAGTGAGACAGCTTTGTGTTTCTCCATTTGAAATCCCGAATATTGAAGGAAATCTTCATCAGAAAAACTCCAATGAAGCAAAAATATAACAAGAAAAGGAAAAATAATGATAGGCAAAGTACATATGCACCAGAGCGAATTCCCTTCGCCTCTTTTGTTGTATCGCGAGGCCATCGCAACGTATCGAAGCCTTCTCTTGGTCTTCAACAAAGCGAATCGAAACTGCCCAGAGTGAAGGCAGCCACACTCCAGTCTGTATCTACGCTGAATGCTTCATGTACGATTCCAGTGTTGGTCTACCTGCCGCTAGCTTCTAGCAACCCCGGGAGATTATTAATATCATTTTTACAAATCTGCATCTGAATTGCCAACCGCACTAGTCGTACTTCAATCAAGCTTCACCAATTACTTTCCATCTACTGTAGGTTTCTAATCGTTTCCTAGGCCCACAGTAGCGTATAACTTTGTATTATGCATGAGGAAGCTGTTTTGAATTACTTTCTCGCTCCAGTTAAGAAGCCTTCATGCATGGTGAACAGCGGAATGTAAGTTCAGACTTCCCATTGGTTGAGTTGCTTCCCAGGCCTAAACGCTTCAATACTCGGTCATGTTTAGCAATTCAGGCGGAACATGATTATACTATTCTGCAGTTCCGGTTCACGCTTTCAGTAACGATGAACATTACGATTTTGCTGTCATTTCACGCTTCATAGTTTATATATGGCCTTAATTCCAACCTCGTATAACAAAGTTTCAATATGAGGTACGGCTTTGGTAGATCAAAGCCGTTTACAATCTTGAAAGCTACAATAGCTTGATAGTTTTCAGTTTACTGATTTCCTATAACAATGAAGTGGCCTTTTCAGATAGAGCTCATTTACTTGACTTTGGCGGCAAGTCACTGCGCGCTACAAATGTTATGCCCTCGGCCCTTGACATAGCGTCAGAGGTGGTAATGGCACTTTATGATTTTAGTCATAGATAACGCACATTTGATTGCCTTCACAGGTAGGGCAAAGGTGCTGTCAAATTTCAAGGGCGCGCAACGGTTCCTTACGGTGAGTGCTTGCTTCATAAATATATATCGCCTCCGAAATTGGGACTAAATTGTGAACTGCGAAAAACTAGCGTTTTTTCTGGTGTTTTGTCACCTTAAACTTTAGTGAGTTAGAAAATTAATTCCCTTTGTTTTCAACAGCACGAAAAATGTCGTTATGAGAGCGAAAAAGGACAGGCTAGGATTTTCGGGAGGTCAACAACAGTTTGTAAATTCGGCAAGTAGTGATCTAATCTCTGTACTTTAGTGGGACTTGAAATTTCGGTTAAAGAATCCAAATTGTGTATTGTGCACAACTACCCCTTTTTAAGAATCAAAAACGATCTTGTAAAACGGATATAAAATGAAAAATTAAATGGCTTTGACTTGTTCAAAGGAGCCTTTAACGCTTGGTATTGACGCGCAGAGCTCAAGAGTGTTACTAACCCCTTTGATCACCTATAACATGTTTCAACGCCTGTTTAAGGTCAACTTTATCACAACTTTGATGCGAGCTACAGCTCATCAAAGCTAAATTTTCGTACAGTGTTATATAGTTAAACTTGTCACCTGGCAGCCAATGTTTAGTTTCGCCATTAGAAACGTCCCCGCTGAACTAGGAAATGTTTGTTTCCCAAAAGACTTTTCTATTCGCACGCACGCAAAATTGTGATACTGTTCAGTGAAGCAAATTTCCTGAAAAGGAAGGAAGATACATTTTTTATGATGGGTCAGTTCACTTTAACACTCACTAAAGAGTTAATTCTCTGATCCATCATTTGTGTTCTTAGAGCTAGCGGCACAACATTCATTTGCACCCTTCACATTTTTTTTTAAATATCGGAGGCTACGTTTGCTTCAGGGGTACTGGAAGTGATGTACAACAAAAGGCACGTTTCACGCTCTCCTTACGCGCGCAGGTGCCACTTGAAATCTCGGTCTTAAAGAGGATGTTACACTGAACGATTGTCAACGCAATAATTTCGTCAAAAGTTGTTATCATATAAAAGCGGGCGGAAAATTGAAGCAATTTGTCGCGGCAACACATTACAAGTTTGTACCTGCCTTCAATTGAAAACTTACAACGCGTTGCCGCAACAAAATTTGGCGTTAAAAGTTGTCCTTTGAAACATACTCTTTAGTATTATTCAGACTTAAATTCAAGTCATACGGTTCTGTTTCATTATAATCCATAACAACACACATCATATGTGTGTTCGGTTTCCTGATAAACTTTGTTCAAAATCTCACGTTTTACTTCATTCTCTGACCGCGTCCACACTTCCTATCGCTTCCTATCATTGAACAAAACACAGTCAAAGAAAGCTGATCTCTACAATAAAAGGCACGTTCCACGCTCTCCTAACGCGCACAGGTGCCACTTAAAATCTCGATCTTAAAGGTGATGTTACACATACGATTTTTAACGCAACAATTGCGTTAAAAGTTGTTATCATGTAACAGCGTGCGGAAAATTGTTAAGAAGCAAATTGTCGCGGCAACGCACTGCAAGTTTTCTATCTGTCTTTAATTGAAAACTTGCAATTCATGACATTAATTGAAGAAAACACAGTCAAAGCATATTTACAGAAAGCTGATCTCCATCTTGTAAAATATGTGTTGATTTAATATTAATATACAATCGATTGCAAAAACGTTGACACCTAAAAAGCATAGACATTGAACGATGAGACCCAACGAATTTGTGGGTAGTGTTTAAAAATTGGCCCTGTTGGCCAACTTGACACTTTAAGGAAAGCTTGGACAGTTTCCATCATTCACCACGTGCAACTAATTTTGGTTATACCCATAAAGCCATTGGGTCTCGTCGTTCACGGTTTATGCTTTTTAGGTGTCAAAGTTTTTGCAATCGAGTGTACTTGACTCGGTTAACAGGTGTTTAACAGGCGTAAAGTAATCAGTAGATCTGGACACACTTGAATGAAGCTTGTACTAGTTTGTTTTTGTTGATTTAAACAGTGTCCTAGCAGTTTTGTGTAAATGGTGTTTTTTTTTTAGCTCTCGTAATTTGGAGAGTCCTCATGAAGCATGACCACTAATCAATCGTAAGCCGCGATATATATTTTTTTGGTTGCTGTCTGTGAAACTTACAAAATTAATATTCCGTAACCAACAAAATTACAACAATGATTTGTGATTTCAGTCAGTTAAATCAGAGTTACCAACTCATGGCAATGAGCAAAAATGGTCGCTCATTATCAGTCAACTTTTTTTTCAAAGACCTTATGAGGCTCGAATAAGTGAGGGTTCGGTTTATCAGAGTTATCAGGAGTCGAAATGGGAAATACATAAAGACTTGTTGGTCGTAGCGAAATTTACAACGAGCAAGCAGCCGTTGAATGCATATGAGCGCTGTCAGATCCATGTTCATTAGCTACCAGAAGTATTTCAGAACCTCATGAATCTCATAAGCTAAGCGTCCCGAGTACAAAGAATTGCGTGAACAAGTAACAGTTGTTTATGTTAATTCAGTGTTCCAGCCGAAGAAGTTTGACACAGAAGGGACAATTACAAAACGTTTTTCCGTTCCGGCTGGAAAGAGACAACTGAATCTACACTATCAGAGTTCACTCTTGCTTTGGAATCTTTGGTGTCTCTCAGTTACAGACATGGCTGGTTGACTTTTGAAGTGCACCGGCCACTAACTGTCCAGTGTTTCAAGTTCTTCAAAATTTTCTTTTGGGATACTCACTTTCCTGTTACACACACTTTCAATTCTTGTGAGAAATTCTGGAAATAAAGGCAAAACCATTTCCCAAATTTTTTCTGAAGGAGGTTTACCAACTGAATTAATAGTCTCTGCATTACTTTCATTTTGAGAGTAATTGGTTGTAATGATTAATGCATCCTCTCTTAGAACTTCAAACTCATGAAGAAATGGGTCATACTTATTTGGAACATATTCCACTATTCCATTGGTGCTCAACAGATGACCATCTGGTGATATGCCTCTACTTTGGAATTCTGTTCCTGTTCTTTGCAACTGCATTTCAATTTTTTGAAATATTGTCAGTGCCTTTCCAAGAAATTGCCTCAAAAGCTGGAACCACAGGACGAAAAAACAGTCAAAACCACAAATTTCTTTTGGTAGATCCATTGGCTTCCAGCAATATGACAGAGGAAATTTATAACACTGACCCCACACATTAGTTTTTCTCATCAGGAATGAAGGAAATACGCCCTTCCTCAATTGGGCTCTGATGTAATGTATAATCTCAATGCAGCATGTTACAGTATCTGGTGTTCCTGAGCAAAGCTTGTCATATTCATGAAAAAGTACTGCATTTTTAAACACATAAGAAGACAAGCTTATGTCTTTGATTGGTCTGTTAATTTCTGTGCCATGTGTTAATAGATACTTCAGTATCTTGTAGCATTGTTTATGGATTGGATGAAGGTGGCGCACCAGAAACACCTCTGTAGTAGCATGGGAAATGTGGAGATAAGGTGCAGTAGGTGATTGCCCTGAAACTTTGCATACAAGATGGAACTTTTGGTTTTCTATCATTCCATTTAGATGACTAGGGAACCCATGGAAGTCACTCAGAAGAGACAAGTCCTCTACAGAAACTGCCGGCATTATATCAACATCAATGTCCAGTGAATACGACTCCTGGAATAGCAGATCCCATTGACAAAGTCCATTGTAGATATCATGTCCTTTATACTCCTCCTTGAACTTTTGCCACTCCAATCTTAGCGACAGAAACTCTGAACCTTTAAGAACCAAAACACCTTGCGGTGTCACAATTTTCTTCATCAACAGGGATGTAGTAACTTCTTTGAGAACCTCTATGAAAGCATACCGCAACCCCTCATGGTGGATGCAGCATTCATTCTCATAGACTTTTCTGATCATCCCTTTGAAGGCATCATCATTGAGGAAAGAGGGATTAAGAAAAGCTGCCATGTAACCAGGTTGACAACCAAAGGTACCCTCTATCCGAACATTTTCTTTCCTGGAAAGGAAATCGAAGCATACCATGAAGTCAAACTCATTTGGAGAACAGTTCTTGGTTCCCTCTTTAAAACTGCCAACACTTATGACTTCTTTGATACTCAGGTGTGGTTTTCTTCTCCCTAACTCATCCATCAATTGCTGAACAATCTGTTTTGTGGCTGCATAAATGTGGTCAACAATTGCAGGGTCTATGTGAAGATCACAGTACATCTGGTCAACATGTTGCAGAAACTCTCTGACTGCCATTTCATTTGCCTGCCAGTGTTAGAGAAAATAATATATGGCATAAATTAAAGTATTTCAGTGCATCTCATTATTTCCCTGAGGAGGAGTGGGGGACCTAAAAACTAAAACTCTGAAAGGAAACTGATCTGGGTGTGGTTGAACTTTATTTGGCCCCCAAAAGATACCACTTATGGAATAGGCTTGATTAGTTGTTGCTGTTCAGGAAAGGGGCCTGCACTAGTAGATATTTGGACTCAGAAGACAAGTGGAAATCAAGTCTAAAAATGAAAATAGAAGACAGTGTTTCTTTTGTTATTGAAAATTGAGTGCACCATAAAAATACTTTGGCAGCTAAAAACAGAGGCTTTTCATCATCAATACCCTAAGTGAGACCAGAATCCCTAATTTATACCGCTGAGACAATGTGCATTCCCAACCTTTTCACGTGTGTTTTAAGTCTCTCTAACACAGTTCTAAACCTAAACTTTAAATATTCTCAAGAAAGAAACAAAGTAAAAACTGTCTAACACGTGCTCTGGCACTGAACTCAAACATGGCCACCAAAACAGTTCGCGGGGTGGCCCGAGAAAACAGTCAGGGATCCAGAATCCCGTGGGGTCCCTAGTCAATAACATTACAACAACATGGGAGTTTCCCAGAAGGGGAGGCTAGTGCAAAGTTACAAGACTAGCAGTTTATGGTTCTGTTAATGCCAAGCCCCTTTACAACCATCCCCCCCCCCCCTACACCCTACACCCCACCACCCCACCTGGGCATTTGTCAAACATTAGACCCTTATCTTGCTTCAGGTAGAGCATTTTTTTTTCTTAGGTCGATAGGTCGCCCAGGGTTGGGAGATTATCAAAGGCAATTTTATCTGTTGGTTTTGGTAATAAAGCCTCTTTTGTGGTTTATTTTTACTTCCCTGATTGCCTTCAATACAAAACGTTTAACAACTCAGACCACAAAATTATTCATATTTTTGCTATTCATACGGAATTTTTCCTGCTTCCATAGTAGCTCAGTATAAAGAGAGTACGCAAATTAATCTGGCTCAAAGAAACGGCACTCACTAGAATCGCTTAATTCTACTAAAGCTAAATATAATAATCTGGATAAGCAAGAATCAGCAATTTAAGACGGAGAAATTCAATGAAATCTCCTGACTCCCGTACGAATAGCAAATGCAAGTCGCAGTACGGGTGGCCGTACGAATAACCACTGCGTTTTTCAAAGAAATTATGAGCGAGCTTGGAATTGAAGCAGTCGTGCATTGGTGTAAGTAACCAACCATTGGTATATACCTCATGTGAGAATGCAACACATATGGTCTCCCTTTGCTGACTTGAGCTGTCTTTGTATACCCTTTCATTTCTGGGACTTGGATTCGCGTTTTAGAAATAACGGGAACAAGGCGGTGTAATGGAAATTCCACTCACCTTTTACGAACGAAATTGCTCATCACGTTCCACAAGCAATTCGGTGCAGGAATTTCGGAAGAAAAAAACTTTCGTTTTCTTACTTTGGTTCCGGAAGAGATCTTCATCCCCAGGGCCACCTGTTTCCACCTGGCCGTCGAAGCCTGGAACGACTCAATCCTGGACCTCGCACCAAAACAAAACGTGTCGTTTCCAGAGAAGTCATGGTTGCTAAGGTTGTTGCACTTGTTCGTGTCTTTTTCTTCGCTTATTTTTCTCCAAACCTGGGGGATAAAGTGCTTTCACTCACAGATATAGACTTTGACGACAAAGTGTTTGGATCATCCTCACATTTTGTAGTGTCTTTAGCGACTCGTTTTATTTCCCTCCCATCCCACCCGGGAGTAGTTTTATCAATATTATATACGACAGCCGGCTGGGTTTTGTTATAATATCATTGTTCATAATTTCTTTGTTTTCGTAGCTTGTTTGGTAGTTTGGAGTAGTTTTTATATTATATTTTTGTTAGAATTATTTGTTGTGCCTGTTTAAGGAAGAAATAATTAATTAGTTTTATATTAATAAAGGCTGTCTTGCATTCCACATCTTGCCTTCCTATTGTGTTGTATAATTTAGATGGCACGTAGTAAGTCAGATCAAGTCATTTATTTATTTTTTTTCAAAGCGACTTCCTTGATTACCTCTGCTGTATTCGATTTGTAGGGCACGTACGAGGCCGGAACCTTTGAAAAAGCGATGAAATGTTAACATTTCGTAGAATGCTACTGTGTACTAACCTGTTTAAGGTCAACTTTATCACAACTTTGATGCAAGCTATAGCTCAACAAAGCTAAATTTTCGTACAGTGTTAAAGCAGCCAATGTTTAGTTTCGCCCCCGCTGAACTTGGAAATATTTGTTTCCCAACAGACTGTTTTATTCGCACGCACGCAAAATTTGTGATACTGTTCAGTGAAGCAAATTTTCCTGAAAAGGAAGTAAGACACATTTTTATGATGGATCGATGCACTTAACATACACTGTAGAGTTTACTCAGTCTCTGATTCATCACTTTTGTCCTTAGTGCTAGCGTCACAACATTCATCTGTACTCTTCACATTTTCTTTTTTAATATCGGAGGCTACGTTTGCTTCAGGTTCACTGGAAGTAATGTACAATAAACGGCACGTTCCACGCTCTCCTAACACGCGCAGGTGCCACTTGAAACCTCGGTGTTAAAGAGGATGTTACACCGAACGATTTTCAACGCAACAATTGCGTCAAAAGCTGTTATCATGTAGAAGCGTGCAGAAAATTTTCAAAGAAGCAATTTGTCGCGGCAACACATTACAAGTTTGCACCTGCCTTCAATTGAAAACTTACAACGCGTTGTGCCGCAACAAAATTTTGTGTTAAAAGTTGTCCGCACGCTGTGTTTCGTTAAAAATTGTCCTTTTAAACATTTTCTTTAGTTTGTGGGGCTCTGATTTTCTTTATTTACCCTTAAATTCAAGTCATACGGTTCAGTTTCATTTTAACCCATAACTACACACATCACATACCAGATGTTTCCTGATAAATATTGTTTAAAATCTCACGTTGTAGTTCATTCTCTGAACGCGTTCAAACTTCCTATCACTTCCTATTATTGAACAAAACACAGTCAAAGAAAGCTGATCTCTACAGTAAAAAGGCACGCAGGTGCCACTTGAAATCTCGGTCTTATTTTCAACGCAACAATTGCGTTAAAAGTTGTGATCATGTAACAACGCGCGGAAAATTTTAAGAAGCAGTTTGTTGCGGCAACACACTGCAAGTTTTCTATCTGTCTTTAATTGAAAACTTGCAATTCATGACATTAATTGAAGAAAACACAAGCAAAGCATATTAGAAAGCTGATCTCCAGCCGCTACAAAATAAACAATTGGAAAAGGTTCTTGCCCATGGCAAAAATATGTGTTGATTTAATATTAATATACTTAACTCGGTTAACAGGTGTTTAACAGGCGTAAAGTAATCAGTAGATCTTGACACACTTGAATGAAGCTTGTACTAGTCTGTTATTGTTAGTTTATACAGTGTCCTGACAGTTTTGTGCAAATGGTTTTTTTTTTGGCTCTCCTAAATTGGAGAGTCCTCTTGAAGCATGGCAGCTAATCAACCGTAAGCCGCGATATATTTTTTTGTTGTCTGAGAAACTTACAGAATTAATATTCCGTAACCAACCAAAATTACAACAACGATTTGCGATTTCAGCCAGTTAAATCAGAGTTACTAACACATGGTACTGGGCAAAAATGGTCACTCATTATCAGTCAACTTTTTTTCCAAAGACCTTATCCTTTGTTGTGTGAACAACAGCCATTGAACCTTCAACGTGTTCAACTGTGTAGGTCCAGTCCTCAAAACCTTCAATCTGCAGAGGCTCCTGCAAATCATCTTCCAGCAACTTTGGCGGAGAACTAGATCCTACATCATTTCCGTACTTTTGGCGGGCGCGGTTGTAGATCTGTTCCACGTGTGAATGTAACTCGATAGGAACCTGAAACTTACGAGCCAGCTCGTAACCAAGGTTTAGGTCCTTGCAGTGAAGTTCAATGGTAAAATCTGGCTCGTAAGTACCATTGAAGATCAAAGGACCTTCAGTCTCCCAAACGTAAGTGTTTCCAGCGCTAAATCTAATAGCCTCAAAAAGCGATTTTAACTCCACTCCACCCCTCTTACCCAACATCATGGCCTCGCCCATGGCGACCAAGTTAGTAGCTGCCAGCATATTGGAGATGACTTTAGCAATAGTAGCAGTGCCCATCTCTCCCATGTACAGAACTTTCTTAGTGCTCTGTTGAAGAATTGGAAGACAGTCTTGGAAGAGTTGTTTGTCTCCACCAACAAGCACTGTCATTTTACCTTGATACAACAGCGCCATTCCACCAGTCACTGGCGCCTCAAGCACTTGAATACCTCTCTTCCCTTGAAAAACAAAAAGAATGAATGAACGAACGAACAAACGGACGGACGGACGGATGGATGGATGACCGTTTCACTTCCAAGTGAGTGCTCAGTTTGTGTAAATGACCATTTTTCAACTGACTGTCGTAAAACTAAAACCATAGTAATTAATGGTAATAGGAGAGAGTGGACTACAATTCAGGTAATAATCGGGTGAGTAATTTCAAATCGGCCGAGCGCTTAGGCGCGAGACCGATTTGAAATTACGAGCACTATTACTACCTGAATTTTACGACACGGATTCCGATAACCAATTAATTGTGCCAATAACAAAATACGAGGAAATCAGTAATAGAATATTGTTGAACAGGTTGCCAAATTCTAAAGAAAACATGTTTGAAAAAAAAAACCATCTGACCAGTTGATTTCGTCCTTTTTTGTTTTCAAGCTAAAGCTTGGCAACCTGCTCACTTGAGATTTTTTCGCGATTTTGATTGGTTAGCATCGGTTAGTTAAATAAGTTCATTGGCTAGTAACATTTGTTGCTTTATTTTTATTGGCTGTTTAACTGTCCGATTTGACCTGTCTGATTACAAGTGGCTTGTTTTCTGCTTGGAGCCGCAGCAGCCAAATTAAGCAATAAATAACTGCTGTTAAGAACCAATCAGATTAAGGAAGGTGCCTACTTTTGTTACTACGTATCCGTTCTGCGCATCTCGAGATACTCGGGTTTCCTATGGGTGGTGCCTACTAATACAGGGATATTTTTGCGCGGTTTAAAACTATGCGGAGAAAGCAGAACTTCGCAAGGGCCCTTGATACCCAAGAAGAAAATTGGGGCTAACCATGCATTTTTCAGAGATAAGAAAGTGGCTCCAATTTGGAGAAAAACGCCATACATTGCTTTGTATTTTTCTGCTTTGCTTAATTATCTCTGAAAAATGCGTGGTTACTCCCAATTTTCTTTAAGGATTTCAATAGCCCTTGCTAAGATATACTTTTCCCGCATAGTCATAAACTGCGCATAATACTTCGGTATTACTTGGCACCGTCCTTAAAGCATTTTGTTATTGGCACAATTAATACTTTAACTAATCACCACAAACATAACCAACACAATAAACCAATCAGAATACAAAGTATGGACAAGTAAATGGCGTCAAGCGCCGGAAAACTCACGCGAGCAAGTAACGATTGATATTGGTTTGACATTTGATTGGTTGAGAAAATGGCGGGAGTTTTGCAAACCAATCGTGCACCTAGTGTAGTTGAGCAAAACCAAAGCAAAAGCAAAATACCTTTCGATGCTTAATTGAAAACCGCTTTATTGGACAATATTTCATTTCAAATCCAGATTGGACGGGACGGCTTTTGTATTGGCATTTGAATGGACTGCAGCAGCCGGTGTACTTGTATGGCTTGTGTCATGCAAAAAATCGTACACAACTCTCGTTATTGAACAACGCCAGCGCGAGTGCCTACGTTAACATATTCCAAAATCGTATCAAATTTTAGGTAGACTGCGAGCAGTAGTACTTTTTTCCTTAGATCACACGCGCAAAGTGACGGCAAATTTATGCAAGTTAGAAAAGTGAACGAGGAGGGATTGGGGAGAGGGAGGAAAAAGTAGTTACTTCCCTGCGCGCCCTCGTTTTTCGTGGCTCGCGGATTGACCGCTCACTAGATCCATAGCACGTGACAGGCCCTAGGAGAAGAAAGAGACTGCTGCAGTCTACATTTTGCGTGTCGCGCACGATCAATGGAAACCTGGAAGCAAGTTGTATCAGTGTCCATGCGTATCGTAGGCTTAAGGCCTGAATGTCGCATACCACAAGGTTAATTGTACTGGTATAACGTGACTCTATTGTAATTACACGTCTGAATACACACCAGCTTCCCTGGCTAGTTCTAAAGTCTGCTGATAATCTGTGGTCGAATGGTCAATCCACACTCCACCGGATCGTAGTCCAGCCAAGACTCCATCCTCTCCAGTCAAAACCTGTTTAACATGCGGAGGAGCTGGCAGCGCTGTCATGACAACATCGCACATTTTAGCCAGTTCCTTTGGGGTCCCCGGGCGAGGTATATTTTCAGGGAGATCTTTGCCTGCTTCTGGGTTGCTGTCGAGAAGAGCCGATAATGTAAAACCAGACTTGAGAAGGTTCTTGGCAACTGTTGATCCAACATTCCCTAAGCCAATTATTCCAATTCTCTGTGCAGTTTTTGTGGAGTAGCACGTTCTATGATGGTAACCATGGCGACTAAACAGCAAACGAATACCACCTGTTATCCTATTCATTGTGGCTGAAGGAGAGTAAAAGAAACAGAAAACATGACTATCAGTAACATCAGAGAAAACGAAGAGTAAAAACAAAATGCATATTGAGCGTCCTTTGGTCAGTATGGTCAGATTCGGTTCCCCAGGGAGAGCTGCCCTAATCTCGAACCAACATCTTACTTTTTGTACCTGAGTCAGGTTACGAGATAACAGTTGCCTTTAAATTTGTAACTATGATACAACCCTTGCATTAAAATCGATAAACTTAATAAATGTTTCAATAGAGTTCAAGTTATAAGGTAAAGTAAAATTAGTTCGAGTTAGCGGGGAGATCGAGTCAACCGAGTTCGAATTAGCTTATAGTGATGTGACTGGAACAATGGGATCAATTCCCGGGGAAATCGGATTTCGTTCGAGTTAGCGGGATTCGAGTTAACCATTCTCGAGTAAGCGGGGTTCTACTGTAGTTCATTAACTTAATTGCATTGTTCGTTATTATAGTAAGGTAAAATATTGGATAAAATAGCTTAATATCGGTACATTAGTTTGGGTTTGTTTGGCTCTCTGAAGGATTAACCGTAGATAAATAAAGTATGACTATATCTCTAAAAAACTTCATATTTTTCTTACCGTAAAAGGCTTATTTAGCCCCTCCCCCCTGTTAGAGGGATAAGTGCCCCCCCCCCCCGCCCCAGCTTTATTAAGCAACCATCTTTCCCATGTTAGAAAAGAAAAAAAAAACTTCAAAATTTCAGCCAGTTTTGGAAAGCCTGGTTTTCAATGTGTAGAAGTATTGGTAAGGTAGGATTGACATATACAAACTCATTAGTGCTACATTTCAGTTATATGGTAAACTTTGATTTGGAAAAGGTGCGCAAAACGCGTGATTTGAGATAAGCCGGCCCCCATTTCTTATAAGCCACCCTTCTGTAGGCGTGCAAGTAGAGCTTTTGCGAGTCCAGGTAGGTAGCTGCTTTGCCTATGTGCTTATTAAGCTCAGTATCTAGTGAAAGGCAGTCTGAGATCGTCGAATCCAAGTATGCGAAGTAGTGAACAACCTCCAGTTCGTAGTCGGAGATTCTGATGACGGGTGGGGAGAACCCTTCTGACACGTGACCTGTATTTCCTTCAGACTGACGGTGTCCGAAATCTTGGAAGACCTCGTTAAAGCACTCATAAGCTGCTGAAGCTCTTGAGCTGAGTGGGTGGTGACTGCTGCGTTGTCATCGAAGATGAAGTCCCGCAGGCATTTCAGCTGAACTCTTGAGAAGTTAAGAGCTTTCCGTCCGACCTGGTCCGGAGGTAGATGCCCTCTGTAGCAGATCCGAAGGCGTGCTTCAGCAGAGTAGCAAAGAAGATCCGAAATAGGGTGGGTGCAAGAATGCAACCCTGTTTCACTCCACTACGGATGCCAAAGGAGTCTGATGTTGAGCCGTCGAAGACCACAGTGCCCTTCACGTCTTCATGGAACGACTTGATGATGCTAAGGAGCCTAAGAAAACATCTAGTCTTGGTGAGGATCTTATAGGCCGTCCCTGCTCATCAGATCGAAGGCCTTTGAGAGATCAATGAAGAGTGGCTGCCTTTGCTACCTACATTTCTCCTATAGCTGTCTGAAATGAGAATATTATGTCGATGGTCGACCTGTTAGCTCGGAAACCGCGCTGCGATTCTGGGTTGACTCTTTCTGCAAGTACCTGGAGTCTCTTCAGTGCGACTCGAGCAAAGAGCTTTCTGACAATGCTGAGGAGGGAGATGCCGCGATAATTATTACGGTGACGATGTTGGCGTCCCTCGTCCTGTGGTACTTCATCTTCTCTCCCATGCAATCTCGTACCCAGAGTCCTCAGGCTCTTTGGGTACGAGATTGCGTCTCTCCAACACGGACTTCTTCGCTGTAAACTTTGAACAAACCAAACACCACAAGTAGTACAATTTGACTACACTTGACTTGACTTCCAGTTGGGCACATTTGCTCACGGTTACTGGAATGGGGAGCGTTACGTTTCGGCGAAATGTTTTGACGACTTACATATCTTACAACTTTTCGCAAAACCAAGTTTTCACTCCTTTATTTCGGCTGTTTTTTACTACTTGTTCGCTTCGTTTCCATCAGTCCATCTCTAACGATTTTTCGATCCGGACGCAATAAGCCCGGGAATAAGGTAAATTCGAGACTTTGCGAGGCTTGTTTTCTTTTCTGCGATCCCCAACAATGTTGGACACTGCTCTACCTCCTCACAAAAGAAATCGGAAAATCGAGACGGCCTTAAGCAAAATGGAGACTAGGAGAGTCGTGGTAGGCATTCGCGACCCCTAAAAATGTCACGTTTCATTTACCAATATTTATCCACACATTTTCGCCAATGTTTCCTTCCTCAACTGAAAATGTTATTGCTAGCTTAAAATTAACTAAAAGCACTGAATGAATTTTAGGGATCAAAGGTCGTTTGAGGAGCAGGTGTACGTTACAGATGGTGGCTCCTTACACCAGGGTATTTTTGCGCGGTTTATGACTCTGTGAGAAAGCAGATCTAAGCAAGGGCTATTTTCAGAGATAATTAAGCAATAACAATTTCTAAAAGCCTTAAAATGCATAACAATAATGGCAATTTTTTTTTCAGATTGAAGCGTTATTGTGCCCATTATTTTTGAGTTGTCCTCAAATTAGCACCGAATGCAAGACAAGAAGCTGTCACGCAATGTCACACTCTCCTTAATTAGCATTATTATATTCGAATTCCAAATATTATGATGTAAAAATGAAATTAAATGAAGGTTAGTGACACCCCTTGTTCGTTTTGACAGAGGATTCGTCGAATACACTCCTCTTGTTCGTCTTTGAGTGTTTGATTAAGAATACAGCTTTCCAGAGATTTACAATATAAAGCCATCCGAGCCGAGGACCTGCTGGCGGTCTGCAGAGAGGTCGGAGTAGTTTGAAGTCGTGCGTCGATAGTTGCATAGCCGCGTGAAGAACATCGAGTTCGAGGCCGGTGAAGACAGCGCCTGCCCGGGAACCTGAGCTCTCATACGATCTTCATTTTACTCAACCTTATTTATATTTAGAGCATTTATCAAACTGAATGGCTGGTATTACTATTAATCATTATGTATCACCTACCTTTCTAGATTATTCCGCAGCAAATTATTGCACAATCCGAGACACCTTGAATAAATTTTAGCAGTCTTTTTTCAATCGACAAAGGAAGAACGTGAGCCTATCGTGTCGGTATAAGGAAATCGAACCCTCTGTGCAGTGATCGGTGGGCAGCCGGGCGGACACCAGATTAGTTACACCGCCTCGTTTTTATGCAGAGTCATAATTATGATAAGTAAAGCAAGCTATCGCGTTACAGCTTAGCTCTAAAGAGAGCTACACTAGTCTGCGCCCGCGCTTTAAAAATAGCGAAATTTTCGCCCAAAGTTTGAGAAACACCCGCAAAAATCGTAGAAACGTAGAAGACTAAAAACGAATACCGACCTCTCAGGTCTCTTCCTGATTTAAAAAACCTAAAAAGCCTGAAAGTGTCTGTTTTCACGGTATTATTTTATGTCACGCAATTAGCGAGGTGTTCCCTTATGGTCTTTCGGAAACTCCAGCGGCACCCAACGACAATTTTCTTTCAGATCCTTTGAAACGTTATTTTAGGCAATCTGGAGTGGCTTTAAAGCTCTATAGGTTCATTTTAGGCAGCGCTATAATATTTTTATCTATTCGGTCATTCCGAGGGGAACTTGAGTCTTTTCGAAATTAGTAGGGCATTTTTGTCCGTTTCCCGAAAACCTTAGGTCTTATTTCCTTTCCGAAAATCTTAGCTGACCTTTTTTCGGTACCCGAAACAACATTTTGATCAATCCGAAAACACTAGGCCTTAAATTTCCCACATCACGAAAGTTCGTGGTAAAAAGTCCCTTTAGAAAATTGTAGGAGATTAAGGGCCTTCCGAACAGATAATTTACCGAAACGATCCGTTGGGTGCCCCTGAAACTCGGCCGGTAGTTTGCAGAAATGATAAATCGTATTCAAAAGAGCTTAGTGGGGAGAGGAAAGTAATCCCCACTATTCCAGACTTCATTCACCCCTGCCCCTAAATACTCGAAACTAAGATTTTTCAATTCTCATTATTTTTTGTCTGCATCGCGTCACGGCACACTTGGCCAGCTGTTCCTGTGCGCCTTTTTCCTCTCGTGGAGAGGTTGGCTCTGCAGAGAGTAGAACTGCAATTATTAATTTGAAGAAGAATCGTCCAATACTCCGTAAACATCAGGATGATTTCCGTAACAATAAAGCAAAGCCGCATAACACTATAACACATGATAACGGGTGTCATCCGTATTCCCCGGGGGGTGGGGGTGGGGCATATTAGAGAAACCCTGTCGACGTTTTCCCTCTGGGAAATCTGAGCAATGTGCCGATGGGGTTCCATTCCTCCATTTTCGTTTTGGTTCAAGTGCTAGGGAGAATCTCATGCGAAGTAGTAGTTTCATGGAAGTTTTATAACAAACGTTATTGAGAAAATTTCATAACAGCAGTCGAGGTTTTGCGGATTTTAGGTGTAACAGTAACCGAATCTTTTACGGTCCCTCTTTAAGGGGGGATCATTTAACCTAAATTTGAATGAAATTTGAAGAGGTTTGAAGAAGAGATAGAAGAAAGAAAATGATTTTTGGAACACCAACAGACAGTTGAAACCCACGCAAGAGCACCCCAGGTTGCTAGTGGACTAACTTGGTGTCCGTCTATTAATTATTAACTACAAATTCCAATATTAAAACTTCACTATAAATCTTCAATATTTCTTATTTCTCTTAATTTTACCAATCCTTCTAGAAATACTATCTCCTCCCAAATATACCCAAAAATTCACAAAATACCCCAAAACACACTGATTCACGGGATGATGGTAGAGTTTTTGGATTGCTTGAAACGTGAACGAGATATTTCCATTAAAGCCATGTCAAGTGGCGGAAAATGGCGTTTAGGTGAAATCCCCCTAAACGCCATACACACCAGGCGTTTAGTAAGGGTAATTTTAAATTTCACAATTTGCGAAGTTTGCACGATGGCGGAGTAGTAAAATGGTCATTGCAGGGTCTGTGATTCCAGCAGTTGATTTGACACAACACACTTTCCACCTAAAAGTTCTCGTTAAAATTGCTCTTAGGTCTTTTAATACTTACAAAGCGCCATTTGCATTTCCTGATTAATAACGTTTTACAGTGGATGATAAAATACAAAGTATAATCAATTGTACTAAAAAAGAAAAACCAACCATAAAAATGCAAGCACATATGAGAATACAATTGACTAAAAACGTGTTGGATGGGGACACTACGTACATAGTGACAAATGAGGTGTGAATCAGTTCAGGGTTTTGTTGTGGGTGTCGAGTAATTTATTAAATATTCCAATTTTAATAACACGGTTATTCGAGGGGATCTCCTGCAGGAAATTGTAAACCAACAAATATGGAAATAGAACTAGGCTAGTAGTCTCGCGCCAACACATCTCCTGGGGAGAGGCGACGGGGAAGGGGGGGAGGGGGTGGGAGAACAGGGACGTAGGGCTTTGTGGGAAGGACGCGAAACACTAACATTTACATGGCGAAGGAATTAATATTGAATTTACAGACGGACAAAACTTGCTTCATTAATTCATTCTTTTCTATGAGTACGAGTGTAAGCCTTAAAAATATTTGCTCGCGTGTAAAACACTGCTAGACGCAAAATAGCAGATGCATGTTTGGGTATACGTGAAATATAAATACATTTAGCGTCCTATGTTCATCGTTTTACCAAGTAGAATACCAACTATTATTTTAAAACGTGATCATTGAATAATGCAATTCCAGAGTTTAGATTAGCTTAGCGGTCATGGTATATCAGCCATTATTATTATTAAAAACTGGATCATTGTATAATGCAATTCAAATGATTTGATTGGCTTTGCGGCCATGGTATATGAGCCATTATACCATGCCCGAAGAAATAGAGACGATTAAATTGTGAAATCAGCAAAATCTAGCAATATTTCTTGATTGTTTTTACTAAAACAATTATTCCACTCACGCTTGTTGGATATGAGATGATTATAGCCAACTCGGCGCGTCTGATATCCAACGCGCGCTCGTGGAATAATTGTTAATTATACCACGCCCGAGAAATAAAGGCCATTCTTTTCTGGTTGTTGGCTGAAAGGTCACTCATTCTGTCGGTTTTGCCAATCAGAAAAGGACACTGTGACTAGATAGGCACTAAGAGGTTTTTGTAGTTAGAAGCAAATTTATGCGCCAACCAAACCGGTGAGCATTGCAGTGAAAAGTGTCAACTAAAGGCTTGTTGGCAAGCCATGAGGGCATCCATAGCGTTAGGTGCGATCCTGAGGTTTTCCAGCGGTATGCCACTAAACTCGTATTGATATCCTTTGTATGTGATCCATTTGTCATCTTCTACTCCTTTACTGTGATGCCCATCATATCGAGTCACACCCGAGGGGTCCTGGTACGAAATAACACACATGTTAGATAAGCTGTGGCACAGGCTTACCACCATCTGTTTAGCCACAGGTTTACGACCCCCTGTTTGAGTAGTGAACAATATACAGTCAACTCTCGCCTTGCGGACACCTCGCTATTACGGACACCCCGATAACAGCTACATTCCCGGCAAAAATAAATTGCAGGCGTTTCACTGAAATAAATTCCCGCTATTACGGACTCTTGCTATTAAGGACACAAACTCCCGGTCCTGATGGTGTCCGCAATAAAGGGAGTTGACCGGAACGGGTATCGACACGTTAAAACTTTTCTCAGACGTTTCGACATAAACCAAGAAAACTACTTTCTTCATTACCTTTTCGTTGTCTCTCACATGGGGGGTCATTGTATAAAACATGCTTTGAACCTTTTTAGCCGTTGGGATCTAAGGTTTAAGGTTTTAGGTCGAAAGGTCGAGGTGTACATTAGGGTTTGAAAGTCCAACTCAGTCCATTTTGATACTAAAAACTGATCATAGTTTGTTGGTCGCCATCTCGTTTCGTTCATTGGCAGGCCAGTTTCTCACCCCCTAGAGTTATCTCTTTACTTCCTCTACGCGCAACACATTTTCAACTTGGAACACAACATTTCTTGCCCGACAAGCTACACGGAAATTTCCGTATTACTTGACCTTAAATGGGGTAGGAAAACATTTGCCTTGTTTACAACCCTCGTTAAAGAACACTACGATACAGTACCAGGCATCACGAAAAACTGTATAGTTGGAAGAACCATTCTGCTTGAAGATTAGGAATGTGCGCAAAAAATTAACAAACCTTCCAGACTCGAGTGACGACTCCTTGGTGAAACCTCATCCCACCCGTGTTATTTCCTTCTGTGGCGCCATAACTTCCCTGAGGGAAGAACACGATGGAGTCCACACCAACCTGATCTACAGTGGGAATCTCATCGAGAGCAAGGTCCTGAGATTAAAAAGAAAACAGACGACAGGTTACTGACTGACTGGTGGCTGGTTGGCTGGTAGCCTGCGTGCAGACGTCTCCTGTGTCCTTTGTTGCAGTTGGAAAAGGGAACAGCGCAACAAAGGAAATAGGAAGCGTCTGCAAGCAGGCTAGCTGGCTGGCTGACTGACTGACTGACTGGCTAGCTGGCTGGCAGACTGACTGACTGACTGACTTACTGTTTGACTGGCTGGCTGACTGACTGACTGACTGACTGACTGACTGATTGACTGACTTACTGTTTGACTGGCTGGCTGGCTGACTGACTGACTGACTGGCGGGCTGGCTAGCTGGCTGGCAGACAGACTGACTGACTGGCTGGGTGGCTGACTGGCTGGCTGAATGACTGACTGACTGACTGACTGACTGGCTGGCTAGCAGATAGACTGACTGACTGGCTGGGTAACTGGGTGGCTGACTGGCTGGCTGAATGACTGACTGACTGGGTGGCTAGCTAGCTGGCAGACAGACTCTCTGATTGATTGACTGACTGACTGACTGACTGGCTGGCTGGCTATCTGGCTGGCAGATACTGACTGATTAACAGGCTTAAATAAGCGAAATTTGACACATTCAAGGTAAACTAAGTATATTGATCGATCCG
Organism: Pavona decussata; assembly: GCF_977016875.1. Taxonomy (NCBI): domain Eukaryota; kingdom Metazoa; phylum Cnidaria; class Anthozoa; order Scleractinia; family Agariciidae; genus Pavona; species Pavona decussata. The sequence continues at coordinate 399,020 of NW_028145470.1, read as the reverse complement.
ATTGATTAATTGATCTGTTAGTTTGATAGCTGAAGGCAAATAGCTACTTCAAGTTTGAGCAATAAAAATGAAAATGACGCGTTTCTGCGTTTATAGACATTACCCATAACTTTTCCATACCTTATATAACTGCACTTTCCCTGTGGGATCCCCGTCGTCCCAGTCCACTGTATACGACATGGTCTCGCGGTCAAAGCTGGCGATAGTTGCCCCAAAGAAAGCCCATTTCTGGTGATGGGAGATCACGTGATCGCCGATTACTGGTGCACGGTAACTTCTGGAACCTGCCTCGATACCAAGCAAAGGACATATGGTATTCCTGGAATAACAAGAGTAAACCTTGTTACCGAGATAGATCCCCTAAATAGCCTGTGATAATGTAGGTAAGAGCGCGATTTCATGTGCAATAAAATCACTACGAGTGCACAGTGGTGTCACTGTTAGCGCGTTGGAGTATAAACATTCAGATGAAAGCTAGTACTGAGCAATACTTTCCAGCGGGGCTGTTTATTGTGCTGTACAAGTTGGTTATAACTTTGAGTCTGTGGATGAAATCCTATAGTGTGACCATTATAATGAAAGCTACTGAGCAATACGTTCCTACGGTGCTGTTTATTATGCTGAACAAGTTGGTTCTATCTTTTGAGTCTGTGAATGAAATCCTGAAGTGTGACCATACAAATGACAGCTACTGTGTAGCTCTTTCCTTTTCGTACTGCTGTTGAGAGAAACTTAGAATTACTTACTGAATTTCTAGTACTTTTTGTTGCAATTCCTCCTCAGAGGTGATGTTCTGTAAATTTATTGGTGTATTTTCTTGGCCGGCAACTAACAATCCCACCACTGTACTCTGCCATTCACTGTCTGCTCCCACGATCACTGGCACCACTGGTTTCTTCAGAGACTGGAAATACACCATGTAAAATCAAAATTTTGAATGACACTTTTGATCTTTATACTTCAGTTCTAGCTTTGTTATTGTGTTTCTTAATTATTTACATCATCTACACAGCCTGAAAGGTGCTAAATATCAAGGGGAGAGTGCACAGCAAGAAATAAAATCAATACATTACCAAATGCTAGGGTATACAAGAAAGGATTAAGAACCAGACGTATTCTAATAAAATAAAGGAAATAAGAGAGAAACGTAAACTATATTACAGAAGACTACAGATTTTTTTGTATGTTTTTTTTTTGTAGATTTGATAGTCATACAAACTCGAGGATATCTCATTCTGGCGGGAAGGTACTGTCTAAAATGGACTCCATGGAGAGGCTCCGCCCAAAGGGGTACCTTTTCAGGCTGGATAATATAATAGGGTATGGATTTTATGAGCTGAAGTATAGAAAAGGCTAAGAAAAACTGACATTTAGGTATTTCAAAGGGCCTTTCTAAAAGTTAATTCCAAGGGTTTAGAAAAGGGGTGCAGTGTTTCTAATGTGTATGTGAAAGAGGTACCATTTTTTATGGAAGGTATATGAAAGGCTTACCGTTTCTCTCAAAAATGGTTCATAAAAGGGTAGGGGTTTGGACCTTGGGGTGGAGCCTCCCGATATAAAAATATAACACTTTGTTTTAAAACTACCTAATTTAAATCTACAAATATTTAAATCTTAACTACCGTCAGTTTTTTATTTATTTGTTTGTTTCTCTGTCTTTTCTTTGTCTTTGATTCCTGCATTTTTAGTGAAGCTTAAATCTCCATTCATCTACTTTGCCATAAACTAACTTAAGGCAGTTTTATTACTTAAGAAAGGAGATAGCTTGTGTAGCAAGCGTTTCATTGGGGTTTTGTTCTTTTTTTTGCTGTTTGAACACGAGGGAATTAGGACGAGAGAGAAAAAATGGAGGGGGAAATGTCCCAATATCTGCATGGTCTAAAAGCGAAAAAAGGTGTAAAAACTCCACTGAAACGCTTACCACACAGGCTACAAAGGAGCGGGTTTTTGCATTTACCTTGATAGCAAACTGGATTTCCATTCTGCAGTTCTCGCTGTTGGCATACTGCTTACTAACACAGGCCAGTATTACTTTAGCTTTACCAAGTCCTTCAGCAATCTGAGCGAACTGCAGACAACATACCACAATCAAATCAGTACAACAGGTTTTATTCCAGGGAAGGGCTTATTAGTAGGGGCACTTAAAAGAGAGGGGAACATAATAGAGGAAGGCTTACAAGAGAAGGAACTTCACAGAGGGGTTCATATTTTACATCCTTAGTTTTAAGGAAACTTTAATCACTGACTGATGCTTTCATCGCATGACTAAGTTTTGAAGTATTTGTCTGTGTTTCCTACTATGGAAGGGCGCTTATTAAAAAAACTGACCTCCAAGCCGTTTTAGTTTATCACACACAGTATTACTATTCCATTTTGTCCAAAACAACATACTAGACTCAATTCATGACATGTCCCATAGAGTGCCCCCTATTAACTCATATAAACCCTAAACACCCTTACCATGCCCAAGGATTCATCATTCTGATTGGTTGTCTTTAGTCGCTCTGTGTCAATCCACAATGAGAATTTGCCGCCCTGAGACAGACCTGCGTGCACTTTTCTGGGATCAGCAAAAGGAGAGCCAACAAAATCCTTTACCTAGTCAACAATAACACAGAAATTTTACACTTGCAACTGTCAACTTGCCACTTGCCATAGGCCTCCTTTGGGCCACTAGCTTAGTGACTGAAAAAGAGTACATAAAACAGAAATTGAAGAACATGATAAAAATACAACTGCAAAAATTGTCTGTTCTTACATGCTTAGATTTATGTGCCTTTTCTGAATTCAACCAACAATAACTGACAAACACATCTGCAGGTTCCAAGGGTTTATTAGCTTCTTCTGGTGTGACCTCTGAACTCTGTAAATCTATGAAAATACATGTAATACTGGTGTAAAATATTTTCAAGGACATTAATTTGTGGGTATAAAATACATGCCCACTGAAATGAAGACAAATATTAAGCACACACTAAAAAGTAAAAAGAAAAAACCCTAACATAACTTACAATAATTCTCGCAGGATGTTGACCTTAGGGCACCCAACAAGAAAATATACAGAATCCTGTAAACGTTTTCTCCTGTATAATTACCAGATAGTTTTATGTCCTTTTAATGGTAAAAATGATGTGTAGGGTTATACAGTTTGATCTACATGTATTCATTCAAACTCTTTAGCTTAAAATTAATGTATTTGCAGAAAATTGTAGGAAACTGAATCTTATTCCTGGGATTTCTGAGCTGCTGTTGGTTAATATCCAGAAATACAAGCTGGCCCTTTTTTGCACTTTAAACACAATGTAAAGTTACTCATCTGAAAGCAAAAGGGGTTACTTTTTTCTTAATAAATCTTGAAAATAAGTTTAATGTTAATTTTTCTTCACAACTCAATCCTAAATTCTAAGGACTGAGCGACCCCTTCTGAGCAGTTATCCACAAGAAAAAAGAATTTGTGGATGCACATGCCCCCGATTTAATCATTTAATAAAGTACTAAGGATATTAAACATTTAACACTGCAGGATGAATGAAAGCTTTGAGTGTTACTGTATTGTACTACAGTAATGGTTCAAACATACTTTGAGCACTTCCCATCTGATCAGGAACCTGAACTTGAGGAACACTCTTCTGAACAGCTTTTAGCAACTCTGACATTTTAGCATCCTGCACATCTTTGTTACTGAAGTGAATGTAGATTTCACCGGCAATAAGCAGCCCCACAACAGTCATCATCCAATCAAATGACCCACTGCCAACAACAACAGGAATAACTGGTTTTTTTACTGTCTTCTTTGCATACTGGAACTCCTGTCGGCAAATTTCATCCCTGTACAATGAAGCAGAGTTAAGCATTTTAATGGTAAAAGAGTGTTATGTTTAAATATAATAATATTATTTACTCTTTTCTGTAGTTCAGCTTAAATAAGTATCAGTTTTCCATTTAATTAGCTTATGTACAATGACTTTGTAATACTTACAATAAATCAGTTAACCTGGGAGCTGTAACTTCTTAACTATTTATCTTCCAATAAAGTTTATTTTCTATTATTATAATTATTATTATTTTTTTTTTGTACCTTCATCTACTTCTTTTCTTAACTTCTCATTTTCATTTTCATTTTTTTTATTTGTACTCTCCACTCTTACTATTACATAAGCGCAAAATATATATTATTAATATAGTGTTACAACAATAATATGCAGCTCAAAAATACAATTCAAAAACACAAAATTAACTTCTCACACAAAATGAGTGCATTATCTTCAATGTACTTTAGATAATAAATGAAGTTCATAATTAAATTAATTAATTTAAAAACAAACAGGTGAGACAGCTAGACAGATGGACAGACAGACAGACAGATGTGGGTGTGAGGTTGATTGGGTGAATAAGATTGATAGACACAGTGTAGATAGATAGCTTTATTTCAACATGGCATTTTATCAAATTATAATACAAGAGATTTGGTTTACATAAAATCTGCATATTGACTTTTTTTAGACTGGTCAAGAAATTACGAACTATTTGGATGATTTGTTGATACCGATAGTGAAAAAAAACTTCAGTTCACTCTTAAACCTATCTAGTGATTTTTCTTCTTAAGAGAAATTGAAAGATTGTTCCAAACTTTTGCACCCATAAATGCAAAACTATTTTAAAATAGTTAGTTCTATTTTTGGGGAGCTCATTGTTCATCCCGAAGGAACGTAATCCACAATCGCTTAGTGAAATATCATGAGTAAACATGTCAGACAAATATGACGGCAAACAGATGGACGGATGTTGACGTGACAGATAAATTTGCTGCAGATAAAACAAACTAACCTCACGGAACCATATGTACATATAAATTATGTTACAGTCATTTTCTAATATTTATTGGTAGTCTGCATACGTACTGTAGCATAAGAACATGGTGTACGTGGGGGGGGGGGGGTGGGGGGTGGGGGGAGGAGGGAGCATAATTTATGGTGAATTTGAGGCACAAGAAGGAGAGCAAACCACAACCCTGCTTTGCAATCTCTAGCTCTGCTTGCTTTACACCAAAAGGATTGAATGATCATTGACATACTGGACGTGCTACAAACTTACTTGACATATTCATCACTGAGACAAGCCACAAACACCTTAGCCGTGTTAATTTGTTCAACAGTTTGAATGAGTGATTCATTTCCTAGTTTATCTCTGTTAACTGTCACTCCACAACTTTCCAGTTGATATCTGATGTCACGTGGGTCACAAATACTGGATAGCACTGCCTCATCATAACTGGGTGGAGCTTGAGAGGGATGAACCTCCTGATTTCTGATAGCAGAAGGACTGTTGACCTATCAATTAAAGAACAATCAAATGTTATTTTTTGCCAAGTACAAATAATCAATTTATTTGTTTTGAATAACCTTTTTTTAAAAAAAAAATTGTGCCATTAGAGGAAACATATTAATCAATTTGCACAAATTTAAATGGACCAAAATTTTTTGTTTTATCAGAAACCATTAATGTTTGAAAGCATTCGACTGAAATCTTCTTCAAACAAGGGTTTTTAAAAATGTTAGAAAATAATGAGAAAAGAAAAATTAAACAAAGAAATTAAAACATTTTACCCTTTCTAAAGGGTTTTGAAAAGCCTGTGTAATTAAATATATTTGAATCATTATCAATATACACATGATTGCTAGCGCTGTAGACAATAATTTTTTAAAATATTTTTAAATATTGTGCACTTCCAGAAAAAATCAACACTCACCCTATGGAAGGTCATATTAATTTTGGAAATTCCTAGGGGAGGGGGGGGGGGGGTCTTAAAAGTCAAAATTGTAGAAGCAAAGTATAAAGCTAAACTGGAATTTCCTGGGGGGGTGGGGGGTGCAAAACAAAAAACCTTCCGTGGGGGAGTATGGTTTTTTTTCTGAAACTGCACATTATTATTTTTATTAACACAGAAAATTATATATGACAAACCTTAGTGTAAGAAATAAATATGTCGCAAGGTCTGATTGTACTGTACTGCGGGCCACGCACAGGCTGCGGATTCTGAGCAGACAGGACGTCCAACACATTGGGAGAGATGCGGAATTGTGAAAGTCTCAGTCCACGGAACTTTGGATTATAATCTTTGTATGTGACCCATTTGCCATCCACCTCCCCCTTAGTATGCACACCATCATAAAGCTTTTCACCTCCAGGGCCATCATAAACATGGGTCACTCGTCCCTAAAATGCAGAACAAGGGCAAACAGTGATCAGCATCAAATTTCTCCTTGTAATATCAATGCTCATTCAATCCCTGAGGTCATGAGAATTAAGGACATGACCATTGAAGGTGAATTTTCTTGATATTTTAATAATTTCTCCCCACGACTTTTAAAAAGAAAAGTATGGGATAATATAGGAAAATTTTCCTTTGCTATTAGGAGTTAAAGGGTAAAGAGTCACTCAAGGTTGTTGCCTTAGAAAAATTTCAAGGACCCTACAAGGCCAAAAGCCAAGAATTAGTTAGGTCAGCTCAACATGTGAAGTGTTAGGTGCTGCTGCAAAAACTTTAGGTGCCCAGAGCATTTTCTTGGGTGACCCAGGCTACTGCACTCCTGTAAGGTAACAACCTTGAGACTGAAGCATTTTAATTAATATCCCATAACATGTACAGCAGCATATACATGCATGCATTTTACAACTTGTATAACTGCAAAAACCATGAACATTTACAGTGTAGACTGGAATGTTACTGTTCTGTGACCAATCAATAATATTACACTAGATCAAACTGCAAGAACAAACCACAAACAAATAATTATATATTAAATTATAAAGAGTCAAGTTTGAGAAAACCAAAACAATATCAAGCCAAACTCTAAAGCAAAATATTAAGCTGCTATAATCAATTATAAATAATGCACCTGTTGTTAGTTCTCCATTAATTAAAAGACTGGATGAAATACAATTATTAATTGTTGTCATTACTCAGACTTTTTCTTATGATTTGTTCACCCACCCTAATAATATTATTTATGACCAAATACAGTGATATTACACTAATAACAGTAGCACTATTTAAAGTGTAACTCACCTGGTGATATCGCTGTCCACCCAGTCGTACACCCTCCTGTCCTTTGTACTTCCCCTGAGGAAACAGGACAATGGATTCTATTGCGACCTCATCGGGCTCCGGTACTCGGTCGAGAGCAAGGTTATAATAATCTACAATTCGGCCAGATGGATCCTGATCATCCCAGTTGATGGTGTACTTAAGATTATCGGAGTCAAAAGAGACGATAGTGGCTGTAAAATACTGCCATTTACTCATCTCCCACATGGCCAGGACCTAAAAAATCAAGTTAAATGTCAACTCAGAATGTGTCCTTCTGGTACTTAAAAAAAGGTAAGGTGCAAGTGATAGGGTCACTGAATTGGTAAAATTACAAAGTTAAATGCTATGGAATGGCCAAAGTGAGTCTCATATTTACCAGTTAAATAGCCATGTATATACAACAACTACTGTATGTGTAGGCATCCATGAACTAGAATTCACATGAATCCAAATAATAAAAATAGGGTCTGTTTGTGACCTCTATAATTTGAACTTATCAGCTTATGGCTGCAATGGTGGTTATAATAAAGTATCTATCTATCTATCTATCTATCTATCTATCTATCTATCTATCTATCTATCTATCTATCTATCTATCTATCTATCTATCTATCTATCTATCTATCTATCTATCTATCTATCTATCTATCTATCTATCTATCTATCTATCTATCTATCTATCTATCTATCTATCTATCTATCTATCTATCTATCTATCTATCTATCTATCTATCTATCTATCTATCTATCTATCTATCTATCTATCTATCTATCTATCTATCTATCTATCTATCTATCTATCTATCTATCTATCTATCTATCTATCTATCTATCTATCTATCTATCTATCTATCTATCTATCTATCTATCTATCTATCTATCTATCTATCTATCTATCTATCTATCTATCTATCTATCTATCTATCTATCTATCTATCTATCTATCTATCTATCTATCTATCTATCTATCTATCTATCTATCTATCTATCTATCTATCTATCTATCTATCTATCTATCTATCTATCTATCTATCTATCTATCTATCTATCTATCTATCTATCTATCTATCAGTAAGGATTGGGTGTCCCTGGTATAGAGAGGCCAACATGTAACAAGAGACCAGAATATTTTAACCAATAATATGTGTTGTAGGTCAAAATGAATTCAGGTCAAACTGATTTCAAATTAGGTTGATTTGTATTTTCCTTTGTTTAAGGATTTTGTATTTACATCTGGGACAAAGGAAAATACAAATCAACTTAGTTTGAAATCATTTTAACCTGGGATTCATTTTAACCTACAAAATATATGCATTTCCACAAAGAATAACGTCAAAATCTCGTCACATTGGGAGGTCATTGGAAATTCCAAGGAGGTTCAAGGTTTCAAAAGCCACACTTTTCAAGGGAAAGTAGGCAAGCTAATCAAAATTGGAGTTTCTAGAGAGGTGGAGACCTTCCAAACCAAAAGCTCTTTTTTTGAAAGGTCAGGGATACATGAATGGATATAAATTTTTCTGGATGACACATATTAAATAATTAAAATTGTTTTCCTTCATATTTCCTTGTTTTCATGAGAGAACTACTTGTAGTTTGTGTTTGCTAATGTAATGTCTTGAAGATACATGCATGTTTGTGTTGTATAGAATATAGTCAAGCTGTTCTGTTTTGAAAACTGTAAACGGTAACCACTTCATGACGTTGGTATATCCCCAATAAAGACTACCATAATTTATTATTATTACCATATAACTATTTCAATTAATAACCACTTTCAACTCACTGGATCTCCAACTCTTGGTAAGTTCCTGGTTTTTTCAGGTGGAGTTGCAAAAGGCTACAAAAACAATATTAAATTACAAGTTATATATAGATACTCAAGTTTCATACTGTACCACGCACCACCTAACAAAGCAGACGTAAAAATTATTGCAAAACCAAAATAACAGAGACATACTAATAACATATTTATAAGTATCCTCTCTAAAGTGTTTTTTGTTTTTATTTTACTTTATTTCGACAACGCAACAAGCAAATACAATACATTTTACAGTACATTACAACCACTAAACAACAGGCTGGAACAACGTTACGCTATTAAATTCACACACCCCATTTTAAAGTGTTAATAAATGACAGAATTGTTTTTATTTGCTCGATCAATTCGTGTTGTTATCATGAAAATATTTATTGTCCAAAGCCAAAGTTTTTAGAGCAGTGTGAATCCAAATTGGAATTTCCAAAGGGATGGGAGACCCTATCTAATTAAACCCAATAAATATTAAAAGCAATTTCAATGGGGTATGAGTATCTTCTGGAATGCAAATGATCATTTCCCTAATGGCTCCTTGTCCAATTGCCAGTATAATTATGTACTGTACATGTACATGAAGGTACCTCAATAATTATTAATATACCACATTAGAAATTAATGCTTTATGTAGACTAGCTGTACATACTCCAATTCTGTACAAAGGAAATGATTTGTTAGCCAATTCAGATTAGATTTCAAGCACAAAAATCCAATGAAACATTACAAATAATAACAATTTTCTCCATGTACTGTACCTGAGCAGTCTGTGGACTCTGCAACAATTGAACATTCAACTCTTCATTATTTTGCCTCAATTCATAAATTTCCCTGTCCTTTTCTCGTTGCTCTAGCTTCAGTTTCTCAATCTCTTTCACAAGTAAGCCATGATTCCCATCATCTTCATATATCCCTGCATCAATTCCATCTGATGTGCTTTGATATCCACCATTCAGTTGTCCTTGACGCAGTTTCTCATTTTCTTTACGTAGTCTACCGATTTCTTGTTGCTGTGATTGGTGATCAGTTCTTAAGCGATCTATTTCTTGCAAAAGACGGGTTTCATTGTCATTCACTTGAAAGTTTCCAGATGATGGAGCGCAACCCATTTCAGAACCAAGTTAAAACATACACGAATCTTGCTTAGGCTGACAATAAACTAATCCGTCTTCTTTTAACAATATGTTGCCTGGGTTACAGGCTCATCAGGTCCAGTTCTCAGACATCATAACTCTGTACCTGAACAAAGAAAATATAAGGCAAGAAAAATTGCTTTGATATCAAACTTGTTGAAACATTAAACATTGTTACATTGCTGGAAATTTAGCTACAGTATAGGTCCATAATACTTTATAAGTATTTAGTCACCAGAGATCTACACATTATCTACAGCAAATGAAAAATCTCCCCACTGGTCCCCACTTATTTCTTCCAGCATCAGCTGAGAGAAGTTTCTTAAAAACCAAACACAATTTCCCTACATGATGATCTCTTCCTATATAATTTCATATTAAATTTCATGCAAAAGACACATCTTTTACAATAGATGTCACAAATTATTGCCATAATTTCATGGTTATAAGCAGAAACCTCCACTGAACATGCCCAGCCAAGAGAATGGCCACTACCTTCTTTGGAATGAATGACGACTCTTACTGGTACACTTGTAAAGTCAAGGAAGCTATCCATGCCACATACTTGACTTTTCCTGACCTTTCCTAGTTATACATGGATCAACTGGGATTTTAAGCAAAAACAAATTCCTGACAGATATGACATGGATTTCAATGATCAAGATACACAAGAGATTGGTACAGATGTACTGTGCCACAAGGGAACAGAATAATATGTATTTCTCTACTGAAAAATGAGGGTTAACAATGATGCACTCAGGACAGGGTTATCATTACAGTATGAATGGAAGACATATTATCATTCATCCTTGTTCGTCCTACTAGGATTGAGTAATAAGTAGTCAAAATGTTATGATTTTTTAATAGGATTGTTAATCTATCAATAATATTATTTATGCACAATTTAAATGCTAAAGACAATTTAAATTTCATGGTTTCTTATAAAAACCACTGAGAAAGAGTTCTAGCACAATCAACTTTTTATAACCAGTGGAAGTGAAAAGTTCGAGTCGTAAAGCATTAAGCCAATAAATGTTACATAAGAACCTGAAAAAGTAAACTAGCTTTATCATTAAAAACTATTCAATCCAGAATTGAATAGTCGAGTTTGCAGATCAAGAACTATTTTGTGCCCGTGTCATTGGGCATGTCACTAAACATGTCATGTCATTGAACGTGTCATGTCCAATTCATTACATTTGCAATGATAAGCAAAGGAGATGACAGGCAGATACATAAGAATGCAAATAAAATACACCTATGCCTGCTGAGGTGGTACGTCACTGATTTGATCTGCGAATAATTATGCCCTCTAGGAAAGAAATCTCGCCTCATGGTACGTAGCTTCTGACTGTTTCTGATTACAGTGCAAAATTAATCTTGAAGTTTCCAAACCTACTAAGGAATCATCAACCTGCATCACGGCCACTGCAGGATCTCTAACAATGGCCTTTGACCTTTCAATACTTTTTCAATTGAAATCGATAAAATCGACCAAACCCCAATATTAAGTAAGCTTAATTCTTTGTACACGTTTCGCAGCTAGAACTCGACACGCTCGCCGTTTTTGGAAGAGTAGTATGACAGTGGTACATAAATAACTAATACGTGGGACCGTGTGGAAATCTCTAACAAGCACTTATATTAGTGCCTTAGATCTTCGATTTTTATCAGATTCTTAAACATTTCCGATATTTGTTCATTGATTATAGAAGATCGACTAGCTTCCATTGACGTGCCTATTGAAATCGTCGAAAGTGTTAAGCCCTGTATAAGCTTGAGTTCGTATACAAATATATATATTAGCAAAAGCTTCATATACAGATGCAAGAACGAGATCTACTGGGATATTTACCTTTACCGTATGATATTGTATCCTGATACCCATTTAATACTGCAGGGAGCGCTAGCTGGAGTGTGTCTTCCTCAAAAAATAACAGTCTTTCAATAAGCAAGTTTTTCTTTAAATGTCCTTCTATCCTCGTGATTCGCATAGTGAAGTAGAAACCATTTACGTAATTTCCATATCTAAGCAGATTTCCGTGGCAACCTCAAAACAAACCAGCTGAACAGAACTGATGTGATTGTAATGCAATGTAATCCGCCATTTTGAATAGCAAATTACAGCTGATATGAAACCTGAGAGTCAGCCTGGGTACTAACGAACGATGTCAGCATTTCAAACATGGCGGACACAGCTGGTAATGACGACAGATTTTCTACGCGAAGCATACAGATCTCCTCTTGATATGTCAGAAAACCGACAATCTTTGCTCAGAAAATAATGGAAGAGCTTGTAGCTGACCTAAGCAGCGCTTTAGATCGAACGAATGATCCGCCCTCTGCTCATTCCGACACAACGATCGGGACGAGGGAGTCGCCTTCGGGAACTCCGATACGCAGAACACAGTCGAGAAAAAGACGAGGAAGAAAGCGCCGATCGGACTACCCTCCGCTGCGGGAACGTCCTAAGGCTAGTGCAGAAAGCGATGATTCCGTGGAAGAAGCCTTGATGGATTACATTGAAAATATAAAATGTCAAAGCGACTCTGATCCTGACGATGAAATGTCGTTCACCAAACGTTTGTTGCGAATTAGTGCCCGCGAAAATCTGGACCCTTATCCGTTGCCGGAGAGGGAAAAGGCAGAAAGCGATTCTGTTAGTGAGCCGTTAGTTGGATTAACGAAGCGTAGGAAGAAGCGAAAGAGGAAGCTTAAACGAGCGTTGAATGATCGCGATTCGCCGCTTACTTTGAAATCACTCAGTAGGACACGGAAACGCAAAGTCTGCGGCAAGTCTGCCACCGGAAGCGAGGTTCATAATAGCCTCAGTCGAAGGGATGAGGAAGGGAGTTTAGCTGATATCGAAAACGGTTTGAGCAGTGGATGTGGGGAGCCAATGGAGACTAATACTCCCACAAACCATTTCTATAAGTTGCCTTCAAGATTACACCATGTCTCCATGAATTACACACCAGGAGACCATAATGTACCTGAATCATCTTCCTGGTTACATGAAGATTCCGATGAAAAAATGATGATAGCAGGCCCAGATGGTCTTAAAGCAGACCTGTCTTCTTCAGATGAGAGTGATCTAGAGGAATTTTTCACAAATGACGAGGGTCGTCTTGGGGATGATGAAAATGAAGAAAGTTCTTTTGAATGTGATGTGAGGGTAAACCCGTGGTGGGACAAGAGAACAGCCGGTGACATAGAAGAAGACAAATTTCAAAACATTGTCAATGGTGTTATGGATCAATACAGAAGGCCGTTTGTATCTGGCTTTGAAGGGAAAAGCGGTTCAGGTATATGTAGGCACTTTTTGGGTGGTTGTACAATGTACATGAGAATGCATAATCAATATTAGTATTTGACTGTGTAGAAGGGATGGTACAGTTGTGAGAGCAGACTCACCACTTATCCAGTGTGGCCCAGGTTTGATTTCCGGACTTGGTATCATAAGTGGGTTGAGTTTGTTGTTTGTTCTTGTCCTTGTTTCAAGAGGTTTTTCTCTGAGTAGTCTGGTTTTCCCCTCTCCTCAAAAAACAACATTTCCAAATTTGAATTCAATCTACATTATAATTTATTGTCAAGCACTTTATCATGAGCCTCTGGCTTGGGAGATTGCACAAGCACTTGTTGTAACTGATAATTTTTATGATCAGTGTGCCGTTTTAATTAGCCTTTTGCGATCAGATTTACAATCTAAATGTCTATTGGTTCAAGACTGATCTTTACTGATCATGTCTGTCTTTGCACAGGTGTGTAAATGTATACTTGCAAACGATTGCCGAAGCAATGATGGACAAGTATCCCATCCAGCGAGTAGTAATACTCCTTGTGTTGACTTTCCTGTGATAGACTAACATCTGCTAGGCATTCTGTATTGGACTGGTATCCTATCGGGGGGGGGGGGGGGGGGGGTGGTAGTGATACTCTTACATGCAGCTACTTTATCCCGGCCCCAGGTATTCAAGGAGCAGATCACTCTGCCCAGTGGATAAATCGTTACCCAGCGGATAAAATGTACTCCAACCAATACATTATATCCGCTGGATAAAGTTAACCACTGTTTGAACAACTGGGGCCTGGTGTGTATCCTCAGTAACGGACTAGCAACCCATGCAGGGCATAATAATAAATTATATAATGATGCTCCTGGTTGCTTCATGTTGTGGGAGCGAAAGTTAAGCAGTGGCCAGGTCGGCCCTTGCAACTCAAGTCCAACTTTTCCTTTACCAGCACATGACACCTTAACCATAAATTTCCTGTTGCTCCAGGTCTTCAAGCAAGGTTGAAGAAAAGTAAAAACATGCATGGTCAGGTAAAAGAACTTTATATTAATCAGCCATAAAAGTGAATTATTACATAGCATATGCTAATGACTCAAGTAACCATTTATCATGAAGGCTTAAAGAATGATAAATTTTAGTCCATTTTTCATTTTTTCTACAGGATCTTACCATGGGTGATATTGACAGAAACATTGCAGTATTTCTGCAGAATGACAAATGGACAGAGTGAGTACTTACATAATTTCTTGCACCAAGAGCAATGTTAATGAAGTAAAAATTATCCATGACCAGTTGGAATGCCATTCTCTCAGTTTAATTAGAGTTTTCATCTACACTGTACATATCTCTAAAAAAAGTATTATTTTATTTTAGCGGGTATTGCTTGCTCTGTTGTTTTCAAAAGAACAAATTAAAGTGGCAGTTGAGTTTTACAGAGTTGCCTTTAGGTTCAATTCCTGTTTAGAGAATTCTGATTTTTTTTTCTGAGTATGACTGTGTCACTGGCTGAATAATACATCACTCTCACCTTATTTTATATTTGATGGTTTTACACATAACATGCATAGATAGTTTACGAGGTGCATAATATTTTTCTGAGCACCCCAGGGGCAAGGAAAAATAAAGAGAACATGTAAAATGCCTGGTGGTACAATCTATAAAGCAATCAGATAATGGACTTTTTTTACTGACAACTACAGTACATTTCACTGCATTATAATGATCTCAAATAATTTTGTTGGACCATCCAACCCCCATAAAACTTTTATCAATGTTAATCATATTTTTTACATGTATTCTCTTTTCTAAATCCAGATTGTCTATACATCCATCCAACAAGATGGAAAGAGCACAGGTACTGATTTACAAACTATCTGGTGATTGTTACTTTAGCAATCGGTAACAGTTCACCAAATGAATTACATATATACAGTATATTGAGGCCCCGTCCACACGTATCCAGATATTTTTGAAAACGAAGACTTGTTTCTCTGTTTTCAAAAAAATACGCGTCCGCACATAGCATATTCAAATTGTTTTTTGTCCGTCCACACAAAAATGATAAGCCGACATTTTCAATTAACTCCACTCCGCCGGGGATCATTTAAAAAACCTTCCTTTTTGATGGCTGAAGACGCCATTTGCATGTCAACGGAAGGCTAAAATGGAGAAAAAAATCTCAGTTTTCAAAAATATCTGGATACATGCGGATGCCGGGCCTGAGTATTGAGTAGCCATGCAATGATCAACACTGATGGGTTGCTGAGCTCTAAAACTCCCACAGGGTAGACGTGTAGTTTAAAAATGTCATGAGGTGAGAATGAAGTCACAGCCAAATGACAAATTTTGATTAAAAAATTATCCCCTTTCCCCTCCCCCAGTATCAATAAATATTAACCAGTGCAAGGAAATAATTCAGTTTGTGTGATTTTATAAATGCACTCAGCTTTTCCTGCATAATTATTTTGAAAGGTCAATCTCAAATCCTCAAAGAGTTAAAAAGGTTTAGAAGTAGAGGCTACCACACTCTGTCTGTTATGTGTTGTCTAATGGGATAAGATGCATTTTTGCGTGGTTTCTGTGAGGGATCTCTAACCTAAAGAAATTGATCCATGCTTCCCTGTTGTTTACACAGGTGTACCAATGGGCCTCGTTATACTCGCTTCAGTGTCAGGCTGATCCTATCCACAGGGGAAGAGTTTTACTACGTAAGACAAGGTAAACTACTCTGGGTGGCTAGCTGTGTGTAGAGTTGAGGTTTGGGAGGTTGGGTTCCTCCACCCCCCACCCCTCCCTCCCCCCAAACACACCCACACACCAAACCCCAGACAAATACAGAAACATGATTACAGATTCATACAATCTAGAGTGATATCTGTGACAATGTGAAATTCTTGTTAAGAACAGCTCCCCTTATTGACTGAAAATTTGCCTGTTTGCTTATTTTGTTTAACTTCATTACCTTTCTCCTCCTCCTCCTCCTCTTCGCAAAAGTATTGATTTTTGTGTGAGAATTAAGAGGTTGAATACCAAGCCACACAAAGGAAATATGACCTAGTTAACAATTCTCAAACTTCATTCTGTACACCTGCACGCCTGCTTCATAAAATAACAATAAATTCAAGAGAAATTTGATGTTGATTGTACTAAAATAAAATTGATAACGTTCTTATAAATGTACGGCTACCCATGTGTGCATGTTTTTTAATTTTGTTTGTTAAGTCGCTCGTCACCACCAAGACACCATAACAGACCAGGAGCAGAATCAAAGCGACCCAGAAAAATGCCACCTCCACTGGACAATTCACATTGTAAGTATGGTGTTACCACAAAGGGGCATGTGTACATGTACATGATACTTTTGATAAAGAAAAGAAGAAAGTGAATGAAAATGTAACCGTATGGTAGGTTAACAGGGGTGCTTTCCATTCAACCAAAAATTCTGGAAATTCCAGGTATTGATTCAAATGGAACAAAAATTTTCCAGAATACAATTTTGGAATTTTGGGAATGCCTTGCAAGATTGTCCTAACATTCTGGAAAATTGGAACACCTGGAAAATTCCTTTCTACTTGGGTCCAGTTACTCTGATGTTTGTTGAGTGATTTGTGTTATTTCAGTTTACATAGAAAACCCGCAAATGGAAAGGGTTTGTTTTCAAGTTGGTTGTGTTTACCTGGAAAATACTGTTCCATCCGGCGACTAAATTCATTGAAACTTCAGAGTGGAAGATTTGGCCAAATGGAAAGCCTCCCAGAATCCTGTTTGTGTTGAATGTAGGACCAGTCATGACCTTCTCCACTTTTCTTGTAGTCAGCTGGTATAGTGATTACAAGTAGGTCAGGTTACCATAATAGCATTGGCAATGGTAACACCTAAGAAACCAGTGAATTAAGATAAATTACGTTGATGAGTTGTGTGATAAACCTTACAGTGCACATGAGTAAAGTAATTTAAAAAATCTTTTCACAGCTGGCTAGTTTAATTTTCAGCACATCTCTGAGGTGAAGAAGAATATCAAGTAATTCCATCTCTGAGCATTACATCTGTTTACCCTTCATTTTCTTATGTGATGAGTAGCAGACAAAAACCAACAAAACACTATTTCAGATAAACTGATTGTGCATGTTTGCTTTGAGCCAAATAAAAGGTTTTATGTCTCTGAATGATAAATAAGTTTATTTTAATAAGTAAATGATGACTCACAGTCTGTGGTTTCTCTGTAACCCAGGGTAAAATAACAGAAATGACACACACTACTGAATGTATTGATACACAATTATATTTCCAAGGAGTGACCGCTATTTTGTTTCCACAGCAACAGTAGGTAGGGATGCCGATCCAATACCACCATCAAATATTGGAAATCAGATGTTGCGGGTCATGGGCTGGACTCCTGGAACTGGACTGGGAACAGAAAGGAATGGCATCAAGGACCCTGTGAGGGCTTATATGAGACCAAAAGGACTGGGTCTTGGTCACCCCTGGCCTTCATGAGGCCTGCGTAGATTTTAATGAAAAAGGAAATTAATATTTATGACAGTCAGTGCCATGTGCTGCACGGTAGAAAAAGTCCCTTAAGTTATTACTTGGTTTTACAATTTGCACTCAAACCATTTTTAAAACTTTGTTTCTGTTTCTAATACACCACTAAAATTAAAGATCTGTGTTAGGCAGAGTTTTCATAATAATGATTATAATAATTTATTTTTACTGTGCAATTATCAATCACTCATGATTCTAGCATAATGGTTAATAAATCAAATAATTTCTTAGAAGATGTGAAGAGTTGTTGAACACTAGTAAGCAATAATAAATTATGTGTTCGTTTTCAGAGAAAAGCAACTAAGAAAACAAAATAAATGCTAATTTGAGTGACATTTAAAGGTGACAATTTTCACACCTTTCTGATCAAAAATTGAAACTTTCGAGTCCAAATTCAGATTCTACGGTAAAAAGTAACTGAAAGATGTCTAGTTAACAATTTATAAGAAGTCAATGAGATGTTACAAAAAAACTCCTTTTTGGACGCATTTTAGCCATATGGACCACCTTAACTGGAGTCCGTATTAAGCGGGTTTATTTTAGAGAAGATATATGAGCTTTCCGTCGGGACAAACGAAACTGGTGTCCATAGAGAAGCCTTTTATTTCACTTTTTGAGCTTTTAAATTACAAGAAAGAACATTGTACGGTACTTGTTGTATTTATCAACGCAAATGTTTGAACATGATGTTTGGGTTTATCAGCAAAGTTGCTAAAGTATTTGGGCCAACGTAAAAAAGATTTGAGTGCTGAGGTTTCAAGTGTTATCCCTTCTTCAGAGCGAATCTCTTTACGGTGGCCAAATTCCTTTATCATTCCTGTTGATAAAACTAAACATTCGTTTCCTCTCCCCATCGACGCAGCACTACAGCTTCTTTATCCAAATAGAACATAACATTATAGAAAGACTTACATTGAAAATAAAGATGGAATAATTGACGTTGTGCTTTGAAAGTGATTAGCCAGTGTTCAAGAGAAGAAGTATGGTGTGGGTTTCTCCAGAAAATTTTTAAACATTGAAGCTCAAGCAGTGCATTTTGGTGGAAATCACAAAATCTAAGTTGTTAACCACCTGCATTTCTACCATAAATTCAGCAAAAAACTTTTACTGCATTAAAAAAATAACCATCAGTAACAAATGTGCAGATTGGGGCAGAAAAATAGCTCTCCATGACAACAGCATAGCGTGGAAATGGACCTTGGACCCTGTTTAATCCCCCTCCTCTGGTGAGAAAACAGGCTGGAAAAGGCCGACAACATACATTTCAGTTAGTTTTCTGCCCTGCAATGCATCAAGGTGGAAACCATATATATGTTTGCAGTGTTTTCTGGGGTATTATTCCTATCGCTTATTTTATTTTAAAATATGAAGGTCGTGTACTATCTATTCACATCCTATGTATTTTAGGTGATATCCTAAAAGGGCGTGCGGCTGATTTACCTGTGGTGAAGTTCTAAATACGTAATTTGTTTGGCTGATGAAGAAAACATAAACGGGGTGTTCTCAAAAGAATAAAATCAATTGCAAAGTAATACAAAGAAGTTAGTTGCAGGAATCCCGCTTGGGGGCCGACCTGGGGCCCGTTTCTCGAAATTCCCGTAACTTACCGGGCCCTTTAAATGTTTTTTTTTTTTTTTCGCCGATTACACTGTGATTACAGACATGGTGCTTGGCCAATGTGTTTATAGAATTATAAGATTTTGAAATTTGGTATTCAAAGCTAACAAAAAATTGACTTCTGTTAAGTGACATTTTTCACCAAAGCCCGGTTAGTTACCGGGACTTTCGAGAAACGGGCCCGCGCCCGATAAGTAATTTTGGTGATTAATGTTTCTTTTTGTTAGCTTTGAATACTAAATTTTAAAATCTTATAATTCTATGAAAACATTGGCGAGGTACCATGTCTGTGATCATTGTGTAATCGGCGAAAAAAACATTTAAAAATATACTTATCGGATCCTGTAAGTTACCGGGACTTTCGAGAAAACCGGGGCTGCAAGGTTTTATTTCAGTATTGGAGCCCAGGACTCGCACGGTTTTCAAGATGTCAGCCGCCGTGTGTACTTGCAGTGAGTTTAGGTGAGAAAGTATTTCGGATTTTTACGTAAATATAAGTTATGTTTTGGGATCATCAATAAGGAATAGATTGCTTTACCCTCATAAAAAGATGCTAGTGCCATATTTGATATTTTTTATCGTGTTTAAATCGTGTTTTTCTTCGTATTGAAACTGAAAAGTAAAAAGGAATTTCAACTTTCCGTTAATTAAGTAAACCACAGGGGAAAGCTTACAATGTCCTGCAAATTCAAAAAGAAAAGATGCTGGGGCTGGCTACATTTCCTGTATGAGGAATGTCGAGGAATTCAAGAAGCTTAGAATTAAACAAATTATGTGACTAGCTGCAGTGAGTTACTAGTAGATAAAAACCAAAGAAGCGAACAAACGCTACTCCACGACAAAGCCTCCTGGCGTGAATTGTGTAGAGATCTTTATCATAACACTAAGCTATAGCGTGCAAAAAAAGAAATTAGCTGAAGTTGCAGCAGAGGAAGGAATAGATGAAATAGAAGAAATGAGCCTTATCACGGTTTTCAACGCCATTTTGACGAGTAGGTAAACACGGCTGAAATAACAGTGCTTGTATGGAAATCCGATGTCAAATAATTTTCAAAAAACATCGCATCTGAAAAATTCATGAATTGGAAACTTTTGGCACTAGAAAAACGATTTTAAGTAAAAAAAATTGAGGGATGTAGCTGTGCCAGAAAGCGTCCAGTCATGTTTTGAACTTTCCATACATTTGTCTGTATAGCGAACCAGCCGTGAACTGCTACTAAAAATAGTTCGCAGAAAAAAAATACAGGGAAATGTATGGAAAGTTCAAAACACGACTGGACGCTTTCTGGCAAAGTCAGATCCCTCCAATTTTTTTTCTTAAAATCCTTTCCCTAGTTCCAAAAGTTTCCAATTCACGAATTTTTCAGAAGCGATGTTTTATGAAAATTATTTGACATCGGATTCCCATACAAACACTGTTATTTCAGACGTGTTTGCCTACCCGTCAAAATGACGTCGAAAACCGTCATTACTACCCGGGGTTAGTAATTCTTACCTTTGATGGTTAGATTTCTTACGTTTAGGGGTTAGTAATTCTTACTTTTGGGGGTTAGATTTCTTACGTTTGGGGAAAAGTTTTCTTACGTTTTGGGGTTAGCAATTCTTACGGTTAGGGGTTTGTTTTTTACGTTTGGGGGTTAGTATTTCTTACGT
The DNA here is from genome assembly GCF_977016875.1 of Pavona decussata. Lineage (NCBI taxonomy): Eukaryota > Metazoa > Cnidaria > Anthozoa > Scleractinia > Agariciidae > Pavona > Pavona decussata. The sequence continues at coordinate 377,879 of NW_028145470.1, read as the reverse complement.
TTGGGGGTTAGTTTTCTTAGGTTTAAGGGTTACAAATCCTTACGTTTGGGGGTTACAAATCCTTACGTTTAGAGTGTAGAGTTCTTACGTTTGGGGGATACAAATCCTTACGTTTGGGGGTTACATTTCTCACGTTTAAGGGTTACATATCCTTACGTTTGGGGGTTCGATTTCTTACGTTTATGGGTTACAAATCCTTACGTTTGGGGGTTATAAAACCTTACTTTTGGGGGTTACAAATCCTTACGTTCGGGTGATAGATTTTTTACGTTTAAGGGTGAGTAATTCTTACGTTTGGGGGTTAGTTTTCTTACGTTTGGGGGTTAGTAATTCTTACGTTTGGGGGTAAGTATTTCTTACGTTTGGGGGTTAGATTTCTTACGTTTGGGGGTTACAAATCCTTACGTTTAAGGGTTACAAATCCTTACGTTTGGAAGTTAGATTTCTTACGTTTGGAGTTACAAATCCTTACGTTTAGAGTTTAGAGTTCTTACGTTTGGGGGATACAAATCCTTACGTTTGGGGTTTATAAATCCTTACTTTTGGGGGTAACAAAACCTTACGTTCGGGTGTTAGATTTTTTACGTTTAAGGGAGAGTAATTCTTACGTTTGGGGGTTAGTTTTCTTACGTTTGGGGGTTAGTAATTCTTACGTTTGGGGGTTAGATTTCTTACGTTTATGGGTTACAAATCCTTACGTTTGGGGGTTATAAATCCTTACTTTTGGGGGTTACAAATCATTACGTTCGGGTGTTAGATTTTTTACGTTTAAGGGTGAGTAATTCTTACGTTTGGGGGTTAGTTTTCTTACGTTTGGGGGTGAGTAATTCTTACGTTAAGAGGGTAGTTTTCTTACCTTTGGAGATTAGTAATTCTTACGTTTAGGGGTTAGTTATTCTTTCCTTTGATGGTTAGTTTTCTAAACTTTAGGGGGTTAGTAATTCTTACTTTTGGGGGTTAATTTTCTTACGTTTGGCGTTTAGTAATTCTTATGTTTGGGGGTTAGATTTGTTACGTTTGGGGGTTAATAATTCTTATGTTTGCGGGTTAGATTTCTAACGTTTCGGGGTTAGTAATTCTTATGTTTGCAGGTTAGATTTCTTACTTTTGAAGGTTAGTAATTCTTACCTTTGGGGGTTAGTTTTCTTACATTTGGGGTTTAGTAATTCTTATATTTGGGGGTTAGATTTCTTACTTTTATAGGTTAGTAATTCTTACGTTTGGGGGTTAGTTTTCTTACGTTTGGGGTTTAGTAATTTTTATGTTTTGGGGGTTAGATTTCTTACGTTTGGGGGTTAGTAATGCTCACGTTTGGCGGTTGGTTTTCTTATGTGTGATTGTTAGTAATTCTTACGTTTGTGGGTTAGCTTTTTTATGTTTGGGGGTTAGTAATTCTTACGTTAGGAGGTTAGTTTTGTGTACTTTTGGGGGTTTGTAATTTTAAAGTTCGGCTCTTAGTAATTCTTACGTTTGGGGTTTATTTTTCTTACGTTTAGGGGTTAGTAATTCTTACCTTTGGGGGTTACTTTTCTTACGTTTGGGGGTTAGTAATTCTTACGTAAGGGGGTTAGATTTCTTACGTTTGGGGGTTATTTATTCTTACGGTTAGGGGTTGATTAGTTTATTTTTGGGTGTTAGTAATTCTTACGTTTGGGTGTTAGTAATTCTTACGTTTGGGGGTAAGTATTTCTTATGTTTGGGGGTTAGATTTCTTACGTTTCGGGGTTACTATTTTTTACGTTTGGGGGTTAGTTTTCTTACCTTTCGGGCTTACAGATCCTTACGTTTGTGGGTTACAAATCCTTACGTTTTGAGTTTAGAGTTCTTACGTTTGGAGGATACAAATCCTTACGTTTGGGGGTTACATTTCTTACGTTTAAGGGTCACATATCCTTACGTTTGGGGGTTAGATTTCTTGTGTTTATGGGTTACAAATCCTTACGTTTGGGGGTTATAAATCCTTACTTTTGGGGGTTATAAAGCCGTACGTTCGGGTGTTAGATTTCTTACGTTTGGGGGTGAGTAATTCTTATGTTTGGGGGTTAGATTTCTTACGTTTCGGGGTAAGTATTTCTTACGTTTAGGGGTTACAAATCCTTACGTTTGGGGGCTACAAATCCTTACGTGTGGAGTTTAGAGTTCTTACTTTTGGGGGATACAAATCCTTACGTTTTGGGGTTAGATTTCTTACATTTAAGGGTTACATATCCTTACGTTTGGGGGTTAGATTTCTTACGTTTATGGGTTACAAATCCTTACGTTTGGGGGTTTCAAAACCTTACTTTTTGGGGTTACAAATCCTAACGTTTGGGTGTTAGATTTTTTACGTTTAAGGGTGAGTAATTTCTACATTTGGGGGTTAGTAATTCTTACGTTTGGGGGTTACAAATCCTTACGATTAAGGGGTACAAATCCTTACGTTCGGAAGTTAGATTTCTTACGTTTCGGGTTACAACTCCTTACGTTTCGTGGTTAGATTTCTTACTTTTAGGTGTTACAAATCCTTACGTTTTAGGGTTTTAAATGCTTACGTTTAAAAGGTTAGATTTCTTACGTTTGAAGGTTACAAATCCTTACGTTTGGGAGTTAGTTTATTTACGTTTCAGGATTAGTAATTCTTACGTTTGGGGGTTAGTAATTCTTACCTTTGATAGTTAGTTTTCTACAGTTTGGGGGTTAGTAATTCTTACTTTTGGGGGTTAGTTTTCTTACGTTTGGGGGTTAATAATTCTTACGTTTGGGGGTTAGTAATTCTTACCTTTGATAGTTAGTTTTCTACAGTTTGGGGGTTAGTAATTCTTACTTTTGGGGGTTAGTTTTCTTACGTTTGGGGGTTAGTAATTCTTACGTTTTGGGGGTTACAATTCTTACGTTTAAAGGTTAGTAATTCTTACGTTTGGGGGTTAGGTTTCTTACGTTTGGCGTTTAGTAATTCTTATGTTTCGGAGTTAGATTTCTTACGTTTGGGGGTTAGTAATTCTTATGTTTGGGGGTTAGATTTCTTACGTTTAGGGGTTAGTAATTGTTATGTTTGGGGGTTAGATTTCTTATTTTTGAAGGTTAGTAATTCTTACCTTTGTGGGTTAACTTTCTTACCTTTTGGGTTTAGTAATTCTTATGTTTGGGGGTTAGATTTCTTACGTTTGGGAGTTATTAATTCTTACGTTTGGCGGTTGGTTTTCTTACGTTTGATTGTTAGTAATTCTTACGTTTGGGCTTAACTTTCTTATGTTTGGGGGTTAGTAAATCTTACGTTAGGGGGTTAGTTTTCTTACTTTTGGGTTTTAGTTATTCTTACGTTTGGGGGTTACTAATTCTTACGTAAGGGGGTTAGATTTCTTACGTTTAGGGGTTATTTATTCTTACGGTTAAGCGTTTCTTTTTTTACGTTTGGGGGTTAGTAATTCTTACGTTTGCGGGGCTAGTTTTTTTACGTTTGGGGGTTAGTAATTCTAACATTTGGGTGTTAGTAATTCTTATGTTTGGGGGTTATAATATTTCTTACGTTTCGGGGTTAGTATTTCTTACGTTTGGGGGTTAGTTTTCTTACATTTGAGGGTTACAAATCCCTACGTTTGGGGGTTACAAATCCTTACGTTTGGAGTTTAGAGTTACGTTTGGGAGATACAAATCCTTACGTTTGGGGGTTACATTTCTTACAGTTAAGGGTTACATATCCTTACGTTTGGGGGTTAGATTTCTTACGTTGAAGGGTTACAAATCCTTACGTTTGGGGGTTAGATTTTTTACGTTTAAGGGTGAGTAATTGTTACGTTTAAGGGTTAGTTTTCTTACGTTTGGGGGTTAGTAATTCTCACGTTTGGGGGTTAGTTTTCTTACGTTTGTGGGTTAGTATTTCTTACGTTTGGGTGTTACAAATCCTTACGTTTAAAAGTTAAATTGCTTTCTTTTGGGGTTACAAATCCTCACGTTTTGTAGTTAGATTTCTTACCTTTAGAAGTTACAAATCCTTATGTTTTAGGGTTTTGAATGCTTACGTTTAAGGGGTTTGATTTCTTACGATTGAAAGTTACAAATCCTTACCTTTGGAAGTTAGATTTTTTACGTTTGGGGATTAGTAATTCTTACGTTTGGGGGTTAGCAATTCTAACCTTTAATGGTTAGTTTTCTACAGTTTGGGGGCTAGTAATTCTTACTTTTGGGGGTTAGTTTTCTTACAATTGGGGGTTAGTAATTCTTACGCTTGGGGGTTAGTTTTCTTACGTATGAAGGTTAGTAATTCTTACGTTTGTGGGTTACTAATTCTTATGTTTGGGGGTTAGATTTCTTACGTTTGGGGGTTAGTAATTCTTACGTAAGGGGTTTAGATTTATTACGTTTGGGGGTTATTTATTCTTACGATTGGCGGTTTCTTTTTTTACGTTTGGGGATTAGTAATTCTTTCGTTTGTTGGGCTACTTTTTTTACGTTTGGGGGTTAGTAATTTTAACGTTTGCGTGTTAGTAATTCTTACAATTGGGGGTTAGTTTTCTTACGTTTGGAAGTTAGTAATTCTTACTTTTGGGGGTTAGTTGTCTTACGTTTGGGGGTTAGTAATTCTTACGGAAGGGGGTTAGATTTCTTACGTTTGGGGGTTATTTATTCATACTATTAGGGGTTTCTTTTTTTACGTTTGGGGGTTAGTAATTCTTACGTTTTCGGGGCAAGTTTGTTTACGTTTGGGGGTTAGTAATTCTAACGTTTTGGTGTTTGTAATTCTTACGTTTGGGGGTTAGATTTCTTACGTTTTAGGGTTAGTATTTCTTAGGTTTTGGGTTTAGTGTTCTTACGTTTAGGGGTTACAAATCCTTACGTTTGGGGGCTACAAATCCTTACGTGTGGAGTTTAGAGTTCTTACGTTTGGGGGATACAAATTCTTACGTTTGGGGGTTAGATTTCTTACATTTAAGGGTTACATATCCTTACGTTTGGGTTTACAAATCCTTACGTTTCGTGGTTAGATTTCTTTCTTTTAGGGGTTACAAATCCTTACGTTTTAGGGTTTTAAATGCTTACGTTTAAAAGGTTAGATTTCTTACGTTTGAAGGTTACAAATCCTTACGTTGAGGGGTTAGTTTACTTACGTTTCGGGATTAGTAATTCTTACGCTTAGGGGTTAGTAATTCTTATCTTTAATAGTTAGTTTTCTACAGTTTGGGGGTTAGTCATTCTTACGTTTGGGGTTAGTTTTCTTACGTTTAGGGGTTAGTAATTCGTATGTTTGGGGGTTACAATTCTTACGTTTGAAGGTTAGTAATTCTTACGTTTGGGGGTTAGGTTTTTACGTTTGGCGTTTAGTAATTCTTATGTTTGGGAGTTAGATTTCTTACGTTTGGGGGTTGGTAATTCTTATGTTTGCGGGTTAGATTTCTTACGTTTGGGGGTGAGTAATTCTTATGTTTTGGGGGTTAGATTTCTTACGTTTCGGAGTTAGTAAATCTTATGTTTGGGAGTTAGATTTCTTAGTTTTGAAGGTTAGTTATTCTTACCTTTGGGGGTTAACTTTCTTACGTTTAGGGTTTAGTAATTCTTATGTTCGGGGGTTAGATTTCTTACGTTTGGGGGTTATTAATTGTTACGTTTGGCGGTTGGTTTTCTTACGTTTGATTGTTAGTAATTCTTACGTTTGGGGGTTAGTAATTCTCACGTTTGGCGGTTAGTTTTCTTATGCTTGATTGTTAGTAATTCCTACGTTTGGGGTTAACTTTCTTACGTTTGGGGGTAAGTAAATCTTACGTTAGGGGGTTAGTTTTCTTACTTTTGGGGGTTAGTAATTATAAAGTTTGGGTGTTAGTAATTCTTACGTTTGGGGGTTAGTTTCCTTACGTTTTGGGGTTAGTAATTCTTACCTTTGTGGGTAAGTTTCCTTACGTTTTGGGGTTAGTAATTCTTACGTATGAGGGTTAGATTTCTTACGTTTGGGGGTTATTTATTCTTACGTTTAAGCGTTTCTTTTTTTACGTTTTGGGGTTAGTAATTCTTATGTTTGGGGGTTAGATTTGTTACTTAGTTTAAAGGTTAGTAATTCTTACCTTTGGGGGTTAGTTTTCATACATTTGGGGTTTAGTAAATCCTATATTCAGGGGTTAGATTTCTTACTTTTGAAGGTTAGTAATTCTTACTTTTGGGAGTTGGTTTTCTTACATTTGGGGTTTAGTAATTCTTATGTTTGGGGGCTAGATTTCTTACGTTTGGTGGTTAGTAGTTCTTACGTTTGGCGGTTGGTTTTCCTACGTTTGATGGTCAGTAATTCGTACGTTTAATTTTTAGTAATTCTTACGTTTAGGGGTTAGTTTTCTCATGTTTGGGGTTCAGTAATTTTTACGTTTGGGTGTTTGAATTTTTTCCGTTTGGCGGTTTAGTTTTCTTACGTTTGATTGTTAGTAATTCTTACGTTTCGCGGTTAGTTTTCTTACGTTTGATTGTTAGTAATTCTTATCTTTGGGGGTTTGATTTCGTACGTTTGGAGGTTAGTAATTCTCACGTTTGGCGGTTGGTTTTCTTTCGTTTGATTGTTAGTAATTCTTACGTTTTGGGGTTAGCTTTCTTATGTTTGTAGGTTAATAATTCTTACGTTAGGGGGTTAGTTTTCTTACTTTTGGGGGTTACTAATTCTAACGTTTGGGTGTTAGTAATTCTTACCTTTGGAGGTGAGTTTTGCTACGTTTGGGGGTTAGTAATTCTTACCTTTAGGGGGTTAGTTTTCTTACGTTTGGGGGTTAGTAATTCTTACGTAAGGAGCTTAGATTTATTACGTTTGGGGGTTATTTATTCTTACGATTAACGGTTTCTTTTTTTACGTTTGGGGATTACAATACAATACAATATTTATTTCGCCATATACACAACATTTACAGATGGGAAGAAAAAATGAAGAAAAAAAAAATTGAAGAAAGAAAGTAAATGGCGAGGAAACCTGAAAGAAACCACGAGGCTTATAACAAGTCAGGCTTCCTCACTTAACTAATCTTATATTAGAATTACAATATGGACTTTAAATCAGGTGACAAAGCTCTCTTCAGCAACTACAGACCTATTTCTGTTCTACCGTGCTTTTCAAAGTTTTTGGAACGAATAATTTACAACCGTATTATAAATTATCTCAATGACTTCGATGTCTTATGTGATAATCAATATGGCTTTCGAAAAAATCGCTCTCCTAGCCTTGCGCTTCTCGATTTGTGTGACAAAATTTCTTCTGCATTTGATAGAAAAGAACACGCCATTGGAGTATTCCTAGATCTTTCGAAAGCGTTCGACACGGTAAATCACGACATTCTTTTTGACAAACTCAATCATTATGGGATCCGTGGTCTGGCACTAGAATGGGTCAAAAGTTATTTTTCTGTGAGGACACAATTTGTCGAATTTAATAACGTTAGATCTGCCCCACAGGGGATTTCCTGTGGGGTGCCTCAAGGTTCTATTCTTGGTCCCTTATTTTTTATCCTGTATGTTAATGATTTGAACAATGCTTCCCTGCTTGATGCAATCTTGTTTGCTGATGATACAAACCTATTTATCTCCCATAATGATCCTGTTTACCTAACTAACACATTAAATAGAGAATTAAACAAATTGTCAACCTGGTTTGCAGCAAACCGGCTCTCCTTGAATTTAGCCAAGACTAATTTTATGGTATTCAAGCCCTGGCAAAAGAAGCAATCCTTTGAATTTCAAGTTTTCATAAATGAGCAGCCTATCCTTCGTGTTTCTGAGACCATGTTCTTGGGTGTTTTACTAGATGACAATTTGACCTGGAAATCTCATATATCCTTAACAGCAAATAAATTATCCAAATCTATAGGTATTATTCATAAATCTAGGTTTTTTCTCTCTACTCACTCCCTTCGTACTTTATACAATTCTATGATCCTTCCATATTTATATTATTGCAATTTAGCTTGGGCTGGTACCTATAAGTCAAACCTTCAAAGAATTGTAACCTTACAGAAACGTGCGTTAAGAATAGTAAGCAATTCCACATACATTGTCCATACTGGCCCTATCTTTAAGGAACTTAAACTCTTAAAATTTCACGATATCCATTCGTTTCAATTAGGTTTTTTTATGTTTTCATTCAAGAACTCTACACTCCCTTCCAAATTCAATAACTTTTTTTTACTGAATAGTCAAATCCATAATTATAATACTAGGAATGCTCAGTCCTTCCACTTGCCACTGTGCAGAACGAACACCAGGAAGTTTTCAATTTACTTTCAAGGTCCAAACTTTTATAATTCGCTAACTTCTGACATAACTAGTTCTCCCTCCTCCGCTTCTTTTAAAAGAAAGCTTAAAGAATTTCTTCTTTCTAGGTATTAACTTCTGTAAGGCTGTAATTCTTAACTAACTTACTTAATATGTGTGTGTGTACACAAGGTAAGAATTACTAACCCCCAAACGTAGCAAAACTCACCTCCAAAGGTAAGAATTACTAACACCCAAACGTTAGAATTAGTAACCCCCAAAAGTAAGAAAACTAACCCCCTAACGTAAGAATTATTAGGATTAGTAATGCTTTCGTTTGTGGGGCTACTTTTTTTACGTTTGGGGGTTAGTAATTTTAACGTTTGCGTGTTAGTAATTCTTACAATTGGGGGTTAGTTTTCTTACGTTTGGAAGTTAGTAAGTCTTACCTTTGGGGCTTAGTTGTCTTACGTTTGGGGGTTAGTAATTCTTACGTAAGGGGGTTAGATTTCTTACGTTTGGGGGTTATATATTCATACGATTAGGGGTTTCCTTTTTTACGTTTGAGGTTAGTAATTCTTACGTTTTCGGGGCAAGTTTGTTTACGTTTGGGGGTTAGTAATTCTAACGTTTTGGTGTTTGTAATTCTTACGTTTGGGGGTTAGTAATTCTTATGTTTGGGGGTTAGATTTCTTACGTTTGGGGATTAGTAATTCTTACGTTTGGGGGTTAGCAATTCTTACCTTTAATGGTTAGTTTTCTACAGTTTGGGGGTTAGTAATTCTTACTTTTGGGGGTTAGTTTTCTTACAATTGGGGGTTAGTAATTCTTACGCTTGGGGGTTAGTTTTCTTACGTATGAAGGTTAGTAATTCTTACGTTTGTGGGTTACTAATTCTTATGTTTGGGGGTTAGATTTCTTACGTTTGGGGGTTAGTAATTCTTACGTAAGGGGGTTAGATTTATTACGTTTGAGGGTTAGTAATTCTTACGTTTGCGGGGCTTGTGTTTTTATGTTTGGGGGTTAGTAATTCTAACGTTTGGGTGTTAGTAATTCTTACGTTTGGGGGTTAGTAATTCTTATGTTTGGGGGTTATATTTCCTACGTTTCGGGGTTAGTATTTCTTACGTTTGAAGGTTAGTTTTCTTACGTTTAGTGGTTATAAATCCTTACGTTTGGGGGTTACAAATCCTTACGTTTGGAGTTTAGAGTTTTTACGTTCGGGAGATACAAATCCTTACGTTTGGGGATTACAATTCTTACGTTTAAGGGTTACATATCCTTACGTTTGGGGGTTAGATTTTTTACGTTTAAGGGTGAGTAATTCTTACTTTTAAGGGTTAGTTTTCTTACGTTTAAGGGTGAGTAATTCTTACGTTTAAGGGTTAGTTTTCTTACGTTTGGGGGTTAGTAATTCTTATGTTTGGCGGTTAGATTTCTTACTTTTAAAGGTTAGTAATTCTTACATTTGGGCGTTAGTTTTCTTACATTTGGGGTTTAGTAATTCTTATATTTGGGGGTTAGATTTCTTACTTTTGAAGGTTACTAATTCTTACCTTTGGGGGTTAGTTTCCTTACGTTTGGGGGTTAGTAATTCTTACCTTTGGGGGTAAGTTTCCTTACGTTTGGGGGTTAGTAATGCTTTCGTAAGGGGGTTAGATTTCTTACGTTTGGGGGTTATTTATTCTTACGGTTAAGCGTTTCTTTTTTTACGTTTGGGGGTTAGTAATTCTTACGTTTGCGGGGCTAGTTTTTTTACGTTTGGGGTTTAGTAATTCTAACGTTTGGGTGTTAGTAATTCTTACGTTTGGGGGTTAGATTTCTTCCGTTTATGGTTTACAAATCGTTACGTTTGGGGGTTATAAAACCTTACTTTTGGGGGTTACAAATCCTTACGTGTGGGGGTTAGTAATTCTTACGTTTGTGGGTTAGTTTTCTTACGTTTGGCGTTTAGGAATTCTTATGTTTGGGCGTTAGATTTCTTACGTTTGGGGGTTAGTAATTCTTATGTTTGTGGGTTAGATTTCTTACTTTTGAAGGTTAGTAATTCTTACCTTTGGGGGTTAGTTTTCTTTCATTTGGGGTTTAGTAATTCTTATATTTGGGGGTTAGATTTCTTACTTTTGAAGGTTAGTTATTCTTACCTTTGGGGGTTAGTTTTCTTACATTTGGGGTTTAGTAATTCTTACGTTTGGGGGTTAGTTTTCTTACGTTTTGCGGTCAGTAATTCTTACCTTTGGGGGTTAGTAATTCTTACGTTTGGGAGTTAATAATTCTTACGTAAGGGGGTAAGATTTGTTACATTTGGGGGTTATTTATTCTTACTGTTGGGGGTTTCTCTTTTTACGTTTGGGGATCAGTAATTATGTTTGCGGGGCTTGTTTTTTTACGTTTTGGGGTTAGTAATTCTAACGTTTGGGTGTTAGTAACTCTTACGTTTGGGGGTTAGTTTTCTTACGTTTGGGGGTTGGTTTTGTTACATTTGGGGGTTAGTAATTCTTATGTAAGGGGGTTAGATTTCTTTCGTTTGGGGTTTTTTTATTCTTACGGTTAGGGGTTTCTTTTTTTACGTTTAGGGGTTAGTAATTCTTACGTTTGGGGGTTAGTAATTCTTATGTTTGGGGGTTAGATTTCTTACGTTTAGGGGTCAGTATTTCTTACGTTTGGGGGTTAGTTTTCTTACGTTTAAGGGTTACAAATCCTTACGTTTGGGGGTTACAAATCCTTACGTTTGGAGTTTAGAGTTTTTACGTTTGGGGGATACAAATCCTTACGTTTGGGGGTTAAATTTCTTACGTTTAAGAGTTACATATCCTTACGTTTGGGGGTTAGATTTATTACGTTTATGGGTTACAAATGCTTACATTTGGGGGTTATAAAACCTTACTTTTGGGGATTACAAATCCTTACGTTTGGGTGTTTGAAATTCTTACGTTTGCGGGGCTAGTTTTCTTACGTTTGGGGGTAACAAATTCTTACGTTTAAGAGTTAGATTTCTTACGTTTACGGTTATAAATCCTTACGTTGGGGGGTTAGATTTCTTACGTTTAGGGGTTACAAATATTTACGTTGGGGGGTTAGATTTCTTACGTTTAGGGGTTACAAATCCTTCCGTTTTGGGGTTATAAATCTTTACGTTTGGGGGTTAGTTTTCCCACGTTTGTGGGTAAGTAATTCTTACGGTTCGGGGTAATTAATTCTTACTTTTGAGGTTAGTTTTCCTACGTTTGTGGGTTAGTAATTGTTACGTTTGGGGGTTAGTAATTCTTACGTAAGGGGGTTAGAGTTCTTACGTTTGGGGGTTATGCATTCTTACGGTTGTGGGTTTTTTTTTTTTAAATTTTGCGGTTAGTAATTCTTACGTTTGCCGTGTCTAGTTTTTTTACGTTAGGGGGTTAGATTTTTTACGTCTCGGGGTTAGTACCTCTTACGTTTGGGGGTTACAAATCCTTACGTTTGGGAGTTATAATTTCTTACATTTGGGGGTTACAAATCCTTACGTTTGAGGGTTACAAACCATTACATTCAGGGGTTAGATTTCTTCCTTTTTGGGGGTGAGTAATTCTTACGTTGGGGGGTTAGTTTTCTTACGTTTGGCGGTACTAATTCTTACGTTTTGGGGTTAGATTTCTTACGTTTGGTGGTTACAAATCTTTACGTTTGGGGGTTAGATTTCTTACGTTTGGGGGTTAGTTTCCTTACGTTTGATTGTTAGTAATTCTTACGTTTGGGGGTTAGATTTCTTATGTTTGGGGGTTAGTAATTCTTACGTTCGGGGGTTAGTTTTCTTACGTTTGGGGATTAGTAATTCTTACGTTTGGGGGTTAGATTTCGTACGTTTGGGGGTGAGTAATTCTTACGTTTGGGGGTTAGTTTTCTTACGTTTGGGGTTTTTTTTTCTTACGTTTGGAAATTAGTTATTCTTGCGGTTGGGGGTTTGTTTTCTTACGTTGAGGGGTTAGTAATTCTTACGTTTCCAGGGCTAGTTTTCTTACGTTTAAGTGTTAGTAATTCTTACGTTTAAGGGTTAGTTTTCTTGAGTTTGGGGGTTACATTCCTTACGTTTGGGAGTTTGATTTTTTGCGTTTATCGGTTACAAATCCTTAGGTTTAGAGGTTAGATTTCTTATGTTTGGGGGTTAGATTTTTTACGTTTGGGGGTTACAAATCCTTACGTTCGGGGGTTAGATTTCTTACGTTTGGGGGTTAGTAATTCTTACGTTTGGGGTTACGTTTTCCTATCTTTGGGGGTTAGAAATTCTTACGTTAAGGAGTTAGTTTTCTTACGTTTGAGGGTTAGTAATTCTTATGTTTGGGTGTTAGTAATTTTTAAGTTTGGTGGTTAGTTTTCTTATGTTTGGAGGTTAGTAATTCTCACGTTTGGGGGTTAGTTTTCTATAATAATAACCCCGAAATGTAAGAAATACTAACCCCCAAACGTAAGAAAACTAACCACTAAACGTAAGAATTACCAACCCCCAAAAGTAAGATATCTTACCCCCAAACGTAAGAATTACTAACACCCAAACGTAAGAATTACAAACCCCCAAACGTAAGAAAACTAACCCCCAAACGTAAGAAAACTAACCCCCGAACGTAAGAATTACTAACCCCCAAACATAAGAAATCTAACCTCCAAACATAAGAATTACTAACTTTTTGATTGTAAGTAATTCTTACGTTTGGAGGTTAGATTTCTTATGTTTGGGGGTTAGTAATTCTTACGTTCGGGGGTTAGTTTTCTTACGTTTGGGGGTTTGTAATTCTTACGTTTGGGTGTTAGTAATTCTTACGTTTGGGGGTAAGATATCTTACGTTTGGGGGTTGGTAATTCTTACGTTTGGGGATTAGTATTTCTTACATTACGGGGTTGTTTTTCTTACGTTTGGAAATAAGTTATTCTTACGGTTGGGTTTTTTTTTTCTTATTTTAGCAGGTTAGTAATTGTTAGGTTTGCGGGGCTAGTTTTCTTACGTTTAAGGGTTAGTAATTCTCACGTTTTGGGGTTAGTAATTCCTGCGTTTGCGTGTTAGATTTCTTGACTTTAGGGGTTACAAATCCTTACGTGCGGGGGTTAGATTTCTTACTTTTGGGGGTTACAAATCTTTACGTTTGAAGGTTAGATTTCTTACGTTTAGGGGTGAGTTTCCTTACGTTTCGGGGTTAGTAATTATTATGTTTGGGGGTTAGTAATTCCTTTGTTTGGGGGTTAGATTTCTTACGTTTGACATTTAGTAATTGGCTTACGTTTGGGGGTTAGTAATTCTCACGTTTGGCGGTTGGTTTTCTTACTTTTGATTGTTAGTAATTCTTACGTTTGGGGTTAGCTTTCTTATGCTTGGGGGTTAGTAATTCTTACGTTAGGTGGTTAGTTTTGGGTTAGGGTTACTTTTGGGGGTTAGTTTTCTTACGTTTGGGGGTTAGTAATTGTTACCTTTGGGGGTTAGTTTTCTTACGTTTGGGGGTTAGTAATTCTTACGTAAGGGGATTAGATTTCTTACGTTTGGGGGTTATTTATTCTTACGGTTGGGGGTTTCTTTTTTCACGTTAAGGGGTTAGTAATTCGTACGTTTGCGGGGCTAGATGTTTACGGTTGGGGGTTAGTAATTGTAACGTTTGGTTGTTAGTACTTCTTATTTTTGGGGGTTAGTTTTTTTACGTTTGGGGGTTAGTAATTCTTACGTAAGGGGGTTAGATTTCCTACGCTTGGGGGTTACTTATTCTTACGGTTGGGGGTTTGTTTTTTTACGTTTGGGGGTTATAATTCTTACGTTTGCCGGGGCTAGTTTTTTTACGTTTGGGGGTTAGATTTTTTTACGTTTGGACGTCACATATCCTTACGTTTGTAAAATATAAATTCTTACATTTAGGGGTTACAAATCCTTACGTTTAGGGGTTAGATTTCTTACGTTTGGGGATTACAAATCCTTACGTTTGGGAGTTATAAATTCTTACATTAAAGGGTTACAAATCCTTACGTTTGAGGGTTACAAATCCTTACTTTTGGGGATTAGCTTTCTTACGTTTTGTTGGTGAGTAATTCTTACGCTGGGGGGTTAGTTTTCTTAAGTTTGGGGGTTAGTAATTCTTACGTTTGGGGGTTAGATTTCTTACGTTTGGTGGTTACAAATCCTTACGTTTGGGGGTTTGATTTCTTACGTTAGGGAGTTACAAATCCTTACGTTTGGGAGTTAGATTTCTTACGTTTGGGGGTTACAAATCCTTACGTTTGGGGGTTAGATTTCTTACGTTTGGTGGTTACAAATCCTTACGTTTGGGGGTTTGATTTCTTACGTTAGGGAGTTACAAATCCTTACGTTTGGGAGTTAGATTTCTTACGTTTGGGGGTTACAAATCCTTACGTTTGGGGGTTAGATTTCTTACGTTTGGTGGTTACAAATCCTTACGTTTGGGGGTTTGATTTCTTACGTTAGGGAGTTACAAATCCTTACGTTTGGGAGTTAGATTTCTTTCCTTTGGTGTTACAAATCCTTACGTTTCGTGCTTAGATTTCTCACGTTTAAGGATTACAAATCCTTCCGTTTATGAGTTAGATTTCTTACCTTTGGGGGTTACAAATCCTTACTTTTAGGGGTTAGTTTTCTTACATTTGGGGGTGAGTAATTCTTACATTTGGGGATTATTGTTTTCACGTTTGGGGGTAACAAATCCTTATGTTTAGGCGTTTGTTTTCTTACGTTTGGGGGTGAGTGATTGTTACGTTTCAGGGTAAGTGTTTTTACGTCTGGGGATTAGTAATTTTTTACGTTTGGGGGTTAGTTTTATTACGTTTGGGAGTTACCAATTCTTACCATTGGGTTTTATCTTTCTGACGTTTGGGGGTTAATAATTCTTACGTTTTTGGGGTTAGTTTTGTTACGTTTCGGGTTTAGTAATTCTTATGTTTGGGGGTTAATTTACTTACGTTTGGGGGTTAGTAATTCTAACGTTTCGCTGTTATTTTTCTAACGTTTGATTGTTAGTAATTCTTACGTTTGGGGGTTAGATTTCTTATCTTTAGGGGTTAGTAATTCTTACGTTAAGGGGTTAGTTTTCTTACGTTTGGGAGTTAGTAATTCTTATGTTTGGGTGTTAGTAATTTTTACGTTTGGTACTTAGTTTTCTAACGTTTGAAGGTTGGTAATTTTTACGTTTGGGGGTTAGTTTTCTTACGTTTCGGGGTTAGTAATTCTTACGTTTGGCGGTTAGTTATTCTTCCCGTTGGAGGTTTTTTTTTACGTTTGGGGGTTAGTAATTCTTACGTTTGCGGGGGCTAGTTTTGTTACCTTTTGGTGTTAGTAATTCTTACGTGTGGGGGTTAGTTTTCTTACATTTGAGTGTTAGTAATTCCTTGTTTTGGGGGTTACTTTCTTACCTTTTAGGGTTACAAATCCTTATGTTTGGGGGTTAGATTTCTTACGTTTGGGGGTAACAAATCCTTACGTTTGAGGGTTAGATTTGTTACGTTTGGGGGTTACAAATCCTTACCCTCTGGGGTTAGATTACAAATCCTTACGTTTAAGGGTTAGATTTCTTACGTTTGGGAGATACAAATCCCTACGTTTGGGGATAAGACGTCTTACGTTTAGGGGCTACAAATCCTTACGTTTGGTGGTTACAAATCGTTAGGTTCGGGGGTTAGATTTCTTATGTTTAAGAAGTTACAAATCCTTACGTTTGGGGGTTACAAATCCTTACGTTTGTGGTTAGAGTTCGTTTTTTTGGGGGTCACAAATCCTTTCGTTTGGGGGTTAGATTTTTTACTCTTGGGGGTTACAAATCCTTACGTTTGGGGTTTAGATTTCTTACGGTTGTGGGTTAAAAACCCTTACGTTTGAGAGTTAGATTTCTTACGTTTGGGGTTACAAATCCTTACGTTTGGGGGTTAGATTTGTTAAGTTTAGGGGTTACAAATCCTTACGTTTGGGGGTTAGATTTCGTACGTTTAGGGATTACAAATCCTCACGTTTGGGGGTTAGTAATTCTTACGTTTAAGGGTTAGTTTTCTTACGTTTAAAAGTTAGTAATTGTTACGTTTGGGGGTTAGTTTTTTCACGTTTGGGGGTTGGTTTTCTTACGTTTGTGGGTAAGTAATTCTAACGTTTGGGGGTCAATTTTCTTACGCTTAGGGGTTAGTTTTTTTATGTTTGCGGGTTAGTAATCCTTACGTTTGGGGGTTAGTCTTCTTACGTTTGGGGGTTAGTAATTCTCACGTTTAGGGGTTAGTTTTCTTGCGTTCGGGGGTTACTTTGTTTACCTTTGTGGGTTGGTAATTCTTACGTTTGGGGGTTAGTAATCTTACGTTTGGGGGTTAGTAATTCTTACGTCTGGGGGTTATTTTTCTTACGTTCGGCTCTTAGTTATTCTTATACGGTAGAGGTTTTTTTTTTACTTTTGGGGGTTAGTAATTCTTACGTTTGCGGGGGCTAGTTTTGTGACGTTTGGGGATTAGTAATTCTTACGTGTGGGGGTTAGTTTTCTTACGTTTGAGTGTTAGTAATTCCTTATTTTGGGGGTTACATTCTTACGTTTTAGGGTTACAAATCCTTATGTTTGGGGGTTAGATTTCTTACGTTTGGGGGTAACAAATCCTTACGTTTGAGGGTTAGATTTGTTACGTTTGGGGGTTACAAATCCTTACCCTCTGGGGTTAGATGACAAATCCTTACGTTTAAGGGTTAGATTTCTTACGTTTGGGAGATACAAATCCCTACGTTTGGGGATTAGACGTCTTACGTTTAGGGGCTACAAATCCTTACGTTTGGTGGTTACAAATCGTTGGGTTCGGGGGTTTGATTTCCTATGTTTAAGAAGTTACAAATCCTTACGTTTGGGGGTTACAAATCCTTACGTTTGTGGTTATAGTTCTTTTGTTTAGGGGTCACAAATCCTTTCGTTTGGGGTTAGATTTTTTACTTTTAGGGGTTACAAATCCTTACGTTTGGGGTTTAGATTTCTTACCTTTGTGGGTTAGAACCCTTACGTTTAAGAGTTAGATTTCTTACGTTTGGGGTTACAAATCCTTACGTTTAGGGGTTAGATTTGTTAAGTTTAGGGGTTACAAATCCTTACGTTTGGGGGTTAGATTTCGTACGTTTAGGGATTACAAATCCTCACGTTTGGGGGTTAGTAATTCTTACGTTTAAGGGTTAGTTTTCTTACGTTTAAAAGTTAGTAATTGTTACGTTTGGGGGTTAGTTTTTTCACGTTTGGGGGTTGGTTTTCTTACGTTTGTAGGTTAGTAATTCTAACGTTTAGGGGTTTGTTTTTTACGTTTGGGGGTTAGTAATTCTTGCGTTTGGGGGTTAGATTTCTTACGTTTCGGGGTTAGTATTTCTTACGTTTGGGGGTTAGTTTTCTTAGGTTTAGGGGTTACAAATCCTTACGTTTGGGGGTTACAAATCCTTACGTTTGGAGTTTAGAGTTCTTACGTTTGGGGGATACAAATCCTTACGTTTGGGGGTTAGATTTCTTACGTTTAAGGGTTACATATCCTTACATTTGGGGGTTAGATTTCTTACGTTTATGGGTTACAAATCCTTATTTTGGGGGTTACAAATCCTTACGTTTGGGGGTTAGTAATTCTTACGTTTGGGTGTTAGTAATTCTTATGTTAGGGGGTTAGATTTCTTACTTCTGAAGGTTTATAATTCTTAACTTTGGGGGTTAGTTTTCTTACATTTGGGGTTTAGTAATTCTTATATTTGGGGGTTACATTTCTTACTTTTTAAGGTTAGTAATTCTTACCTTTGGGGGTTAGTCTTTTTACATTTGGGGTTTAGTAATTCTTACGTTTGGGGGTTAGTTTTCTTACGTTTGAAGGTTAGTAATTCTTACCTTTGAGGTTAGTTTTCTTACGTTTGGGGGTTAGTAATTCTTACGTAAGGGGGTTAGATTTGTTACGTTTGGGGGTTATTTATTCTTACGGTTGGGGGTTTCTGTTTTTACGTTTGGGTATTAGTAATTCTTACCTTTGCGGGGCTTGTTTTTTTACGTTTTGGGGTTAGTAATTCTAACGTTTGGGTGTTAGTAACTCTTACGTTTGGGGATTAGTTTTCTTACGTTTGGAAGTTAGTAATTGTTACCTTTGGGGGTTAGTTTTCTTACGTTTGGGGGTTAGTAATTCTTACGGTTAGGGGCTTCTTTTTTTACGTTTGGGGGTTAGTAATTCTTACGTTTGCGGGGCTAGTTTTATTACGTTTGGGTGTTAGTAATTCTAACGTTTGGGTGTTAGTAATTCTTGCGTTTCGGGGTTAGTATTTCTTAGGTTTGGGGGTTAGTTTTCTCACGTTTAAGGGTTACAAATCCTTACGTTTGGGGGTTACAAATCCTTACGTTTTGGAGTTTAGAGTTCTTACGTTTGGGGGATACAAGTCCTTACGTTTGGGGGTTAGATTTCTTACTTTTAAGAGTTACATATCCTTACTTTTTGGGGTTAGATTTCTTACGTTTATGGGTTACAAATCCTTACGTTTTGGGGTTATAAAACCTTACTTTTGGGGATTACAAATCCTTACTTTTGGGGGTTTTTAATTCTTACTTTTGCGGGGCTAGTTTTCTTACGTTTAAGGGTTAGTATAATTCTTACGTTTTGGGGGTTAGATTTCTTACGTTTGGGGGTTACAAATCCTTCCGTTTTGGGGTTATAAATCTTTACGTTTGGGGGTTAGATTTCTTACGTTTGGGGGTTATTTATTCTTACGGTTGGGGGTTTCGTTTTTTACTTTTAGGGGTTAGTAATTTTTACGTTTGTGGGGCTAGATGTTTACGTTTGGGGGTTAGTAATTCTAACGTTTAATTGTTAGTAATTCTTACCTTTGGAGGTTAGTTTTCTTACGTTTGGGGGTTAGTAATTCTTGCGTAAGGGGGTTAGATTTCCTACGTTTGGGGGTTATTTATTCTTACGGTTAGGGGTTTGTTTTTTTACGTTTGGGGGTTATAATTCTTACGTTTGCCGGGGCTAGTTTTTTTACGTTTGGGGGTTAGATTTTTTACGTTTCGGGGTTAGTACCTCTTATGTTTGGGGGTTGCAAAACCTGACGTTTGGGGGTTAGATTTCTTACGTTTAAAGGTTACATATCCTTACGTTTGTAAAATATAAATTCTTACATTTAGGGGTACAAATCCTTACGTTTAGGGGATAGATTTCTTACGTTTGGGGGTTACAAATCCTTACGTTTGGGAGTTATAAATTTATACATTGAAGGGTTACAAATCCTTACGTTTGAGGGTTACAAATCCTTACTTTCGGGGGTTAGATTTCTTACGTTTTGGTGGTGAGTAATTCTTACGTTGGGGGGTTAGTTTTCTTACGTTTGGGGGTTAGTAATTCTTACGTTTGGGGGTTAGATTTCTTACGTTTGGTGGTTACAAATCCTTACGTTTGGGGGTTTGATTTCTTATGTTGGGGAGTTACAAATCCTTACGTTTGAGTGTTAGTAATTCCTTATTTTGGGGTTTACATTCTTACGTTTTAGGGTTACAAATCCTTATGTTTGGGGGTTAGATTTCTTACTTTTCGGGGTTACAAATCCTTACCCTTGGGGATTAGATTACAAATCCTTACGTTTAAGGGTTAGATTTCTTACGTTTGAGAGATACAAATCCCTACGTTTGTAGATTAGACTTCTTACGTTTAGGGGCTACAAATCCTTACGTTTGGTGGTTACAAATCGTTAGGTTGGGGGGTAAGATTTCTTACGTTTAAGAAGTTACAAATCCTTACGTTTGGGGTTGAGATTTCGAACGTTTGGGGGTTACAAATCCTTACGTTTGTGGTTAGAGTTCTTTTGTTTAGGGGTCACAAATCCTTTCGTTTGGGGGTTAGATTTCTTACGTTTGTGGGTTAAAAAGCCTTACGTTTAAGAGTTAGATTTCTTCCGTTGGGGTTACAAATCCTTACGTTTGGGGGTTAGATTTCGTACGTTTAAGGATTACAAATCCTTACGTTTGGTGGTTAGTAATTCTTACGTTTGATGGTTAGTTTTCTTACGTTTAAAAGTTAGTAATTGTTACGTTTGGGGGTTAGTTTTTTCACGTTTGGGGGTTGGTTTTCTTACGTTTGTGGTTAGTAATTCTAACGTTTGGGGGTTAATTTTCTTACCCTTAGGGGTTAGTATTTTCACGTTTCCGGGTTATTAATCCTTACGTTTGGGGGTTAGTAATTCTCACGTTTAGGGGTTAGTTTTCTTACGTTCGGGGGTTACTTTTTTTTACGTTTGGGGTGCAGTAATTCTTACGTTTGAGGGTTAGTTTTCTTACGTTTGAGTTTTAGTAATTCTTACGTTTGGAGGTTAGTAATTCTTACGTTATTGGGTTAAATTTTTTTACGTTTGTGCGTTACTAATTTTTACGATTGGGGTTTATTAATTCTTACGTTTGGGGTTTAGTTTTCTTACGTTTGTTGGTTAGTAATTCTTACGTTTGGGGGTTAGTAATTCTTACTTTTGAGGTTAGTTTTCTTACGTGTTGGGGTTAGTAATTCTTACGTTTTGGGGTTTGTTTTCTTATGTTTTGGGTTTAGTTATTCTTACGTATGGGAGTTAGATTTCTTACTTTTATGGGTTAGTAATTCTTACGGTTGGAGGTTTCTTGTTTTTACGTTTGGGGGTTAGTAATTCCTACGTTTACGGGGCTAGTTTTCTTACGTTTGGGGGTTAGTAATTCTTACGTTTCAGGGTTAGATTTCTGACGTTGGGGGGTTACAAATCCTTACGTTTAAGAGTTATATTTCTTACGTTTGGGGTTACAAATCCTTACGTTTTGGGGTTAGATTTCTTACGTTTAGGGATTACAAATATTTACGTTTGAGGATTATATTTCTTGCGTTTAGGGGTTACAAATCCTTATGTTTGGGGGTTAGTTTTCCCACGTTTGGGGGTTAGTAATTCGTACTGTTGGGGGTTAGTAATTCTTACTTTTGAGGTTAGTTTTCTTACGTTTAGGGGTTTGTAATTCTTACGTTTGGGGGTTACTTTTCTTACGTTTGGGTGTTAGTAATTCTTACGTTTGCGGGTTAGTTTTCTCAATGTTAGGGGTTAGTTATTCTTACGTTTGGGGGTTAGTTTTCTTATGTTTCGGGATTAGTAATTCTTACGTAAGGGGGTTAGATTTCTTACGTTTTGGGGGTTATTTATTCTTACGGTTGGGGGTTTCTTTTTTTTACGTTGGGGAGTTAGTAATTCTTACGTTTGGGGGTTAGTAATTCTTACCTTTGGGGGTTAGTTTTCTTATGTTTCGGGATTAGTAATTCTTACGTAAGGGGGTTAGATTTCTTACTTTTTGGGGGTTATTTATTCTTACGGTTGGGGGTTTCTTTTTTTTACGTTGGGGAGTTAGTAATTCTTACGTTTTCAGGGCTAGTTTTTCTACGTTTGGGGGTTAGTAATTCTTACGATGGGGGTTAGTTTTTTTACTTTTGGGGGTTAGTAATTCTTACCTTTGGGGGTTAGTAATTCTTACGTTTGCCGGAACTAGTTTTCTTACGTTTGGGGGTTAGTAATTCTTACGTAAGGGGGTTAGATTACTTACCTTTGGGGATTATTTATTCTTACGGTTGGGAGTTAGTTCTCTTACGTTTCGTGGTTAGTAATTCTTACTTTTGGGGGTTGGTTTTGTTACGTTTCGGGGTTAGTAATTCTTACGTAAGGGGGTTAGATTTCTTACGTCTGGGGGTTATTTATTCTTACGGTTGGGGGTTTGTTTTTTTACGTTGGGGAGTTAGTAATTCTTACGTTTTCAGGGCTAGTTTTTTTACGTTTGGGGGTTAGTAATTCTTACGATGGGAGTTATTTTTTTAGGTTTGGGGGTTAGTAATTCTTACCTTTGCCGGGGCTAGTTTTCTTACGTTTGGGGGTTAGTAATTCTTACGTAAGGGGGTTAGATTTCTTACGTTTGGGGATTATTAATTCTTACAGTCGGGGGTTTGTTTTGTTAAGTTTGGGGATTAGTAATTCTTACGTTTTCCGGGGCTAGTTTTCTTACGTTTGGGGGTTAAATTTTTTACGTTTCGGAGTTGGTATCTCCTTCGTTTAGGGGTTACAAATCCTTACGTTTGGGGGTCAGATTTCTTACGTTTGGAGGTTAGATATCCTTACGTTTGTCGATTAGATTTCTTACGTTTGAGGGTTACAAATCCTTACGTTTGAGAGTTATAAATTCTTACATTTGGGGGTTACAAATCCTTACGTTCGGGGGTTAGATTTCTTACGTTTTAAGGGTGAATAATTCTTACGTTAGGGGGTTAGTTTTCTTACGTTTGGGGGTTAGATTTCTTACGTTTGGTGGTTACAAATCCTTACGTTGGGGGGTTTGATTTTTTACGTTTGGGGGTTAAAAATCCTTACGTTTGGGAGTTAGATTTCTTACCTTTGGGGTTACAAATCCTTACGTTTTGTGCTTAGATTTCTTACGTTTAGGGATTACAAATCTTTACGTTTGGGGGGTGAGATTTTTTACCTTTGGGGGTTACAAATCCTTATGTTTAGGGGTTTGATTTCTTACGTTAGGGAGTTACAAATCCTTACGTTTGGGACTTAGATTTCTTACCTTTGGGGGTTAGTTTTCTTACATTTGGAGGTGAGTAATTCTTACGTTTGGGGGTTAGTGTTCTCACGTTTGGGGGTTACAAATCCTTATGTTTGGGAGTTAGATTTCTAACGTTTAGGGGTTAAAAATCCTTTCGTTCAGAGGTTAGTTTTCTAACGTTTGGGAGTGAGTAATTCTTACGTTTGAGGGTTAGTGTTCTTACGGTTTGGGATTACTAATATATTACGTTTGAGGGTTAGTTTTATTACGTTTGGGAGTTCGTAATTCTTACCCTTTGAGTTTTAGTTTTCTCACGTTTGGGGGTTACTAATTCTTACGTTTAAGGGTTAGTAATTCTTACGTTTTTGTTGTCAGTTTTCTTACGTTTGGGGTTTAGTAATTCTTATGTTTGGGGGTTAGTTTACTTATGTTTCGCAGTTAGCAATTCTTACCTTTCGGGGTTAGTAATTTTTACGTTTGGGGGTTAGATTTCTTATGTTTAAGGGTTAGTAATTCTTACGTTTGGGGGTTAGTTTTCCTATCTTTTGGGGTAAGTAATTCTTACGTTAGGGATTAGTTTTCTTACGTTTGGGGGTTAGTAACTCTTATGTTTGGGTGTTAGTAATTTTTACGTCTGGTGGTTAGTTTTCTTTTGTTTGGAGGTTGGTAATTCTTACGTTTGGGGATTCGTTTTTTTACGTTTGGGGGTTATTTTCCTTACGTTTAGCGGTTAGTTATTCGTTCGGTTGGAGGTTTGTTTTTTTACGTTTAGGGGTTAGTCATTCTTACGTTTGCAGGGCTAATTTTCTTACGTTTAGGGGTTAGCAATTCTTACGTGTGGGGGTTAGTTTTATTACGTTTGAGTTGTTAGTAATTCCTACGTTTTGGGGTTACATTCTTACGTCTGGGGTTACAAATCCTTATGTTTGGGGTTAGATTTCTTACGTTTGGGGGTAACAAATCCTTACGTTTGGAGGTTAGATTACAAATCCTTACGTTTAAGGGTTAGATTTCTTACGTTTGGAAGATACAAATCCCTACGTTTGGGGATTAGATTTCTTACGTTTAGGGGTTACAAATCCTTACGTTTGGGTGTTACAAATTGTAAGGTTCGGGGGCCAGATTTCTTACGTTTAAGGGGTTACAAATCCTTACGTTTGTGGTTTAGGTTTCTTACCTTTGGAGGTTTCAAATCCTTTCGTTTGGTGGTTAGATTTCGTACGTTTTGGGGGTTAGTAATTCTTACGTTTGAGGGTTAGTTTTATTACGTTTGGGGGTTAGTAATTCTAACGTTTGGGGGTTAGAGTTCTCACGTTTGGGGGTTACAAATCCTTATGCTTAGGGGTTAGATTTTTTACGTTTGGGGGTTAAAAATCCTCACGTTTACAGGTTAGTTTTATTACGTTTGGGGGTGAGTAATTCTTACGTTTGAGGGTTACACACCCTTACGTTTGGGAGTTAGATTTCTTACGTTATGGGGTTATGTTTTTTACGTTTGGGGGTTAGTTTTCTTACGTTTGGGGGTAAGTAATTCAAACATTTGGGGGTTAATTTTCTTACGCTTGGGGGTTAGTTTTTTTACGTTTGCGGGTTAGTAATCCTTACGTTTGGGGGTTAGTTTTCTTACGTTTGGGGGTTAGTAATTCTCACGTTTAGGGGTTAGTTTTCTTACTTTTGGAGGTTAGTTTTTTTACGTTTGTGGGTTGGTAATTCTTACGTTTGGGGGTTAGTTTTCTTGTGTTTGGGGGTTACCTTTCTTACGTTTGGGGTGTAGTAATTCTTACGTTTGAAGGTTAGTTTTCTTACGTTTGAGTGTTAGTCATTCTTACGTTTGGAGGTTAGATTTCCCATTTTTGGGGGATAGTAATTCTACGTTTAGGGGGTTAAATTTTTTTACGTTTGTGCTTAAGTAATTTTTACGATTGGGGTCTAATAATTCTTACGTTTGGGGGTTAGTTTTCTTACGTTTGTGGGTTAGTAATTCTTACGTTTGGGGGTTAGTAATTCTTATCTTTGAGGTTGGTTTTCTTACGTTTGGGGGTTTGTTTTCTTACGTTTTGGGTTTAGTAATTCTTACGTATTGGAGTTAGATTTCTCACTTTTATGGGTTAGTAATTCTTACGGTTAGAGGTTCCTTTTTTTACGTTTGGGGGTTAGTAATTCTTACGTTTACGGGGCTAGTTTTTTTACGTTTGGATGTTAGTAATTCTTACGTTTCGGGGTTAGATTTCTTACGTTTGGATGTTAGTAATTCTTACGTTTCGGGGTTACAAATATTTACGTTTGAGGGTTAGATTTCTTACGTTTAGGGTTACAAATCCTTACGTTTTGGGGTTATAACTTCTTACGTTTGGGGGTTAGTTTTCTCTCGTTTGTGGGTTAGTAATTCTTACGGTTGGGGGTTAGTAATTCTTACGTTTGGGGGTTACTTTTCTTACATTTGGGGGTTAGTTTTCTTACGTTTGATTATTAGTAATTCTTACGATTATGGGCTAAATTTCTTATGTTTGGGAGTTAGTAATTCTTACACTTGGGGGTTACTTTTCTTATGTTTAAGGGTTAGTAATTCTTACCTTAGCGGGTTAGTTTTCTTACGTTTGGGGGTTAGTAATTCTTATGTTTGAATGTCAGTAATTCTTACGTTTGCGGGTTAGTTTTCTTACTTTTAGGGGTTAGTAATTCTTACGTTTGGGGGTTAGTTTTGTTACGTTTAAGTGTTAGTAATTCCTACGTTTGAGAGTTACAAATCCTTACGGTTTGAGGTTAGATTTTTTACGTTTGGTGCTACAAATCCTTACGTTTGGGGGTTAGATTTCTTACGTTTGGGGGTTAAAAATCCTTGCGTTTGGGAGTTAGATTTCTTAAGTTTGGGAGATACAAATCGCTACGTTTGGGGGTTAGATTTCTTACGTTTGGAAGATACAAATCGCTACGTTTGGGGGTTTCATTTCTTACCTTCAGGTTTACAAATTCTTACGTTGGGGGTTACAAATCTTTACGTTTTGGGGTAGGTTTTTTACGTTTGAGGGCTACAAATCCTTACCTTTGGGGGTTAAATTTCTTGTATTTAGGGATAACAAATCGTTACGTTTGGGTGTTAGATTTCTTACGTTTGGCTGTTAGAAATCCTTACGTTTAGGGGGTAGATTTCTTACGTTTGTGAGTTACAAATCCTTATATTTGAGGGTTAAATTTCTTACGTTTTAGGGTTACCAATCCTTACGTTTAGGAGTTAGATTACTTACATTTGGTATTACAAATCCTTACAGTTGAGGGTTAGATTTCTTAACTTTAGGGGTTTCAAATCCTTACGTTTCGGGGTTAGATTTTTTACGTTAAGGGATTACAAATCCTTAGGTTTGGGGGTTATAAATCTTTACGTTTGGAGGTTATATTTCATACATTTGGGGGTTACTAATCCTTACGTTTGGGGGTTAGATTTCTTACGTTTGGGGATTAGTAATTCTTACGTTTAAGGGTTAGTTTTCTTACGTTTGGGGGTTAGTAATTCTTACGTTTAGGGGTTACTTTTCTTACATTTGGGGGTTAGTTTTCTTACGTTAGAAGGTTAGTAATTCTTACGTTTGTCGGTTAATAATTCTTACGTTTAAGGGTTAGTTTTCTTAGGTTTGGGGGTTAGTAATTCTTACGTTTAGGGGTTAGTTTTCTTACGTTTGTTGGGTAGGAATTCTTACGTTTGGGGGTTAGTAATTCTTGCGTTTGGTTGTTAGTATTTTTTTACGTTATGGGGTTTGTTTTCTTACGTTTTGGGGTTACAAATCCTTACGTTCGAAGGTTAGATTTTTTAAATACATACATACATACATACATACATACATACATACATACATACATACATACATACATACATACATACATACATACATACATCGAACATACATACATACATACACGTTTTGCGGTTGGTTTTCTTACGTTTGATTGTTAGTAATTCTTACGTTTGGGGGTTAGTTTTCTTATGTTTAGGGGTTAGTAATTCTTACGTTTGGGTGTAAGTAATTCTTACGTTTGGCGGTTAGTTTTCTTACGTTTGATTGTTAGTAATTCTTCCGTTTCGCGGTTAGT
Organism: Pavona decussata; assembly: GCF_977016875.1. Taxonomy (NCBI): domain Eukaryota; kingdom Metazoa; phylum Cnidaria; class Anthozoa; order Scleractinia; family Agariciidae; genus Pavona; species Pavona decussata. Next base: position 351,078 of record NW_028145470.1, on the reverse strand, counting down.
TTTTTTACGTTTGATTGTTAGTAAATCTTACGTTTGGGGGTTAGCTTTCTTATGTTTGGAGGTTAGTAATTCTTACGTTAGGGGGTTAGTTTTCTTACATTTGAGGGTTAGTAATTCTAACGTTTGGGTGTTAGTATTTCTTACGTTTAGGGGTTAGAAATTCTTACCTTTGGGGGTTAGTAATTTTTACGTAAGGGGGTTTGATTTCTTACGGTTGGGGGTTTCTTTTTTTTACGTTTGGGGATTAGTAATTCTTACGTTTGGGGGTTAGTTTTCTTACGTTTGTTGGTTAGTAATTCTTACCTACGTTTGGGGATTAGATTTCTTACGTTTACGGGTTACAGATCCTTACGTTTGGTGGTTACAAATCGTTAGGTTCGGGGGTTAGATTTCTTACGTTTAAGGGGTTATTTATTCTTACGGTTGGGGGTTTGTTTTTTTTTACGTTTGGGGGTTAGTAATTCTTACGTTTGGGTGTAAGTAATTCTTACGTTTGGCGGTTAGTTTTCTTACGTTTGATTGTTAGTAATTCTTCCGTTTCGCGGTTAGTTTTTTTACGTTTGATTGTTAGTAAATCTTACGTTTGGGGGTTAGCTTTCTTATGTTTGGAGGTTAGTAATTCTTACGTTAGGGGGTTAGTTTTCTTACATTTGAGGGTTAGTAATTCTAACGTTTGGGTGTTAGTATTTCTTACGTTTAGGGGTTAGAAATTCTTACCTTTGGGGGTTAGTAATTTTTACGTAAGGGGGTTTGATTTCTTACGGTTGGGGGTTTCTTTTTTTTACGTTTGGGGATTAGTAATTCTTACGTTTGGGGGTTAGTTTTCTTACGTTTGTTGGTTAGTAATTCTTACCTACGTTTGGGGATTAGATTTCTTACGTTTACGGGTTACAGATCCTTACGTTTGGTGGTTACAAATCGTTAGGTTCGGGGGTTAGATTTCTTACGTTTAAGGGGTTATTTATTCTTACGGTTGGGGGTTTGTTTTTTTTTACGTTTGGGGGTTAGTAATTCTTACGTTTGGGTGTAAGTAATTCTTACGTTTGGCGGTTAGTTTTCTTACGTTTGATTGTTAGTAATTCTTCCGTTTCGCGGTTAGTTTTTTTACGTTTGATTGTTAGTAAATCTTACGTTTGGGGGTTAGCTTTCTTATGTTTGGGGGTTAGTAATTCTTACTTTAGGGGGTTAGTTTTCTTACTTTTGGGGGTTAGTAATTCTAACGTTTGGGTGTTAGTAATTCTTACGTTTAGGGGTTAGAAATTCTTACCTTTGGGGGTTAGTAATTTTTACGAAAGGGGGTTTGATTTCTTACGTTTGGGGGTTATTTATTTTTACGGTTGGGGGTTTCTTTTTTTTACGTTTGGGGATTAGTAATTCTTACGTTTGCGGGGCTAGTTTTTTTACGTTTGGGGGTTTGTAGTTCTAACGTTTGGGTGTTAGTAATTCTTACGTTTGGGGGGTAGTTTTCTTACGTTTGTTGGTTAGTAATTCTTACCTACGTTTGGGGATTAGATTTCTTACGTTTACGGGTTACAGATCCTTTCGTTTGGTGGTTACAAATCGTTAGGTTCGGGGGTTAGATTTCTTACGTTTAAGGGGTTATTTATTCTTACGGTTGGGGGTTTGTTTTTTCTTACGTTTGGGGGTTAGTAATTCTTACGTTTGGGTGTAAGTAATTCTTACGTTTGGCGGTTAGTTTTCTTACGTTTGATTGTTAGTAATTCTTCCGTTTCGCGGTTAGTTTTTTTACGTTTGATTGTTAGTAAATCTTACGTTTGGGGGTTAGCTTTCTTATGTTTGGGGGTTAGTAATTCTTACTTTAGGGGGTTAGTTTTCTTACTTTTGGGGGTTAGTAATTCTAACGTTTGGGTGTTAGTAATTCTTACGTTTAGGGGTTAGAAATTCTTACCTTTGGGGGTTAGTAATTTTTACGAAAGGGGGTTTGATTTCTTACGTTTGGGGGTTATTTATTCTTACGGTTGTGGGTTTGTTTTTTTTACGTTTGGGGATTAGTAATTCTTACGTTTGCCGGGGCTAGTTTTTTTACGTTTGGGGGTTACATATCTTTACGTTTGGGGGTTAGTTTTCTTACGTAAAGGGGTTAGATTTCTTACTTTTTGGGGTTATTTATTCTTACGGTTGAAGGTTTGTTTTTTTACGTGTGGGGGTTAGTAATTCTTACGTTTGGCGGGGCTAGTTTTTTTGCGTTTGGGGGTTAGATTTCTTACGTTTGGAGGTGACATATCTTAACGTTTGGGGGTTAGATTTCTTACGTTTGGGGGTTACAAATCCTTATGTTTGGCAGTTATAAATTCTTACATTTGGGGGTTACAAATCCTTACGTTTGAGGGTTACAAATCGTTACGTTTGGGGCTTAGATTTCTTACGTTTTGGGGGTGAGTAATTCTTACGTTGGGGGGTTTATTTTCTTACGTTTGGGGGTTAGTAATTCTTACGTTTGGGAGTTAGATTTCTTACGTTTGGTGGTTACAAATTGTTACAATTGGGAGTTAGATTTCTTACGTTTGGGGTTACAAATCCTTACGTAAAGTGCTTAGATTTCTTACGTTTAGGGATTAGAAATCCTTACGCTTGGGGGTTAGATTGCTTATCTTTGGGGGTTACAAATCCTTACCTTTGGGGGTTACTTTTCTTAAATTTTGGGGGTGAGTAATTCTTACGTCTGGGGGTTAGTGTTCTCACGTTTAGGGGTTACAAATCCTTATGTTTGGGGGTTAGATTTCTTACGTTTAGGGGTTAAAAATCCTTACGTTTAGGGGTTAGTTTTCTTACGTTTGGGGGTGAGTAATTCTTACGTTTAAGGGTTAGTGTTCTTACGTTTGGGGATTAGTAATTTTTACTTTTGGGGGTTAGTTTTATTATGTTTGGGAGTAAGTTATTCTTACCCTTTGGGTTTTAGTTTTCTTACGTTTGGGGGTTAGCAATTCTTACGTTTAGGAGTTAGTTTTCTTACATTTAAAGGGTAGTAATTCTTACGTTTTTGGGGTTAGTTTTCTTACGTTTGGGGTTTAGTAATTCTTATGTTTGGGGGTTAGTTTACTTACGTTTGGGGGTTAGTTTTCTTATGTTTGGGGGTTAGTAATTCTTGCGTTTCGGGGTTAATTTTCCTGTCTTTAGGGGTTAGTAATTCTTACGTTAACGAGTTAGTTTTCTTACCTTTTGGGGGTTAATAATTCTTATATTTGTGTGTAAGTAATTTTTACGTTTGGTGGTTAGTTTTCTTACGTTTGGAGCTTAGAAATTCTTACGTTTGGGGGTTATTTTTCTTACGTTTGCCGGATAGTTATTCTTACGTTTGGAGGTTTGTTTTTTTTACGTTTGGGGGTTAGCTATTTTTACCTTTGCGGGGCGAATTTTCTTACGTTTAGGGGTTAGTAATTCTTACGTGTGGGGGTTAGTTTTTCTTACGTTTGAGTGTTAGTAATTCCTACGTTTGGGGGTTACATTCGCACGTTTTGGGGTTACAAATCCTTTTGTTTGGGGGTAACAAATCCTTACGTTTGGAGGTTAGATTTCTTACTTTTGGGGGTTAGATTTGTTACGTTTGGGTGTTACAAATCCTTACCCCTGGGGGGTTACATTACAAATCCTTACGTTTTAGGGTTAGATTTCTTACTTTTGGGAGATACAAATCTCTACGTTTGGGATTAGATTTCTTTCGTTTAAGGCTTACAAATATTTACGTTTGGTGGTTACAATTGGTTAGGTTAGGGGGTTAGATTTCTTACGTTTAAGGGGTTACAAATCCTTACCTTTGGGGTTGAGATTTCATACGTTTGGGGGTAACAAATCCTTACGTTTGTGGTTTAGGTTTCTTACCTTTGGGGGTTACAAATCCTTACGTTTGTTGGTTAGATTTCTTTTGTTTGGGGGTCACAAATCCTTTCGTTTCGGGGTTAGATTTTTTACTTTTGGGGGTTACAAACCCTTTCGTTTGGGAGTTAGATTTCTTACGTTTGGGGTTACAAATGCTTACGTTTGGGAGTTAGATTTCGTACGTTTAGGGGTTACAAATGCTTACGTTTGGGGGTTAGTAATTCTTACGTTTGGAGGTTAGTTTTCTTAGTTTTGAAGGTTAGTAATTCTTACGTTTGGGGGTTAGTTTTCTTACGTTTGGGGTGTAGTAATTCTTATGTTTGGGGGTTAGTAATTCTTACGTTTGGGGGTTAGTAACTCTTAGGTTTGGGGGTTAGTTTTCTTACGTTTGGAGGTTAGTTTTTTTATACGTTTGAGTGTTAGTAGATCTAACGTTTGGAGGTTAGATTTCATGTGTTTGGGGGTTAGTAATCTTGACGTTTGGGGGTTATTTTTCATATGTTTTGAGGTTAGTAATTCTTACGTTAGGCGTTAGTTTTCTTACGTTTGCGGGTTAGTAATTCTTACATTTGGGGGTTAGTTTTTTTACGTTTGGGGGCTCGGAATTCTTACGTATGGGGGTTAGATTTTTTACGTAAGGGGTTAGTAATTTTTACGGTTGGGGGTTTTTATATTTACGTTTTGGGGGTTAGTAATTCTTATGTTTGCGGAGCTAGTTTTCTTACGCTTGAGATTTAGTAATTCTTACGTTTTAGGGTTAGATTTCTAACGTTTGGGGTTACAAGTCGTTACGTTTGGAAGATAGATTTCTTACGTTAGGGGTCCCAAATCCTTACGTTTTTGGGTTAGATTTCTTACGTTTCGGCGTTACAAATCCTTACGTTTTGGTGTTAGATTTCTTACGTTTGGGGGTTACTTTTTTACGTTTAGGGGTTAGTAATTCGTACGTTTAAGGGTTAGTGTTCTTACGTTTGGGGAGTAGTAATTTTTACGTTTGGGGGTTAGTTTTATTACGTTTTGGAGTTAGTAATTCTTACCCTTGGGTTTTAGTTTTCTTACGTTTGGGGGTTAGTAATTCTTACGTTTGGGAGTTAGGTTTCTTACGTTTAAGGGTTAGTAATTCTTACGGTTTTGGGGGTTAGTTTTCTTACGTTTGGGGGTTAGTAATTCTTACGTTTGGGGGTTAGTTTTTGTATGTTTGGGGGTTAGTAATTCTTACTTGTGGGGTTTAGTGTTCTTACGTTTGAGTGTTAGTAATTGCTACGTTTGGGGATTACATTCTTACGTTTTGGGGTTACAAATCCTTATGTTTGGGGGTTAGATTTCTTACGTTTAGGGGTAACAGATCCTTACGTTTGGAGGTTAGATTTCTTATGTTTAGGGGTTAGATTTGTTACGTTTTCGGGTTACAAATCCTTACCCTCAAGGGTTAGATTACAAATCCTTACGTTTAAGGGTTAGATTTCTTACGTTTGGGAGATACAAATCCCTACGTTTGGGGATTAGATTTCTTACGTTTAGGAGTTACAAATCCTTTATTTGGTGGTTACAAATCGTTAGGTTCGGGGGTTAGATTCCTTACATTTAAGGGGTTACAAATCCATACGTTTTGGGTTGAGCTTTTGTACTTTTGGGGGTTACAAATCCTTACGTTTGGGGTTTAGGTTTCTTATTTTTGGGGGTTACAAATCCTTACGTTTGGTGGTTAGATTTCTTTTGTTTGGGGGTCACAAATCCTTTCGTTTGGGGGTTAGATTTCTTATTTTTGGGGGTTACAAATCCTTACGTTTGGGGGTTAGATTTCTTACGTTTGGGGGTTACAAACCCTTACGTTTGGGGTTTAGATTTCGTATGTTTAGGGAATACAAATCCTTATGTTTCGGAGTTAGATTTCTTACGTTTGGGGGTTAGTAATTCTTACGTTTGGAGGTTAGTTTTCTTACTTTTGAAGGTTAGTAATTGTTACGTTTGGGGGTTAGTGTTTATACGTTTGGGGTTTAGTAATTCTTATGTTTGGGGGTTAGTTTTTTTACGTTTGGGGGTTAGTAATTCTAACGTTTGGGCGTTAGTTTTCTTAGGTTTAGGGTTAGTAATTCTTACGTATTTGGGTTAGATTTCTTACGTTTGGGGGTTAGTAATTCTTACGTTAGGCGGTTAGTTTTCTTAAGTTTGGGGGTTAGTAATTCTTACGTTTGGGGGTTAAATTTCTCACGTTTAGGGGTTACAAATCCTTATTTTTGGGGGTTAGATTTCTTACGTTTTGGTTTTACAAATCCTCACGTTTGGGGGTTAGCTATCTGACGTTTGGGGGTTACAAATCCTTTTGTTTGGGGCTTAGATTTCTTACGCTTGGGGGTTACAAATCCGTACGTTTGGGAGTTAGATTTCTTTTGTTTGGGGTTACAAATCCTTACGTTTATAGGTTAGATTTCTTAAGTGTAGGGGTTTCAAATCCTTACGTTTGGTGGTTATAAATCCTTACGTTTGGAGGTGATATTTCTTACGTTTGGGAATTACAAGTCATTACGTTTAGGGGTTAGATTTTTACGTTTGGGGTTTAGTTTTCTTAGGTATGGGGGTTAGCAATTCTTACGTTTTTGGGGTTAGTTTTGTTACGTTTATATGTTAGTTTTTCATGTTAGGGGGCTAGTAATTCTTCGTTTGGTGATAAGTTTTCTTACGTTTGGGGGTTAGTAATTCTTTGTTTTGGGGGTTAGTTTTCTTACGTTTGGGGGTTAGTAATTATTACGTTTGGGGGTTAGTTTTTTTACGTTTGAAGGTTAGTAATTCTTACAATTGGGAATTAGTTTTCTTACGTTTGGGTTTAGTAATTCTTATGTTTTGGGTTTGTTTTCTTATGTTTAGGGTTTAGCAATTCTTTCGTTTGGGGGTTAGTTTTCTTACGTTTAGGAGTTAGAAATCCTTCATTTGGTGGTTACAAATCGTTAGGTTCGGGGGTTAGATTTCTTACATTTAAGGGGTTACAAATCCATACGTTTTGGGTTGAGCTTTTGTACGTTTGGGGGTTACAAATCCTTACGTTTGTGGTTTAGGTTTCTTATTTTTGGGGGTTACAAATCCTTACGTTTGGTGGTTAGATTTCTTTTGTTTGGGGGTCACAAATCCTTTCGTTTGGGGGTTAGATTTCTTATTTTTGGGGGTTACAAATCCTTACGTTTGGGGGTTAGATTTCTTACGTTGGGGGGTTACAAACCCATACGTTTGGGGTTACAAATCCTTACGTTTGGGGTTTAGATTTCGTACGTTTAGGGAATACAAATCCTTATGTTTGGGAGTTAGATTTCTTACGTTTGGGGGTTAGTAATTCTTACGTTTGGAGGTTAGTTTTCTTACTTTTGAAGGTTAGTAATTGTTACGTTTGGGGGTTAGTGTTTATACGTTTGAGGTCTAGTAATTCTTATTTTTGGGGGTTAGTTTTTTTACGTTTGGGGGTCAGTAATTCTAACGTTTGGGCGTTAGTTTTCTTAGGTTTAGGGTTAGTAATTCTTACGTATTTGGGTTAGATTTCTTACGTTTGGGGGTTAGTAATTCTTACGTTAGGCGGTTAGTTTTCTTAAGTTTGGGGGTTAGTAATTCTTACGTTTGGGGGTTAAATTTCTCACGTTTAGGGGTTACAAATCCTTATGTTTGGGGGTTAGATTTCTTACGTTTTTGTTGTACAAATCCTCACGTTTGGGGGTTACAAATCCTTTTGTTTGGGGCTTAGATTTCTTACGCTTGGGGGTTACAAATCCGTACGTTTGGGAGTTAGATTTCTTTTGTTTGGGGTTACAAATCCTTACGTTTATGGGTTAGATTTCTTAAGTGTAGGGGTTTCAAATCCTTACGTTTGGTGGTTTTAAATCCTTACGTTTGGAGGTGATATTTCTTACGTTTGGGAATTACAAATCATTACGTTTAGGGGTTAGATTTTTTACGTTTGGGGTTTAGTTTTCTTAGGTATGGGGGTTAGTAATTCTTACGTTTTTGGGGTTAGTTTTGTTACGTTTATATGTTAGTTTTTCATGTTAGGGGGCTAGTAATTCTTCGTTTGGTGATAAGTTTTCTTACGTTTGGGGGTTAGTAATTCTTTGTTTTGGGGGTTAGTTTTCTTACGTTTGGGGGTTAGTTTTTTACGTCTGAATGTTAGTAATTCTTACAATTGGGAATTAGTTTTCTTATGTTTAGGGTTTAGTAATTCTTTCGTTTGGGGGTTAGTTTTCTTACGTTTGGGGTTTAATAATTCTTATGTTTGGGTTTTAGTTTTGTTAGGTTTAGGGGTTAGTAATTCTTACGTTGGGGGTTACTTTTCTTACGTTTGGGGGTTTTCTTACGTTTGAGTGTTAGTAATTCTTACGTTCGGGGGTTAGGTTTCTTATGATTGAATTTTCATCAGAATGTTTTTTTGAATGGGGCCCAGTCCTCGCCGGTGTACCACAGGGTACCAAATTAGGCCCGTGGTTGTTCGTCCTAATGATTAATGACCTTGATACGAACGCGCAGTAATGGAAATATGTGGACGACACCACGGTGTCTGAAGTAGTAGTAAAAGGCGGAGAAAGTCACGTGCAAGCAATAGCTAACAGAGTAATAAAGTGGTCCCACGAGAACAGGGTTCAATTAAACGCCGATAAGTGTAAAGAACTTGCTGAAGAGCAAAGAGCCTTTGATCCCGTTTTCATAGGAGGGAAGGAGGTAGAATTAGTTACTAGTACTAAGCTACTAGGCCTTACAATAGCGAACGATCTAACATGGAAAGTCCATGTAACTGAGATAACCAAAAAGGCTAGCAAGAGACTCTATTTCCTAACTCAGTTAAAAAGAGCGGGAGTTCCGAAACAAGATCTAGCAATGCTCTATGTATCGTGCGTGAGATCTGTTATAGATTATGCAGCACCTGTCTTTTTCAACGGTCTCCCCTAGTACTTAAAGAAAGAGCTGGTACGGCTCGAGAAAAGAGCAATGTCAATAATAACATCAGGAAAGTGCAACTCCGTCGGCAATAGAGGTGGGGGTAACACCCATTTTGGATCATCATTACGGTCTATGCAGCTAGCTTTTTGATAACATTGTTAGTGATCCAAACCATCAATTGAAAGCGCTCCTTCCACCAGGTTATGACAACTCACGCTATAACCTAAGACGACAGCGCCATTTTAATATACCGAAGCTTTTTACAAACAGAACCAAAAACACTTTTATATATGCGATGTCGAGGCTGTAGTTTTACCCCATTTACTTTGTAAGTTAACATATTTTAATATAAATACTTTATATAGAATTTTTAACACTGTCATTAGTTTTTCATATATTATCAAGGATTAATCTGTAATTTTTTAAAGTATCGTAAAACATTTGTAAATAATTGCACAATTCAGCGTTTAGCTGCGATGCAGTTTTTTAATAAGCTATCTATCTATCTCATCTATCTTATGTTTGGGGGTTAGTAATTCTTACCTTTGTGGGTTAGTTTTCTTATGTTTGGGGGTTAACAATTCTTACGTTAGGGGGTTAGTTTTCTTCCGTTTGGGGGTTAATAATTCTTACGTTTGGGGATTAGTTTTCTTACGTTTAGGGTTATTAATTCTTACGTTTGGGGGTTAGTTATTCTTACGGTTGGGAGTTTGTTTTCTTATGTTTAGGGGTTAGTAATTCTTACGTTTGGCGGTTAGTTTTCTTACGTTTGAGTGTTAGTAATTCTTACGTTTGGGGGTTCGTTTCTTTCGTTTGAGTGTTAGTAATTCTTACGTTTGGGGGTTAGATTTCTTATGTTTGGGGGTTAGTAATTCTTACGTTTGGGGGTTAGTTTTCTTATGTTTGGGGTTAGTTATTCTTACGTTAGGGGGTTAGTTTTCTTACGTTTGGGAGTTAGTAATTCTTACGTCTCTTGGTTAGTAATTCTTACGTTTATGGGTTAGTTTTCTTACGTTTCAAGGTTAGAATTTTTTTAAGTTTGGGGGCTAGTTTTTCTACGTTTTGGGGTTGATAATTCTTATGTTTGGGGGTTAGTTTTCTTACGTTTGGAGGTTAGTAATTCTTACGTTTAGGCGTTTAGTTTTTTTCATTTGGGGGTTAGTAATTCTTATGTTTAGGAGTTAGTTTTCTTACGTTTGGGGGTTTGTTTTCTCACGTTTGGGGCTTAGTAATTCTTACGTTTGCGGGGTTAGTTTTCATACCTTTGGGGGTTAGTAATTCTTACGTTTGGGGATTAGATTTCTTACGTTTCGGGGTTAGTAATTCCTACGTTTGTAGGTTAGTTTTCTTACGTTTGAGTGTTGGTAATTCTTACGTTTCGGGGTTAGTTTTCATATGTTTGGGGGTTAGTAATTCTTACGTTTTGGGGTTAGTTTTCTTACGTTTGGGGGTTAGTGATTCTTACGTTTGTAGGTTAGTTTTCTTACCTTTGAAGGTTAGTAATTCTTAAGTTTTGGGGGTTAGTTTTTTTACGTTTTGGGGTTAGTAATTCTTAGGGTTGTGGGTTAGTTTTCTTACGTTTGGGGGTTAGTAATTCTTACGTTTGGGGGTTAGTTTTCTTACGTTTGGGGGTTAGTGATTCTTACGTTTGTAGGTTAGTTTTCTTACGTTTCAAGGTTAGAATTTTTTTAAGTTTGGGGGCTAGTTTTTCTACGTTTTGGGGTTGATAATTCTTATGTTTGGGGGTTAGTTTTCTTACGTTTGGAGGTTAGTAATTCTTACGTTTAGGCGTTTAGTTTTTTTCATTTGGGGGTTAGTAATTCTTATGTTTAGGAGTTAGTTTTCTTACGTTTGGGGGTTTGTTTTCTCACGTTTGGGGCTTAGTAATTCTTACGTTTGCGGGGTTAGTTTTCATACCTTTGGGGGTTAGTAATTCTTACGTTTGGGGATTAGATTTCTTACGTTTCGGGGTTAGTAATTCCTACGTTTGTAGGTTAGTTTTCTTACGTTTGAGTGTTGGTAATTCTTACGTTTCGGGGTTAGTTTTCATATGTTTGGGGGTTAGTAATTCTTACGTTTTGGGGTTAGTTTTCTTACGTTTGGGGGTTAGTGATTCTTACGTTTGTAGGTTAGTTTTCTTACCTTTGAAGGTTAGTAATTCTTAAGTTTTGGGGGTTAGTTTTTTTACGTTTTGGGGTTAGTAATTCTTAGGGTTGTGGGTTAGTTTTCTTACGTTTGGGGGTTAGTAATTCTTACGTTTGGGGGTTAGTTTTCTTACGTTTGGGGGTTAGTGATTCTTACGTTTGTAGGTTAGTTTTCTTACCTTTGAAGGTTAGCAATTCTTAAGTTTTGGGGGTTAGTTTTTTTACGTTTTGGGGTTAGTAATTCTTAGGGTTGTGGGTTAGTTTTCTTACGTTTGGGGGTTAGTGATTCTTACGTTTGTAGGTTAGTTTTCTTACCTTTGAAGGTTAGTAATTCTTAAGTTTTGGGGGTTAGTTTTTTTACGTTTTGGGGTTAGTAATTCTTAGGGTTGTGGGTTAGTTTTCTTACGTTTGGGGGTTAGTAATTCTTACGTTTAGGCGTTAGTTTTCTTACGTTTGGGGGTTAGTAATTCTTACGTTTAGGGGTTACTTTTCTTAAGTTTGGGGGTTAGTTTTCTCACGTTTGGGGGTTAGTAATTCTTACGTTTAGGGTTTAGTAAATCTTACATTTGGGGGTTAGGTTTGTTAGGTTTGGTTGCTAGTAATTCTTACTTTTAGTGGTTAGTTATTCTTACGTTTGGTTGTTAGTTATTTTTACGTTAGGGGGTTAGTTTTCTTACGTTTTCGGGTTAGTTTTTTACTTTTGAACGTTAGTAGTTTATACAATTAGGGGTTTGTTCTCTTACGTTTGGGGTTTAGTACTTCATAAGTTTTGGGTTTGTTTTGTTACGTTTGGGGGTTAGTAATTCTTACCTTGGGGGGTTAGTTTTCTTACGTTTGGGGGTTACTTATTCTTACGTTTGTTGGTTAGGTTTCTTACGTTCGAGTGTTAGTAACTCTTACGTTCGGAGGTTAGATTTCTTATGTTTGAGGGTTAGTAATTCTTACGTTTGGGGGTTAGTTTACTTACGTCTGGGGGTTAGTAATTCTTACGTTTGAGAGTTAGTTTTCTTATGTTTGGGTGTTAGTAATTCTTACGTTTGGGGGATAGTTTTCTTACTTTTGGGGGTTAGTAACTTTTACGTTTTGGAATTAGTTTTCTTTCGTTTGGGGGTTAGTAATTTTTACTTTTGGGGGTTAGTTATTCTTACGGTTGGGGGTTTGTTTTCTTACGTTTAGGGGTTAGTACTTCTTACGTTTGCGGTTCTAGTCTTCTTACGTTTGGGGGTTAAAAATTCTTACATTTGGGGGTTAGATTTCTTACGTTTTGGGGCTAGTTATTCCTACGTTTGAGGGTTCGTTTTTTTGCGTTAGGGGGTTAGGTTTCTTACGTTTGGGGGTTAGTAATTCTTATGTTTAGGGTTTAGTAAATCTTACGTTTGGGGGTTAGTTTTGTTAGGTTTGGTTGCTAGTAATTCGTACTTTTGGCGGTTAGTTATTCCTACGTTTGTTGGTTAGGTTTCTTACGTTCGAGTGTTAGTAATTCTTACGTTCGGAGGTTAGATTTCTTATGTTTGGGGGTTAGTAATTCTTACGTTTGGGGGTTAGTTTACTTACGTCTGGGGGTTAGTAATTCTTACGTTTGAGGGTTAGTTTTCTTACGTTTGGGTGTTAGTAATTCTTACGTTTGGGGGATAGTTTTCTTACGTTTGGGGGTTAGTAATTCTTACGTTTGGGGAATAGTTTTCGTTCTTTTCCGGGTTAGTAATTTTTACGTTTGGGGGGTTAGTTATTGTTACGGTTGGGGGTTAGTTTACTTACGTCTGGGGGTTAGTAATTCTTACGTTTGGGTGTTAGTTTTCTTACGTTTGGGGATTAGTAATTCTTACGTTTTGAAGGTTAGTTCCTTTCGTTTGGGTGTTACTAATTCTTACTTTTGGGGGTTACATTTCTCATGTTTGGAGGTTACTAATTCTTACGTTAGGGGGTTTGTTTTCTTACGTTTAGGGGTTAGTTTTCTTACGTTTTGAAAGGTAGTTTCTTTGGTTTGAGTGTTATTAATTCTTACTTTTGGGGGTTAGATTTCTCATGTTTGCAGGTTACTAATTTTTTAGTTCGGGGGTTAGTTTTCTTACGTTTGGTGGTTAATAATTCTTACATTTCGTGGTTAGTTGTCTTACGTTTGAAGGTTAGTAATTTCTTAAGTTTGGAGGTTAGTTTTTTTACGTTTTGGGGTTAGTAATTCTTACGTTTGGGAGTTAGTTTTCTTACGCTTGGGGGTTAGTAATTCTTAGGTTTAGACGTTAGATTTCTTACGTTTTGGGGTTAGTAATTCTTACGTTTAGGGGTTACGGCTTTTCTTACGTTTGGGGGTTAGTTTTCTTACGTTTTGGGGTTAGTTTTGTTAGGTTTGGTTGGTAGTAATTCTTACGTTTGGGGGTTAGTAATTCTTACGTTTGGTTATTAGTTATTTTTACGTTAGGGGGTTAGTTTTCTTACGTTTGGGGGTTAGTAATTTTTACTTTTGGGTGTTAGTTTTCTTATATTTGGGGGTTAGTAATTCTTACGTTTGGGGGTTACTTTTCTTAGGTTTGTGGGTTAATAATTGTTAAGTTTGGAGGTTAGTATTTCTTGCGGTTGGGGGTTAGTTTTCTTACGTTTGGGAGTCAGTAATTCTTACGTTTGGGTTTAGTTTTCTTACGTTTGTGGGTTAGTAATTCTTAGGTTTGGGGGTTAGTTTTCTTACGTTTGGGAATTAGTATTTCTTACGTTTGGGGGTTAGTTTTTTTTCGTTTGGGGGTTAGTCTCTTACGTTTTGGGGGCTAGTAATTCTTATTTTTGGGGGTTAGTTTTCTTACGTTGGGGGGTTAATAGTTCTAACGTTTCGGCTTTAGTTTTCTTACGTTTGAGGGTTAGTAATTCTTACGTTTGAAGGTTAGTTTTCTTACGGTTTTCATAATTTCATTCTCTGTATTTGTTTCTGTTTAGTTGCCCGGTTTCTCATAAATTTCTTCTCCGTATTTGTTTCTGTTCAGTTGCCGCGTTTCTCATAATTTCATTTTTCGTATTTTTTTCTTTTTGGTCGCTGCGTTTCTCATAATTTTATTCTCCGTATTTGTTTTTGTTCGATTACCGCGTTTCTCATAATTTCGTTCTCCGTATTTGTTTCTGTTCGGTTACCGCGTTTTTCATAATTTCATTCCCCGTATTTGTTTCTGTTTGGTTACCGCATTTCTCATAATTTCATTCTCCGTATTTGTTTCTGTTTGATTGCCGCATTTCTCATAATTTCATTCCCCGTATTTGTTTCTGTTCGGTTGCTGCGTTTCTCATAATTTTATTCTCCGTATTTGTTTCTGTTTGCTTGGCGCGTTTCTCATAATTTGCATCTGCGTATATGTCTCTGCTCGGTTGCCGCATTTCTCATAATTTCATTCTCCGTATTTGTTTCTGTTTGGTTGGCGCGTTTCTCATAATTTCCATCTGCCTATATGTCTCTGCTCGGTTGCCGCGTTTCTCATAATTTCATTTTCCATATTTGTTTCTGTTCGGTTGCCGGGTTTGTCATAATTTCATTCTCCATATTTGTTTCTGTTCGGTTGCCGCGTTTCTCATAATTTCATTTTCCATATTTGTTTCTGTTCGGTTACCACGTTTCTCATAATTTCAATTTCCATATTTGTTTCTGTTCGGTTGCAGCGTTTGTCATAATTTCATTCTCCATATTTGTTTCTGTTCGGTTGCCGCGTTTCTCATAATTTCATTTTCCATATTTGTTTCTGTTCGGTTGCCGGGTTTGTCATAATTTCATTCTCCATATTTGTTTCTGTTCGGTTGCCGCGTTTCTCATAATTTCATTTTCCATATTTGTTTCTGTTCGGTTACCACGTTTCTCATAATTTCAATTTCCATATTTGTTTCTGTTCGGTTGCAGCGTTTGTCATAATTTCATTCTCCATATTTGTTTCTGTTCGGTTGCCGCGTTTCTCATAATTTCATTTTCCATATTTGTTTCTGTTCGGTTACCGCGTTTCTCATAATTTTATTCTCCTTATTTATTTTTGTTCGGTTACCGCGTTTCTCATAATTTCATTCTCCATTTTAGTTTCTGTTCGGTTACCGCGTTTCTCATAATTTCATTCTCTATATTTGTTTCTCTTCGGTTGCCGCCTTTCTCATAATTTTATTCTCCGTATTTGTTTCTGTTTGGTTGCCGCGTTTCTCATAATTTCATTCTCCATATTTGTTTCTGTTCGGTTGCCGCGTTTCTCATAATTTCATTCTCCGTATTTGTTTCTGTTTCTATTTATTTGGTTCTGTTTCTCGTAGCTTCCCTTCCCTATGGAAGTTTGGAAAGGTATCTGCTCTCTTCAAAAAAGGCGATCGCTGTGACCCAAACAACTACAGGCCAATAACTGTGCTACCTACGTTAAGCAAGATTCTGGAGAAGGCAGTACATAACCAACTCTACTATTTTCTCAATGAAAACAAGATCATTACCCCCAAGCAATTTGGTTTTCGACCTAAGCTATCAACTAATACAGCTTTGACACACTTTACAGATAACATACTTCTGAACATGGACTCTGGTCGTCTTACAGGAGCTGTTTCCTTGGATCTCTCGAAAGCGTTTGACACAGTTGACCACAACCTTTTACTTCATAAGCTTAAATCGGTCGGACTCTCAGATGACACTCTAAATTGGTTCCAGTCATATCTCACGAACAGGAAACAAAGGACGTCTGTCGGAGATGCACTCTCTGTTGCTGCGCCAATAACTGTTGGGGTCCCTCAAGGAAGTATATTAGGACCCCTTCTTTTTCTTATTTACGTAAATGATTTACCATCATGTCAGCTTGCCAGTGAAATTATTCTTTACGCTGATGACACTGTGATTTATTACTCATCGACTAATCTCTCTGACCTTGAAAGTAAGTGAAATTCAGATTTGGCTACAATTTCCAACTGGTTTTCGAGTAATCTGTTGACCTTAAATATCTCTAAATGTAATTTCGTTATTTTTGGTCACTCACGGAAGCTTAAACTAGTTAGTGACGTCTCTCTTAAGGTAAATTCCTCTGCTATTGATAGGTCTGGCTCGTTTAAGTACTTGGGAGTGGTTATTAACCAAACTATGTCTTGGTCCGAGCACATTGACACTATCAGTACAAAGATCAATCAAAGGATTGGAATGATAAAAAGAATACGACATCTTCTGCCTCTACATACTAAGCTAACACTATACAATTGCTTAATCATCCCACTGTTTGACTATGGAGATACAGTGTGGGGTGATAAAAATAACAACACGCTTATGGGTCAGCTGCAAGTTCTTCAAAACAAGGCAGCCAAGGTCGTGCTTAATTTACCACCAAGAAGTTCATCAACCGAGGCACTAGATCGTCTGGACCTGAAGCCCCTCTTAAATAGACGACACTTCCATCGCTGTATTATGATGCAAAAATATCTGTTGGGGGAAATTGATTTTAAATTTGACGTCAGACGCAATAGTAGTTTTCATTCTTATCTAACTCGTAGAAGTAATGATTTACACCTTCCTCGCGTGCGTACCAATTGCGGCAAGCAGACTTTTATTTATCAAGCCTCTAAGGACTGGAACAGCTTAGACAATGACTTTAAAAACATCAAATCATTGTCCCTTTTTAAGGCAAAGCTTAAAAGTTTGTGAATGATGATTTTTTACCTATTTTTAAATTCGTTTAACCTTGTGAAATAATTTTTAGGTAATTTTATTTTTTATTTCATTTTTAATTTGCAGGGCCCCACTGAAAACCGCCAAGGCGAGTGGGCTCCCTGGATAAATATTATTATTATTATTATTATTATTATTATTATTATTATTATTATCATTATCATTATTATTATTATTATTATTATTATTATTATTATTATTATTATTATTATTATTATTATTATTATTCTGTTGCCGCGTTTCTCATAATTTCATTCTCCGTATTTGTCTCTGTTCGGTTGCCGCGTTTCTCATAATTTCATTCTCCGTATTTGTTTCTGTTCGGTTACTGCGATTCTCATAATTTCATTCTCCGTATTTGTCTCTGTTCGGTTGCCGCGTTTCTCATAATTTCATTCTCCGTATTTGTTTCTGTTTGGTTGCCGTGTTTTTCATAATTTCATTCTCCGTATTTGTTTCTGTTTGGTTACCGCGTTTCTCATAATTTCATTCTCCGTATTTGTTTCTGTTCGGTTGCCGCGTTTCTCATAATTTCATTTTCCATATTTGTTTCTGTTCGGTTACAACGTTTCTCATAATTTCATTCTCCATATTTATTTCTGTTCGGTTGCCGCGTTTCTCATAATTTCATTCTCCATTTTAGTTTCTGTTCGGTTACCGCGTTTCTCATAACTTCATTCTCTATATTTGTTTCTCTTCGGTTGCCGTGTTTCTCATAATTTCATTCTCCGTATTTGTTTCTGTTCGGTTCCTGCGTTTCTCATAATTTCATTCGCTGTATTTGTTTCTGCTCGGTTGCCGCGTTTCTCATAATTTTATTCTCCGTATTTGTTTCTGTTCGGTTGCCGCCTTTCTCATAATTTTATTCTCCATATTTGTTTCTGTTCGGTTGCCGCGTTTCTCATAATTTCATTCTCCGTATTTGTTTCTGTTCGGTTGCTGCGTTTCTCATAATTTCATTCTCCGTATTTGTTTCTGTTCGGTTGCCGTGTTTCTCATAGTTTCATTCTCTGTATTTGTTTCTGTTTCGTTACCACGTTTCTTATAATTTCATTCTCCGTATTTGTTTCTGTTCGGTTTCCGCGTTTCTCATAATTTCATTCTCCGTATTTGTTTCTGTTCCGTTACCGCGTTTCTCATAATTTCATTTTCCGTATTTGTTTCTGTTCGGTTGCCGCGTTTCTCATAATTTCATTCTCCGTATTTGTTTCTGTTCGGTTGCCGTGTTTCTCATAATTTCATTCTCCGTATTTATTTCTGTTCGGTTACCGCGTTTCTCATAATTTCATTCTCCGTATTTGTTTCTGTTCGGTTACCGCGTTTCTCATAATTTCATTCTCCGTATTTGTTTCTGTTCGTTTTCCGCGTTTCTCATAATTTCATTCTCCGTATTTGTTTCTGTTTGGTTACCGCGTTTCTCATAATTTCATTCTCCGTATTTGTTTCTGTTTGGTTACCGCGTTTCTCATAATTTCATTCTCCGTATTTGTTTCTGTTTGGTTACCGCGTTTCTCATAATTTCATTCTCCGTATTTGTTTCTGTTTGGTTTCCGCGTTTCTCATAATTTCATTCTCCGTATTGGTCTCTGTTCGGTTGCTGAGTTTCTCATAATTTCATTCTCCGTTATTATTTTTTGTTCAGTTGCCGCGTTTCTCATAATTTCATTCTCCGTATTTGTTTTTGTTCGGTTACCACGTTTCTCATAATTTCAATCTCCGTATTTGTCTTTGCTCGGTTGCCGCGTTTCCCATAATTTCATTATTCGTATTTGTTTCTGTTTGGTTACCGCTCTTCTCATAACTTCATTCTCCGTTTTTGTTTCTGTTCGGTTGCCGTGTTTTTCATAATTTCATTCTCGGTATTTGTTTCTGTTTGGTTACCGCGTTTCTCATAATTTCATTCTCCGTATTTGTTTTTGTTTGGTTACCTCGTTTCTCATAATTTCATTCTCCGTATTTGTTTCTATTCGGCTGCCGCGTTTCTCATAATTTCATTCTCCGTATTTGTTTCTGTTCGGTTGCCGCGTTTCTCATAATTTCATTCTCCGTATTTATTGCTGTTCAGTTGTCGCGTTTCTCATAATTTCATTCTCCGTATTGGTCTCCGTTCGGTTGCCGCGTTTCTCATAATTTCATTCTCCGTATTTGTTTCTGTTTGGTTGCCGAGTTTCTTAAAATTTCATTCTCCGTTTTTGTTTTTTTTCGGTTGCTGCGTTTCTCATAATTTCATTCTCGGTATTTGTTTCTGTTCGGTTGCCGCTTTTCTCATAACTTCATCCTCCGTATTTGTTTCTGTTCGGTTGCTGCGTTTCTCATAATTTCATTCTCTGTATTTGTTTCTGTTCGTTTACCGCGTTTCTCATAATTTCATTCTCCGTATTTGTTTCTGTTCGGTTACCGCGTTTCTCATAATTTCATTCTCCCTATTTGTTTCTGTTCGGTTGCCGCGTTTCTCATAATTTCATTCTCCGTATTTATTTCTGTTCGGTTACCGCGTTTCTCATAATTTTATTCTCCGTATTTGTTTCTCTTTGGTTGCTGCGTTTGTCATAATTTCATACTCCGTATTTGTTTCTGTTCGGTTACCGCGTTTCTCATAATTTCATTCCCTGTATTTGTTTCTGTTCGGTTGCCGTGTTTCTCATAATTTCATTCTCTGTATTTGTTTCTGTTTGGTTACCGCTTTTCTCATAATTTCATTCTCCGTTGTTGTTTCTGTTTGGTTGCCGTGTTTTTCATAATTTTATTCTCGGTATTTGTTTCTGTTTGGTTACCGCGTTTCTCATAATTTCATTCTCCGTATTTGTTTCTGTTCGGTTGCCGTGTTTCTCATAATTTCGTTCTCCGTATTTGTTTCTGTTTGGTTACTGCGTTTCTCATAACTTCATTCTCCGTATTTTTTTCTGTTCGGTTGCCGCGTTTCTCATAATTTCATTCTCCGTATCTGTTTCTGTTTGGTTGCCGCGTTTCTCATAATTTCATTCTCCGTATTTGTTTCTTTTCGGTTGCCGCGTTTCTCATAATTTCATTCTCCGTATTTGTTTCTGTTCGGTTGCCGCGTTTGTCATAATTTCATTCTTTGTATTTTTTTTTTGTTTGGTTTCTGCGTTTCTCATAATTTCATTCTCCGTTTTTGTCTATGTTCGGTCCTTGACGTTACCATAGTTTTAGTGTCGTTATTTTTCTCTGCGTGATCCCGTCCTTTCTCATATTCAGTTACTCTCGTTATTGGTGTACGCTTGTCTCCAGCGTTTCTCGTTTTTTCACTTTTTCCAGTTCCGTAGTTTTCTCCCCTGTTTGTTTGCGCGCCGCTTAATTTTACTCACTTTATTTTCCTTCGCTCGGCTCCCGCGCTCCCCATTATAACGTTCCTTATTTGTCTCCGCAGGAGCGCTAAAGAGGCCTCGGCGGTTGAGATTGTTAAGGTTTATTTTAGGTTTTTTCATTACTCTTGATTGAAAGTTGTCCTTCCTTCTTTTTTCTTTTCTGCCGTTTGTACTTCATTCAAGGAGCTCTCTTTCAGCATTAATGGAGAGTCCTTGAACTGCTTCACCGACTGATGGCTTTAGCCAAGACCCACCTCAATCACCCTCACAAAAACGTGCGCGTTCGACTGGGTAGGGGTAATTTTTCATTTAGTTCCTTTGGCTGAAAGTTTACATTCACAGATACCCAGAGTAGTTATGCGTTCGGAAGGCATGAAATACCCTCCATAGTCTGGTGCGAAAAAAGTGTTTCTTATAGAGATATTTAGCATCGCCTAAAACTGAATTCATGCTAATTGGCTCCAGACAAAAATTGAGTACTTTGGCGAACCCACTTGAGCTCTCGATTAATAATGTTCCGATAGAACACGTTTCCTCTGTCAAATCGCTTGGAATATTTATTGATGAAAATCTACGGTGGCAAACACACATTGATAAATTATCTAAAAAGATCGCTTCCGGAATAGGAGCAATAAAAAGAATTAGACCTTTTGTCCCTCCACCTACCCTTCATTATATATACAACGCACTAATTCAATCTCATTTCGATTATTGCAATCTTGTCTGGGGTAATTGTGGTAAAACATTATTTGACAGGCTACAGAAGCTTCAGAACCGTGCCGCTCGCGTTTTAACCTTCTCTAGCTATGATGCTGATGCTAACCGTTTAATTAGACAACTCGATTGGAAAGACTTGAGCACTCAATTTCAAATACAGAAATCCATAATGGTATACAAGTCTTTAAATGGTCTTGTTCCTGAATATTTATCATCTAAATTTGTTAAACGAAATGAAACGCGTTACTCCCTGAGGGACTCTGTTAACAAACTATTTGTCCCGTTTCCGCGAACTAATTTCATGAAAAACAGCTTTTCTTATAGCGGAGTAGTTCTCTGGAACAGCCTACCCAGTCATGTGAGAGAAGCTGAATCTCTTAGTCAATTTAAAAGATTAGTTAATGTTCATTTTTAATGTTACACACGGCATTCATGAAAAACAGGTTTTAGTTAGATTAGTTGTAATCAGGTTTTGAATTTTGTTTAGGATAGTTAGGTTATTTCTAATTTTTATACTCCTGATGGATTTTACCGTGTTTAAATAAAGATTTATTTATTTTTTATTATTTATTAAACGCGAACGGAAAAAATGACCACGTGACCACGATTTTCCCGTTATTTCTGCGGTTGCCGGCTGCCGTTTCTACGTGACAACAGGCTATTTCGTTCATCTACGTGAGAACTACGTAAGTATTTCTTCCTTTTTTCTTCTACACAGAAGCGGTTAATTGTTGAAAGCAATTACCCCCAAAATTTTTCTGTCAAGTCATACTAGAGCAAACTAAGTTTCATAACTAGAAATCCTTCATAACTCACTCCTTACCGCACTGACTTTGACTTTTCTTACCGCACTGACTTTTATTGCAGTGTTTTTGAAAAACTGAATCAGAAAACACTTAACTAAATGACAGAGCTTTACTTTGGACATGTTTCTCTCCGGTAAAGAATAATTGCTAAAAAGTAACGACCGGGTATACAGGTGCAATAATTCAGCCAGATTTTGCGGGTTTTTTGACCTGAATATTGTTGGTAGCAGTCTTTTCACAGCCACTCTGTTGTGTGTAAGCACTCAGGGCTCGGTTGTTGTAAAGCAAATTAACCCCAATCCCCTATTAAATATTAACCGAGGTTTTGATGTCGCTTATTAAAGATATTTTTCAAGGTTAATTTTAAGTTAAGGGTAAAAGAAAGTTTAATGTCAAAATTAGGGAACAAAATGAAAAATGTTTTTGAAGAATCTTTATTGACCATTAATTAAACTCCAATTAAAGTTCACGTTAGCCCAGGAATAGTGCAACCTTTTAAAATCAACCTTTGAACAAAAGGGCTCTGTTTTACTTTGCTAACCTTGAGATGCGTTAACATCTCACTCCTCCAGAAAGAGGGATTAGAGATTATCGCTGTCTTTGTGCCACCGAAACAATCTTGCGATTTAAAGGTTCTGTATCGAAAATGGATTCTTCCTTGTTAGGAGGGAAAAGATAGGGAAACATCTGCAACGTGAGAAGTGGGAGAAACTGAAAGGGTTTAACATAATATTTTGCGTCAAATGTTGTAAAATTGAGCGAAAAACGGAGTGAGAATCGGAAACAGACTCGTTAGTTGCTACATTTGATAGCATTGATTATGGAAAGCCCCAACTCTGCGTCTACGCGCGGGTCCTTATTCCACGAGCGCGGGTTGGAGGTGGAGTGATACTAGCGCCGAGTTGGATATTCAACAAGCGTGAGTGGAATAATTGCTTCATTAAAAACATCCGATCCAAGTTTGTACCGAGCCTATCAGATTATGGTACTGTAAGTATATGTTGCGAAAGACAACTCTCTCCTTCACAGAGGTTCCTTCATAAAACTCTCGAATTCTTCCATTGCCTCCGACATTCTTGACCGGCTGGAGATCATCAGCGCCGAGCTGATGCTCGCCGTATTATGCTGTTCAAGATCTATCACGTCTTTATTTAAGTCGACTTTAGAAATTACCCAAGACGAGTAATGCGCAGAACCAAACGTAGACAAGGGTTATTTCTATAAAACCCCTCACAAACATTTTCAACAAACAAAAAGGAAGAAAAAGGAAGAACAACTGACATATCAACCCAGACAGTAACCAGTGAGTATCGACTACTCAGTAAATCTGTAAAGCATCGATTACGTGTACTTTGGTATCGCATTGGCTACTCCCACTCCGCTCCCAATGCACGATGGGATTGAAATCTGGCGTCTGGTTCAATTTTTGAGCGCGAAAGCTGTGGACAAAGCTTCCTCGAAAAAACGTTACAAAACAGGCAAGTTTTTGTCAAAATCTTCCTAAAAGGCCTCTGTTATGTTCTATTTATTTTAATGTACTGGTTTTTAATATGAGCGATCATTTTTTGTTCACTTTAAAGGCTTTATGAGCTCCCTGAAGCACCACGTGCGAATCAGCTCATAATCAATATGGCCGCTTGTCATTCACGAAATGGACTGTTTGGCTGCTCCATGGACAGAAATCTTTCTCCTGTATTGGCTTTATAGGAGTAGCTGTCTAACAAAACATGAGCTCATATAAGGAACGGAGAGTTGGCTGGTAAGTAACTAAGAGTTTAGAATTTCCCATGTTCGACATAAATTAAGCTAAACGATTCAACATTGTTGTACAACGTAAACATTGTCTGCCTGAGCTTCATTTTATCTTTAACATCACTCAAATATTCATCCAACAAAGAAATGTTGGTCAAAAATCATGCCAAATCATGTAATACGGTATGTTAAACGTTCCAACATTGTTGAACCAACAAATGAATTTTAAAATGTTTTACAACAAATTATGTTAGAATGTTTAGCCGTGGTCTAAACTTATTTTAGAATTTATTGATTCAAACTAGGGCTAATGTGTAAACCTGAAACTGACTTGGGCCCAGTGCATATGCAATTCCTTTCATGTGCTAATACAATTAAGTCTGGCTTTGCGGCAGTTTTATTTTACAGGTCATTGGTCACAACTGCATGTCACTGTGACAATGAATGTATATAAACAAGCCTAGCCCTAAACTCCATGCTAAAAAAATATATTTCAAGCCTAGGGCACGCTAACTGTTACTTGTGGTTATACAGTACAAGTACAACAGTGACTTGTACTTGTAACCTGTGGAATGTGACCTGTAAAAGAGACCTGTCCTAGATTTGGTGTGACAAAAAGATTCAGACAGCTTATCACATGCCATAAAGGTCAACTTTTTGCATGACCTTTGGTACCTGGGGACCCAGCTGCAATTGGCAGAGTTTTCCATTTGATACTTTTTTACTTATTATATTGTTGTCACTTCTATTTTCTTATATTTTCACTTGTGCCGGTGCAGCAACGAGTCAAGGTTTCTGCTCCGATTTTCCTTTTTTTGTTTTGACGTACGGTTTGTGTATGGCCACATTATAGGTATTATCTGGGTACAAGGGGTATATCTGGGCACGCTTTGCACTTCGTGATTCACCATTGTTTTGCATGGAGAAGCATGACACATTTTGGGTTCTTTTCAATCATTGCTGTTTGACATATGTGTTTGCCCTCAATCCATGTACATAATAGTGGCATGAACTTTGTCCTTATGTATTGAACATAAATGAAGAAACAAACTACAAAGTCAAGCGAGAGACACTGTGGCTTTCACTGCTAACTATAATTTCTTCGCTGAAGCATAAATGCTTTGTGCTGGACTAGTTCTGCTGAGGAAGAACATTGCCTACTTATCACTACAGAAAGTGTCAATTTAAGCTCATAAAATCTAAGCGTATTCGATTGGACTTAAAATAAAAAGAAACATATATACACTCACATCATTACATTTCACTGCATTTATAACCATCAGTTATAACATGAATTTCATTTCAATGATGCAAGTAAACAAAGCACAATTACATGTATTGCTGAAAGCTCCTTGTCTCTGTATCATGCTTTTGAAAACTCTATGGATGAAAATTGTTTAAAGAAGAAACAAAATACTTGAAAATGTCTGTTCAAAACACCAACTTAAATTGAATAAATTCGCAAATTACCAAAATAAAGTAGCAATAATTTTAAATTATATATAACAAATCCTGCCTTTGACATGTTTTTGTTTACAAGCTGTCTGTTGACTGTTGGGTTTTCAGATGTGCGCGTCTTTTAACCTTACGCATTCTTCGGTTTTATTCTGTCAGCCGAGAGGTAAAGGTGACTGTTGTTTTGCCTTAAGAATATAAATTCTTGATGTTTTTGAAATTTTTTAGATCAATGATATATATGCTTCCTGGAGAACAAAATAGATAAGCATAAAGTTAAAAAAAATAATAACTCAACTAAATAATTTGCCTGTCGCGCAAAATTATGCAGACAACGAACTTTCTTATTTTAGTATTTTATTGGTCCTAAAGAAAGTCAAAATAATGCTTGTTTAGACTCAAAATCTATGTTTCCATCCTTGACCAAAAAAAAGCACTTAATGTCGTTGTTCCGGATAATGTATAACTAACTTTGTAGAGACTACATTTGCTTGGCTGATTTAAGATCAAACTATGACTAAAAGCGCGACAATCACACCTTTTGGCGTAATGGGGGGACACCGCCCAGTGATTGGCACGACAGGCAACTTCGCTTGCATGACCATTTCAAGGCCTCACTTCTTGGCACTACGAGCTGCAACCTAGGACCACACACTGCCATCCTTGACCAAAAAAAGCATTGCAATTCACTGTTGCACTCTAAGAATGACAACATATCATATGAAAAATCACATGATTGCTGCTGATGTCCAGTTTTTATACCGCTGCTCAAGACAATCTAGTTAATTTGAATTTTTGAATCTGTCAGAGTTTGTCACCCTATAAGTAATCACCTATATTTATACGACACAAGTATAGGCTAATTCACATAGGCTCTTGTTGACATTGATTTTGTTTTCTTTCACAATGAGAGAAACATTTGCTTCAAAACAATAAAAGCACACATTGGCCATGCGCTGTTTTTGAAGGTTGTAGTTGAATATGCGATTAAATGAGGGGAATTTCTGAGAAACCTAGTTTGTGACAAGTCAGACGGAGATAAGGCATTACATGTTTTGTGACACTTGAGTAATACAGGTTAAACAAACCATTTTTAGCAGAAGACAGTATACCATTTTAGTCTTCTTCTTAAAAGATACTTGCTAAAAATTTCACCAAAATTTCGCTACTACAGTACTGGCCCCAGGAATAGCAGCATTGCACGCACATATCGTGTGTAAATCCGCTGTGTTGCACGCAATTTACACGCAAATTACATGCACATAACATGTGAGTTAAAAAATTACACACTAATGCGTGTAAATAATTACACGCAAATTCTACACAGTGCATGTTATATTTAAATAAACCCAGTGTTACGTGTAAAAGAGACGGAAGGCCAAGCATTCACTGTTGTACATCAGTTACTTGCTGGGATTTGTGGTCTTGTCTCAAACAAAATATTTCATGTTGAAACCGCTATTGCATATGGTTTCCAGGGAATTGTAACATTTTCAGCTTTTACATTCCAACTTTTCATGAAAAGTCTCCACTTTAGTTGAATTTTTAAAGTTAGGTTTTATTAATTAATTGACTGTTTTTGTTCACAAATTTCCCGGCAAATCTGTCTCTAGAATGCTCCGCACAATAAGCATGGTCTGCTGGATGATGTTTCTGCTTCTGCTTACGTTTCACTTTGATTTTGTGTACCGGTTGAATTGCAAAATTTGAAAGTTGTCAAAGGTTCAAGCACAGTGATAAATCTGATGTTAGAAAAGTGCACATTTCGTAAAAAGATATTTCTCTTCCATTCTGAATTTCAATTCACTTCACGCAGTATGTGATGATGTTAATCTTGTAACTGGAAATTTTTGTTTCTCCTTCGCAAATTTTCTCGGTCCAGTTGTTCAAAGCCCAATTAAACTAATACTGGGTTAACGTGAATTTTTATTCAAGTTTAATTGCTAATCAACAAAGGCTCTCCAAAAAGATTTTTGTTCCTCAGCTTTCACTTGTACTTTTCTTTACCACTAGTTTAAAATTAGCTTTTAAAAACATTTTAAACACGCCGGATGAAAAGCGCGGATAATTTTTAATCATGGATAATACATGTATAAGCCTAAATCGGCTTTTGAAAAAGACCGGGCCCTGGGTTGTGTTTACAGGTCATAAACTCAATCTATTGAAATGAAATTTGCCTCCGCAACAAAAAAAAAATGTTCGTAATAATCGGATATTTCAGTCAAAAGTCATGCTCTAACTTCAGGAGATATTTTTAGCAGCCACCAGACACTATGTAAAGCTGACCAATAAAGAAGCATTGGTTCCCACAAGTGCAAAACAAACATCAAAGTTGCTTGCAGTTGTTACAAGACCTTTGCCCCCTGTCATTTCTATCAATTTCTACCAAATTCTTTCCAGTGCATCTACACTGGTTATTTTCCAATACAACCTGCCCCTCATACTTGAGGATTATTGGTTTGGGAAGTCAGCAGATGTTGATACATAAACTATTGATATATAAAATAACTAATTTGTACATGTAGTTAAACTTATACAAAACATCACTTTTAGCCCCATTTACACTACAGAAAATTTTTGGCATGGTTCGAATAAAAATGGTACGCGTACCAAAAAATAGATCACTGATGTCCTGTTTACACAGTTGTTTTTTTTCTGCCGTGCTAAGCGGTGTAAGAAAATGTTTTGGTATGGGTAAAATGCTCAACATCTTGGGTAGCATTCGCAATTATTCCTTAGGGCACATTGTGGCCAATGGCTTATTTCATTCAAACATAGCGGACAAGAAGTATTTGGGGTGTCTACTTCTAAAAGGTCACACCTCTTGTTTCAGGGACGTCAAAAATCAGTCTCTTCCTGTTCTTTTCAGAATAATAGAAAGAAGCGAAGATACAAATTTAATGTTCATTGTAATAGCAGCGGTGCTGGCTTGTAACTGTCCTATCTAGTGACGATTTTGAAAGTTAACATGCAGTGGTCACTGGTTTGAGATGCTGGAAACAGTATTCACGGACAAGGAGTGTGTTCCTTTACTTCATTTTCTTTCCAAGAGTGACCGCGAAATTTTCTTGGCGACTTGCTTGTTGCAGGGCCCACAGAATTACTACACATGCTCCAACAAATGGTGCTGATCAAAGTGACAAAGGCTCGTCAGGAAAAATTGGTTTGGCACGGTCAATGGTGTTTTTGGGAATGCGTCCCATTTTCACCCATGCTCGCACTACCTTTTCAGAAGGACCAAGCACGGGTGAAATTTTGGTTTGGCAAAATCATTTACACTACAGAATCTACCCGAACTGAACCTCTTTTTTTTTTTTGTTACACATACCATTTTTGTCTGAGCCATGCCAAAATTTTTTTGTAGTGTATATGGGGCTTTTGGTGCCAAGTGTATCATGAAAAATTACTGTAGATCAGTTCTGAACTTTCTAATTTTCATTAGCATACCTAAGTGACCGACTATCGCGTAACGCACAATCTGATTGACTACACAGGTGCCGTCTATCGGTCGATAGACAGCACCTAGAGCTGTCAGTGAAAATGGCTTCCCCTTCGCGTTTTAGTGAAGTTTGTGAAGACGTACAAAACGTTTTGCAAAGTGCCATTCCAGAAAAAACAAAGAAGACTAAAAAGGATGGAATAAAGGTTTTTAAAGCTAAGTGAAGAACAATTTCCGAAAAAAATGCTTTATTTAATACGAACAACAAATTGCGCGTAAGCTTACTGAAGTTCGTAAGTTAACAAAACAAAGTTGTCAAAGAAAAGTAACAATTGAGGTTCTTGTTTTGTTTTAAATTGGTTTTCAACCCGAAAAGAAATTACAACACCCATTGATCAACTAACCAAAGTCGAATTAAACACGTGTTTGCAGAGATTTTATGTGTCAGTGAGACAAACAAATGGCGAACAATTTAAAGTTTCTTCACTTAAAGCCATCCGAGCGGCCATTGATAGATATTTGAAGCAAGCACCTATTAACCAGCCAGGGTCTATCGTCGGTGATTATGAATTTAAGAAGGCAAATGATACGCTAAATGCAGTCTGTAAAAATCTGATGAAATAGGGAAAAGTTCGTCCAGTAATGTTGTTCATAAAAAAACTCCCATCATAAGCAAGCAATTGCAAAAGCTTTTTGAAAGTGGTCAGCTGGGAAATGTAGATACAAAAGATCCTAAACAATTACAGCAAATCGCGTGGTTTTACACATACCTGTATTTCGGGAGGAGAGAAAGAGAAAACCGACGTAGTCTCACTCCAAAGATGTTTATCCTCCGCCAAACACCCCAGGGTAGACGATATTTTGAGCTGCGATGAGAGTTTCCGGGCGCGATTTTGTCGACAAAAAACCACAAACGCGGCGTAAATGACAACACCGACAAAGCAGACGGCAAAAGGTTTGTCAACTCCTTTCCAGAATTTGAAAATGGAAAGGACTTTGAAATTAAGCTTAGTTTGAGCTTAATTCATTTTTTCTTCTACGGTTTGCACGTTTCTGAGACTGCGCAATGTATGACGAGATCACTGTGTAGCTTTGTTTTAATTGATGAATGAACTTTGGTGAATGAACTTTGCAAATGCGCCGGTTTGTCAAAGCGCGCGCGATTTAGCATGCATCATTGCACGAATGTATCAAAATTCGTGAAATAAAAATATTTGTTTGCTTGATAGATCGATCACTGAGGTATGCTAAAACAATTAGACGGCTCGCTCTCGGTTTCTATCGCCTTTGATAGTTGGCTCGGGGCTTCGCCCCTCGCCAACTATCAGCCGATAGAAACCTCGAGCTTGCCGTCTAATTGTTAAATAGCTGACTAGTTATATTATAATTAAACACACTATATTTCTATGCAGGATTTAAGGAACCTTCAGATGCCAGAATCAAGCAAACAAGCAGAGCCTAAAATCATCTGAAACAGGATTATAAACAACTGCGAGTAAGGAAACTTATTTCAGTTACAGAGGTATTTGAGGAGATTGCCATGAAAAAACAGGGTTCAAGTAAGAGAAGGGGCTGAAATACTACATAGGCTCAAAACCTTCTTGGGGTTATAGTGCAACTTTTGTGTGGTCCATTACAGTGCAAGGACTTCAACCGGGGTCACCCAAGGTTTTTTAACCAATCAGAAGCAATTTGTTAACAAAGAATTTTGACTTTGTGGTTTTAAAAGCCAATCAGATTCATTCCTAAATTTAACTTAGCAGTGGGAACAGACGCAACAGATCCTATAAAAATACACGTTTCCTGGTATCCTGAAGCGACCACAACCAAACCGCGGGATTTACTGACTGGTCAAAATTAATAAACAATTTGAAAACCAGAAATGGCCTTTGTTCCATCCGAACAAATGCTGTGAGTGAAAGAATAGAAAATTCCATAGTGCAATAAATCTTCCTTTGGTGTTAAACACTGAATTTACCTACAGCCAAACACAACACCTCATGCATTTCTATCTCTAGCTGCAAAATGTAAACGTTCAATTAACTTTAAAGATCCAAGGCAATTCCGTGGGTAAAAGCCTAAGGGTAAAATAGGAAACTAAAACTTCGCAATAACTTCCATTTTGGCCCAGTGTGAGTGATAAGATTGATTCACAGGCCGGGAACAAAAAACACTGAAAATTTGCTTGAGAGTCTACTGGGCCTTACTGAGTACCTTAACGCTTGACACTTTTCTGTAATTTACATTCACTTGAATACAGCCAAGATAGCAACTTTAGAAAGATTGGAAACTTCTTCTAATGTTATTAAATGTTGACAGAAGCTGTCATTTGAACATAGAAAAGAATTACCATTCTGAAAAGACTGGCAAGATTTAGGTCACGTGCTAGGCAACCAAAATAGTTTATATATATCAAGTTTCATTCGGCAAGAACACGACACAAGGGAAACAAAATACAGAGGTTCTGGGAAGAAAATATGGATGCTTCTTTTGTTGATTGGCAACCACATAAAACCACCTGAAGAACATACACTTCCACCTTTGCGTTGCTTCACGTATCAAAAGGAATCAGAGTGCGTGTGTAATTTAATTGGTTTGCGTGTTAAGCATATAACTTTATACATGTAGATAATTCATTCCCGCAATGCGGCATGGTGTCCACATAGTGTAGTTTGATGCAAGCACTGCTTTACTGTTACCACTATTCACTTCTACATTCACAAGTTGGCTCACAGGAGCCTTTGATTCTATGTTACAAGAACCAGGTTTAGCTTTTATTTTGGTCTGACTACTCACGACTTGACCTTTACCTCTGAAAGAGAGTAACAAGAACCATGTGCTTCAGATCTGTCCCTTACTACTTCACTTCCAGATCCTGATCCTCTATTTAACTCTTTCTCTCCAGGTAAATTTCAGACGAGGGATGAGAAGTCATGAAAGACGCCTCAACCTAGAAATTACTGTCTAAAGAGGTGAGTTGGTTATTTATAGTAGATAAATTTATAACTACTCTTTGGTGAGTCATTATTGGTGTGTTTAAGCAAAATCACTTAGTTTGTATTCAATTGGCCCTATTTCAGAATGGGAATACATACAATGATTTCTAGAAATCCCCCATAAGAATTACTGAAATACAGAGCAGTGTTTAACAACTGCATTGCTAAGTGGAGGTTGGGTGCCTGTGATACCCAGGAGCCTCCACTATTGGCAGCCAGCTTCTAGATGGAGACCGCTCCCATGGCTGGGATATGCTGGCAAACCAGCCATCAGCCCCCATGCGGCAGGGAAGAAAGCAGGCACCTGTCACACTGAGAACATCAGTGGAAAAGGGGAGGGAAGAAACCGCTTATAAACTGAGTCACGATGTTTGTGATACGCCCACGCTGAATAAAGCACGCTAAAAAGCTGCCGAACACACCAAAATGGCTTAACGCTAAATGCACTAGACCACGCTAAGATGCATACTGGTCCTAGAGCATGATGGGTCTTGGTACACGGGCATCTCGCAAATGCTGCTGGCCAAAAGGATGGAACAGGCGCTCCTTGTTGTTAACTCTGTTAAATTGCATTTAACTGCATTCAAATTATCGTGTATCAGCAAAAGTTTGGAAATTCCCAAATTCACTTAAAAAGAGAAATCTAACAGCCATCCCCCTTATTCTTATTCCAGAATATGGACAATTAAATAGCCACCATTGTAGCTTAATGTGCGTCCGATTGGCCCTATTCCAGAATAAGAATATTTTTTTTACATACAAGGTTGTTACCTTTAATCCAAAATGTGTTC
Source organism: Pavona decussata (assembly GCF_977016875.1). Lineage (NCBI taxonomy): Eukaryota > Metazoa > Cnidaria > Anthozoa > Scleractinia > Agariciidae > Pavona > Pavona decussata. The sequence goes on along the minus strand of NW_028145470.1, from coordinate 319,251 downwards.
AATTGAATGCGATCTTACACTAGCAACACAAAATAACCAAATTATAGATCCGACATACATCGTAGACAGGGCATGTAAAACTGAGACACTCTTAAATTGCTGACCCTACACATCTCAAAACAGTTTAACTTTTCACTACAATGCTGTCTTTGTCTTACTACATTTAGTGATTGATATATTTTTGTTCTCTGTCTATAAAGGATCCAAGGAACTTTCAGATGTCAGATTCAAACAAGCAGCAAAGATGATCTCTGTAACTGGGCAAGCAAGCAAGTAGAGGTAGAGAAACTTATTTTACTTTAAGAAGCGCAATAAGACTATTGTATTTACTCACAGTTATGCCATACGAATTTTTGAACAAAATATAATACAAGTTTTAAAGGTTAAAACGAATGCAGCTTAGATGCGAGCAAATCTGTATATTTTGATTTTCTTACAAAATTAATAGTCCAGCATTTACATGTATGCTGCAGTTAAAATGTGGGCACAGCGTGTGACAGTTGGGATGTGGATGCAGCTTAGGATAACCACAGGAAAATGGCCTAGACGTGTGAGTAAATGCGGTAGTTTATGATCCAGTTTCGTTTCTTTTTTATAAGCAACCAAACAACTACGACAAAGTTTTTGTTTTCAAGATACAGTGCAATCACAGATATAAAGAAGCCAGTAAAGAATATAATTTTTCGGGAGAGAATATGGAAAGCAGAAATTGCGCATCCAAAAAGTTAGAACTAATAAACAGCACCATATTTCATAATTATGAAAGGTCACAGGATTTTGTGATTAAACTATGAGGCATTTTGTTTTCTCTTTTCTAAAGAATGCCTTACCCTTTTCTGCAGTGATTTTTATGATTAAACAAGATTGAGAAACAGGTGATTATGCATAGAAATCTTAGACTTATTGTCTATTTTTCATTAAGAGTTTTGAGGAAGGGGTGCTATTTCTCAGTGTACTTGATGTTAGCTTTCTAACAGAGGCTGTCATTTTTAAATAAGAGTCTCCTGTAGCTCTCTTTGAACATGGTACTCTCTGGTAGCTTAGTGGTAGAGCATCAGAGCTAGTAATGGGAAGTTCTTAGGTTTGACTCCTAAGGAGCACAGCTCAGATCAATTGCCTTTTTTCGATTATGCCTGTGTCACTCACTGAATCATTCTCTCAGTATTCTTATTATAGCTTCACAATAGCTCCAAGTATTGCAAAGTAGAAGTCATGGACTATTATGATTGTCTTCAAATTCGGTCTAATGTTGCCTGTTTCTCAGCTTTAATTGGAGATTCTGATGTTGAGGAATTTCCATATTTACCCAAAACAAGAAATCTAGAGGCTATTCCGGTCCGTTTATCCTCATCCCAGAATATGGCCAAATCCAGCACAACCTTAAAGTTAAAACAATTTCTCTTTGCTAATCCTCGATAGAATTGAATTTAGTGCATTTTGAATAAATATTGAGTTAGAGGAATGCTGCCTCATTTTCAACATTTTAAGGCTAAAAATTATTTTTTAGTGCAGATTTAACCACACACCATTTTGCATTCTATTCATGTTGAGAAATGCATAATTCTCTGTGAAAGTAGTATTCAGAATTTGTAAACGGCTTGTACCATTTCAAGTAGTAATTTGTCAGACTTTCAACTGATGATGGAGAACAATTATTTATCAGTAAAAATATGCACATGTACATGTATATGGTGAACAGGACATTTGCGTGTTTTCAGTTAGGCTGGTTTTACTGAATGTTTTTTTAAGTGGTTTGTTAGGATGGAAAACGTATTTCTTGAAGGTTGACTCGAAGGAGCTTAGATTTAAAATGTCTTACTCACAGTCTGTTTAAGTTTCATTACATCTCACAGTTTCATAGTTTTCAGTAAGGATTCTAACAAGTGTTGTCTTATCAAAAATCAAAGAGCTTTCTGTCCGTTTTCAAGGACAATTTTTATTGCTGTTCAATTAAACGCTTTCTGTTGAATGTTCAAGACTGTGTGGAAAACGAAGTTCAAAAATGACTTAGATCTATCTTACTAAAACTATATGTATTTGCAGGCCGCATTTAAAAATTTAGTCAGCTTTTAATAAAATTTTGATGTTTAGGATTGATTCTAATTAGTTGTTTTTACTAAAATTACAGCTTTTACTAAAGGAGTTGAGACATAATTTTTCGGTAAAATAATAATAATTATTATTTTAATAATTATTATTAGACATTTTTTAAATGAGCAACAAAGATTCCTTGTGCAGAGCGATGAATTATATCTCGGTTGCAGCCCAAGAATGATGATGATGTGAGTTTTGGTTAAATTTGAAACAATATTTACGTTCTCAGAGTAAGGCCAAATGTCATCTCCACTGTGAATTCAAGACTCGATCACACATTATCTCAAGCAAAACCCAATGTCAGGCAATCTGCGGATCAACCCTGTTTCATTTTAATTTTGCCTGTTAATCTTTGTCTCTTAAATCTTTGACTTTAGATGTTAAGTGAGTTCAAGACTGAACTTTTAGGGATTTTCTGGTCTTTTTCTACTGTAGTTGGCTATAGAGAGTGAAGTTCAAAAACCATGATTTGTCAGTAAATTTACTGGCTGCCTGGGGCCATTGTGTAACAAGCTGTTGCAGTCGGCTTGTTATGTTGGCCTGTAGTCTTGCTTTCATAAATCTAGGGATTTTCTGGTTCTTTTTACTGTTGTAAGGTCATGTCGGGAATTAAGTTTGCCCTGCACTCTTCAGTGTTTTTGTGATGTTCAAAAGTGGCTGGTTTTCAATATGTTAGGGAGACTAGCTATTTCATAGACCATACATCAGCACTCTTGTAATGTATTTTCAATTGGTGAATATTGTTACATGTCTGTTCGAAGAGTAAGGTTGAGACATGATTCCAAACTGACTTAAGCTGGTCTATTTCCATGCATGCAATATTAATCCTATTCAGCCTGGTTTGCAGGGAGGGGGATACAAAGTGCCTGCACTGACTTTAAGCATTCATAAGTTTCTCAACATTGAACAAACACTGCAAAAGTTGGAGACTTTTCCTAAAACGTATCTGAGAACAATTATTTGGTTTGACACCTTATATTCATGTGACTTGATGTTTTCACGGCAACGAGATTTTGACAGCCTTGTTTTCGATTTTTGTATTTTTTTACCTTTTGTGAAAAAGTGTATCATAGTTGCCTTTAATTAAGATTTTTTTTATGCATTTTGATTATTTTTGAGTCCACTTGAATAGTTTTCTGAGACCTGTCCTGGCCATGAAATCAAGAAATTGACAATGGTGAAGAATCAATCACATAATTGCCACGTCATATGACCTTATTGTTCCATTTTCTGAGCACTATAGGAAACATTTTGGGCATATAATTTACCCTCCAGGTTTCATTGTCATAGTGATAATGCTCTTGAAGTGAGGAAGGGAGCCGATACTCAGGTTTAGGAACTCAGAAAAAAAAACATCCCAGACTGAAAATAGTTTGCAAAATCATTAGCACGACAGTCCTGAGTCTGTTCCCAGTTTAAACGTTTACATTTCATCAGTTTTCAGTTACGTCGAGTGCAATAATATTATTCAAGTTACAGACAAGAATGGAATGGTTCTCTGTTTGACTTTTAGGCCTGCTTAATATTTTCTTCTCTAAAGGGTAGTACTTGTTGTCAGTTGAGCTTATTTTACTGCAAATTTAGCCAGTTCTTTCTGGGCCAAGCTTGTATGAAAAAAAATTAATTTGATGCTATCCAAATGTGACTTACAACTTACAGATTGGGCCTAAGAAATGACAATTCCTTACTGAAAGTTGTGCACACTGTAATACAGTTTTCACTTGTCACAATGTCTGTCATTTTTTATCGGGTATTTAGTTCAGGTTCAATTAATGTTTTCAGTGAACAGTTAAGGATGATTGTTTTTCTGAGCACGGAAAAAATTTACGTTCGTGAAAGGTCCTGTAAAATATGTCGCCATTTGCATCTTTTTGCCAAGAGATGCAAACTTGAGGAACTCAATTTTGAAGTGACAATACTATATCATTCTCAGTGTTTATTAATATACACTGTAAATTTATATTGTTTCCTTGCTAGTTTGCAATTGGGTTGTCAAGTTGGTCTAGGCACGATTCCTCATTGAAAAATTCAGGCCATATTTTAGCTTTTTGTTTAAATTCTTTGTATTCAGTTTTCGGAGAAAACTTTGAATTTCAGAGACATGATTACTAAGTTTTCAACCATGCGTTGTTCAAACAGATTTTAATTTTCATTACATGAGCATTTCAGAATTAGAGGTTGATTTGTCAGTAAAATTTATCTGCAAACAATTTGCTTTGACACCTAATTGTTCATGTGATTTTATGTTTCCATGGCAACGAGATTTTGACAGCCTTGTTTTTCGAAAACTTTTTTTGGCAAAAAAATTTGTATCTCAGTCATGTTTACATGTTTTGAAAGCCATTATAAATTAGATTTTTTTATTGGTTTTGATTATTTTTGAGTCAATTTGAACGCTTTTCTGAGGTTTTGGCCATGAAAACAAGAAATCCAAAATGGCGAACACATGATGACGGCTGGGAAGAATCAATCACGTAGTTTCCGTGTCAAGTGACCTTATTGTTCCATTTTCTGAGCACTAAAGGAAACAGTGTGGGCATATACAGTAATTTACCCTCCAGGTTTCATTGTCATAGTGTTCATGCTCTTGAAGTGACGAAGGAGGCCGATACAAAGTGCCCCTCAGGTTTAGGAACTCGGAAAATAAAACAACTAGGCTGAACAGGGTTTGCAAAATCATTTGTAGGACATTCCGGGGTCTGTTGGCATCTTAAATGTTTGCGTTTATCAGTTTTCAGTTAGGTCGAGTGCAATTCAAGTTACAGACAAGAATCGAATGTGCTCTGTTTGACTTTTAGGCCTGCTCTATTTTTTTTTCTGTAAAAAGTTATACTTGTTGTCTGTGTGACTCAGGTGAGCTTACTTTACTGCAAATTTTGCCAGTTCTTTCTGGACCAAGCTTGTATTAAATTTGATGCCATTCAAATGTGACTTACAACTTGAAAATTGGGCATAAGAAATGACAATTTCTTAAATAAAAATTGTGCACACTATAATGCAGTTTTCACATCTTTCAGTGCTTTCTGTCATTTTTCATCAGGTATTTAGTTCAGGCTCAAATAATTTTTCCAGTGAAAAGTTAAGGACGATTGTTCTCTTTTGAATATGGAAAAAATTTACAGTCATTAAAGGTTCCGTAAGATCTGTAGCCATTTGTATCTTTTTGGCAAGAGATGTAAACTTGTGGTATTGAATTTTGAAGTGAAAATACTATATCATTCTCAGTGTTTATAAAATTAATATAAATATTGTTTCCTTGCTAGGTTGCAGTTGGGTTGTCAAGTCGGTCTAGGCATGATTCCTCATTGAAAAATTCAGGGCATTTTTTAGTTTTTTGTTTAAATTCTTCGTGTTCAGTTTTCAGGAAAACTTGCAGTGATTACTTAGTGTTCAGTCACTCGTTGTAGTAACCGAAGGGTTCTTTATATAATTGAAGACACGAGTGAAGACACAGATATCCGTTTAACTCACTGTATTATACCATGTGCTTTCTGCTTACAGTAATCATGTGATACGTATCATGTATTGCATAATCATGCACTATCATATTACTACATTCCTCCCTTTTCAGTACATTCCTGTACAAATCGTGAATGTAAAAATAATCGACCAAGATCTCTTATTACTAAAATATAATCATAAATGATTCGTGCGATTACATAACAGTAACAGTTTATGTCCAATGTCCGATCGGTGTCCTAATTCTTAGCTATTCTCTCACGTGTTTCTCAAATTCTAATTGTCATTGTTCAAAATCTCTTAAGTGTCCTTCGAAGACTGATCTAGGCCTTCTGTTGGATCGCCTGAGTGGTTCCGGTGCGGCCTGGTTATGTTCTGCATCGTTGCTAGCTGCATCCACCCTCTGTGCTGCTATTGCTGGTGGTTGTGGGAGATATGCAGGTGGTATCTGTGTTTGAGGTTGCGTTCCTGTTTCCCTTTCGTTGGAATCGGTGTTGCTGGTATTGCTTTTGAGACGTCTGAATTTTGATTTGTCTCGGCAAATACTTTTGCCATCAGTTAACCTCTTGGCGATGATGGTTGATCCCTTCACCTGGGTCACGACATATATGTGCGGTTCGTACGGCGTCTCAGCTTTTCGTTTCTTGTCTCGCTTTACGATGACTGCTTGCCCGATGTCTAGGTGCAGTTCCGTCGCTCGGTATCGCTTGTCGTGGTATTGCTTGATTCGTTCTTTGTAGTTTCGGTCGTTGACTCTGACTTCTTGATCCTGTGTTGGTATGGATGATGGGAAGTGTTCAAGTTTCGTCCGGATCTCTCTGTTCATCATTAGCTCATAGGGTGTCTTCCTGGTTGCTGGGTGTGGTGTATCCCTGTATGTTTGGAGCATGTCGTAGGTTGCTTCGCGTACGTCTATCCCTTCCTGTTTTGCGATTGTCGCTATCTTGTTTACGAGCTTGTTAAAACCTTCGACTTGGCCTTGAGCTTTCGGATGTTTGGGTGTGATCTTCTTGTGACTGAATCCCATTTCTGTTGCAAGTGTCTGGAACTCTTTTGAGTTAAATGGCGGTCCATTATCGGTTTGTACTGTCTGTGGTACCCCATGTGTGGCGAACATCTTCTTCAGTTTTCTTCGGACTGGTTTGATAGATGTTGAGCTGATGAACTCTGCTTCTGGGTATCTTGAGTACTGGTCGGTTACAACGAGTACATATTCGCCATTAGGAAATGGGCCACAGAAGTCTGCCTCGACGGTGTTCCACGGTCGTTCTGGCAGTTCCGTCATCTTGGCGGGTTCAGTGTGCTGAGTGTTGGTGGTCACTTGGCAGCTGAAGCATGTGCTAACAATATCGTCGATGCGTTTGTTCATGTTGGGAAACCAATACTTCCGTCTGAGAAGTTCTTTTGTTTTTGAAATGCCTAAGTGTCCCTGTTTGTGAGCAATGCTGACAATCTTGTCTCGCAGTGATTCTGGTGGGATAATCCTGTTGAGCCTCAGCAGGACTCCTTCGGATTCGTAAATGTCTGCTCTTACGTCGTAGTATGGTATCAGGTCTGGATCGTTTCTATTCCATTTCCCTGTTTCAAGTGCTATCTTCAACTTCTGCAGCACTTTGTCTTCTTTACTTGCTGATCGGATAGTGTCCATGACTATCGCGTGGTCTGCGTCAATGACTGCTTTGACGTAGCCTTCATGTTTTGTTTGCTGGACCTCTGGTAATGGGTGTCGGGAAAGGTAGTCAGTCATATTGGATTTCCCCGGTATATGTACTGCAGTGAAGTCTAGGTTCTGCATCTTCATCACTATTCGCTCTATTCTTGGTGGTAGCTTTGCAGTTGGATTATTGAAGAGTGGGAGGAGCGGTTTGTGGTCAGTTGCTAACTGAAAGTGCTGTGCTCCAAGTAGATACATGTGTAGCCTGGTGGTGGTAAACTCTGCAGCCAGTGCTTCTCGTTCTATTTGAGAGTACCGTTTCTCGGTGTCTGTTAATGATCTGCTAACAAAGTGGACTGGTTGGTAACCATGTTCAGTCTTTTGGAACAAGCCACCTCCAAGGCCAGTTGGGCTGCCATCGCATATGACCATGGTTTCTCGACCTGGCTTGTATGGGATGAGAACTGGTGCTGAAGTAATTGCAGTCTTCAGATCTTCGAAAGCAGTTTGCTGAGCTTCGGTCCATTCAAAGCTGTGTTCCTTCTTTGTGAGTCTTCTCAACGGTTCGCAGCGGTTGGAAAAGTTGCTGATGTAACGTGATAGATAGGCCATCATTTGCAAGAATGACACAAGCTCTTCTTTAGATTTCGGTGGGTTGCATTCGCTGACAGCTTTGACTTTACTGGGACTGGGCTTCAATCCTTCGGCAGTGAACAGGTGCCCATGAAAGTCGATGGTTGATTTTCCAAATTCACACTTCTCCTTACGTAGGGTAAGGTTGTGGAGCTTCAGTCGTTGAAGTAAAGCTGCTAAGTTGGCATTGTGGTCATCCCAGTTGGTTCCGCCAATCATGATATCGTCTCGGTTGTTAAGGACTCTTGGTATTCCCGAGATAATCTTGCTCATTTCAGCATCAAATAAATCTTGGCTGTTGACACCTCCAAACGCGAGTCGCTTGTAACGATAGTTACCCCATGGACTTGAGAATGTCATGAGTTTTCTTGATTCTTCGTCTAGTGAGAACTGGTGGTATCCGTGGTTCATGTCAAGTTTACTGAAGACTTTGCAATCTTTGAAAGTGGTGATGAAGTCCTCTGTGATAGGCGCTTGTACTTGTCTTGTGCGCTCCATGGACTTATTCAGTACTCTTAAGTCAAGGCTGACACGGATGTCGTTGGGTTTTTTTGGTTTCGGTTGGACAACCAGTGGTGAGCACCATGTGATGGAGTCATGTTCTGGCACCTTTTCCATGATGTCTCTCTCGACAAATTCTTCCATTCGGTGACGTAGAGGTTCCATCAGGTGGTATGGTACTCGGCGGGGCTTTTGTGCGATCGGTTTCGCATCTTCTTTAAGTGGTAAATGGATTTCGATGTCTTGTCCATCTCTTCTTGCTTTGCCAATGCCTCTAAATCTCTCTTCGTGCTGAAAGAGAATCTTGTTAAGATCTTCATTTCCGGTTTGGATCTTGTGGATCTTCTGTAATTCTTCTCGATTTGGTTCTTTCAGTCCTCCTGTCGCGTCAAATTGGATCATTCCCAGCTCTTCCAGTGTTTGTCTTCCGAGTAACGGTAGGGAATCGATTGTTCCTTGAATAACGGCGATTGTCGCTTGTGTTTTTCGCGTTTTGTTTTCTAAGGTGACGTCGCATTCTCCAATAACTGGTAGATCTTCGGTGAGTGTTTTCAGCTTGATCTTCGTGTTGCGTAATTTAACCTCCGGCGTTACTCGTAGCAATTCATTGAACTGGTGTTCGTCCATGACGTTTGCATCGGCGCCTGTATCCGGTTCAACTTCTATTTTGGTTCCATTGATCCAAATCTCGCATTTGTTTTTCTCGATGGTGTCCTGTGCTGTACGGTGTACTTGCATGTGCTGTACGAGTCTGGCGATGTCCTCATCGAAAGAGTCTTCGCTTTCTGAAATGTCGCGTGCATCTTGTGCATCTTGTTCAATGTGTCGAACTCGTCTTCGGCGGTGTTGATGATCTGTCGGCGGTCTTGGCTGTCGCGGCGCGTGTTGAAAATCTTCTTTCTTGTCATTTCGGCGACCCGATCTGCCACCTTGTTTATCATCTGAGCGGTATCTTTGATCCGTGTTACGGCACATTTTGGTGTAGTGGTTACGTTTACCACATTTGTAGCATTTAGCTCCGTATGCTGGGCAATTTCCTTTTCCATGTTTTGAACCACAGCGGGGACACATACCATTGTTGTCACGCTTGTAACTTTTGACTTGTTTAACTTTGTGTGATTCCGTTGTGTCCTGGAGTTTCTGGTCGATTTCGTTTGCTTGAGTAGTGGACTCTTCTTCTATGGCTGCTTCATCCAAGATCTGGGACAACGTCCAGTTATTGCGAATTGTTTTTACTCGTAAGCGGCTGTTTGTCATCGTCTTGATAAGATGGTCTCGGATTGCATCATCTTCGTCGGTGAATTCGCATTTCTTTGCTATCTCTCGTAGTCTAGCGTAATATTTCGCCATGCTCTCATCGATCTGCTGAGAAAGGTTTCCAAACTGGAATCGTGCATAGTCCTTGTTTTTTCTTGGTAGGAAATTCTTGTCTAGTTTCCGAATAAAACGCGAGTAGACATCTTCGCCCTCGTGTTGTGCGGGTAGATCCGGGAGGGAATCTTCTAAATCGGCAATCTGCGATCCACCATAGATAATTAAGCCATCTTTCTTAACTTCTGGATCTGTTAATCCGAAGAACCTGAATTGTCTCTCTATATCCTTTTTCCATTTCGCCCATCGCACGGCTGTGTCGTTAGCATCATTTGAGATGGTGAACGGACGGATGTTTAATTGACGATTCACGACTGTGATGTTTGGTTGCGGATTTGTGCTCGGACCAGGATTATCGGTTTCTTCTGGTGGAGCCATTGGCTGATGTTCTTCTACTCCTTTCTTCTTTGTGGGATCCTCGTCGCCAATGTAGTAACCGAAGGGTTCTTTATATAATTGAAGACACGAGTGAAGACACAGACATCCGTTTAACTCACTGTATTATACCATGTGCTTTCTGCTTACAGTAATCATGTGATACGTATCATGTATTGCATAATCATGCACTATCATATTACTACACTCGTGTGTTTGAGTTAATTAGAGGTTGCTTTATCAGTAAAATTTATTTGAGAACAATTTGCTTTGACACCTAATTGTTCACGTGACTTAATGGTTGCATGGCGACAAGATTTTGACATCCTTGTTTTTCGAACTTTGTATGTTTTACCTTTTGTGAAAAAAGTGTATCGTCGTTGCTTTTACATTTTGTAACCATTTTAATTGAGATTTTTTGTTAGTTTTGATTATTTTTAAGTCAATTTGAACGCTGTTCTGAGGTTTTGGCCATGAAATCGAGAAATCCAAAATGGCGAACTCAAGGTGGCCGCTGGAAAGAATCAATCATGTAATTGCCACTTCATATGACCTTATTGTCCCATATATTCAGCACTTAAGGAAACATTTTGGGCATATTATTTAACCTCCAGGTTTCATTGTCATAGTGTTAATGATATTGAAGTGCCCCTCAGGTTTAGGAACTCGAAAAATATTCCCGGGCTGAATAGGGTTTGCAAAATCATTTGCAGGACATTCCTGAGTCTGTTTTCAGTTTTAATGTTTATCATTGAAAAATTCAGGCCATTTTGGAGCTTTTTGTTTGAATTCTGCATGTTCAGTTTTCAGGAAAACTTTGAATTTCAGAGACATGATTACTAAGTGTTCAGTAACGAGTTCGTTTTAGCTAAACAGATGTTAGTTTCCACTACTTGAGAATTTCAAAATTAGCTCTTCCTGTGTCAGTAAAAGTGGAAGACAATTTGTGTCTTTACACTTGGTTAAATTCTGCATGTAAATGAATTTCAATTTTCTTTATTTTCAGTTAGATTTTGCATATTTACCAGTTTCTATGAGGATTTTATTGTCACTTAAGGCGTGTTTTTCTTAACGAAAATTTGAAGTTATTACCCCAGGCTTCTCAGTTTGCAGTTATGTTAAGAAAAATTTGATTTTTCCAGTGAAAATGTAAACCACCGGTCAATTTCAGGAGCATCAATTTCTGAATAATTTGTAAGACTCTCCATCTTTTGTTATCTTACCAGTAGACATCAATATGTTTTTTTTCAGTAACACATCCAATCAGTGGGTAAAATTAACCTTCTCAGACCGTCTGTTTGTCTTCAGTTTAGTTTTCAACGTTTTTTTAACCAAAAAGGCGCAATCCAAAAGGGACCAAGCTCCTCCCACTTTCGACATCAGTTGATTTACATTTGATTTTTACCTGTAGAAGTTTTGGCTTAGATGAAATATTTTCTACTTCAAAATTTAACGTGCTAAAAAACAGGTTTTTCAATTTGAAAGCTAGAAAGGTGTAAGGTAAATGTAAGAAATGTCGGCTGGTTAAAAAACAAATAATTCAAGGAATTTCGCGTGTTTGCTAGCGTCAGCGTAGACATTGCATTTTCAATAAAATGCGGGCTGTGATAATTTATTAAAATTTCTGCTTTCCTTCTCTCCCTACACAAATTTACATAATTCGAAAAAGTCAGTGGTTTAAACAATAACAAAGGAAAACCACAAAATTTTAAGCGATTACTATTGCATTCTGATTGAGAAACGAGCTTTGGTTTTCCTGTAAAAAGTTTAATGAAATTATTCAGTAGCAATTTGTGACTTCCACTTTAAACTTGCGGGTTTAAAACATTTTATTTTCGTGGAGTTAAATTTACTTTGAAATTTTTTTCTTCTCGTTCGGCAGTTATGTCTGTGTTGCACTGTATCAATAAGCTAGCGTTCATTTACACGGTACTCATTTGCTGACAACTGTATCACGGCGGTAAACTGCTTTTTAAATGACAGTGCCAGACTCGAAGACAATTTTAAACGTTTAACATAGCCACTACTGCTGAAAAGTTTTTCCAACACGTGTCAAATGTTTTTTATTTTTGTAAGCAAAAGTCGTAAACCTTGTCGTAAGCAAAGTTTAAGGACAAGCTAAAACAAAAACTACGTGTATGTTTTTCATCAGAGAATCTCCTGTAACAAGATTTTTTTTAGACAAATACATTGCCAAATCTATACGCATTTTGCTCGTTTCCTTCTTTTGTTTTGCCTTAAGTTTGTTTTCTATGGTAACCGCCGTTTAAACTACTCAAATTTTCCCGCCAAAAGACTTAGAAAAAATACGCATGCGCCGTTTTTTTTTTTTTTAATTTTTTAATCATTCCACCTAGTTAAACTCTGTTTGAAAATGTCAAATTTTCCCGCCAAAAGACTTAGAAAAAATACGGGCGCCTAAAATACGCATGCGCCGTTTTTTTTTTTTTAAATTTTCAAGGCAATAATTTCAATATTTAATATCTATTTTAGTTGTCAAGTATTCATTCATTTTCTTAGCAAATAATAAAAGACAATAAAGATCAAAACAGTTGTTTCAGTTCCATTGTGTCTTTATTTTCTTTCTTTCTTTAACAATGGTTTTCAATAATAGGTTAATTAATTAAGTAAAAATCTTTTAACTTATTAAAGGTGTGACCAAAATTTTTCTTCCTATATATACTAAGTCTTTTGGCGGGAAAATTTGATGAAATTTGCACAGCGTTTCCCCTGGCAACAATTTTCGCAAAAAATTTAACGGGGCACCCTTTGAAATTTTTTTGATCACAAAAAAATTTCAGAGAATGCCCCTTCAAATTTAAACCCGCCAAAAAACATACACCACTTCGTAAGGAAACTTTTTGTGAAAAATTTTAAAGTTTAGGCTTTTTGTTGCCAATTATATGTCTGAAGTAAAGTTTTCTTTACGAAGTGGTGTACACTAAAAGAGCGACATGGTAAGCCGTTTAACAGTTTTGCAGCGGGGAAAAATTGGATAATCGCAAAAAATTTTCATCACAAAACCCATAGAAAAACGCTTATGTTTTTGTTTCCCAAATTTATAACAGCTGCAAAACCATTAAGCTTACCATGTCGCTTTAAAAGATCTTGTTCAACTAGCAAGTGAAGTCAGCACAGGCTAACAGTGTTACAGAGGACAGGACGAATTTAACGAGTGAAAGCATCTTTTTGGTCAAAATAATCAAGTTGTTTTGAATAAGATTAGATGACATGGAGTCATCGAAACGTAGTTTAAAACTTTTTTCGCTAACTTGTTCCCAGCTACGTGTCATTTTAGAAAAGTCAAGACACTGTCTAGTTCGTACTTTATTTTGTTTTGAAATATCAATTTTTGTTTGGCGCTTTTTAAATGAATTTCTCAAGTTCTCATGCCTAATCAATGTTTTCAAATTTAAAAATAATTTCTCTTGACAATCCAGTTTTCTCTTATTTTCAGTAAACATTTTGGAGACTAACAATACAAATCGGTAATGATATCTGGTCTGTTTGCTCCTAAGTTCAACACAATCATTTGCAAATCAGTCCAAGACAATTCTCCATATAACTAAGGTCACAATTCGTTTATTTTCCAGTAAAAGTTAAAATTTTGGCGATTGACGATTAAATAGACAATTTCTTTACATGTTTGATAGTAGCTGGTTCGTTTACCTTCTGGCTCTTCATAATATTTTGGCAAATATCAACGCAATTCGATTCCTCTAAGTCTTTGATAATTTGGTTCATTCACTTTCTAGGTCGAGTTAAAAAAACGTGCTTTCACTCGTTTGTCCAGTGTAACACTGATTCAGTTGAACAAGATCTTAAACATAAAATTAAATACTAAAAGAACTACCGTCTGGTTGAAATAATGGGAAAAGAAGCAACTCGAATGAAAAATTAATCTAAGCCCCAATATTGAATTTTCCCACCAGTACAATAAATATCCGTTGAGATTTCAAAATAGTGTTATTTTGTGTCATTGATTTGTTCAATTTTTAAAGTCAACAGGACCACAAAGGACATTACAGATTGTTCCACACAGCTCTAATGTGTGAACAGCAGACAAGACTATTTTGTAAACAACTCGGTCGTACGTATAATCTATTCAATTTTTTTCACAGGAAAATTTGAATTCAAATACAATGCAGTTGTAAAATTCTCTGACGAATACTTCGAAATGAATTTGAATTTGTGCCTTTTCCGTAAGCGCAAACGTGTAATGTAGAGTGCAATAGATTTTTTCAAAACTCTCGTGAACTATTTTGTAAACAACTCGGTCGTACGTATAATCTATTCAATTTTTTTTTTCACAGGAAAATTTGAATTCAAATACAATGAAATTGTAAAATTCTCTGAGGAGTATTTCGAAATGAATTGGAATTTTGCACGTTTGCCGTAAGCGCAAACTTAAAAGAAAGTTGTCAGTCCTCTGAAACTGTTGTTTTTCTTTTTTTCGTTTGCGGTGGTAAATTAATGACTTACTCCTCGAAGTCCTCTTTTTGTATGCCTTCTTGTAATGATTTTAATCGTTTAAAAATAACCCGTTTCCGAACCAAGAAACAATTTACATGGAACTTATTTCGGAGAAAAAAAAATTGGAATACAGCAAACCTGCAAATTTATATTTTTTTTATCTCTGCCAGAAATGAAATGGTGGGAAAATCTTTCAGTCTTTTGTGGTCCGTAACTCTAATTTTGTGCAAAAGTTGTCCCCGAGACGTTTTCTATCGTTTAGTCCACATCATTCCAACCAGACGCTTGTTTTTACCATACATACTACAGCATGTAAAGGGAACATAAGGAATAACAGAAGGAATCCTCCATAATTTTTTCTCTTTCAGTAAATAATAAAATTTTCGACCAATGAAATCTTGATAAAATATGTCCACGCCACACTTTAACAATTCAATTAGTAATACACGTTTCCCACGTTTCCATGGGGATCCTCTTTAAAGCCTTGTGTTCCCTTGACAACAGTAAGCGAAGGTGGAACTGCTAAGTGTAGATGTTTGATTATTTTTATTCCCGTCGCGAATTGGCCAAAACTGAAGAATTTATTTTAAAATTTAAGCTTCTAGTTTCTTTGTAATTCGGTCCAAAGATCAAGGTCATCAACAGAGTTTCTATTTCACAGACCACGATACAGAATTTTGCAGATTTTAGTAGATAATCAGGCAATTTAATATCAAATTAACCAAAACAGAGAGAGATCCAAATCTAAAGAATTTATTTTAAAATTTACGCGTCCATTTTCGTAAGAACATGAACAAGGCTTCCATTCACAGACCAAATGATAGAGTTTTGCAGATTTTTGTACATAATCAGGCAATTTGATATCGAATTAACCAAAACCGAGAGAGATCCAAAACTATAGAATTTATTTTCAAATTTAATCGTCCGTTTTCCTAAGAATATGAACAAGGTTTCCATTCACAGACCAAATGATATGGACTTTTGCAGATTTTTGTACATAATCAGGCAATTTGATATCGAATTAACCTAAACGGAGAGTGATAGAAAACTGAAGAAACAGTGATTTTGAAATTGAAGCTTCCGTTTCTTTTGTAATTCAGTTAAAAGGTAAGCCCATCAACAATATCTCCATTTTACACACCAAGAAATAGATAATTTTCAAGACATTTGTAAACAATCGGGTGATATAAGATTGACCTACGAAAACAAACATTTCTTTTGGATGGTTTCAATTCCATCAGCTTGTTTTGTAGTTGAGAACGAAAACACAATTGCTAGTCTCATCTCTTGATATCCTTGTTCGGTGTTTCGACTTAACCTGAAGTATTTCAGATTTAATTTTTTTTTTTTTTTTTCGGAAAAGAGAGAAAATTGTTTAGCTTTTGACCGAGCTGTCCTTTTATACAGCGTAATGTCTTCATTTGACTTTTATACAACTTGCAGTTCCACCTTGGCAACAGAATATAACTGAAAAATAACTTAAACGATTTCTAAATAGCGCAACACTGAGTGATCTCCGATGTTGACGTTTTCAATTTTCTTATTCATTTTCAATCATATCCCAATTTTACTTTTAAAAAAATTCAATTTAAGTTTCAAGGTAATTTGTTGACAAATCTATGCATAAAACAAATTGAAATCGTGAAAAATGTGGCGTTAAAGTATGTCAGTATGGACTGATCACTCAGAGTTAACGCTAAAAATACCTTAACCGATCTGCAGAATAATACCATAAAAAGATGGCTGGTATATTTTAGAATGATTGAAAGAAATTCTGCTGCATCGACAGTGTGTTCAAAATTAACTCATTTAAGCGACCGTATATTCGAGCGTCAGCATTTCTGACTGAAAATATCAGCTTAATCCCTCCCCGATCTGCCCTCTCACAAAATGGTTAGATAGTTGCAAAATTTAAACATACGATATTTTAGTAAATAGATCATCAATTGACTGTTACTGAATTGAAAATTCAATAATTTTGTCATACACCGCCACCATCTTTCAAAGGTATCATTTTTATACACAAATGAAATCTTATCTTTGTTCCGTTTGCTTCAGTTCAATGCTTTTTTCTCTTTTCTGATCCTTTTGCTCCTCCTGTTCGATCTTCTTTCTTGTGAAAATGCCCTTCCTGAAAATAAAACAAACAAAACACATGAGTTTGTGTTCAACAAATACGCCCATACAAAGTCAGCAGCATGCTTTGCTAAATTACTTTGGAATTTAAATAACGTTTATCGTCGCCGTCACCACAGTCATCATTAGCATGCGATATTTCTTTAGGCTCAGAAAGCCCAAAATAAAAATAAAATTTTTTCGAGTTTCATCTTGTGAAGTAATCAAAAACAAAAGGCACCATAGGACAGTACTGCTCAGTAGCTTTCGTTTGAATGGCCACACTTTAGGATTTCATGCACAGACTCAAAAGGTAGAACCACCTTGTACAGCATGATAAACGGTACCACAGCGAAAGGTGGTGAAGAGAGCTGACAAATTTGCACAGTGAACTTGTACCTAAGTTTCAAGAGTACAACTTGCCTAAGTGAGTTTCCCAACTCAAAACAGGAATGCAAAATGAATTCGTAGCCTTTCAATGCAAAGCAGTTGACCAAGTTCTCAACACGTGGCCGCTTCGGACAATTTGGAAAAAAGGTTTCTTGCCACAGAAAAGACCTTAAATTCAGTTTATTTATCGTTAATTCTTCTGTAACTGCTTCGTTCTTAAGGAAATATGCTCACAACAAACATGTGTCTGTTTAGCTCTTCTTACAAGGTGCTGTTTAATTATTCTATTTTAAAACCACGCAGATTGAACCGCAACGTCGATAAAACGAAACTCCAGGACGCGCTCACATCGACTGACTTCGGAGTTTTACGTACTGAAAACACTTAATGGAATAAGACTCTTACCGTTTGCGTCTTAGTGAAGCGAATATTCCTTCCCTCAAAGTCTTTGACGCTTGTTCCTGGCGTATCAGTAAAGCTCCAACGACAGAGGTCACCTTCACACGTCCTCACTCGCCAAGTAGTTGCTCGGTTTGACAAGAATTCTGCACTTTCAGTCATGAATATGGATTAGAAGCTGGAACCAATCGCTGTTCGACAGAAAAACCATATTTGGAGTGGAATTCTATGCCCGTGTGCTAATGAATAAACTTAACAATTTTTTTTTTTTTTGTTCAAACCTAAGCCTGTGGGATTTTTTGCGTGAAATAGCTGTCTTGAGTATTTTCCCGCACATTCAAATTGTGGTTTTTTGAAGCATCTAAATCTCTTTTCATCTTTGTTTTACAAAATAAGAATTCGTGTAATCTTACACTATATGACGAAAAAAACTCTTTCTGCTTTTCTGAGTCAACAGTACCTCATAATCGGAGAATACTCATAGTCTCTGTATTCGCTAAGAATCAGAGATTGACTTAAAAACTATATCAGAATAAAACAAAACTTCTACAAAGTTTAATTTGTAGTTTTTATCTTACCACCTTGAGATAGACAGATATTCTTTATCCTTTACATGAACACGCTTGGAATTAAAGGAAGATCAAGTAAAATAGAACAATATCGCGTATTGCTTATAAATCCTATCTTATACTAGTAAATTTGAAATGTGAGATTTGCTTGTCGCATTTGAATGTATGGACAAACTATCCGATTATCCTATATTTTACTGGGAGAAAATTTGTGTGATTGAATTTTAATGAAATAGGAAGAAATTTAAGGCAGAGATAAATTAAGAACGTACGGGTACATACACCAAGAGACTTCCATGAGACATCCATGCCCTCTAGCCGAGTTTTTTCCTTCTAAAGGTTTTATCGTTCTTTTCTTCTCTAAGATTTATTTTAAAGCATTGTGAGAGATTAATGGAGCCCCCGTATTTTCGATTGCTCGAAACTTTGAAACCTCGAAGCGCTAAAACAAAAACCCCGACGCATTGAACGGTATTGTCTTCCCTCTCCTACCCCGCAAGAAAGACAGGACTATGCTTCAATTCTGTAAAAATTAATCGAATTAAAATGCACAGATTTTCAGTCATTTCTCTGAATACAAAAAAATGACTACTTGGGTAAAATTCTATCTCCACTCCCTCAACGTTGTATCATAAGTGTGACAGTTTATCAGAGTCAGCTGTCAGCGAGAGAAACAAGAGGGAAAGATACAATTAGTGGTCACATTTAGCTACAAATGCCTCGAAAATTTTCATCGTAATATAAGGTCGGTAAAATAAAAACTATAATTTTGTTGGAAATAATGTGTTGGAATATCTTAAGCCTGGTGAATAAATGAGAATGACGTATTTAATCAGTAAATGACACAGGCATACTCGGAAAAAAAAAGTCATAGTGCTCCTTACGGGAGTCGAACCTAAGACCTTCCGATTAGTAGTTCGGATGCTCTACCACTGAGCTACAGGAGACTCGTGGGAGCTAAGGTCATTAAACTAGGTATTTAAAACTTATTTTCTTAAAATAACATAAAAAAAAGTTTCCTAACAAGTGCGTCCGTTAATCCATCGTCACGCAATCCACCCGGATAAAGGCCTTTTCTCACGACCGACAACAACAAAACACAATATTGATGTTTTTGCAGTAGTTGCCTAACTAGCCAACTCTAGAATAGAGGACACATTTCATGATCAAATGTTATGTTATGGTGTTCCAAAGTAACCTCTAATTGTACCCTTACTTATTTCCTTTTTCACACTTTACAATCTTTTTACGGATTGTTACAATGATTTTGCAATCTGTTTACTGTACGTGTCTCTACGAACTCTTTACAATCTCGATGCAATCTCTCTCTTTAAAAAAATAAATCTTTGTGGTCTTTTCAAAACCTCTTTACCATCTACTTTAGCGATCTCCTTTAGTTACTTTCTTTTTACGGTTTTTTTAAACATCCTCCTTGCTGTCTCATTACTACCTCTTTCCGATCCACTTACGATTTCTTTACGATACATTTAATTAATTTTTCATTCTTTTTACATCTTTCCGATCTCGGTCTTTACCAATCTCTTTGCCCTTCTTGCGATCTCTTTACAATATATTTTATGATTTCTTTACATTATCTTCACAGTCTCTCTTTTTTTTTTTTTTTAAATAACGCATTCTCGTTAACGGCCTCTTTATAACTTCTTCTTTCTTCTTCTTACAAATCCTTTTAGTATCTTTAAGATCCGTTAATCATCTGGGATTTTCATTTTGTCTCTTGACGGTCTCTATACCATTTATACGGTTTCATTACTAGCTGATATAATGACATCTTTGCAGCATCTAAGATCTATTATCTGTAACTAATCTTATTTCGAGCATTCTACGATCTACCGAGAACCACCTAGCGGATTTCATTTCTTTGGTGTGTGTCTATTTCTTTCAATACTCGTGAGGAGCACATTCTGATCTCTTCACATTCGGAAAATCTCCCAATAAAACATACCCAACCCTTGCTCGTATGGTACAGGCTGGAGCAGCCACTTTTACTTCATAGTTCCCCAAGCCATTAAAAGTCATACGCGCATGCGTCTCAAATCACGCTGCGAGACTTGAAGCGAAAGGTTGTCCCGCGCGTTCATCTCGTGTCTCACTCCACGATCCACGAGAGGAACTGTTCGTTTGCGTCAGCTGGAAACACAAGTTTATCAACTTTATTTTCAAATTATTTTCTTTGCATTATAGAAGCTTTCAAAAGAAACAGAACTGGAGAAGATACCGATTGCATGTTTTCCCGCGCTTGTCGCCGATTGTCCGTTTTGCCGCGATTTGACACCGGTAGTACGTTTCTCGTACCTTAGGCTTGGTTTAACGTGGAGGTCTCATTAGTTCATTGCGTTATTTGAAGTTCTTACAACTTTATAACAACTTATAACTTTATTCTTTAATTTGCACAAAGTACAGATGGTACCTTGATACATTGGACTTACCCGCAGATAGGGTAATATTCTACCCTGGGTATTGTTATTAATGGTATGGAGAATCGCTCTGGCCTGGGACAAGCCCAAGACCAGGGGAAGATGGGAGCTATGAGGATCAACCCCGACTTACTTGAATGGGTGGGAGGGTGGGTTGCCAATCCTTCTCTTTTGCGGCCTCGAGTAGAGTGATGGGGTGGAGCACATGTAACCTCTTTTTTAAAGTCTCATCTACATAATCCCCAATGCAAACTGAGTTTGCATAGCCGAGCTAATCTAGGCGGGCCAGTCAAAGATTATGATATTATAAATAAATGATAAATAAAGTAGATGGAAAAGAAGAACAAGGAACGAATTGTAATTTAGTTGTTCTTGTGATACCTAAGTAAAATTGAGTGTGAAATACTCTCAGAAAACTTGAAAAATAAGTTAATAACGCGATTTTGGAAGGGCGATGATAGGGAATAGACTAACTTCACGAATTTGGAAAATTTGTTAAGTTCTCATTCGAAACTAGCGAATTTGAGTCCAAGACATTATTTTTTCGTACAAATCCTACCGTTTTAAGCCGAAAACGTTACTTTTTCGGTAAAAATAGTACTGTTTCAGTCCAAAACGTTACTTTTTCGTACAAATCCTACCGCTTTTTCCCTGCTAGCAGAGGCCTCTTTTCCGTTGTATTCGCTAAACTGACGGGCGCGAGGAAAAGAGACCTCTACCCTGGGTCGAAACAGACTTTGCTTTGATTCAACCACCGTCCGTAGTCGTGGACGACGCTTACAAACGCATGCTCCCTGTATTGTTTGCTGGCCGTGACTTGAGCCCACTGTTTCTCACACGTTCGTTTACAGTTACTCCGCTGTCATTTATTGAGCCCGCATAGTGACATGGCATCACGTGACGGTTCGGTCGCTTGGTAACCGCGGCGCATGCTCAACACAGTCCGTCTCTTTTCCTCGCGCCCGTCAGTTCAGCGAATACAACGGAAAAGAGGCCTCTGCCAGCAGAGACACCGCTTTCAGTCCAAAACGTTACTTTTCCAGTGCAAAACGTACTTTTTCATACAAATCCTAACGTTTTGAGTCCAAAACGTTACCTTTCCAGTGCAAATCGTATTTTTTTAGTCCAAAACGTTACTTCTTCGTACAAATCCGACATTTTTGAGTCCAAAACGCTACTTGTTCAGTGCAAATCCAACTGTTTCAATCCAAAACGTTATTTTTCCAGTGCAAATCGTACTGTTTCAGTCCAAAACGTGACTTCTGCATACAAATACTTTTGCATACAAATCCTACCGTTTTGAGTCCAAAACGTTACCTTTGTGTACGTCCGTCACGTTTTGAGTCCATAACGTTAATCATGGGTTACCTTTTTATGTCGTTCAAAATTTTAAAGACCATTTCAATGATGCTGAGTGTACACTTGTGTATTTTAATTCATTTAACTCACATTTTAAATTTAAATTAAATAAAATGATAAAAAAAGTGACTGTACAATGTACTAGTTAAATACTTTAGCAATGAATGTCTTTACTTGAGGCATCCTTAAATACAGCTTACAGCAACACACTACCTTAAGAGACTGTAAATGTTACGTTTATAGTTTCTGAATACACACCATTTGCATTTGGAGGCTTTTTCTTTTCTATCATTTCGAGTTTTGAAGGTGAATTTCAAAGAATGAAACGAAACACGCGCGGTTGAAGCTCAAGTAGGAGATATCAGCAATCTAACAAAACCCGTGCCCTACAAGCGAGCCGCTGCAGGCCTCAGTAAGCGTCCAGCGCAATGATATTGTATATTGCTCACCCATTGAAAACCAGGGCCTTGCAACATTAAGTATGGCAACAACAAATCAGTACCTAGGAGTTACCTAATAGGAAAGTAACATAACTTGTTTGATTGGTGAAAGCCTTGGATGGCGATTTTTAGTGCGTTGTTTATACTGTTACGATATTTATCTCTGTTCTCTACTATGACCGGTCAAACGTAAACAGCCAACAACGCGACTTCCTAATCCCAGCCCTTGAAATTCGTTTCAGTAAATAACGTTCTTATGCGCAAAGTTCGCAAAGGAAACATTGTAAGAAACGAAAGAAAAGCGAATTTCACGGCGGCCAATTTTTCAGAAACAAGACCTGGCTTTAAAGTGAAGAAATTGCACCTTTTCTTGTTTATCCGGTGCACTGAAAATCATGGCAGAAAATACGCAAAATCCTCACAGTTGACCGCGATTCTGTTGCGAGCCATCCGCACCATATTGTTACACTTGAGTAGCATTTCGCAAAACGTAATAAATAACCATGAAAATTACATGGAATAATAACTCATGCGCAAAACATGCAATCGAAGTAGGACAAAAACGTTTGCGGTACTTAATTTATCCAATGGAATGTTTCGTTTTCTTTTGCTAGGAAACTAAATAAGTAAAGTTACACAAACTGATAAGGAATTATCATTTTCCTGAGGTAATTCCTAAATCGAATAAATACTTCAACAGTTTCAGAGCTATTTCTTGTGTTCAGTTAACAAGGCATGCATCCACATGTCCTCTTCACAGACGTCCGTTCCTCCGCATGCTGTTCTTTAGCGAAGTTAATGAAAACCTGTTAAAGGTATACACACATTGTTAAGGCCGAGTAATACGGGAAACATTTTATTTCAACATGTCGCACAGCAATGTTGAATTGCAAGTTGCGACTGCTTGTTGCCCGTATTACAACATCCGCGCGCAAGAAAGTTTCATGTTGCAGAAAGTAGAAACAGCGTCTAGTTTCTACAACATAAAAATTTCGTGCGCGCAGAGGTGGTTATGCGGGCCACAAACAATCACAACTTGCAATTGCAACATTGTTGCGCGACAAGTTGAAAGAAAATGTTTCCCGTACGTATTACTTGGACTTTGGTAACATTGCTCGTGACATGGCTTTTAAGAAGCTCAGACTAACATTTTATCAGGGAAGTGCACTTTCTTTTCGTGTTTTCAAGAATTTAGAGAACCTGAGAGAGATATGACTGATAGGGTCTCTATTAACAGGTTGGTTGAATCAGTAAAAGGCCTTTTTTAGCATTTCCACACAGCTCTTAAATCTGACTACAGTATACCCAAATTAGACACTGTAAAGGAGACGCAGATGTGTTCTGTCTGTTAAGTTGGTAATACAGTATCAAGGTAGGTGGAGGCGAGCTAGGAACACAGGCAACCCATGCAATTCGGATTGATGAAGCAACTAGGAGTATTACTACTCCTCTCTGAATGGGATGCCTATCCATTACAAGGATATCCCCTCCAACAGATTTCACCAACGATTCACTAGTACCCATATGTCCACATTTACAACGGGAGAGAAACAATTGAGGCAAACTCTTTGAAAATAACGACGACAGAAAACAAGGAAACCACCGATGTTCATGTCAAAGGTGCCATGCATGAGCCACAGGATACCATCTTATACTAATATGCACAGTGACCCAGTGTTTACCTGTTCCAGAGTAGTCTGACTAACACTGTAGTCCACAATGTTCAGAGCAGTCCTGTTTCGCTCAAGCTGTCCAAAGATGTACGACCAACTTAAACCCTCGGTTTCCACCTGGAAGTGAAGAACTCCCTGGAAAAACAAGAACAAAGCCAAAATAGTGTTTCAAGTTGAAAGGTACTTAGAATTTATGGGTAAGCTTAAGCCTGGCATGATTTCAGTTGACATTATTTGGGAAGAAAAAGGTACAAAATCTCGGCATCAAATGGAAACGCGTCACACCGGCCCGTTGGAGCAGAATTCTTTCTAAGAAACTTTTGAAACGAAAAGAAAGCTTGTGCGCTGGGAAAGATCCGCCATATAATTAATTCAAGTGGGCAATATCCTTTATACAGAGGAGTAACTTACATTATGGTTCTCCAGAAGTCTTGCTCCAGCGAAAGTTTGCGCAACAAAGTTCTGTGCATTTGTGACAGCTTCCATCAGTCCCCTGTCAAACAACAGCACCTGACCGGGAGCAGCCTGGACCTGGGAATATGGAGGAGGCATTGGAACGACAGTAGGTTGAACATCTCTGCTACTGACGTCTGTGGGGCCACCAACACCTGAAGAACAAGATTTGTAAACGATCATTGTGGACTTAGAATTTACATTACATAACGTACGTCGTGGATTGCAAGAAGACGTAACATTGTTTTATAACACGGAAAGGAAACAGTTCTTTTTAATCACTTAATGGACACAAATACGAACGACAGTTTGAGGGGATTACCAAGTACTTATCGAAACAATCAAAACCTCCTAAAGTTCCTCTGGTACAGGCAAAAGGTTATGTGAACGCGTGCGCAAATGCCTAGCAGGTTTGCAGCTAACTTGAATTTCAATGAATGCGCGAGGTGCAAAACTGGTCTTCGTGTCGGCACAAATACGCATCAGTCCTGTACTATTCTTTACACACTAAATGGGGTTTCCTTTCAATTAAGCGGACGTATACAGTAAAATACCGGATATAAGAACCTGTGGGCTGCACTTACATGGCACATAAGGAAGGGACCACACCCACATTTAACTAGTTGTCGGACCAGTAACAAGTACCATTTCCTCTTAAGAAAATAAAAACTTATTAGAACTTAAATACACTCTGTAGCTACATACCTCGTTAATCGAATAACGTATATAGCCTGGAAAAATGCTAGAATCATATTTGCACGTTTTTACTGTATCGATCTTAAAACGTGTTTTACTGACACTCAATAAAGGAGCAAATTTGACAGCAGACATGTTTAACCTGCATTAAGGGGGAAGTGTAATTCTATTTAACAATTAGATTATGAGCTCGCAGCCCGAATCAGGTATCATGCATAGAAATCGAGAGCGAATAATCTAATTTTTTTAGTATAAATCTACTAGGCGTTCAAAACTAAACAAGTAAATTATCTATATCCTCATCGCAGGCACTTCGAAAACGCAACGAAGCGGCCGCCATTTTGTTGAAAACCGCTACTCACTATCTATCACAGAATAGATAGCGAGTAGCGTAGCCAATCAGAGAACGGCATTCGTGATGGAACACTAGTAGATTTATACTAATCATAATTAGTATAAATCTGCTAGCGTTCTATCACGAATGCTGTTCTCTTATTGGCGATGCTAATTACTATCTATTCTGTTAAAGATAGTGAGTGGAGCGTGGCCTGACCTATTTATGTCATTATTCAATAAAAACGTGAACCTGTCTTGTTGTTAAGTACTTTGCCTCACCTCCATTAAGCGGCTTCTGAGGTTCGTTGACCTCAGGTAGTTCAGCATTAACCGCTGGATTCGTGTACACCATAGCAGAGGGCGCATTACCAGCAGGCACACTGGGGGGTGGGGCAGGGAATCCATTTGCTACAGGCTGAGAGTTCATGGGGGGGCCGCTTGCAACCTTGATCATAAGAGTGTAGCCTGTGCCATATCTGCAGTAACAAGCAGTTCATCAACATTACATTTATTTAGTAATTTAGGATTTCATCCATAGACTCCACTTATGTCCAGAAATGCACCTAACCTTGAATTTGGGTACTTCATATAAGACAGACCTTTTTGTCATTTTCATTTGACTTCATGTTTGACAAAATTATTTGTGTTATGGTAAGAATTAAGGTTAGAGGACACCTTGTGATGTCTATCATACAGTTTATGCATCTCATTACCGTGATTCCTGGATATATCTCATACTCAATCACAAGTTAGGGTCACCTTGTACTGCATAATAAACAACAACACAGAAATAGGCTAATTCTTTCGATATATTAAATTCAGCTTGACAATGAGCCCAAGAGGACACAAACAGAGACAATTAAATAATCAGGTTTATTCAGTTCTGTTGTTTGTGTCCTCTGAATTTCGATATGAAGTTGAATTTTAATATTTCGAAAGAAGCTTATTGCTTTCCTTTGAGTGGTCACATGACTCATACCTGCTCTTGAGGTGTTGAGTGGATCCCAGACATTTGAACTTTCCGTTCACCATGATCGCCAGCCTCGTACACAGAGCCTCGCACTCCTCCATGCTAAAATAAAAACAGAGTAAAATAATTAATACCCTTTAAAAAAAATACATCAACTTTATGGTTGAGGTAGTAGGCAGTTTACTAGAAGCGCCTGTGATGATTGTTCTACGTTAAAAAAAAAAAAAAGAAGAAGTAAGCAATATTAAAGTTGAGTACTGTAGATAATAAAAGGATCAAAACTGGCGATGCTTGACCAAACTCTTAACCCTTTAAACCCTAACAGTGATCAGCATCAAATTTCTCCTTGTAATATCAATGCTCGTTCAATCCTTGAGGTCATGAAAATTAAGGATATGATCACTCAAGGTGACTTTTCTTGATGTTGTAATTACTTCTTCACAGTGAGTTTATAAGAAAAGTGTGGGGACAAGATAAGAGAATTTGTTCTTTGATATTAGGGTTAAAAGGGTTAATTAACAAACAAAAACAACAGGGTTAAAAGAACTGATCAGTTCAGTAACTGACCATATACCATTAACCTGGGTTTGAAGATTGTTAAGTTGTCAACTGCCATTATTACAAACAACATTCCTTTTCAGGAGTGGTCTCGCACTGACATACATTCAGCTGTTTACTGTATTCACCTTTTCAAATACTGAGAATAGTCGCGCATTTTTTTACTACAAGGAACGATAAATGGTTTCCAGCGATGTATATGGCGAGTGAGTGTTTTAGACCAAAGAAGCAAACCAATGGGTCAAGTCACTTACAAATCTATGATCCTAAACTATCCTGCAAGACTGATTAGATGTGCTATAAATCGCATATACTACAAGACGTGTACCTGTGAGAGGTGAGCACAATTGACCGGCCTCCTTTCATGACAGTCATTAGTGAATCCCACAGAAAACGGCGAGCTACAGGATCCATACCAGTGGTGGGTTCGTCCTAACACAAAGCAAGTTCAACACTCAATCTGTTGTACTACTTTGGCAAAATTGCCATGGCGGCAACCCTTGTAAGCAGAAGTTTGTTAGACGCGTTGCTAATTTCCGGCAGGTAAACCTATTCCATATAGTGGCCGATCCATATTAGCAAAACTGTGTCAAATGTGACGTTACACGCTTAACTGGGATGGTTGCGAGAAAAACAGTCTATCCTAAACCTAACAATGTAGCAATTGACTCTATCCAGTTTTCTTACACGGACAATTTTAACTAAAAAATACTGGATTAACCATCAATAAACAGAGAGAAAAGAAAATAATAACAACTCTCACCAACTAGACAGCATCTCTTTGCACTCTACATTTTTTTGTCGACACTTGCTAGTGGGCAAGCCACTTTAGAACGGGTTTAACGTCAATACGACAAGGTTCATTAGAAACAACTAACTTTGTCCCTACTGTCAAGGGGTCCCCAAGGGGTCCCTGCATTTGGAATCTGACGGTAGTTTGAAAAATGTCATTAACGTTTATACATTAACAACCTTAAGACTATCTTAATTTGATTAACACTTGTTTAAATTTATCCTAATCAACTGTAAACATGTGTAATTTTGTTTTGATACTATAGGGAGAAAGTGAAAATTAGCTGTAGTAGTATCAGTTACTGTTTAACTCACCAAAAACACAATGGGAGGATTTCCAACCAGTGCAATAGCAGTGCTTAGTTTTCTTTTGTTTCCACCACTGTGAATTGAAAATAATTAAATATTGAAATAATTATTTAAAAAAAAAACCACATGCTTACTTGGCCTGTAAAACAAGCACTATGTACATTTTTAAAAATCCTCAGCAGCCTTTTGTTTCATTTCGCTAACAAAAACGCCAAAAATATAAATGGTCGCCTACTTCTCAAAATGACCTGCTCTTTCTGCAACTGGCGACCTATCTTCCAAATTTGGGTGGAATTTGCAGAAATGACAGACCACTCCCACAAATAGAACTTTGCATTTCATAATTCACAAGTTCACCGGTTTTAACTCCCAGCGCAAATGAGAAACACGTATAACGTAACCAATGGTTACATTCTGCACCTTGGAATTAGCGTGTTATCGCACAACACAGTAAAGAATTTTAAAAACCCTTGTCAAAGACTTGATTGAACAACTGTTGAAAACGTCATCATAACCAATCCACTCGAATTCAGTGCAAGGACGGTGTCTACTAATTCAAAAGTATTTTGGCGTGGTTTATGCATATGCGGGAAAAAGAAGATCTTAGTAAGTGTTAATGAAATCCAAAAAGAAAATTGGGGCTGAAACTTAATTATCTCCGAAAAATACGTGGTTACCACTTATTTTCCATATGGATTTCAATAATACTTGCTAAGATCTTCTTTTCCCGCATATTCATAAACCGCGCCGGCAAAAATACCTTTTGAATTAGTAGGCACCGTTCTTAAGAAATAAGAGTTTCTCAAACCATCCTGTGATGCGCATAACGTATGCGCATTAGCAAAAGGAGGCACCGTGAATAACGATGACATTACTCGCCTGTAGTCTCCACACAGTTTATCCGCCCACTTGGTCAGATTCAGATGTTCAATCGTTCCCGACACCACGTCTTTGATTTTGTCTGGCCGTACACCGCGGAGATTCGCGTACATCGTCAGCATTTCACGGCCAGTCAGACGTTCAATGAGGGCGTCAAACTAATGACAAAAGCGACAAAAAGCACGATAAACTGATCTGCAAATAAAACATTGCTAAACATCACTGATACACAGTATCACAAAGAAAACGAAGAGCAACTTACTTGAGGGCAATAACCAATTCTCTGCTGAACCTAAAGATTGGAAAAAAAACGTTAGCAAAAAGAATAAGTGAACTATTATAAGGGAGAGCTGTACAGAAAATGACAGTGGTACACACAGTTTATTAAGGCGACCATCAGCCCAGGGAAAAGGTTCTGTGTTAGTTGAAGATCGTAGAATTGAAGAATTGGGATTGAAGACTAAACTTGGCAAACAAAGGAAATCGAGAGCCAAAAGGTACATTGTGTAGTGCCAAACTCATTGGTACAAACCTGTCTTATATTGGTTTGAATATTGTATCCATCCAGAAAAGCTGTCCCTTCAGTAATGCTCAGATCTCCGGTTAACATGCTGAATGTTGTAGTTTTGCCCGCACCTATAAATGCAGCAAAGAATCACTCACCAAATATCAGCACAGCTCACACTTTACCCTTACAACTCAGTGATTATTCAAACTGCTGTCAGCCAGCGGACTCGATAAGTAAACGACAATCAGGAATTCAGTACACAGTCGAATCTTTATTAAGCAGTCACCTTCTATTAAGCGGTCAGTTGTCAAAGTCCCAAAACAAAAACGTCCCTTAATTAATGTTATTTTGGCCTCTAAATAAGCGGTCATCTCTAACGAGCGGTCGCGGTTATCCTTTACTTAGTCCCAAAGAGTTGTTTCTATTGTCTTGACCTGTTTTAAACTGTTACTTCGTGAAAGGAAACCACTCAAATACGGTAGCGAATAGCGCTCCAGGCAATTGAATTTCTAACGACCTACAATAGTAACCTTAGGATCTTGTAGTTAATGTTGTATTAGTTCGTTTCTATAGCATGGTCTCCTTTGTCATGTCATTTTATTGCTGCAGTTCTTAACCAAGTAAGTGATTGTCTGAGTGCTTTTGTGCAAAAACTGTACACTAACTTATTAAATGTTATATAAATGTTGTTTTTATTGTGTTTGACGTGTATTCTGTGCAATCTGTATTAAGCGGTCACTTAGCCATTCCCCGAGGGTGACCGCTTAATACAGGTTTGACTGTATTTAATGTTTCCTTACCATTAATTCCCAGCAAACCAAAGCACTCTCCGCGAGGGATTCCCAAACACAGATGATCAACAGCAGTGACTTTTGTACCTCCATAGACCTGAACAGAAGAGCACGAACATTACGATAAGAACATCACATTACCCGCGTGAACACGGCTTTCGACAAATAAGGGCGGGCAAGTTTAGGAAGTTAAGGGTTGGGTAAAATGCTTAATGACGTAAACATTTCATTGGGTAGTGACAGAGGTGGGATTAACATTGGGGAAACTTTGGCACGTGCTCAGAGGCCCTGCGCTTCAAGGGACCGTGCAGCACTGGGGGCCATCTGAATCATTTGCAAACTTCCCACACTATTGGTCGAGAGAACAAAACAACAAACAACAAAACAATGCTCCTAGAGAATGAAGCTGCAGGTTATCAGGGTCCAGTGAAAATAGAGCTTTGAACAGGTGCAGCCCTACTAGTGGCAGTACAAAAGAAACAGAAAACAAAGCTCTAAAAATAGGAATGCAGTTTACTTCAGCGCCTGCTATGCAACCTGTAATGATAACATGCTAAGTTGTAGTTCTCTCACCTTGGTCAAATCTTTCAACACAACAGACTGTTTCTGAAACTCTTCGGATGCCATGTCCTTAATACGCTTGCGCTCACTTTGGACATCCTCGTCCTGGTGAACAAAACATTCCATTTGGCTAATTATTATAACAATTCCTTAATGCAAGACATTCTAACTCTTTCACTCCAGAGAAAACCGTAGTTTCCAGTGGATGTTATTCGAGTCTGCGCATGAAATCCCCACGTTGTAAAAGGCGGTTCTAAATTTGGCTCTGTGGATGAAACCCTTCAACGCTCTCACTGAAATGAAAGTAATTGATTTACTTTTTTAATGTTCGTCCTGTAAGTCGGTAATTAGGATCCTTGTTAAAAAATTTAAAACCGAACTATTCGGCAGTCTCATTGACAAGTTCAAAACGTAAAAGGATATCTTGGGTTGTTTGGCTTAATGTTCCGTTTAACTGTTTATTTCCAG
This sequence comes from Pavona decussata, assembly GCF_977016875.1. NCBI lineage: Eukaryota > Metazoa > Cnidaria > Anthozoa > Scleractinia > Agariciidae > Pavona > Pavona decussata. Next base: position 287,990 of record NW_028145470.1, on the reverse strand, counting down.
TTTCAGTGTCAAGCTTGTCATGTACCTCATTGCTCTGCTGTTGTGACTGGAATGTTCCAGCAGGTGTATTTAACCTGGCGCCAATAAAGAAGTTCACCTGGATAAATACAACACCATTGTACATTAGTCTCTTAATTCACTTGAAAATTGTTGTTCTTAATTATAACACATCGATTAATAGGCCATTTTACAGTTCTGTACTAAGTGACCTGGCCTTGGATTGTAAGCGAGGCTAGGGGTGACCTTGTTTTGATACAGACCTCACTGCTTTTCATATGTAGATCATGCTGTTCTTATGCTAACTAGTTTGCATTTACACATTAAAAGCAGTGAGGTCTGTATCAAAACAGGGTCACCCTCAGCCTCGCTTCCAATACAAGACCAGGTCACTAAGCACACAACTGAAAAAGAGCCTATTTCCACCCGCTCTAACTGGACGAAACACGTCACAAGGTACAACATTGCACAACGGTTATCAAGTGATAACATTTGTCCGCTTCAATCCCCTCTCAAAATTTCACAGGTTCCCTCTCGGCCAACCGTTCATTTTTCGGAAAATATTTCAACCTTGGGCTTGAATTTTTCCTCCGATATACCAGCCGCCTGAAATGGTTTATTTAACTAAATGGATTCTAACTTGCTAAGAAAGTGAGAAGAGTGTTGATAAAATAATTTTCGGGAGAATTTGTCTTAGGTTTTCCTCATCCACTGCAGAATAAAGAGCTCGGTCAGACCTCTACACAACCTACTGTCCGTGTTATTTTGTCTCGGCGATTTCGTCTTTTCGTCTCCTTTTTGGCCGACTTGAGATTTTTAACCCCTAGCTATGGTAGCTATAAAAATACCGTGTTTTGCTTTGTTGCAATTTAACAGAAGCGAGTCTTACGGCCTGCTGATGAAATGTATTTACCATTTGTCATTTGACGTGTTCATTTTAGGCATGGAAAACCGACAAATATGGAAACTGGTCTTAATATAAGAAAACTTGTCTAAAATGAATCCGGTGAAGGAAGCGTTTTCCTCAAATCAGTATCTCAATTATTCTGTCTAAAACAAAGACAGAAACAGTGACTGCCAATATTTCACATTTAAGTAACCCGCCCAGCGAACGGATAATTGACCATGAACGCGATTCATCCAACAAAAGAATAATCTGCTATAAGGTTAAGTTGTCCTCACCTCAACCAAAAGCACCAAAATGAAGAGCACAAGTCCTTCCACAAACATAAAGAGCGCCATTTGACCGATCCCTGGGCGCTCCCAATCCAAGGCATTGTCAGTGTAGTTTATCTTTTGCGCTTGGCACACCATAGTCATCCTGTTGAAATATCATTAGAACAGTTACTTTAATCTGATCTAAAAAAGCCATCAAGAGAAAATCTTAAATTTAATTTTGAAAAATATTTTTAAACAAAACGTTGCAAGGAAAAGGACTACACATAAGAACTACCTTGTACAGCATAACAAACAGCACCAACTACTTAAGAGTTAGAACCAAATTGTACAGCATAATAAAAAGTAAAACAAGAAAGTACTGTTCATAACCTTTAATTCATTAGAATGGCTACACTTCAGATCACATTTCAATGGTACGATGAGTACACAGTGTCCAGTGGCTACAAAGCAGATCAACATGCATACTCTCCTTACTGTTCTCCATTCATTTCTTATCACATAGACCCTATGCAAAAAAGTATTCCTTTGTTTGCATTCAAATCAGACTTACTAAACTCTTTGTTGAGGGGAATTTGTTTCAACATCAAGATATTTTATCATTTAGTGATTATCTTCTTTATTCTCATTACCTTCATGTTTGACCAAGAACTGATATTGTAAGGAGAAATTAGATGCTGATCACTATTGGGGCCTACACTGCTAATGTTGTACTTACTCTGTAGATTCAGTGCAGAGTTTCCGGTATCCATAGTTACTGTTCAAGTCCACAAAACTGTAAGCCAACCTGTAAGTACAATGTCGAGATCTCAAATTGTGCCCTAGTATTCATCCTGGAATTTATCTATTTACCATTCTTTGCCCCCAATGTGTTATTACAATGAGATAATAAATGATTTTAATAAATGTAAAGTTTGAGATTTAGAAGGAGGTTGAAAGGAATAAGGATGAAAAATGAACTGGAGAGGTCTATTTTTTTTATCACTCAACAAAACACTTACGTATAAGTGGGTATCAGCATGAAGAAGTAATGGCAAACGTCAGCTTCCTCCTTCGTGTCTAGCGACGGCAATTGTAAAACAAACACTGTGATCAGCATTCCCTGTAAACAAACAGAATTGTTCAACGTCCACATCGAAATAAGGAAGTCACATACGAAATCCAGGGGTGTGTCTTCAGGGTTTCTCAGATTTATTAATGATTCATGAAGAAAAAAACAAACGAAATCACTACAGTGAATGAGTTACTTCTCAATGTGTGGAAATTGGATGAAACTCTTTGCATTAAACTCTTTGCAGAGTACGACACTGCAAACAAAGTTGACAAACAATGCATAGTGGAGATTCTTTTGCTTCTTTTAATTTTAAGTCTTCTTCAATTCTTTTACTTTCTTGTCTTCCTGTTTTGGGTGAATTTTTGAAAGACATAGATACCGATGACTTAGCACTTCACGTAAATTCTCTAACAATCAGTTCATTGATGAAAAGAGAAAGATAGTCACCAAGAGACTTTACACGGAAAGATTTTTGACGCACCGTTATTGCTTTAAAAGTTGCTATCATGTAACACAGTGTTGGTCAATTTTTAAAGAAGCAAGTTGCGGCAAACACGATACAAGTTTTTTTGTTTAAAACAAACAAAACGTTGCCCCAACGGAATGATACGTTAAAAGTTGTCCACACACTATGTTGCGTTAAAAACCGCCATTTGATTTCACTCATGATAATGGGTTTGTTTGTTTAAATTTAAAATCAACTCCGTAGCACAAATATAACACAAATAGGACTTTGGCATCCATGTCTGTCAAATATGTGGTCTTTTGCTTTTAATGGTTTCTTTCGAATTGCCATAAATTAATTTGTGGTGAGCACAAAGCTAGCACCCACATCCCTGGGAGGATACAATTCAATCCTGCCAGTAGAATAATGCGTAGTTGTTTAATGTCGATCATGTTCTTATCAGTGCTAAATTAGCGGCTACAGTAGCATTAAAGTGCCTATGAAGTAAAAAAAATGATTTATGTCTATTTAAAAAGCCTTCTCAAAGTGACGAATAATGGAGTTTTCTTTTCTGAAAGTCGTTCCAGAGATATTCACGTTTTCGTTAAAAAAACTGATGACGTCACAGATCGTCTGAGTACAAAGATATGTCACAAAATGAAGAATATCTCGGGAAATAATGGAATGATGCTGCTCGCACTTTGCACCAGTAATGTGCGCCAGGTAAGAAACAAAATGACAACCATTTTGATGTCTCCATGGCATTACTCTTGGCCCCAGTCCCACCTCAATGACTTTCACTTACCATGCTGAGAATGGAGAGCTTAAACACTGTTATTGCGTAACCCACCAGTGGGTTGTTGAACACGAACGACAGGCAATACACGAACGGCAAAACACATAAACCAAACAGAATCTGAAAACAATATGAAACATTTGTATGCTTAGTAGTTGATGGTAATTTAAAGGCCAGAAAATTTGTATCTGTTAAGCAGCCTCAATCTTTTCGTTGTAAGGCGTGCACAAGCTCAAAGTTTTATAAAGTACTAACATCGTTTAACAAACAGCGAACAGAAAAGTGTACTGCTGAGGAGCTTTCATTTGAATGGTCACACTTAATGTCAATGTGGGACTCTGCCTTACATTCCACTATTTAGAGGTTGCTTTTTTCCCTTATCTTCTACATGGGTCAGTGCTGCTGAAACATGTAAAGGTGAAATCGTAGAACGCCGATGAAAATCATCTTATCAAAGGAGCGCGAAGTCATTGTAGACTGCAAAGCAATACTCCATGACTGACACATTTACTTCTTCGTGACAAACCTGTGCACATTACTGAAGACAGTATCTCCTAATACAGCGGTAGTTTTGCGCAGTTTATGGCTACGCGGGAAAATATCTAAGCAAGGGTCATAAGAATCCAAAAAGGAAATTGAGGATAACCACGTATATCTTCAGAGCTAATTGTGCAATAATAATTCCGTAAGTTTAAATACAAACAATGTGCGGAATTGCTGTTCAAATTGAAGCTCCATTTTCTCTAAAAAATGCTTGGTTACCCGTAGTTTTCTTTTTGAATTCCAATAACCCTTGCCCAGATATACTTTCCGTATATAGTCGTAAATCGTACAAAAAATATTTTTATTTTAGTTATATTTGAGTAAGTTTTCGGACCACGCCGAGATGCGCAGAACGTATGCGCAGTGGCAAAAAAGAGGCACCGTCCTTAACTGAAACACATCACTAGTTATTTGTAGTTGCCACCACAGGATGTCAAGGCAACCGAAGAAAATGTTTGCGTCCCTGTGACAGAAGGTTGCAAATAACCAAAACCTGTTAGCAGTAAGTTGTAATGAAGTATTGAGAGTGGTTTGCTTAGGTCTTGCTTTACTACGCTTTGTGATTGGTTAGCAGAACTCACCCTGCTTTCTTAACCAACGCTTATCTTGACTTCCTCGCATACGTTTTCCCTCGCTTGGCGCTGGTTACATGGTTTTGTTTCGAAATCTGACCGGGGTTTGGTTCACTCTGATCAGATAGAGTAATCGATCCCTCAGGCTATGGTTTTACTACAACCAATTGAAAACACCTCTATGTCTCCAGAACTACTTATTTTTACAGTTACTTCGAAGAACAAAATTCAAGGCTGTAAGATGTCCTTGTTCATTTGAAGACTTGTGCCTTATTTTTACTTACAAGCAATAAAAAGACCACTCCCAGCTCATCTTGATAAGATTCCACTTGAAATGCAGCAAACAAGATGAGGATGACAAGGCAAGGAACCAAGTAGTTGATGAAGTCCCAGGTGTACGTAGCAAACCAGTAACTGAATACATCCACTCCGCTGACAAACTGCAGATGCTTGGCCTGAAATCACATGTAAACTCTCATTTCAATTCAACTCAACCTGTGGGTATTGGGTTTGGATCTCAGCCTCGTTGACGGGTGGATTTAATAAAATGTATTGCATTTGATGAAAAGACTGATAAGTGGAGCAACGTATGTTTTGTGTGTCAGGAAAAAACACAGTGGGTTAACGACCAGCCTTAAACTTAAACCACTACACATCCACAAAATAAATACAAATGATTGATTATTTTGATTATGTTACCTTGGAAACTCTTTCCTGTACAATGAATGTGATAAAACTGGCTGCCATGTAAGCCATCCCCAGTGCAAGGAATATAGCAAGCAAAAGAGCGGAGAAATCTGCTGTCACATTGTCGGCCTAACCAAATCAGACAGAAAAACCATTGATAAATCACCAAATGCCTTACAGGAGGAAATTTTCGAACATCAAATTTGGGCGTTTTCGCGTGTGAAAACTTGTTGTCGCGAAAAAAAGACGTAGCTTGTATAAGAGAAGAAATGTTCATTGAATTCTCTAAATTTATGAAAAAAAATTAGAGCCGCAACAATTCAGATCGAGGTGGAGGGTCGAAGGGCCTGCAACTGTCGCTATAAGGGGTTCAAAATACCAAATTTGCGTTATGCAAACACCCACGTTTTCAAACATGCCTGGTGGAGCACGCTCTCTAACCCCCCTAAAAGCTCACACTGACTTACAACCAGTAAGCTATAAAAAAATCCGGATCTGCCCCTGCGAAAAATATCACCTTTCCAAAATGGGGAAATCAAATAGTCTTATAAATTTTGTTAAGCGGTACTACACAAGCGTAAGTGAAAATGTCGCTATCAACAAAAGCGAGAATTGAACTGCACTTGCAAATGCACCCAGATGGATAATTTTCCCCTCTCTTTCAGGAGCAGCTAAGTACCACTGTTTAGTGCCTCCCCTCTGTGTTGAAAGTTACACATGAAATCGTACGCTACATGAAGGTATCAAGGATCATTGTATAATGCAATTCCAGGGATTTGATTGGCTCAGTGGCCATGGTATAGAGCCATTATACCATGTCGGACAAATAGAAGACCATTAAATTATCTTCTGGTTGTTCTTCCAAAGCAAAATCAGCGAGATCTAGCAATATTTCTTAATTTTTGTTTATAAAACAATTATTCCACGCACGCCTTTTGGATGTAAGATGATAAAAGCTAACACGGCGCTACGCGCCTCGTTGACCATCTATAATCTAATACCCAACGTGCGCTCTTGGAATAATTGTTAAATGTCTGGCCTGGGCCCAGTTGCTAGAAGCATGGTTAGCGCTAACCCGGGTTAAATACCATAACAACTTATAGGTTTTAATACCTCTTAACCAATGGTTAGCGCTAACCATGCTTCGAGCAACTCAGCCCTGGTTGTTGAAAGAGCGGTTACATTTATTCAGTGGGTAAGTCGCTATCCAGCGGATAAAATGTGTTAGTTACATAAGATTACATTTTATATACTGGAAAGCGATTTATCGACTGGATAGAGTAATCAGCTCTTTGAACAACCGGGGCCTGATTAATATCCACGTGGAACTGTACAATCAGTCAGTATAACAGATAAGACAGAGAACTTTGCTGACTAACTTTGTTTTGTACGGTGTTTGGCAGAGGATGGTTTGTGACCTCAATACCATAAGATGAGTCTCCCATTGCATCAGTAAGTAGGATGTTACTCATGGCACTCAGCGCTTCTGCTATGGTGTGAAAACCCTACAAGATAAAATCATTTATTGTACTGTTAGAAATGAGGTGGTTTAGTGGTTAATTTGTCACACTTCAGAGAAAAGGGACTTTTGATCCAAGAGCAGCTGGTCTCTGTATAAGCTAATAGCAATAAATGCATGCAACACAAATTCTATACTAGTACAAATTCTATACTATAACAGTTGCATCGACTGGTGTCTGCTTTAAGAGGCCACATTCAGTTTCGCCTGCTAGAATTGGCAAGGTTATGTATTACCTTTGTTTAGAAAAGCGTTAAAATGGGGGCACCCCAGGCAAGGGGACTGTTCTACCATAAGGCAGTGGGGAACGTAAGCAACTACAACGACGACGACAGCAACGAGAACGCCACAAAACAATAAGTTTAATGAGCAAAACAATCGCTCTGCACGTGCGGTATATGTTTTTGTACATTTCATTGCCGTCATCAGCAAATCAGGAATTGAAATGACCACATTCAAGGTTTTGTGGAGAACGTGGGCACACGACAGTGAATTGTTCATTCTTCTTCCTTACTTGAACGCCGTTCCTATCAATTCAGTTCCCGGATACTTCGCCCATATGGTACAAGAGGAACGAATTGGAATAATCGAGGAGTAGTTGAAGTAATACGAAGTTATATTTTCAAGTGACGTTTTCGTTGCCGTTGCCGTTGCCGTCGCCGTTGCCTCAGTCTACCTTCTGTAGAGGGACATCCCCCGTCAAGGAACGTCTACCTTACGGGAAAATATCCTCCATGTAGTGTCTGATTCTACATTGAATTCTATTCAAGGTGTGTGCGAAAGGCTTAATTCAAGAGTACAAACATATACAGAGTAATTACTGAAAAACCCCTCATAAGAGGTTTGTCTGTTTATTCTTATTTTGGAATATGATCAATCGAATGCGACTTTAGTAGACAAAAAAGTGACTCTCACCTCATTGCTATACCAAACGGTGGTTACTGTGTCAGGATCTTTAGTGTCTGTACCAGCCCTACTGCTGTTAGTCTTGTTTGAAGACATACTCATGTTTGGAGACAAACTCATCTTTGAAGTCATGGGAGCAAATGTGAAGCCAACCACATAGACGTTGAAGTAATTTGAAGCATTGCTGTCTTCTAAGACGTACTCAGAGAAGTAAGTGTTTAGGTTCTTCAACTCCGTGCCTGGACATCCAACTGCTGAGCATGTTGTGTCTTTGTCAATTTTCTCATTAGGTCTGAAACAATACAGATGAAGTAGTACAGTTCAGTTGAAGTTGTTTCATCCTGAGCTAGTTTCAAATGTAATTTTCTCGGTTGCCTTGTGTAGTTAGTTATGGCAAAGTGATAGAAAGAAAACAGAGTGAGTCGAACCGCCATATCCAGCTGTATTGTTTTTTAGGGCTGGGAACATTCTTCTGTTGTTCGTTCTTTTGTCCTCTCGACCAACCATGCAAGACGCTGCAAACGGTGCAGGTCGCCCTACTTTGAGCCGCACCAAAAAAAAAAAAAAAACAAGAGGGGGGAGGTGTAGTGTCCAGGTCTCATGAGACCACTCATTAATTCTTAGTATGCAATCGCAAGGTGATGTAAGGGAGACAAAAATGTTAGCATAAGGACAGTTACAAGAAGGGTCACAGCAAAGCAGGACGGGCGAACTTCGTAGAGCCAGATTCGGAACCCTACACCTTGCTATTAAGTAACACCTGATCAGAGGTTTTGGTAAAATTTATTTTAATGAGAACTGTACTTCTAATCCCAGACAAATTTTGAACCTCAAAACTGCTTCAAAGGATATTCTTAGAAATGTTGGGCCGATTATCGTCAATGAAATGCCCAGTAACTGCAGAAATGCTGGAAAGTTAAATGGGAAACATTTTCCTGGAAAGGAAGCTCACACCTTCAACCTATGAAAAATTAATCTTATCTTGATTTTTTCACTGTTTGTGCCTACAGAAATTATTAGATCAATCCTTCTTGATTATTTGCAGCATAGTTAGATTAATATTCTTGAAACTTGTACGCAAACAAAGGGGAAAAAATAAATAAATAAAGACAGCACCTCTGTTACAATAGCCGTCACATGAAAAATGGGTTTATTACTGCAACGGGCTCCTGACACCCATTCTTCATTCAAACATCACTGAGTAACATGAAAGTACATACGCATTTGCTAGGATGCATTTGGGGCAGTCATTGTAGCCAAAGTTGTAATCTTTACACTTCTCTGGCTTCAGAGTCTTATTGCTAAACTGAAATTAAAAGAAAAAATAGATCATCTCCCTGGCTTGATCCCACCAATGCCTTGGTACAGTATTAGAATGTACAAAAACCCGGCTTTGTATATTTTCACCACAAAAACCCGTTTTGCTTTACATAATTGACGCCACTTTATCAAAGTTGCTTATAGTTATATCAAACACTCGTCACAGTGTTTCATCACAATATCAAAAACCTCGAAGTTCGTCAAAAATACTTCGCTACGAGTCGTATTTTCAACTCTCTTCTCCGAGTTTGGTATGTGATGAAACACTGTGTCTTGTGTTTGATGTAATATATCTCGCCCAGAACTTGGATAATCTCTCTAGCTGGTTTCGTGACAACGAACGAATGTATCATCAATCTTAAGAAGGGAAAAACTGAGGCGATGCTATTAATTTTTGATAACAGTAAACGGCTAAATCTGTTTCATGGAAAGTCAACTTATAGACTCTCGGTAAATGGTTCTCCCATCAACATTACAACAAGTTACAAGTTACCTAGGCGTGTATCTGGACCCAAAACTAAATTTGACACTCGTTTTCTACAAGAAGGCAACAGGAAGAGTCAACCTGTTACGGCGGAGTGTATTCGCTCTAGTACTGACATCTTTAGTGCCCAACGAATCTACAGAACGGGGATTATGCCGGTGTTAACATCTTGTGGGCATAACAGTCTCGGACAGGCAGAGTCCCTTAACCGCATGATCTACTACATTGAGAACAGAAGCTTAGAAATCATTTCCCTGAAATCCAATTATCCCCAACATTCAGTCCGCAGTTAACAACTTTTTAAATAAGGCTCTCTTGTTTGATTGCTTTTGACAGCAAATTCACTACCTTTAAGTGTAAGAAACATTAACTCTAGAGTATTATTCAGGAAAGCACTAGACGATTTTACTTGTCTACGGGTTTTATTGTAGTTTTTCTAAACGTTTTGTAATTTATTACAAGATTTTGCTTTTCTATGTAGATCTTTTAGTTAGCAGTACTATAGTAATGAAGGGTTATCCTGCATAAATGATGATGATGATGATGATGATTATTATTATTATCATCATCATTTCTCGTTGAAACTGGCTTTCAATTGAGCCTAAGATGAGAAATCTCTTGAATTGCAATTTTATTTTCCAAATAGGCCTCCATCAAGAGCTTAAGAACCAGCTCAGTCGTAGGAACATAAAATTTCATGGCGTCTTAGCAGAAATCTAAGAAGTTCATATTTCAGAAATTCATACGCACAGGAATAGCACAATTGTTCTTTTACATAAATACTTCAAGTAAATAACAACTCACAATTGCTTTACACTCGGCATTGAGTACAAAATACTCAAAATTGCAGCAGGATGTGGATTCATTATGACTGTAGCTGAAGCTCTTGCCTCTGACCAAAATGCCGCTACCATTGTTGCCGTCTCGAATTTTGTAAACTCCAGATGTAATATTTTGGACATCAACTTTCACACTGGTCAAGTATGTTTCTGCTTTCTGAAAAATAAGAACATTGGAGTAAAACATTAAAAAAATGCATTCCAAATTTTCTTGAAACCGCAAAAACAAGTTATGTACAAAAACTGCCTTCCAAAAGTACAAATCTTAGAGTTCGAGAAATAAGAGTTTCATTGAAAAATTGCATACAATAACAAAAGGAAATCGTCATCCACTATAGTCGCTATTTTGCAGCCCTAAATGTTTTATGGCAAACAGCATCTTATATATTTCTTTCCTGAGGATCAATTTTTCCCATTTTTTTAGAATATAGGACAATAACTAAAATGAAACCCATGCACACCTTACACAAGGTTTGGTTTTACACCTAGCAAAAAGCTCCAAAGCATTCGTCTGATTTTTGAAAACTGAAAACAGAGCAGTTAGAAAGATTACCTTCAAGGTCTCTTTCTTATCAGCTAAGCTCAAGTTTCTGAAGTCTGCAAAGAAAGCTTTGGTGTGTACTCCATCCACACTCAAATTAGAGAGCTTGAGAACACGTGGTGGGTCATTATCTCTTGCTGGAATAGTTGTGATTAGCAGTAGACCGAAAAAGACCATAACAAGTGGAAGAATAAGCTGAGTAATGATTGCTTTCTTGTCACGTTTGGAGTTCAGGAATCGTTTCATAAACATTGCTTTGTACTGCTGCCACTTCAGACTAAGACCTGTTTGCAATCCTAGCAAAAGACAGAATAAAATACAACATTCTTTAACACTACATTTAACACCAGTCAAGCTATAAGGCTAATTATAGTCTTACACAATAAAATTAATGACACTTGAGATATTTCATGTGTGAACCCCACCCATCCACCTTAACTTCCATAAATTAAAAAGGGTTTAAGTGCCTCTGATTAACAACAACAAAACCAGTGATACAAGGTAAACCATTTTGTTGATTGGCAAATGTTGCGACTACTTCCACATGACATGACATTATTGGATGCTGAAATAGGCCAGTCAAGATGATAAACAGCAAAAGGGATTATCATGACTCCAACAATTCTCAGGGATTGCAACGAGAAGTGGCTGATTGATCGGTGATTCAACCTCCAGTAATCAGCGCAGAAATATACCTGTTTGTCTTTTTACATATGTCTAACTTTATCTTCCTTGTATGTCTATGTGTACAGCTTCCCTTAACAAGGAAGCCACATTGGGATTCTCATTATCCTATCACTAGGACAACTGTAAGTTAAGCTTAACCCAAGATAGATAGATAGATAGATAGATAGATAGATAATTTTATTGCAAAATATACCTTGCAGCAAATTGGCTAAATTGCATAACTTACCAATTAAAATTTAAAACTTACATTTCTTCCACTATTTAGATAATCGTAAAGATTAAATTAATGCTAATATAATACAAGGAAAAAGTATTAAACAAATTTTACATAAAAACCATAAAATGCATCATGTATTTACACTGGAGCACATTGCAGGAATGAATGACCATTTAAAAAGTTCAGTGCACATCTTTGGAGGTCATAAAAGGGGCATTGTCTAAGGTTGTACTTTGGTTCGTGTCTTGGTGGAATAAGACTACAATTAGAGTTTACGAGTTGGCTGGGATATCGTACCAAACACGTTCTTGCACAGTTCGTAGCACCCGGCACATAAGGTGGATAAATAATTAAAACGTTCCAAATAATTAAAAGTCTATGTATAACCATTATACCTCCTGCCTGCAGTTGTTCAACTTCTTCAATACTAACAATCTGTTCAACTTCTTGACCAGCAACTTCATGATCATGGACCCTGCAAATTATGGAAAAAAAAACAACAACATTCTTTTACTTGTTGGGCTGCAGGGATCATTAAGAACGAGAGTTTGTGAGAACTTAAATTAGTAAGAATACACTGGAGTTGAAAAGATCCTTTGATAGTTGCCTGAAATATTGAATTCTTGTCAACATTTCTCTTACTGAATGCACTCAATCTGTTTACAAGCGCATCCTTACTAGTGGTGCATTCTTTTATTTGTACTAATTTAACTATGAATAGAAGGAAATAGAAGGAAATTAGCAACAACATCATAGTTTTCCAGAAATATTTTCGGTGTAGATTGTTTTATTAAACTACACTGTAAACGAATAAGACTTACAAATCATCCACAGTTTTTTCTGACCCTTCTCCAACCTTCATGAACACTTCTTCCAAAGTTGTGACAGAGACTCCAAAGCTAGCAATGCCATAATCATCCATCTTACCTAAAGGTTGAATTGATACAGGGAAAGAAATTACAAAACAGTTTAGGGGAAACTTTCTTAGATGTGGCAGTTTTAAAGTTCTTCACAAAATTTTTCACGTTTATCCAAAAAAAACCTGATCTCTTCTAAAGGAGATTTGGCTAAAAATTTACTCATTTAAGAGTTAAAATAAATAATCCATGAAATCTGGAAATGAGTTACTCTGACACTACTGGTAATTTTTAGTTTATCAAATAGGACTCTCATGGCAGACTGTTGTAAAAATAAAACCCGGGTGGGGTGGGAGATTCCTGTGATGGAGGTGATCGCCAGAAATTATTGAAAAAAATCTTAAAAGATACTGGAATTCCTTTGCTAGTATGGCTGAAATTCATTTTTTGACCCATTAGGAAGTGATAAATTAGCTGTCACTGCTGAATAGTTCCTGTTCAATTCTTATGCCTCAATAGCCTGAAAGGTATTGCCATTACTCTAATAGGTGTTCATTTTAGATTTTAGCACCCCACACAGTACCAATTCACAACTTTTTTCACTAAAAGATACAAATTAATAATTGACCACTCCTGTTATTTTATAACTCACTATTGATTGTTAATTATTAATATTTTATTCCTTACTTTCAATTTCCTGGAAGAGTGCCTCAAATCCACTGGAGTATTCACCATTCAGAACAAACTCCATCTCTGCACCAACACTGCTAAGTAACTGTGCATTTGGGACATGGTTCATGATCAAACTTGTAACTGAATTCTGATTACAGTTCTCCGTCTTCACTAGTGTTACGTGGTACCCAACTCCATACCTAACATGCATATTAGAATATATTTACAATTTGAAGGTTTTTGTCTCATGACAGTTGATGAGAATGCAACCAAAATCCAATATCCAAATAGGAAAGTCACACTCTACAATGTTCTTTTGAAGTTCAAATGACAGTAGCAGATCTACCTTATTCTTAAGGAAAGTATGGCCCAGAGACATTTTCATCCGAGGTCCACGGGCTCCTGCTTAGTATATGAAGTTCTAAAATATCTGTCACTGAATGGCGTAAGTTGAGTGCCTCTTTACAACTCACTAATAATCAGCTACATGAATCACAGAATGCATGGCAAGTAGAATCAAGCCAATAAGATTGTACGCTGATTACTTATACACAATAATGTGAGGATAACACGCTTTAATGTTCAGTGCATGTTTGAAAAAATAGTCATGTAAAGTAGTGGCTCACATTCTCCTGTTACCAGTGTTACAGTTTTCTCTCATATTAGCATTTCTATGTACGGTGCTTGTTATAAATTCAACTTTATACTTAAAACTGAAGATGACAGAACAGTTGTTGAAACATGTCTTTGAAAATCAAAACTGTTAATATCAGCGGTTTTGCTTTAACTTATAACTTCATTCAAGCTGCTATCCAGACCTTTTCGCCAAAGATCATGAAGTACAAGAATTGCAAACTAGCTGTGATGTACTAAACAAAAAATTCTCTGCACTCAGTTTTATCTCTAACCTGGCAAGGGGACAGGCTGTGTCTAATCTCTTAAAATAATGTCAGTGTACGTGTACCTGCTCTTAAGAAACAGAGAGCTGCCGCAACATCTGAGTTGTCCATCAGCCATAATAGCAATCCTGTCTCCAAGAAAATCAGCTTCATCCCTAATAAAAGTGCAAGATTATGATAACGAATTACCACAGACAAGACAAATTTATGTCAAAGAAAAAATGAGAACTTGCTGTTTTTAACCTGAAAGACTAGATGAAGTTTATGTTGTTCTCTGTATTCATCACTAAAGAGCTTACATGAAGTGAGTGGTCAAAATAATGGTCTTTCCAGCTTTGTGTTTCAGTAGCAAGTCCCAAGTGCCTCTTCTAGCATAAGGGTCCATTCCTGAGGTGGGCTCATCCAAAAACACAGTCTCTGACCCTCCAATAAGAGCAATAGCACAGCTGCAACAGAAAAGGCAAATATGAACATTTTAATAAGAAAATTTGGTAGCTCACTGATGATTTTGTACACAGATACAAGGCTAGGCAAAGGCAGGCTGCTGGGAACAGGGTTTAAGTGAAAGAACAGCCAGATGACAGCCCCACATGACACTCCCTTCAGGTGCAACCTGCTGGAAAGATTCAGACTGCCACTCCCGTATTGGCCTGCCGGCAAAGTCACAGCAAGCGATGCTCACAATTACCAACTAAACAAGACTCTCAAACTTCCCAGGCACAGATTCATGATATCCCAAGATTGATGGATGCTGACAACTACATGTATAAAATTCATAATTTTATGAATAAAATATATTATAGTTGTGGGCAGGTTCACTTAAAGATCATTAGTACATTATAACAACAACAACAACAATTTATTTACAGATTCAGATTATATAAAGGGCTTGTCCCGCAAATAGCCACAAAGCTATACATCAAAATTAAAGTAAATTATATGTAATTTAATTATCATTAATATTACAATAGAAAAGAGATGAAAAGGGAAAAGGAGAATCAGATTATACTGGCAAAGAGAAGGACATGGATGATCAGTTTTTCATTTGGTCAATTATCGTTTCCATTTCAATATAGGAGTCTACAGTTTCAAGTGTATGAAATAACTTTCCTTTTAGGGATTCTTTAAAAGATTTTTTTGTACTTTTTTTAGAGTTGCAGGTATCCCGTTCCAAATCTTGACCCCAACACACGAGAATGCATTTCGTGTGGCATTAATCAATAATGCGAGATTCCTTTGTATAAAAATGATCAGGGGTAGAGGAACGCGTTTTATAGGAATGGACACTAGAAATTCGAGAAAACAGATTCAAAATATTTCTTGGGGCAGTGTTTTCGTTTATATCAAACATGAGGTTGCAAACGGATTCATAATACAAGAATTGTACTGGTAATATTTTTGCTTTAACAAAAAAAGGTATGGCATGGTCGTTTGTTTCAGCAAAATATATTAGCCGCAATGCGCGCTTTTGAAGAACACGAATTTGATCAAGGAAGGTTTTACATGCATTGCCCCAAGAAATGAGACCATAAGTTATGTAAGGTACGATTAGAGACATTAAAGCAAAAATTTAGAATTACAGACACTAGAAAATATTTCCTTTAGTGTTTAACTCTACCAACATAGTAATAAATTTTATTGTGGCTACAAGTCTGTCTCGTTATCGTTCAATCAAACAACAACAACACCAATACCTGCCTGGTCATATGGTACAAACACAAAAATAACTCACCAGTAGCTGACTATAGCGTGGTCCTTGTGATGAACTGTTTCAACTCAACTGAATGATTTGAAATAGTTCACAGAGCTATTTTAGATTAACTTACGAACACTTGGGTTTGTTTGCCATTCCAACATAGCGAACCAGAATGCTAAAATCTTTCACCTTGGGAAAAACCCTAACCCAACTTAATTGATGATCTGCTTCCCTTTAATATAAAACTCACTTCAAGTAAGGGCATTGCATGTAATACAGTCGACTCCCGATAGTTCGAACCTTCAACACAAATTGAAAAAGGTTTGAGATATCGAGAATAAAACTATATAGAAAATTATTTTTGCCTCTGAAATGTTTTGTACCAAAATGGAGCACAAAGGATACATCACTGTGGAAACTGGCCTTTCAATTACCTTAGCTTCCGTTTCATTCCACCTGAGAGTTTAGATGAGGCCCAGTTCATCTTATCAGTGAGTTGGATGTCATTGATCATCTGAAGAACTTCTGTCTCAGCTTGTTGGCCAAATGTTCCCTACAAAAATGGGACAGGCAAATGCAGAAGCTTAGGCAGACAGAAAGGAGGAAGGGTAGCTAAATGAATGTGGAAGGAGGAAAGGCAGATTGAGAAGACGTGTAGAAGAGAAAGGTGAGAGGAGCAAAGAAAAGAGAGGGAGCAGATGGAAGGGACAGAACGATCAGAGAGTACTGGTAGGGATGCATGAATAGGCAGTGGGGACAGAGAGAGGAAGCAAAGTAACTGGGAGGGGAGGGGAGTAGTGCCAAAGTTGTGACTGGGGAGGAGGAGGATGAGATGTACACATGTATGTAGAGGAGGGAGAAGGAAGGGGTTTTATGGATGGAGGCCGAATGATAAAAGAAATTGGGGAGGAAAGGAGGAGAGAATGAAGGAGAAGGGAAAGACTGTGTTTGCAGCTCTAGGTGAAAAAGAGGGAAGGTGAGGAAGCCATGAAGGAGGGGAAGGAAGGCAGATGGAGTTAGAAGAAATAAGAAAATAGAGAGAAGAGAGGGAGAAAAATAATACAAACACAGGAAAAGACATAGCTTTCATTGTTACCTTCAGGTTGATGAAAAATTCCAAATGTTCTTTCACGGTCAGTCGGTCAAAAAGAACGTTATGCTGTGGACACAGCCCCAGGCTCTCTCTGATGGCATCCATATCTGTCAGTATACTTTTTCCATTAACATGGGCAGAACCGGAAGATGGAGGGAAGAGACCAGTTAGAATTGACATAGTGGTTGTTTTTCCTGCTCCATTGTGGCCAAGTAATGCTGTGATTTGCCCTTTGTACATCTGTAGTGACAGGCCATCTACAGCAACCTTAGAGCCTCTTGAGCCCTAAAAAAAGAACATCTTTGAGTTATCTTGTTTCTTTGAGAATTTCAAAGAAAACAGGTACTATTATCATTAAACTATGCTAAAAGAGTGTGTGGCTAAAAATTTGAAAGTAGATTAAGCTTAGTGTGGTAAAGTTTCCATGGAGTTGACTGATTCACTTTGATTCTTACCTTGAAAACTTTCCTGAGATCTTTGATACCAACACCAACTGGCAGGTCATGAGTTTCATCTTCGATATCTGGATTGTCAGAAGTTTTTTCCACTGGATTCATCTCCTAAAATTTAATTAATTTTCATATAAACAAAATCTGGAAAGTCTTGGGTAAACAATCATACAGACTGCAAATGAGAAACATGTATAAACTTACAGAGTACAAAGAGAAGTAATTTAAAAGAAAAGAACTTCCTTGAAAGTTTAATCACATCTTACACAATGAAACCATTAATTATATTAATAGTGCATTGGTGGTGCCATGGATACACTGATTTGAAGTTTATGGTTTAATTCTACTAAAAAATATGACAAATTTTATAGTTTTTATCAGAACCTGTTCAGCTCCAACTTGCATCACATTATCACTGGTGGTTCCACACCAATAGGTCTTAGTGAAAGGGAAGTAGAATGGCCTGGGGATGCCGTAACTCCCAGGAAAAACTGCCTCAATATACCTGAAAAGAGAACAAAAGTCAGACACATTTATGAAACATTACACAGAACCATAAACAAAGATAACAAGAAATATGATTACTTAACACCATATAATGTAGATGGTGCAGCATATCTATATGCACCTCAAAAGGGATTTGCATCTATACTCTCCCAGTTGAAGAATGCCTCTTCACATGTACACAGGGTTGTGTGTACATACATGTACAGTGTATATACATATTTTTACATTTTTTGAGAATTTTCAGCCAAAACCAAATTAGTTTTAAACCATAACTTTGCCACCAAGTTACAGCAATCGAGGTCTACGACAGTTACATGTAACATTCCAATGACAATATACAGTACATGTAAGTCTTATTTAAAGCAACTAGCAAAAAAAAAGACAAGGAAGGAAAAAAATGTGCCTCAATGACACTAAATAATTTCAGATGTATTACTGGCCTGGCATTATTACCAACAAACAATACATTACATGGTCTGTTGAGGGTTTTACTTTAATCAGTTTTAAATGCACCTAACAATAAATATGTCACATTGCAGCAATTGGGTGGAAATTTTAAAATTAAACCAAACCAGTTTACAAGTATTCCTGACAAGATAAGTGGAGAGTATTAGAAATAGTTTATTGATCAAGTTAGTTAACATACCAAGTGATAACACCATAAATAAGACTCTGAATGACCAGCATTCCCAAGACCCAGGAAAAGCTGAAGTTGTCATCAGGTGATGGTGATGTGGACACTCGGTCCCATGTCAAACCAACTTCAATACTCTCAAACTTGGCAATGATAAGAGTAGCAATCCCAAGGCAAGTGTTTGGCAAAAGGCATGATGCAGCCTTCTCTGACCTGGTGAAACATGCACAATAAAAAAAACATAACATTACATTTTTGTAAGCGGAAAATCCAAAAGACTTTGAAAGAAAAGCAAAGCAAAAGTATGCACACAGCAGGCACTAAGTACAGGAATCACATATAAACAACAACAAAAGCACCAACAAAACTCTATTGCCATACACTTGATAAATTTATGCAAAAATTCTTCCACCCACATGTAGCTAATTGAGGCGGGGGAAGAAGTACAAGCTATATTAGTCATATATGCAGTATACATATGTATGCATGTAACTAAGTGCCGTAGGTTTATATCTTCAACTTACACTAGTTTGATTTAATTTCACTTTTAAATGCCTCAAAAGGCATTCAATTTTTACTAACTTACCTCTTAAGAGAGAGATGTATTTAGAAACTTTTACAGAGCTTGTATGCTCATGATGGGAGTATAAGATATAAAGCTTAACCATGCAGTCCTGAATTTATCACAATCATTCAAATCCTTATATTTATGGCAGAGGCCAATTACCCTCAGAATTTTCTATTGCAGTCTCATCACTGTGCCAAACTCATATGTTTACAGACTGTCTGTATATGAAAAGCATGCAATAAAATTAATATAAAAGTACATGTGTCAATACCTTGAGAGTGCTTCATATGCTCCCTGTTGGGAAAATGTCTGGAAAGGAACAAGTGTACAGTACCAAGCCACTAAACCAAACAACATACCCAGAATTGGTCTGGAGAAAAACACACTGCAAATGACAAGAATTATAATATTAATTTATAGTTCAATTTTGTTGTTTATAGAGGCACACTACACTAGTGGTATTAAATTGTAAATGTAGTATAATGAATATTATTGTCACTATATATGCAAAACCTTGTTTGTTTATCTTTACAGAACTCACTTACATATTAATTTGCATTTACCTTAATTTGGCTCCCTAAGCTCCTAATAGTAGCTCCCTTCAAATATTAGTCCAATCCCTCTCCCCCTTTCAGGTTACAGACTCTAAAAAGATTGCTTCCGCTATTGGTGCAATTAAGGGCATAAGACATCTAATGCCATTTAATATTTTAATCAATGTTTATCATAGCCTTGTTCAGCCTCACTTTGATTATTGTAATGAGGTGTGGGGAAATTGTAACAATTAGGCCTGTCTGATAAGCTTCAAAAGCTTCAAAATCACGCAGCCCGGCCATTTTGATGTCCGCTGGATATGATAGCTTCTTGGCACTAGGGTGGCAAAAACTCTAGCTGTCATCAAAGATTGGATAAAAAATTAATCATGATGTATAAAACTTTAAATGGGATGACACCTGAATATTTAAGATCAAACTTTGTTTTGGCGATAATTTGAATCCTTATAATTTAAGGAAAATTGTACTGAAAACATGCTAACTCTTCCACAACCCCGCACTGCATGATTATTTAAAGAAAAGTTTCTCATACAGTCAGGAGCTCAGTTGTGGAACACTTTGTTAATAGAATTACGGCAAGCAACTTCCTTGAATGATTTTAAGACTAAATTGAAATGCCACAGTTATAAGTAAGATTTTCAAACACAGGCTCCAAGAAAAGTAGCATTTATTGTTTAGCTTTGGTTTATTATTTTTTACTTTTATAATCCTAGTTATAAGGTAGATAGATAGTTAGTTGATAATGATAATTTAAGTAGCTGATGGAAAAACCATGTATAAATAAAGTTATCCTGAATAAAAAACAGTGCATGCATGTCCCTCCCCCCCCCCCCCCCACCCATATAGCCCCTGACCTTCTAAGAAACCTCTCTTTGTGTCTGTGAGACCTAAAATCAATAAGCCTTTTGGGTGGAGGGGGGAAGCAACAATTGGGACGATAGGGTTAAGAAACTGTCAGTCAATCTCCAAATTCGAGCGCTACAATGATACGTCAACAACACAGCCCCCACCCCCCCTCCCCCTCATCAATGTTGTTTGCCACTGAAAAATAGGCTGGGTCATCATCCGACCTTGAAAACAACATTGAGTTAGGGGGATGGGGGAGTGAAGGTTTGGTACTAATTTCCAGGCGGTGTTTTCTTTAAGGTAGATTGGAATATATGCACAAAATTCACACTTTTCTTAGCAAGATTTGTCCACAATTGTGGTTAATATACTAGAGAAATTCTTTTAATATAATTTTCTTGGGTTTTACAACTTTCAGGTCTATGTTCACACCACTATATACGTATCAGTTTCATTTTGGAAAAACAAGGTGACAAAAACAGATGTATACTGTATTGACCCTTTAGATTTGAAAGTAACAACAATTTATTATAAGAGAAGACTTATTACAATATAAGATACCCACAATTAGCAAGGGCTATTCAAGCTGGGTAGCATTGATAGTTGTTTACACACTCAAAAGGAACAGAAAATTAACAGCACAAAATAGAAATGATTCATGAAACAAAGAGAAAAAGAATTAAATAGGAAAATAAATGAATAAATAAAACACCTAAATGACTAATTATTATAATTTTAGAAAGTTAAATGCAAGCTAACTAAGCAGTGACATAAGATTGATACGAGTAACAGCGTTTATATCAACATACATCTCCTCAGTCTCCAGAACCTTTAAGAGCAATTCATGCAGTTTACGCTTGAAAAGTGCTTTACGTAACTCTCGTAGTTGAGGAGGAATTTTATTCCAAATTCTCGTTCCAATTCTAGAAAAGGACAGCAGCTGTTGGTTGAGTCTTGAAAGTTGGACATGAAAATTACCCGACGCTGAAAATTTAGTGTAGTGAGAATGGATCTGGTCAGAATGACTAAACAGTTCAGAGATATTTGGAGGAGCACAATGGCTAAAAATATCATGCATTAGAGTAGCAATATGTTTAAAATAGAGCATATTCAGAGGCAAAAGACCGGAACCGACCAACAAAGGGATGGCGTGAGTTCTACTATCAGAAAAGTACATCAGACGAAGGGCTCGTTTTTGCAGCAGAAGAATTTTGTTTAGATAAGAAGCAGCAGCTTGTCCCCAGGCAGCTAATCCATAAGAGATGTAAGGTTCAATTAAGGAACGATAGATTCTTAAAAGGGTACTTGTAGGCAGAAAATACCTAAGCCTCAAAATAATCCCAACACCTTGACTTATTTTTGATGAAATATAGTCTATGTGGTATCGCCAGGAGAGGTTACAGTCTGTCAACCAGAATACCTAAACATTTTATGTAGTTTTTACATTCGAGAGAAGTCATTTTCTTTAAGTCATTATCATATAGTATTAAGTTTACGTCGTAATCAACCTTGCATTGTTAAGGGTGAAAAATAACAAAATTGGATTTATCAGTGTTTAGCGCGCGATACAGTTGACACCCGATAACTCGAACCCTCACTTGAACTCGAACTTTCAATTTCCCTTGAAGGTTTGAGTTATCGGGAGTCAACTGTAGCTTAATTATTTGCATTAAGCCACTCGCAAACTTTAATCAATTCAGCATTAACAACTAGCTTAAGTGATCTAAGATTTTTATCTGCGTATAATTTAAGATTAGTATCATCAGCGAATAAGTAAAAGTTGAGTTTATTAGAAGCTTGCATGATAAATGATCATTTATGTAAATGAGGAAAAGTAATGGCCCTTATTAGGACAGAGCCTTGAGGACCCTTTCATGAGAAATTATCTTCTGCAAGGGTTGGCATGTGATATGGGCCTAAACATACAACGAAACTTAATTTGGAAAAAAGACATCTTTATTTGTAAGAGAAATGTTCATACCTTATAGCAAAACAGAACATAATGCTTGCTATAATGTACAGCAGAAGAAACACAAAGAGAAGAGAGCCATCCGAGAACTCAAAGATCTTCATCCCCTGTTGAGTAAATGGTTGACATTTAGAAAAGCATTTTACGGGCAGAACTACAAAATGGAGACCCCACCGATTTCAATGTTTTAGTGTCAAATAAAGCGTTTTAACAGGGGTCTTCATTTTGAAGTTTTAGGGGGGGTAAAACTACAAAACGAAGACCCCATTGATTTTTTGTTTTGGCATCAAATAAAGTGTTTTCAGCAAGGATCTTTGTTTTGTAGTTTGAGGTGGGCAAAACTACAAAACAAAGACCCCATCGATTTCAATGTTTTAGTGTTAAATAAAGCGTTTTGAGCGAGGGTCTTCATTTTGTAGTTTGAGGCAGGTAAAACTTTGGTCTTCTGTCTTCGGTCTTCGGTTTGTGGACACCCAGCCCTTACTTCTGGCAGTTGAGTGACTGTTGGGGGTGCAAAATTGGGTCCCCGATAATGCAGGAGACTCCAGATTTTGAACCGTATGTCCCGGTCTCCAGATTTATGTCTGTAATCTGCTGGATTATTGCCTTAGTAATTGCTATTTGTCATAGACTCAAGTTTCCGACAAGAAAATTTCAAATGTTGAGCATTGTTTGAGCAACTGACTCATAGACTTAAAAGAGTCTTCCCCACCCCCTCCCCCCTCCTCCCCCACAGAAGCCGTTAATTTAGCCTTGATGCCATGCCCCTTTAAGGCGCTTTGTTGTTGCTGGCTGGGAAGTCATATTCTCCATATTTGAAGCCGTAGGAGGTTGACAGCCCTGCTAATTACCCCCTTCACACTTTAAAATAATTAAGAGCTGTTTTATATACACTGTATAGGTCTGGAATCTGTAAAACTTGTTACAGCTGATCATGAATGCCATCAGGCAGACCTTCTTGTTACATTTAGTTGATCCTGAAGTAACTCTAGGTTCATTTCACTCAGAAAGCAATAATTATCATCATAATTTTAAATTTTTAAAATTGAGTTAATAAAATGTTTGTGTATAACTTCACTTGAATCCACAACACTGTTAATTTCCAGCTTTTACGACTCACTGCTAGTCTGACCTGATACAATTAACCCTGCAAAATTCATTTCAATGGCTAATCAAAGGAAACACTGGAGCAAACTGTGTCTTACTTTCAACATAGCTGTGGCTATAATGATGGAGATGAGTAGGAACAACAAGTTTTTAGTGAACCATGCAGACCAGTGAATCCAGTTAGCAAGCCCCATCATCTTCATTGACTCCTTTAAACGGCTCTGTTTCTCGTGAACCAGTTCCTGTGAGAACAACATTAACTTGAGTTAGTCCTTCCTCCATAAAAATAAATATAAAAGTTACTATTCAGGTTACAGGCAATTCCCAAGTAACCAGACCTTACAGTGTACATAGGAACTTTCTGCTGTATATACAATTATAGTCATAATCGATCATGATAAGCAATAATTGCTGTATTTCACAATTATATTATTGTCAAGTTTTAATAATTATGCAAGTCCCGAGAGGCACGGTTGCCAACAGCTTATTTAATTAAGCATCAGTCACTTGTTATAATTATACTTACCTTGATAACCATAGCAGCAGAGAACATGAATGCTAGCGTCATAAGAAGAGGAAGCAATCCCTGTATTGTTTGTATGAAGAAGTTCTCGGTGAACTTTGGATAGGGGAATTGCTAAAAGAAATTAACACAAAAATTATTTAAAGTGAGGCATAAAATTTGAAAATTAAGTTTTGACCTGATAAAACTAACTTATAATTATAAAGGCAATTTGTACTTGCATTGTAGATTAATTATTAAACTACAAGCAAGCAAGCTGAACTACAAGCATTGATCATTTAAGTTGACTGTTTTGTACAGTTTTAAGCAACAGGATAAAGTTGACTCAAATAGCAAACAAGTATTTATTTATTTATTTATTTATTTATTTATCTATTTATTTATTTATTAACTGAAAACATGTGAGCATGCAGTTGCCTTTCCCATCTCTCTTAAATCACAGATTTATTTGTCTCATTTACACCTACAGTACATTCACCTGTAGATTAAGTGGTATTGATTGAGTCGTGTTAGATTGTTCTGCAATGATTGCCATATCAACTGCATACTGCAACAGCACAAACCGTGACTTGTAGCCCTTGCAACAACCACTATTAAAAGCAAACAACAAGTAAAATTACGACTGACAAATTATAACTATATTTAGCGCTTTAAAAATGGTGCATGCATGTGCATTAAGTCCTTATATATACTGTATTTCATCATTACCACCACCACCAGCACCATCCAGGGTTGCAATAAAAGATAGACTCATGCTATAGGGTGCATCATGAGTAATCTGGTCAACTATATTATAGGAAATTCAAAGCTACAGAAAAACTGTTCATGAATTTATGTTTTGCAAGGTTCCTATATAGCATACATTCTCAGCTGCAGTCTGTAAAGTTCTTCAAATTAATTCTAACTTTTCATTGGAAAAAATGAAATTTGTGGCTTAATAGATTCCATTCATAGTGTCCCATGAATAGAGCGTGTGTATTGAAAACTCAGACCTCGAAAACTAAGACCTCAGACCCTAGAAAACTCAGACCCTCTGGGTGTCTTGAAAACTCAGACCCTAGCAAACTCAGACCCCCTGGATGTCTCGAAAACTCAGACCCTAGCAAACTCAGACCCCCTGGATGTCTCGAAAAACTTAGACCCTAGAAAACTCATACCCCCTGGATGTCTCGAAAACTCAGACCCTCTGGGTGTCTCGAAAACTCAGACCCTGGAAAACTCAGACCCCATGGATGTCTCGAAAACTCAGACTCTAGAAAACTCATACCTCCTGGATGTCTCGAAAACTCTGACTCTAGAAAACTCATACCCCCTGGATGTCTCGAAGACTCAGACTCTAGAAAACTCATACCCCCTGGATGTCTCGAAAACTCAGACTCTAGAAAACTCATACCCCCTGGATGTCTCGAAAACTCAGACTCTAGAAAACTCATACCCCCTGGATGTCTCGAAAACTCAGACTCTAGAAAAACTCATACGCCCTGGATGTCTCGAAAACTCAGACTCTAGAAAACTCATACCCCCTGGATGTCTCGAAAACTCAGACTCTAGAAAACTCATACCCCCTGGATGTCTCGAAAACTCAGACTCTAGAAAACTCATACCCCCTGGATGTCTCGAAAACTCAGATTCTAGAAAACTCATACCCCCTGGATGTCTCGAAAACTCAGACTCTAGAAAACTCATACCCTCTGGATGTCTCAAAAACACAGACCCAAAAATAGAACAAGTTTACACTGCGTGATGCTGCAAGCCGACTTGTTTACTGTTCATAAAATCTGTCGAGAAAAGAATACAGAGCTCTCGCAGAGGTAGATATCTGCACTGATCAAGAAAATAATACTCAACATTGGCATCGATTCTTGGTTTCTGTATGAGTATAAGCCAAGTTTATCCAAAATGTGATTGTTTTTGAACGTGATCATGAGGTGTATGTGTTGCATGATGATTTCACAAACAGCGTCACGCGACAGACAGGGTCCTTATACTTCAAGAAATTCTCCTGAATTGAATTGTGAGCAGAACAGAATATTAATAGTCAGCAAGTAGAAGTAATTCTTGTTACAAGGAAAATCTTCCTCGTTTTCCGCAAAAACACATACATTTTCTATTAAGTTAATCATTAAATTTTTGGTGACGTACATGTTTTCGCCCCAAATTTTCGATTTCATGCTTGATTCGATCAACCATGGCGATCAAAGGTCTCTCGTGAATGCGATTCAGAATTTCACTCACTCCAAAGCGAAGATGGCTTTTAAATTGCCTTTTATCACCAAGAAGGCAATTGTACCTTAAAGGTTAATCGAAAACAATCACATTTTGGATAAACTTGGCTTATACTCATAAAGAAACCAAGAATCGATGCCAGTGTTGAGTATTATTTTCTTGATCAGTACACTGATATCTACCACTGCGAGAGCTCTGTATTTCTTTTCTCGGCAGATTTTATGAGCAGTAAACAAGTCGGCTTGCAGCATCACGCAGTGAAAACTTAATTGTTCTATTTTTGGGTCTGCGTTTTTGAGACATCCAGGGGGTATGAGTTTTCAAGACATCCAGGGGGTCGGAGTTTTCTAGAGTCTGAGTTTTCGAGACATCCAGAGGGTCTGAGTTTTCTAGGGTCTCAGGTCTTAGTTTTCGAGGTCTGAGTTTCAGTACACCCACCCAAGAGCATGAACCTGTACTTTATTGACAATTGTAATTTTTATAGGCCATCCAAAGAAAAAGTGATACTACCCACACACATGCCACAGTGAATAATAGAAACTGACATATTCAGTCAGTCCTTAAATTACTTCAAGACATGCATAATTTAGTGGTTTTGTACATAATTATTATGTACTCTTAATGATGCACCACATGTTGTATGTATGTGTAATAAATAAACAAACAGACACTGAGGGTAAAAAAAGAATGCAAAATTATACTAAAAAGTTAACATACATTTCACAGATTGATGTACAGAATGTATAACATTATTGCCTCTTATTAAAAAATATTGTAAAACCTCAGTATTACAATTATTGTTGTACTGGTGAATGTACTTGATACAATACATATAATAACAGCATTTGATACAAACCCATCCTCTTCTTTTCTTGGTCCCACAGCTTGAAAGTTTGGGTAAGTATTTTCTGTCCTCCAGCGCTTTTGGTTACCTCCCACTTCATGGGGAAGTCGCAAACTGTACTTTACTAGTTTTGGAAGTTCCACAGCATCTTTACTAATAGCAAAGTCAATTGCTAAAGACAAAAACAAAACAAAAAACAACAAACAATGAAATACTTATTTTGGACCAATCAGTGTCAACTCATTGTTAATTTATATTAATAAAAAATTTAGTCAAGAATACATTCTCTGCACGCACCTCCAAGATATTCTTCGTGTTCTGACGCTTCTATGGCCATTTCATCACCTGATGACCAACTTGTATTGTGAATGATGCTTCTTTGAGCCAACTTTACACCTGCTACATTTGCAACTCTGGACATGAGCTTTGTCACTAGAACAAGAATGTAGGTAAAGTAAAGTCGCACAAGAACCTAGGTGGCCCACACGGCCGCAGCTTAGCCCGGTTCTGTAGCATGAAGCAATTAGGAGTATTGCTTTGATGCTCCCCCGTGGATGGGATGCTAGTCCATTGCAGGGTTACCCCCAGCAGTATGTCACCGGTACCCATTTATACACCTGGGTGAAGAGAGACAATGTGGAGCAAAGTTTCTTGTCTAAGGAAACAACACAGCAATGAAGAGACCAACCTGGCCTCGAACCAACAACCCTCAGGTCCTCCGACCGTCCGATCGAAAGTCCGGCGCGCTACAACCTGTGACTACCACCGCACCTCCACAGAACAAGAATGATGTAATTAAATCACATACAATAATTAATATTAATATTTATTAGTCTGCGTTGCAGATGGACTATAACCCTGGTTATTATTTGGGGTTATAGTCCATCTGCGACGCAGGCTATAACGTACAAATTGAGCGAAAAATGTTCACTGGTAGTTCATACCTGCAGGTGCTGCTGGATAACATGCAAAATATGTCTTGTTCTCATATTTCTTTAGTGCATTTGCAATCACAATTTCTTGGTAATTTGGTATCAAAATGCTGGTGTTTGACCACTGCTGCATCAGCTTCCTTTTATCATCATCACTAATTAATCCTTCCAGCAAATTTTTCTTGATTTCTCTTGATAACAATGGTTCAAACGTGCCTAAAAATGCAATGATAACAAGTAATTCATTTGAATAGTGAATTCATCATAAAAAAGCTGGATTAATTTAATTGAGACAAGCTGGCAATTGGTCAGCCAGTTTGCCAAGTTACTTGAGAAGATTGAGCCAGCTTGACTTTAATGGGTAAAGTTTGGAGTCAATGTTTCAGAAAAATCTTCAAGAAGGAGAATGTACATGTGTTTGTTGAGTGATTCTGAACTTTCGCTAGGGACCATATTCATTAGTGACAAGGGGTACGGCAGGTAGTACAAGACATAACAAATTTTCTTTTCTTTTTTTTTTCTTTTTGTTTTGTTTTGTTTTGTTTTGTTTTAACCTCCTGGCACAAATCTGAGCCCTTCCCAGAATGGAACTGAAAATAATTTAATATTGTAAGATGCAACTTGGAAGAAAGGAAACTGGTTTCTTGCATTTGTCATGATGTAGTCAAAAGAAGCTCAATTTGATTCTAAATTACTGTTGATTTAAATGAGGAGTGATAAATACGACCAACACTTAATCCTCAACCTCTCCTCTCTCTGCACTAGCTCACCTCCAGGGGGTTCTTACTTACCCTGCGGGTATGCTCGCAGGGTAGCTAGCTGCTAATACTCGAGGGAGGCATAAAAGTTATAGAAGGAATGCTTATTTGAGAGGTCCTGTTAAATAACTTGACGATTTACGGTATTAGCCTTGAATATGAATATATGTTCCCCAGTTCCCCAGAGTCTCTACTGGCAACCACCTGCTGACCAAAAAGCCAGAGGACTCTGGTGTACGAGAATGAAATGAAAGGCACTAGACTTAAAAGCAAGCTTAAATCATACATACTGAAGCAGAGGTCCTTTGTTTCCAAGAATTTCCTACAAAATTCAAACAAAAAAGAACTTGATTAACTATGCATTTACTTGAGGTAGGGGTATTGGGGTTAGTTATGACAATAATTCAATGTTCCTCAATCAAACTTATGACTAATTATTAAAGTAAATGATAATGTCACTAAAGGAAAATAGGGAAAGAGAATTCTCCACAAGGTTCAGTAGAAGTTATCAGTCTAGTCATTAACAGGATGTTTTAGGAAGTGAATTTTCAAAGCTTTGAAGTTTATTTTTTATGCTGTCAGTGTCTCATACGGAAAAAATCATCTTTAAATTGCCCTCATGCAGGTGGGACTATACTGAATAATTATTATATAAATTGCAGCAAACATCTTTCAGTAACTAGAAATACGTGGCTCGCAAAACCTCGCGAAGCTGGGGCTGGGTGGAAAGCCCTCTTTACTCGTATTGTAGCATCAAACGAGGAGATTAAAAGGCGCATAAGATTTTTTTATTTTTGATGAGCATAGTGTTTTCGTAGTTCCACGGGCTAGTTTGCGGTTGAAAATCTACTTCTGTCGCGACGTAATGTACAACGGGCGTGCAGCGCTGTCGTGTTCGATGAATTAATTTCCCACGGAAAATTATTTACCGCGGCCACAAAACGTGTAATTTCTTTAATGCACTCTTTCACAAAAAAGATTTCTAAAAGAAAGGGAAAAGATTCTGGAGAGATAGTTCTGTATCCAGTGAATATTGATGAACATTGCAGTTGAAATTTGATCATGCACGCATCTTTTTTTCGATGTATGCAAATTTTTTTCAGACGACGCCAGACAATCTGACGTCATTCATACTTTGTTTGCGCACTGTTGCCAGGCAACAGCACGGACACCTTCACGGAAATATATAAACACACATACATATATATAAATATATGTTCGGCTCGAATTCGCCATCTTAGCTCCCGAGCGCGACCTTCGGCCCGACAAATTTATTAACCTCGCTTCGCGAGGAACAAGCCAGTTTTTAATCGAGAGTTGTAACAGTATGCAGCTTTTTCTATTTTTTTGGTGTTAAGTCCATCCGATTTTGAAACATACAAATAAGCCCAGAAAAGAAGCCTATCAAAAATCCGAAATCCAGCTACAAGAGAGTCCACACACAGGTTTGGTGATTCCACGCAAGTGAAAAGGAGCTCAAATTTACATCTGAAATGCAAACCTCGTTTTACCAGCTGTATCAAAGGTTCAGAGTTCCTTGAGTTGTAAATCTATTTATTTGTCCTTTCATGTTATTCCGTTATTTTAATAAACCACCCGAAAAACCAGGGAACTTGAAGAAAGACAAGATTTTGTCCAATATGTTTAAGCTTAAGCTTAATTAAGTATATTCAACTCTATCCTTCAGTGTGCCTCGTCAAGCGGAACAGTTTACTTACAACTCAAGCATGAAAAATTTGAGTATATTGCAGATACGAATGGAATCTTAATATCGAGTGATTGTTTACAACTTTATAAAGGAGTTCAAGAACAGGAAATTACACGTCATATCGGGTGATTCGGTACCATCCGATCAATCGTGCACTAGCTTGACTATGCACCTAATGTCCTCAAGGCTAGGGTTGGAAGTGACGATGCATCTAATGTCCTCAAGGCTAGGGTTGGAAATTCAAACGCCGCCTTGGAAATTCGAATTTATTTTGAAAACTGAGCTTTCAAGTGCAACTTTCGATCTGCGGCATGATTGAATGTTCCCTCCTAGCAGTTGCTTTTCCTGATTGAGATTTTGGGAAGACTACTGACTGCCACCACTAGATGCAAACACTAAGAAGATACAAGTTAACTGATATAAGTTACTAATGTCATCAGCTGTGCTTAACGCTTTAGAGCCAGTTCTTTTATAAAATAAAATTATTATTGATCTTTCTCAGCCCTGTTTACACACAAATTGTAAGAGTCTGTCATCTCTTCGCTCATATTTGCTAGAAAACACACATAGTTACGTAATGGGTATATAAGTTCTTATTGTAAAACGTTGTCACTTACTTTGGTAGAATTAATACGGAGAGAAGAAGGACTGGTAGTAGGAGTTCAAAAACAGTGCCAATCGGACGGCGGAGCTTTGAACATAAGAAAACAGAAAGCGAGTTCAGAAACGAGTTCAGTGCAGTGTCAGAAATGTACGAAGAAACTGTTTATCAAAACTGACGGCGGCTGTTGTCTGGTATAAACATGCAGCTACTTCTGCTTACTAACCTGCAAGATGAAGTTTTTCCATAACAACAAACGAAATTGTCGAAAGCGATTAGCCATAGCAAAATTTGTGTCGAAAGTCCGATTATGCTATTCACTTCAATTCTTCTGATAATAAATAAATTCTGAGCTCGGCCTTGAGTGGTGCTGACGCAAATAATTAATTCAAAATGGCGACGTCGATTAACTTCCGGTGTTCCCTCAAGCATATCGCACGCAAATTGATCGTCAAAGCTGGGTTTTATTTTGAAATTACTGAATGTAGAGAGGAGAATCGCTGGTAAAAGGTCAGGTATATTATTCTGTGATTCTCCGAATCTTATTTTAGTTGAATCGCAATATATGCTTCAGTGTTTGCATTTGAGCAGGTGATCATGAGCTGGGCATCTGTTATGGTTACCATGTCAAAACTCCTGGTTGCTATGCTATAATCCACCTCGATCCGGTCGCCTCGGTGCAAAAGACAAACAATTTCAATTCTGCTTTGAACCAAACCTGTTTTTGTTTTTTATTATTATTTATTCATTTATTTATTGGGTTTCATTTGTTTTGACCAGGGGCACCCAACGAGAATATTGAAGCAAAATCAGAAGTCGAAATGCATGTTGTTTCCCGCATTATTTCATGGCCCGAAAAAGGGCAATTTGTGTGAGCTATTAAACAGCGTTTAACTGATATGTTCGGATTTGTTAGCTGAAAATTTAGGTTGAGGAAAATTTTAGGGAACAGAATTCTGATTCCCTGAATTTACGAGCCCTGTCGCCTTTCGGAAAATGTCGGCTAACTAGCCTTTTCTCGAACTTTTAAATTTAACGACGTATTTGCTTCTCCTAAAACACTGAAAAGTGATCAATTCTCCAACGTTGCGAAAGTTTCAAAACGCTAGGTTTCTTCGCAATTCAATCTTCTGAGGCGGGTAATATTTTGTGGGGGATCCAAACCTTTAGGTTAGTCGGGTGTTTTCCCGAAGAGATATCTTCCGAAACCAACCGTTTGGTACTCCTGTTTGATTTCCACTTTTAGCTACTTTTTGGTCTATTTCAGTGCTTATCCGGCATTTTTCTTCCCGTCTCACTGTCACAATCAACTCTGCGGTCTATTTTCGTTTTTCGGATTGACGGATTGAAACACCAGTTGCAGTTGATGTGTTTGGTCACACGTAAGTTAAAATGGTATTGTTTAATTGCAGAGAAAGTTCATCAGTACATGTGCGGCGTATGTGAATGACAAAAGACTGAACAAATGTCGGCCGCCTGGAATGTAATTTCAAGCCAGAGAAAACTGACAAAAGGTCAGTTGATCAACCCACTACACAGACTAAGACACTTAATGTTGAGAATCAGTGTGTAGATTCAGTCGATTCTCTTTAATGCATCGAACTCGACAAATGCGACGTCGTATGACCTTAATAGGCGGCCATAATCAACAAACTTGAATAAATACTGATTACACAAAAAAGAAGAGATAGACAATCGGCCTAGCAGAAAACTAAGAAGGCATAAGTTAACTGAGATCCTGTTACTGCCAAAAATTTAACTCAGTACTGTCTCTAAACATGTTATCCTTCGCTAAACACCTTTTTCTATGTGTTCCCCAATAAAGTCGTATTAACTGATCATGAAAAGACTTTTGATCGTGGTTGAGACAGAAAGTACTTCAGTAAACCTTCCGTGCCAAAAGAAACTTTTAGTAAGTATTTGCATAAAAACCACTTACGCTCACATTTTTCTTCATTTCAATTCTTTTGTTTTAGTATTCCGTGTTTTATATTTTCATCTTAAAAGCAGCTGGAAATTATTTGGCATCATCGGTTATTTCCTTTAATAATCCTTTCTCTATTAAATTCTTACAATACCGTCTATCGATTCCATTCAACCTGCAAAGTCGGATACCCCTTCTCCACGTCGCAGTTATTTTGACGTTGCACGTTTCACAAGGTTCGAGAAAAGAAAGCGCCTTCATTAAGCCAAGTTTTAGTATGATTGCCATGCAGGATCTGATCCGAACTCTGAAAGATTGAGGTTAACAGTGACACAGTAACACCAGTTCAGTTTTGATTGCAAACGCTGAGTCCTAGACGCCTCTGAGATCGAGCTAGCGCTTATCGTGGTGATTTTAAGTGAAAACTAAGTTCACACGTCTTTCTAATTTATCGCTTCTCTAAGTCATTATTTGAAATTACAAATTAAAAACAAGATAAAATGTGCATCCAATGGTTCATTTCGATGGATATATGTTCGGAAAGCCTTGATTGACTCAGAAATTCGTATTTAGTTGTTCTTCGACAAAATGTCAGCTGAAAAACTAAATTACTTTCTTTTGGGAAGAGGCAAAACTGTCATTAAAAATGCGATAAAAAGCCGGCCAGTTAGCCTTTTCGTAAAGGCTACAGCGGATAGTAAATTCGGGGAATACATTCCGTTTTAACTTTCTGTAGCTAAACTTTTCAAATATGGGACTGAACCGCGACAGGAGACAACATGTTATTAAAATATTCTGCATAAATGTTCTCGTTGGGTGACTCTTTTGATTTTATCTTCACCATTCTGGCTTGCTGTGTTGTTTGTATACTGATATTTCACGGTTAGTGAAATATATATTGTTTGAATGCAATATTTCGCAAGTCACAACCTTTCTTCTTCTTTCTGTATTAATATCCTGAGGACAAAGGCTGTAACTTTCGAAATATTGACTCAAACAATATATTTCCTCAACCGTGAAATCATCCTTACGTTTTCTCCCTATAATATTTGCTGCTTAATATATTGCTGATTAGATCATTTACTAAAGGATCCGATGATTTTATTGTAATTATTGCGGTTATGGCTAAGAAACACATGCAGTTACTGGTTTTGAAAAGCGCTTTTTTTAACACTGAAATACATTGAAATTTATGTCACGTACAAATTAAAACAGGGAATAATTTGTTAAGTTTGTAGGAGAAAGCGGAAGAAGAATATTTATATGAAATAGCTTGAAGTGTCTACGACAATTGGCACACGCTGAAAATATTGAAGAAAGACATGTAAGCGGAAACGCGACGAGTCGATCGAAGGCGAGTGTTTGCCTGGTTTGAAACTCTACCGAACTTCTGCCAGTTTTTTACTGAATTATTTAGGAACACGGACAAAATCATTTTTTATTTCAAGTAGAAAACAAGCCATGGAAAAATTACGCTTCGTTTGAGTTTCTTCAGAATCACAACTTTCAAGTAATTAGAGGCTGAGTTTACTTCGGCTATTTTGTAAGTAGTATAAATAAAATATCAAGAGGTTAGAACTGCTGAATCATGCATATCGTGACTGAGCATCCACGTGACTTGCATCATGAGCATCATGTGATGAAGTCGCATCACTTCTTTTTTGGGCGACATCAGCCAAACCCGTGACTAAAATAATTAACTAGTAATAATTAAAAAATTAAGAAGTGCGTTCGATGTCACAAGGCTCTGTCTCCTTTGCCAAGTTGGTGATGATGTCATCCGCCCTTGCAAATTCTGCGGGGGATGCCAGACACGCGCCCCAAGATCCATTCATTCAATCAACGTTGTCCCATACAATCTCGACTCCAATCTTTATTAGGAGTGCGTTCATTCTATGTCGAACGCAGTAATCATGATTAGCATAAAGACGCACCCCCCGCCAAGATAAAAGTGAAAAGCGGCACGTCCTTTTGTAACATCCGTGCGTATTCTTTTCTTGAAAAAAAAAAAAAATAGAAAACCAAAATACAAATAGAGGAAAAATCCTGGATTTGCCAATATAATACCGCACTGCGCATGTTGGGAAGTGTAGATCAGTCCTTCCCCTTCTTTTTATATCATATTACTCAATAAGTTTAGGTTCGATAGTTACAAGTTTTTGTCTAATATTGGAACTTTTGCGTAAGTGCTTTATAAGTGTTATCAAATGACTAATAATTAGACATTAATATCCCTCCACTTATGTACGTGAGAGAGACATAAACCTTGTACCGTCATCACATCACACTAAACTTGTCACTAAAGATGAAGCACTAAAACGTGCTGATACAGCAGACATAGATATTTTATTCATTAGAAATCGTCTGTGAGGGATGGACCATGTTACCCGAATGGAAGATCAAAGACCAGTAACTGTACTTGTATGTGGTGCACTAGCTGAGGGCTCAAAGAAAATTGGAAGCCGACAACTTCGATACAAGAACGCCTACAAAGACGTCTTGAGACGTGGAGATGCTCTCCATAAGTGGAGAGCAACAGTGCACAATAGAGTGGGTGTGAATGTATAGACATGAAAAGGAAGGAAGACAATCAAATGAATTGGAGAAAGCACAATCAAAGAAGAACTGAAAGGAATTGTTGTAATTATTATCAATATTGTCACAGTATAAAACACTGGTGATTGTCTGTTAACTGTCCTTGCTTCCTGCAACCTTCAAATTCAAGCATCCCTTGTAATTCCTACCAAAACTATTTTCTGGATCAGTCCTCCTGATGAATCGACCCCAAATCTCCTTTGACGTTCTCCAGATCTTTTTTATATTATTCCAAGCCCTCCTAAAATCACCGGAATGACCAATATCTTGTCCTTATGGAATTTCCTCCTCTCCTTTCTTCTTTTTTTATTCTTTGCCACCAAATGTTATTTACAAGAATCATGAAGAAATAAAGGAAACTGGCGAGGAAGCCCAAAGAAATCATGAGACTCGTGCAGCAACTAATGCTAATAAAACGACAGTGGCGAGATAGGTAAAATAACAATTAGTAATAATGTACAACAACAAAAGGAAAAGAAAAAAGGGAAAAAAAGGTAAGTAAGAGAGTATGAGAAGTCCAAAGACTACTGCAAAGCTGACACAACGTAATATATTTTAAAACAATATTTCGGCTGGCCAAACCAGCCTTCGTCAGGTTTAGAAGTAACATCTAAACCTGAAGAAGGCTAGTTTGGCCAGCCGAAATATTGTTTTAAAATGTATCACGTTGTGTCAGCTTTGCAGTAGTCTTTGGACTTCTCATAGTCTATTTTTCAAGTTTGGCTGATTAGATTTCCTGTGAGATCCAACGTACAAGCAAGCAGGATCTTCGTTCACGGCGTTTGCAGTTTTTAAAGTTTTCATAAGTAAGAGAGTACTTTTCAATCTTTTCCCTTTCTTAGTCTATTTTAAGATCCCCAGGCATTGCTATAAAAATATTATTGTTATTATTATTGTTATTATTATTATTATTATTATTATTATTATTATTATTATTATTATTATTATTATTATTATTAATATTTATAGTGGAACTGATTTTAAAATGCCGAATTTAATTTTTTTTAAAAACTTCATGACATTTGTTTTTTTTTCTTTTTCTTTACAAAAACATTGTTGCTTAAAAATATTTATCTTTTTTTAATCGAAATGAAATGTGAATAGGTTTTTAATAGCTCTTTTTTATATACTTTTAACTTGTAAATAGCAATTTGTGTGGAATATTTTATTAAAGAATTTTCACATTTTTTAATTATTATTATTATTATTATTATTATTATTATTATTATTATTATTATTATCATTATTATTATTATATAATGTGATATCAATTTATGACGTCATACGAGGTGAAGATGACTTCGCAACTGATTACCGAAAACCCAGTATGTTGGATATTACCAGTTTGGATTCCCCGCGCTGACTTTTAAGATTTTTCACCACTTCATATTGAGTTTTAAATCAATGAAATTAACAAAAAATTGCTGGAAAATGCGACACTTCTGCAAGACAATGCCAATTCACAAATCGGTGGCAGTTTATGGTCTATACTCTTATAGACCGTAAAATGACGTCATAAAACGTTCAAATACTCAAGTGGAACCCCGAGCCGCAGGCGAGTTGTTTCACTGCCAATATTTGAACATTTTATAGTGTCATTTTATTGTCTATAACAGTGTAGACCATAGAAAACTTACGCCGAGTTGTTAGTTGGCATTGTCTTGCAGAAGTATAGACCATAGAAAACTGCCGTCTATTATTTTTTACAATAACGAGGAAAAAGTACGAGCGAGATTTGCTTTATTTTCCGTTGAGAAAGTGTGCGCGTTACATTTGACGTCATTTTTATTGCCTGTACTCTTATAGGCAATAGCTACGAGCCAATCAGCGCGCGGGAATTTTGATAATTATTGAAGAAAGTAAAGTGATCTCTTAGCAAAAACGAAATGCTCTTGAAGTTCAACACGAAAGATGTTAAGGATCAATTTTCCACGCCTAAATTAGTGTGAAACTTTACAAGTGCTATATTTTGAGTTGGCTTCTGCGTGTCTTGGTTAATGGCAAAATGAGGGATTTGAAAGTTGTGTTCTCGGGATGTGCTAGAAAACATAATCTCTTTGAAGGCCTTCCTGAACGATTCATTAAAGATAGCGTAAAGAACAGGATTCAAGGCACAGTTGAGAACCTCAAGCCAAATGGTAAAAGGAATTAACTCGTAAGGTAAAGATCCTACAAGATCCGTGGCGTGGGGGTGAATCCAGATGAAACCACACTGAGGCGCCCAACAGACGAAGAAAGAAAGCACCACTGCGATCATCATTTTGGTTACCTTCCGCGCCATAAGATTTGCTCTTTGCTGATGCAGGGCGTTCATTTCTCCAGGAATCCTTCTTGTCCACAGACGATAGCAGATGATTGGGTAAAGTACCAACATCACTGTAAACGGCAGCAAGAAACAGGTGGCCATTATAATCATCAAACCTATCGATGTTGGTCCATTTATACAGACTGTGTTTCCTGAGTCCTTGCCAACTATCCCAATCTCATCCCAAACTTTTAGTGGAAGTAAAATAGCTGTGAACCATATGATGGGAATAATAATCTTTGTCCATTTTGTCCAAGGTTTGTGTTTTAGTGGTCGAGTGACAGCAAGATATCGATCTATTGTTATTCCAACTAAACTGAGAATGCAACCAAGAAGGGCAACAAGAGCCACGTAAAGATTCATTTTACAGAGCACACTTCCAAACTTGCCAGACAACCAAACTATTCCAATAAACAGGTATTTGATCAGTGAAGGGCACACGAGAACAGTTGTTAGCAAGTCTCCACAGGCCATGTTGAGAATCAGCAGATATGTGGTTGATTTTAAGAGTCGATTCTTCCTGATGACATGAATGACCAGCGAATTACCGATACAGGACACAATAAAAGTGATGCTTGTCAGAAGTGTGGCTGTTAGTTTGGTAGCCAAAGACAGATCTGGAATTTCTACCGAAGAAGGAAAAAACAAAAAAAGGTGATGTCTGATAGGAAAAAGAGTAAAAAACTTAAATTACATTTCTGATTGCGTTCAGTTTCTAAAACAGTTTCTTGTTCACTCAGATTCGTGTTTTGTGCGCAGGCTATCGCAGCCTGTAGTACAAGCGTGCTGGCACGATACCAAGGGTTGGCCGATATCGATACCTAATATTCGATATTATCGATATTGGGGTTTCCTTGAAATATATCGATACTTGCGGGAAATATCGGTTGTTCCGATCTCATTTGATACTAGCTCACGTGATCACTCACTTGAATACTGAAGGCTGTTTTAGTACCAGAAACCGTTGACCCACTCTTACACTATAGGTAGTAATTATGAACCAGTGGCCTCCGGAGAAAATAATTGTCATATAAGGCAAGAATGTGTATGAACTAGGAAAGCTTTCGGCGCTTGATATGTAAACAGTTATATTCAGGTTTTCCATACATCTGCCCTCTAAATAAGGACAGACCTCAGATAGATGGAAAAAATTAAACTAGTTTCTTTTCAAAATTTAAAAAGTAATGAAATAAATTAATTTTGCGTTTTATAGTCAAATTTACTATAATAATAATCATAATGATGATAGAACATCAGGAATGGGAGAGAGAGCGAGAAACAGCACCTCCTTTCTTCCCTCGTTTTTTCTCGCCACCCCTCCCCCCCCCCCCCCCCCCATCCCAATCCCCGATTACGCCTTAGAAAATGAAGAATATCGGCGAAGTTGAAATTAACAAGCGATATAAAGTGTGAAAGGCGTCATAAGAATGTTATCAAAACGCTTGTTTTAAAAGGAAAGTTTTCAGTTGTTTCTTAAAAGCTACGCGCAGGCGAGATGTACTTCGCCGTTCGGGTTGCTGCTACGGGAAAACATTCTGTACTGCAAGGTTTTAAATTAAAAGGTGGAATGAAAACAAGATATTTTGACAGTGAGCCTAGCCGACAAGATGGAGTATATGGACCCACGTGTCTATGCAGGCGCCAGATTGTTTTATGCCTTGTATGTGAGAAGTAGAATTTTGAAGACAATCATAAGGAAATTATTTAAAGTGAGACTCTCTTGTTTAAAAAGGCATTAATCTCTCTTCCCCCTAGCGAGCTGTACCGCATTAGTTTCCTTTCCGTGGATTAATTTTCACAAGCTTTTAGTGGTGATCGAGCAAGAATGTCGAACTTTAAAATCCCTATATACGAAGATAAATGCATAAGGAAGGGATACAACTTGGCTGATGAACAGAATTTGACTCGAACTCAACCTCAACTCTAAAACTGAAACACTTTCTCAACCTACCTTCTCTAAAATCACTGCTGTTGACCATATTCAGTCCTTACGTCACCAGAATTGTCAAGTTTTGGTGTCAGTTAATCTTGTGTTATTTCTCAAAGCAAAAGTAAGAATTGTACCCGTAAAAATTGAGTTTTTTTTTTTTTTCAGTTATAGCAATTAATATCGGAACGGAAGTTTGCCTAGGGGGTGAAAAATGTTTACCTTTTTTTGTATGGCAATATTCACTGCATCTAAATTAAATCTCAGGTTCATTAAAACCAGAACTGCAGGCATCCAATAAACTCACAGTGTTGTGTAATCCATAGCCAGTCTATTTTCAACGGCTGTCTACAATAAATATTTTTTGTTTTATCGCAAATACATATTAATTTATCTTAACTCTTTATGTTTCCAGCTGTCAG
The DNA here is from genome assembly GCF_977016875.1 of Pavona decussata. NCBI lineage: Eukaryota > Metazoa > Cnidaria > Anthozoa > Scleractinia > Agariciidae > Pavona > Pavona decussata. The sequence continues at coordinate 247,591 of NW_028145470.1, read as the reverse complement.
CTCACAGCTCGCAATGAACTGACATTAGAATATAAATGGGCGACAAATTTAAGGACGGTGCCCACTGATACAAATTGAAGCTTACATAATAATAATAATAATAATAATAATAATAATAATAATAATAATGTTTATTTCTTATATTGCGCAGTCTAACATGCAATAAAGATATGATCGAATGCGCATTACAACATCTGAAAAATCCATGGTTACCCCTAATTGTTTTTTCGGATTCCAATAACCCTTGCTAAGACCTGCTTTTCCCGCGTACTGTCTTATAAGCCGCGCAAAAATACCTTTGTTTTACTAGGCACCCTTGTTAAGAAATCCGACTTTCACGGAGCATCTCGTTATGCGCAGAACGTATGTGCAGTAGCAAAAGGAGTCACCGTCGTTCAGCGCTTTCTGGTTGACTATCAAGTGTGAGTGATGCATGCTGGAAGGAGAACGATGAAACCTGAAAGGCAAACACTGTTGTATGTTTATATTTCCTATCACAGCTCCCTTTTGCTTCTTCCGTTTTGGGAATTAGATAACTAGAAGTCATATTTCATACCTCTACGCATGCCTCTTGTGAAAAATAAATGAGGAAATAGAAATAACGTAATGAAGAAAGAAGGAATAAAGCTCCTCGATATTTTACAATTTTTATTATTGTCTGAGGTACAGTAATAGCTTTTTTCCTTCGATAAGACGCAATCAAAAGCGCCAAAAAGAGTTGACCTAACCGGAATAAGTAAGCGTAACTCCGTTCCTCTTAGAATAGTAACAACCAGGGAAAAAAGCATAAAATTCTATTCGCCGAGAAATATTCCCTATATAATATTTCCGATGTTAAAATCGGTTTATGCCTTCTTTTAAGAACGAGTTTGTAGCTAGGCCGCTTCAATTTCGGTTCTTCGGCTGAACGTTAACGCGTGGAACTTTTTTTGGATTATTTGAGCCTTGACATTTCGAAATTTTCTCAGTGTATTTCCGTCCTGTTTTCAAATTGAAACATTAGTTTGAAATCCATAAAACCATTTTTCTTGTTGCTGAAATGAAGTGTATTATGCAGGTGTGTCATCAATAGTTATTCTGTTATTTCTATGATATGCCAGAAAAGAAAAGCCCACGATTTACAGAGTTGATCCTCTGATTTCCGAAAGCAAAGGAATAAAGACTTGAAATTATGGAAAAGGGACTCAATTACATGATCTTTAAACTTACCACATGCTCTTCGCTGTGAAGGGGAGGAATTATTTCTATGCCAGAAAACTGAGAAAAACGCATGCTGTACAGAGATTGATACACTGCTTTTTCGAAAGCCGAAGGAATAAAGAAATTATGGAAAAGGAAAAATTACATGATCTTTTAACTGACAAAATATTCCCTTTGCTGTGAAACCGAGCGATTATTTCTATGCCAGATGAGAAAAACGCTCAGCGGCCACAGTAGTGGAGGAGCCTAATGCTGAGCTTAAAAGTGTATATTGGGTTTACTCGCCACTTTTAACATTTAATCGCTTGTTTAATTTATATTACGGTGTGGGAAACAAACAAATAATTAAATAAAAAATAAAGAAAATAAAAAGCTGTCGCTTAAAACACTTCGCTCGTGAATGATCAATTTTTTTAGCACAAAATTAAATTTTAAAATTGGCACCCTTCCCAGTTTTTATTCGCCTTTGACAACAAATTAAGCCGGCAGCGACTGAAGCTGACAATTCAAACAGCTGTCTGTTTTCTCACAGACACAAAGCCAAGAACAAAATAGTCTATGAAATACAGAAAATAAAAATTAAATTTATAGAGGTGACAACTAAATTCTATACAAAGTCTGTACAACGACACAACAAGAGTTGCTGATATTTTCAAAACTACAAGAAGCTCCCACCCGCAAAAAGAAGAGAACTGATCGAGGAGGGAAGGGCCACGCATTCGGAGAAAGATTGTATGGCCTGCAGTGTCGAGGGTTAACGTATTATTTAGAGAACGCCTTAGTAAGTATGTTGAGTGATAAAATGTTAGTTTATTGATTATCAGGACTATTCCAAGAATCTCTAAGAGAATATCCTTCAACGTGTTTTGGAAGGTATGTTTTGATATTTTTCGGATACGCGAGGGTAAGGAATTCCAGCCTTTTAGTGCAACTCTCAAAAAGGAATTACGCATCTTTTCTAGTCTTGAAGAGTTTGTATCTATATTTAAAGGAATTACTTGCGACGTCCCACATGATGTTATATAGACGATCAAAATAGTTAAAGACGAGAAAAACATTTGATTTTTTGAAAAGCAGGACAGCACATTCCCTGTAAAATTTGAAGTAAATCAAATTTAATTAAAACTCATTTTTGAAAAGTATTGAGATCACGTTACGACAAATATATTTTAAATATCGACTCTTACGTTCAAATAGGTCTCTAAACTTGTGATTCGATAAAGCTTTGTTCTGAAATCAAGTTCTTGTTTTGCGTTCCATTGATATTTCAAACATTTGTTTCTCACTTGGATTAAAAAGGAAAATATAACTATAACATGGAAACGATATAGTATTTCTAAAGACATAAAAGACTGCTTTTTATCCTGTATATAATTATTTTTATCAATTTTATTTCTTATTCTATTTTATTTATTTATTCATTTTTATCGTGACATGCCTGTAAACCAGCTGGTGCAGTTTTTGAACTAAGCCAGAAAGCTAAGCGCACGTTTTTCCACTTTAAATAAAGTTCCTTCGGTTCAGTTCAGTACGAAGTTTCAAGACTTGCTGCCAAATTTAAAAGACACGTCTAAATCCCTCAAACCTCTCGTATAAAAGAGAATAAAATGCTAGAACAAGACAAGATTCTACTTTGCTTTTTATTTCAGCGAGAAAAACAATCGAACCGTGAATGAATAATTGATCATGTTTCAGTTTCTACACTGCACACTGTGAGGTTCCTTTGACTCTTTGCACAAAAACAAAAGATTCGTGAAAGATCCATGTTATCGAAGACGACGCAAGCCGGCAATAAGAAATAACCTGAGGTGTTTACCGTTCAATCATTTGTGTTGCAGAAAAGAAAATAAGGTAACATGCTGAGAGCAATTTGATACTGATTGAAAACGTTACCTAGTATTGTAGAAGTTATTCACCACAACCAATGATATAAAGGTTATATCAGTTGGAATAAAAACTGACTTTTATTTGGTCGCAATTCGGTCTCTATAAGTTGAGGGGAGTGATGATAAATAAATAAAACAAGTATGTAAATCAACTTTCTCTACCGAGGGTGACACTTAACAGTTTGTTGCGACTGACAAACTGTGGCCCTCAGTTTCCAGAATTTGGAAATGTTGGTTTTTGAGGAGAGGAGAAAGCTGAACTACCCGGAGAAAACCTCCTGGAGCAAGGACGAGAACCAACAACAAACTCAACCCGGGTAAAGTTGGTGGGAGGCGAGAGCTCTCATCACTGCGCTATACCTGCTCCCCAAAATGATATAAGGCCTGATGATTAATATCCATGTTTAAATGAAGCTGATGATGATTATGATTTCTCTTTCCCATCATACCTCGTGCGTGCCTCTTTTGAAAGACAAGACAGACGACTAGGGACGAGTAAGATTTTCATTCGTTTACATGACCTGAGCCCAAACTCTCAAACCACGAAGAGTCATACCGCCGGGTATCTGCACCTCTAATATGAAAACTCATGTGGATCATACAAACGTGCTTGACTCATACTTAATTTTAGTTATCAAGCACATTTTATAAGATAAATTTCGGGATACATTTCGGTTATAAATATCTTCTTTTATATGATTCTCTCTCAGAGCCGCTTCGCCATATTGCTGTGATGTCACAAGCGGCGTGGATGGGTTCAGCAGCGCTACAGTTTTGTGTATTCTCGTGGATTTCATTGGCTGAGGCTACGGGCCAGTGTGAATCACGTGTTTCAATTAATGGCTTTGCTCTACAAGGTCACACCTTTGCATCATTACCAGTGAGAAGTCCTTTCGAATGCACGGTAAAATGTGAAAACGAACCCAGATGCCAAAGCTTCAACTACTTCATACCAGAACGGCTCTGCGAGCTTAACAACAGAACCAAAGAAGCAAAACCAGGGCAACTCGTGGAAGATCCTCCACGTTTTTATATGACAAGATGGATAGATAGAGGCAAGTGTGGTTTATAGTAACAGAAGGGTATGTTCCCAAATGTTTTCTGTCTTACATGGAGCGAGTAGGACCACTTCAATGCCTCTTTGATGGGTTCAGCTCACGTTCTTCGTGAAGACGAATTGGATAGCACAAATATTTAACTTGGCAATATATTCGGAGGTGCTCAATAATGTTTTATACGGTGAGGCTCACCCTGATTAAAATCCCTCACCGTTTCAAATACCATCTTTTACCGAAATGGTACCTCTTTCATATGCATAAAGTACTCTTGGACTTAACTGCTTCCCTTTTGGTTCCCTGTTTGTTCATTATTTTGGGAACCTTTAATAGAATACGTTTAAGTATTGTATAAGAGGGTTTAAATGTTGCTTCTTTTCGTATACTACGAGTGTAAGAAAACAGCACGGGCCTTCTTTGCGTATACTACGAGTGTAAGAAAACAGCCCGGGCCTTTGAGGAGGGAGCCTTCCCATATAGCCTCCTTTTCCGATTCTCCTTCAAAGAGAGAGTTCAGCCACTGCTATAGAAAACGTATTTTATATATGAGCATAATATGAAAATTTCTTCGGGTGTAAAACCCAGTTCTTTATACTATATGTATCCAGAAGCCAATGCAATAATCATTAGATATCTACCCCCTACATGCCTAGTCCCGCGAATAAACGCGAGGTGTTGGTTTTTTCAGTGAGTGGATGCCTGACATGAAGAATTCGCGCCATCCAATGATAGAAAAGAGCGAGCAAATAATCGATAATTAGGCCACTCATTTCGACAACTTGGCCAAATTAACTTCAATAAGGACCAAAGTATTTTGCCTGTAGTCATTTATGTTCAACTTCTTTAACTTTTTTTATCATTAGTTCCACTGGGATCCATTCCCGAGTTGCCTGCTGAATCCTGTTCTGAAATCAAGGCAAGTGAAGGACTGGAAGCACGAACCGCTGTATACTGGTTAGATGATCCTAAGAGATCTAGGAACATCATTCGGGTCTACTGTGACATGATAAACGGAGGTTTGTTCTAAACTCTGTAAAAGCAACACTAGAAAAGCATGTTTTCCTCAGGCGAGGAAAATCTCTGAGGTTTCACTTTCTACATCAAGCTATGACAATGTAGGTTATAGATGTCATTCGGAACAATGTGAATAATTTCTTGCTATATTGCTAGGACTTGATGTTCAGGAGAATTTTTGAGGGCTTGACTTTCCATTTCAGTCATAATATTATACTTTATTCTACTTCGGGAAACTGGTAACTAGTTTCTTAGAACCTTAATAAAATTCTGATGTCTAAATTACTTCAAGACACTCTCATCAGAGTGTGGAGTTATTGGTTTGACTCAAAAACATCGACATTGTGAAATAATTGCGCGCATAAACATATTAAAAACTTTCGACAGTTTTGTAAAGGGCTCATATGAAAATTTACATGCTGTCTACAGAAAGACTTTTAAAACCTGAAAAAACCCATCCATATGGGATTAAATAAGCCTCGCCAAACAATGAGTGAAAGCTTTTCTAAACACCCCCACCCCTCCCTCCTCCCTCCCAAAGGTGGAACGCAGGTTTCTTAAAGCTCTGGAATCGCGGTTGAGTCTTCTTCCCGGTTAATATTCTCTATGTTCTTTTCTTAGCTGCTGATTTCTGCCTTGACAATCCATGTCAAAACAATGGCACCTGTGAAAAAGCTGTCGCTAACTACACCTGCCTGTGTGAATCCCTCTGGACTGGTGACTTGTGTGAGAAAGGTATACGATTTTCGACAAGTATCTGGAGCTAATCAGAGGGGAACATGAAGGGTTTAGTGGAGTGTGGAATGGGGCTTAGAAATGAGGCAAGAGCAAGGATAGTCTGATCATTTACGGAATCAAAATACAATGGCGGGAAACCAAATTTCAGAATTGCTTCTCTTTCGTAAGCGGGATACGGGAAAATGTATTTAGAAATCTATGCCGGCAAGCGAAATCATGAGAAGCAAAGTGGATACACACCATACAAGAAAGGGACTGCAGATTGGGATTATTATGTAAAGGTGCGGGATAACAGGATAAGACAAAAAATTAAAGGCCCACAATCCATTAGCATCAGAAAAAGAAACGTCCTGACGGACATTCCGCGTGTGAAGAAAAAACGCTTTTTGCCGCCCACACTGGATAATTAGTTTGCTAAGACGCGGATAGTGGTTTTTGATTACTTACAATCAATTTTATTCAGTAGTATGATCAAAATATTTTATTTTTCTCAAGACTAAAAATATATCAATGAAATACGTGAAAGAAATTATGAATGGGCGGCCAGGGGAAGAAATATCACCTTTAAGACTTTTTCATGCTGCGCCGGAAAAGTTATTGTACAAAATAAGGGCACAGCGTGGTCAAACTATCTGAGAATAACATGCTGAGAAAAAAGTAAACGTTTTGACGTCAACATGCAGCCTATAAAATGTTGTTTGCGTAACTTGAATAGTACCTTGTCCTTTATATTGGGAATTACGTTGTTTGAGTACACCAAGAAACGCCAATTTAAGATGCGTTTTCCGTAAACGTTTCATACGGACACTTCTTTTTATTTGCGTTTGTTTTTGTCCACATTTCTCTTTGATTTTTTTTGGTAGGGATTTTCGGTTTCCGATTGGAAACTTCGGAATTATATAACGTTTGAGCTAAGAAGAAATTATTAGCACATAAAACCAACTGGTTGATAGGTCAAATTACCCTCCGATTTTTGAGAGGGAAAATCCCCTAATTTTTGCTCATGTATCTAACAAAATGAGTGTGAAAAACGTCTTGTATCCCCCCCAAAGTGATCACGTTACAATTGGTACAACTTGTGCAGAAAAGAAATTAGTCAGTCTGGCATACTTATGAATTAGGGAAGAGCTACTAATAATGCCTTAATTTTGTCGATTTCTAAGATTGTAGCGGAGCGTTAGGAATGGAAAACTACAGTATTCCTGATTGGTCCATTCAAGCTTCGAGTCATATCACAGGACTTAAGCCCAGCAATGGCAGGCTTCGTAGCAAGGACACTTGTTGGTCAGCGGCTGTTAACGACGCATATCAGTGGTTTCAAGTGGATTTTGGGAACTGGACTAAGGTCTCCGGAATTTCCACGCAGGGAAGAAACGTAGACAGTTATCAGCAGTGGGTTAAAACTTATCGTGTCTCTTACAGCTACGACGGGTTACTTTTTGCTGACTACAAAGAAGGATCAGATGCTAAGGTATTCACTGCATGTCTTTTTCTTGAATAAACTTTTACTCCAACCCCCTCCGCGTGTAAACCGGGTTGGTGAAACCTGAAATTTGAACACAGACCATGGAACTGGTAGCATAAACGATGTCAAAGGAAATTTAGTTGATGATCATTTAAAACTCAGGAGATAAAATAGGTTAACCGGAACGAATTTTAATGTAATCACTGTGATCAACAAAGACCACTAAAAGTATCAGTATGTTTTAAGAAGGTGATAAAAGGCATTTCATTAGCCATACAGTGCAATAAATTATTGGTACACGGTCCATTACTCAGGTCGTACATGGCAATACACAAAAACGTATACGGAAAATAGAATAAGAACGTGGTAAGTATACCTCAGGCCATGCCAAGATTTATACGGATCTTATACACTAGTATCAGGATTCCGTGTACTTGACTATAAGGAAACAAACGAGTACTGGTCATCATACAGTCCTTCAACACCAGTATATCGTTCCTTATACGTGATGTATTGGACTCTTTATACCACCTTATATTTGTTATTTCATGGTATTCTCAGGCCATAAAACATGAAATAACTGGTCTTTTGCCTTGCGAAACGTGATCTGTAGACAATATATTTTTTAAATAAACTCTAGTGAGCAGCACACAGCAACAGATCTTGTCAACTTCTTTATTATCATTGTAGTACAAATCACGTTCCAACAAGGGTGTGAACAGCAAAAAAACACCCAAAAAGCATTACGTGCAGGATATGACGGGAATCCTGCGTGACGCGGAAAATGCGCAATGTTTAATTTTGGGCTTCACACCCTTGTTGGAACGTGATTTGTACTACAATGATTAGGTATAAAATAGGTTCCCTCACTATCTTGTTCTAACTCCCTGAAGAAGTCTGTGTGATCAGACGAAACCGGTAGCAGATAATAAAGAAGTTGACAAGATCTGTTGCTGTGTGCTGCTCACTAGAGTTTATTTTAAAAAATTGTTTAAAAAAAATTTTTTTAAAAAAATTTAAAAAAAATTAAAAAAAATTGTTTAACAAAATTAAAAAAAAATTATGGAACCGACGTGATTTTCCAACATTAGCAGTGAACTGTGAATCGTAGTTACTCAATTCTAAACAATTTTTTTCTGTGGAACTTCTGTTTCGTCTCCTTTCCGCCGTCCACGCACTTCTTTCCCTTTTCTTTTGGTCAGCACTCTCTTTTCCCCCAGTCAGTCCCCTTCCTTTTTTAAACACGTCTGATAAGTGAAATGATAGTTCCGTTTTGATTTAAAGGTATTTGACGGGAACAGCGACAAAACTACGATTGTTCATCACGATTTAAAGAAGGCGATTGTTACGCGATTAATAAGAATTCATCCAATCACTTGTAACGACTGGATTTCTATGAGAGTTGAATTCTATGGCTGTAAAGGTGTGTATCCGGTCAAATATTGTATAAAAGTAATTGAAATCACGCAGGTGCCTTAAATGTGTTCACTTTAGCTCAAACATTTACTGAATTATAATCCATTTATGAAAACGATTCTCGTTTGCTTCGCTTGGGACCGCTTAAGATAACCATGGACTCTAATAGTCCGAATTTATTCAATTAAATTATTGGTTCAATTAGTTTTGTCACCATATTTTACACCTCCTATAGTTGTATAAATTTGGTATTAGTTTGTCTCAACCTTAAGACTGCATTTATTCTTCAGGATCTACAATTGAAAACAAATGCTTTTCACCGCTTGGCATGGAGAGTGGGCGCATACCGGACCTATCCATAATAGCCTCTTCCCGTCGCAACCAATTTAGTGGACCTGAGAGAAGTAGGCTCCATTTAAAGCTAAACGGTAAGAAGTTTGAAAATGGTCTGCATAGCTGATTTACAGCAGTTTTCCCTCCAAAAAAGGCAAACAACAGGAAAAATACGCTCGGTTATTGAACTGCCCCCTAACATTGTTATGTATACAAAACTAACTGCGAAAGGGGGTGTAAATGTTTTGTTTATGATGGAAGTGCAATTACCTATCATGATAGTTTGTTGACACTCCAGTAAAGTTCTTTTGAGGTTAAGGTGCCAATCAGCGACAGTCGAGTAAGCTTTATAATAGCGTGTTTCGATAGTTTAACTCAGATCAACAGTAAAGCGACCAGAGAATGACTCCCATAGCTCCAGATTTCAACAAAAACTAAGACAACACACAGAGAACCTAAATGTCAAAATAATTTTTACTGTATCCAGGAACTCAAATGTCGCCTGTCTTTTTCTCATCTTCACATCAGGATCTTATGCGGGAGGCTGGACTGCACAATACCACGATAACCGTCAATTCCTGCAGATTGATTTAGGTGATATTGCCATGGTTACTGGTATAGCTACTCAAGGAAACGATGTGCACAATTGGTGGTTGACAAAGTATAAGCTGTTTTATGGTAACGAGGATGGTAACTTCACAGAGTATAGTCAGGCAAACTAATTATTTTGTTCTTTTGTGCAGTACAAATGCTTCCCCCGAATTCGTGTCTGTAGCACCTTGGTTGTCTTCTTGCTGTAATGTTTTACTTTCTTGTTATTTCAAATTGTTAATGTTTAACAACTCTTAAAACCCTCAGTCTCTGACCTAAGTTTTTCATGATCATTCAAATGAACTGTGGGTAACATCACTTAAACAAATTAATTATGCACGTGATTAGATGTGGCGGGAAAATTCCCCCAACTGGCCTGGAATGAAACAATGAAGATTTGAACTAGTGGTTTCAAGTGTAGAGTGTAGATAATCCAGAACTTCAGTGAAATCATTGCGGATCATATCATTTCGAGTAAAAAAGATATTGATTACAAAGAGTATATATCTTTCAGATAATGAAAATTGGAAGGAAAAATCTTGTGAAGATGAGATTTGAGAGAAAATCATTTAAACTGACACAGCAATTCATTCTTTGCCTCCGCTTCGTCCCACAAATAATGGGAAGACCTGCAACGTCTTACATGATTGGTCGAGAAGACAACAGAATAAACAACAGAACAATGCTCCCAACCCTAAAAAAGCAATGCAGCTGCAGGTTGCAAGGGTCCAGTGAAAATAGAGCTTTTGAAAGGTGCAGGTGTGCTGCAAATAATCACACCTTATTTAACACCATCAACCTTTTAATCAAGCTCCTTGGATTATTCTGTAATTGATTTTCGTTCTGTTCCTTCATCCGTTCTTTGTCCGCAGGTAATGGAAGGGAATACGGACCGTCAAGGTATTGTTGGACACATGTTTGATTCACCAATCATTGCTCGTTTCATTGGAATCAAAGCGTTGTATTGGAACGGCCTCATATCTTTAAGAGTGGAATTATACGGATGTTATAAGGGTATGTACCAAAATGCGACATGCACTGTACAAAATGGAACCTGGCTTTAATTTATGTTTCATAGTTATTTTTGCATTGATTCTGAACAAAAGCTGAGAAATGATTTTTCACCACCACAAATTGATGCTTTTGCTTTCAACAATCAAATAAGTGTAAGTACAGTTTCTTACATATACTTTTCAATTTAGGATTTCACAAACCTATCTTGTCGCCTTGTGTTGAAGCGTTGGGAATGCATTCTGGTCAGATATTAGATTCGGATATTACTGCATCGAGCTCGTTGGGTCCCTCCTGGCCACCGAAAATAGGAAGACTGCATTATCTCATGGCAGGCACCGGTACAGAGGGATCCTGGGCAGCTGCGGTCAACAACCGATATCAGTGGCTTCAAGTAGATATGGGAAACTGGACACGAGTTACTGGTGTGGCAACTCAGGGTAAACAGGACGAGGATGAATGGGTTTCAAGTTACAGCTTATCAACGAGTTACGGAGAATTCTTTGAGTACGTTAGGAACAACACTGGTGCGAAGAAGGTAAAGCCTCCTACTGCTATATTACTGGGTTTTATGTACCTTAGAATGTCAGTTCTTTTGATTATGAAAGTTCTTATGAAAAGATGACATAAAATGTCTGTTTTGATGTAACAGCTTCCTTAATATACACTAGGAGGCTGTTCCAATGTTTAGAAGCACAATAAAGAAGCGGCGATCATCACGTCTTGAGGTTTGCGGATGGAGCATGTAAAAGAACCTTCGTTATCGCAATGTTTTTTTACAGTTTCTAAAAGGTGATAATCGACATCCGGGACGATGAAACTACGGTGTCTCTATTTACCACCATTACTGTCAACGAAGCCTGTTTTCTATTTTTAGAAGAACATTACACATTAATCACTAATTCTAAATGCACCAAGCTATTACTTAGAAACGAGTTTGTGTAGAAAATAAACGTGTCAGAAGGACTAGAGCGATCGATTAAATTATGTGTTGAAATAACATACGAGATGATTTTTGTGCATTTAACCTTCCAGATTTTTAACGGAAACTCAGACAGATATAGCGTGGTTAGACACCACTTGGATGAACCAATTATCTCTCGCTATTTCCGCATTCATCCAGAGAAGTGGCACAATTGTATATCTATGAGAGTAGAATTGTACGGCTGCAAATCAGGTACGTTCTTCATTTGTATAGAATACACTCTTCCAAATTTATTTTTGCCCCAAACCATTTTTTCATTCAGGTAGTTGTTTCTGTTCTAATTAAATAATAAAAACAGTACACAAAGGTTATTATACTTGTGTACATAAGTATGCTTTAGTATGTCAACCCCTTCAACCAAGGCTCTCAGAGATGGGGTTTGGTAGTACTTTTTCAAAACGTTTTAATATTCCCTTAACAAGAGTTTACATCTAGAACATTTGGTTCACGTGGAAATACTAAAAAAGGAAATACTTCCAGATGGTGCTTTAATACTTGGAGTACATTATCCGTTTTTTCTTCAAAGGCTTTCCTACTCCCAGACTTCCAGACTGTCTTCAGGCTCTGGGATTGGAAAGCGGGCACATCCCAGACTCCGCTATAACAGCCTCAAGTGAAATTGCTGTCAATGGGAAAGCCGCGAATGCCAGATTACACCTCCCGACTGGTGGACAAGGTCTTGGTGCGTGGACAGCGCTAAAACTAGACAAGTTTCAGTGGCTTCAAGTAAATTTTGGTAACTGGACTACAGTCAGCCGAGTGGCCATTCAAGGAAGATATGTCGCAGCGGAATGGGTAAAAAGTTTTAACCTTTCATCCAGCTACGATGGGGTGTTTTTTGACGATTACCAAGAGGAAGGCTCTAAAAAGGTATATGCTTTAGAAAATGCCATCAATTTAACTTAATGTTAAGAGATAAAAGACTATAGTTTACATCGAATTTAAAATAGCAAGAAGAAAATAAAACTAACTATACATTAGTTAGTCTGAGGAAAAATTCAATAAATGACATGTAAATATTAAGAAGTAACACCTAACACCACCATAAAACGTGAATGAATTGACGTAAACATTACTCATAACGAGGCTGGACATCTCTTAACAAATTACAAAATCCTACGTGATTGTTACTAATAATTCACGGAAGAAAACCTACTATGGACGTGCAAACTGTACACAAACTATTGAGATGCTTTCCTGAGTCACTACTGAAATGTGGACAAGTTCATACATTTCCAACCCATGCTTACATTTGAAACAAAACGTTTTACGATGGAGTGGAATATGCAACGATGTTGTTCATTCCTGCTTCCATTTTTTCACCATATACGTATTCTTCGTGAAAAGAATAAACTTAAGTGCTTTTTATTATTTTCGTCAGATATTTGAAGGAAACGACAACCAATACACCGTGGTAGGGCACAACCTAAGGGCGCCAATGGTTGCTCGTTATATTCGTATCCATCCTGTTACTTGGCACGGACTAATTTCCATGAGGGCCGAAATGTATGGCTGCAGTGGAGGTAATAGAGGAAACACAAGAAACTTATATTAGTGGAACTAAGTATACTATTAACGCGCAAAAATAAAACCTTTGATGAGAAAATAAACTTTTTTGTTTCAACAGTCTCGGAAAATTCGGGCTACTGGTTGGGGTTGGTCATTTTGCTTCATGTACTTTTTTTCATTCCAGTTGCTGCGCGCTTCAGCCAGTTGTTGAATCAACCGATGTTAGTGCACCATCATGCCCAAAAAGGCGGGGTAGTCTTATAGAATTTATAGCATTGCTTGATATTGACGCATCCTAATATAACGTCTTTACAACCACACACTTGTTTGGAATCTAACAGTAGCGTTCAGTGCCATGATGTTTTGCTATCCGCCGTTATCTGTGCTTCCAGCTTTTCATCTACTTGGTGCCGCATTTCCTTTGTCTTGTGAAAAGGCACTCCTCGATGTTTAACCGAGATTGGAGCCTAAATCCCACGGTCTTGTTGAAACACGGTTGACAGCAAACACACTTCTCACTTTCGGAGGTATCTTGGAACACGACTTTGTTGCTCACGCCTATGTTTTTAGAATGCCTCTCTCGACTGGTTAACAGATACACGTCTACCCACAGTGCTGCACAAATAGACATAAAGTGGCCCTTTTTAGTGGGTTGTAAGTCCCTCTGGCACTCGGTAACCTTTGAATGTCACTGCAGTACAAAATGCTCCAACTGTATGTTGCTCCGTGAACGAATCCGAGGATTTCAAAACACTGCTACTCGTCCAAGACATTTACCTCGTGAATCTCACAACGTTAACGTATGTCTGCAGCCATGTTCTGAGACCACGCGGTGGTTTCATCAACAACAATTCAACTAATATTACCCGTACCAAGTCTCTACACACAAATACACTTTGCTACGCAGCAATACCACCGACTGAAGTGTAGCTTACGCTTCTCCCAAGACTTGAAGAGGCGTGTTATCGACACAACAACAACAACAACAACAACAACAACAAGTTTTATTTGCATGACTATAACAAATACAGTATTGCAAAAGCTATTCATAGCTAATTATTGATTCGTTAACTAATTCTTAAGATAACTTAAAATAAAATAAAATAAAATAAAATAAAGTAACTGAAGTCTTTGCTTATTTTAAACTTTTCATACAGTAGAAGTAATCATTCCGGAGAGAAGTTTATCTCTCAATTCGAAGCACGAGGAAACAAATGAAATTAATTGAGTGTTTATAAAATAGTCTGTTGAGTTCATTATATGCGATAGTAAAGTTTCTTTTACTAATAGTCGTGTAAATGGAAGGCTAGGTTCTATTTTAGAAAAGAACATATCTCTTAAAGAAGAGTAACTTGGGCAATCTAATAAAAAATGAATTTCGTCTTCAATGGTTTTACGGTTGCAAACATTACACACCCTTTCATTACGGGGTATGTTGTCGTATCTTCCTGTTTCAATCAAAAGCTTGTGGCTGCTTATTCTTACTTTCACTAATGCTTTCCTAGAAGCGTTTTTCCTTGTGAGATCTAGGTAAGCAGAGGGGCCAAAAGTTTTTTGATTGTGTAATAAAAGCTGAGTTTTTGTGAGTGTTGAAGGGTTTGTAGGACAGCCTTTTGTTGAGGTAGCAGTTCCTTTATAAAACTCTCAACGCGACGATATAGGCCTTCACTCATAATTGTAGTTTCTGCACCTGTATCCAATATTGCTTAGCATTTAACAGTCCAGGAAAGTACCCCGTGTGGCTGTGGGCGGGGTCAGTTGACCTTGTGCCCTACCCCTGACACGTTTCCTTGATAGGGACCCACTTTCTTTCGACAATCACAAATCAGATGGGGTAGACTTCCACTTTAAAGCCACACTCTGGGGCCCAGTTTGGATGCTAAACCGTCACTCCTCTCCAAATCTGATCGCTGTTTCCCTTGTAGCATATTGTTTAACGTTTGTAGGATGTCAGCCGGCAGTTTAAAGAGCATCTTGGCCCATGGCTACACTGGGGGCTCTTGAGTTCCTGGAACTGAAAGATCCTGAACTCATTTGAGATACACTAATAGTAGCTGACGTACTCTCTTACTCCCCAGACTAACTCGAAGAGCAGAAATGTACACCTGATGCGACTCTGTAGTTTGTGAAACTGTCGGTCAGTGCACTCTGAACCACCGATCGCGTGGCAGTCTGTTCTGTAGTCAAGCTACAATAAGTTTGTTTAGCGAGGCCTTCAAGTACACCAGTAACATTTGGCGTTTTAATTTAGCATTTCACTTGTGGAGGGGATTACGAAGACTAGGTGGCAAACTTTCCCTTGAACACGGTAAAACACTTTCCATTCTGATGCGAAGAGGGAGATTCGGCGAGTTGCTCTCACCGGTCGAGGCGGACGCGGCACATTTAAGTGTCATGGCCAATTTGGTTTCCAAGGCCCCACAGCATCTTCTCTTCTGGGGTCAGCCTACTTTCACCGCTGTCAACAACTGTGACGTCTTTGCAGCTCCACACTACTTTGAAAAATTAACACTAATTATTTGACACGAGCTAGGACGAGTTACTTTTGGAACACAACACCAATGGGCATGCTCACTAATAACTAGAGTACTCCGACACTGCCTCAAGACATTATACGTCTCTCTTGCTAAGGCAGCGATTTCAGGAGGAAGAATAGATTTGACGGTATAAACAGTATTTTAACGGGACGGCTACACTTTCAATCGTGAAACCAAGGCTTCAGCGATGGTGAAAATGCCTAAACTTGACGACGTGAGGTTGCATTCTTTATTGGAGATTGACGGTTAAGCTATCTAACTGGTTCATTCATGGGTTCACTTAGCACTACAACTTACACAGCAGAGTTAATTCTCTGATTCATCATTTGTGTCATTAGTGATAGCGACACAACATTCATTGTATCCATGAGATAATAGGCAGGTTAAACCGACTACTTATTTATATTTTGGATAATATTTGCTCCAAATTTATAACCTTCCAGAAATTAAGGTTACTTCACATATTTTAAAGTGAACCTTAGGAAAAAATATAAGTAAAGACTAACTTTGGAAGTGGAGATCGAAGAATTAATTTTCCTTTTTCTTTAAACTAAACTAGCTAAATGTTGCACAGGTGCTGATCTTTCTGTCTTATTTTCGTCTTTCTAAAACACATGATCATTTTATATAGGAGAAAAGATATACAATGTACACCGATAAACAATGGCCTTTTTCGTGTCATTTAAGGAGTCTCCACACCTAAACTACCAAAGTGCCTTAAGTCACTCGGAATGGAAGATGAAGTCATTCCTGATTCAGCCATAACAGCTTCATCTAAAGTGGATCAACAGCACGAGGGACGCAATGCCAGGCTACATTTTAAAGGTGGACAGGGAAGAGTCGCTGCGTGGGTCGCATTGAAAAACAACGAGTTACAATGGCTCCAAGTTACTTTCGGCAACTGGACCAAAGTTGCTGGTGTAGCAATTCAAGGCAGGCACAATGTCGAGCAGTGGGTTGAAACTTTTACCATCTCATTCAGTTTCGATGGTCTACTGTTCAAAAATTACCGTAAGCAAGGACACAAGAAGGTATCAAACAGTATTAAAGTATTTTACTCGACTCAATTTTATACATCCATTAGGTTCTTCACGAATACGTCTCAGGAAACATTTTTATTATCTTGTCATGGTTATCTAGTACGTGCTTCATAGCTCAGCTGATAGAGCAATGCATTGTTATCGCAGGGGTCTTGAGTATGAATCCCGTTCAAACCTGAATTTGTTTTTTGTCTTTTTCTTTCACAACCGGCTCATCAAACATATATGACTGCGGAGATCTTTCAGGAATTGAATGTTTCATCCATAGTTCAAATACACGATGTTTCATGACAAAACAGCTGCTTTTTCTGGCGATTATACTTTTTTAATTTTTGTTTCTTCTTTTTCGTCCCCCTTTGTTGCATCAGGTTTTTATTGGAAACAGAGATTGGAATAATGTAGTCAGTCAAAGACTAGAAGAACCAATTATAACCCGTTACATTCGCATTCACGCCGTAACATGGCATGTACACATTGCTATGAGAGTAGAGTTTTATGGATGCTTTCAAGGTAGGTTAAATTACTAAAAATGTGGTAGCTTAAGTATTGTATAAGCTACTGCCAATAGACTAATCTGATTTACAGCCAAATCAAAATAAATTATGTACAAGTAATCTTTCGTATGTTATCCCCTAAGAACGAATATTACAAGAAATAGCATCATCCCGTCGAAAACAAGTTGGTGGGAGGCCAGCATAGTTTGGCCAAGGATTTGAACATGGAGCTGCCGTGCAACCAATCAAGCAAGTGAACAGAAAGGCAGACTTCAACTCAGAAAATCCGAATTAAAAAACGACAGGATGTGCAACGGCGCTGGAACACCTCGGGAAAGACAAACCTAGTCATACAATACTGTACATTTGTAGCAAGGCGTTTCTGTGAGTTTTTCGCCTCTCGACCGCGCAAATTTTGCCCAACATTCGCGACATCAAAGAGCAATAAGCACAGAAACGTAATATCTAGGTAACACATGCAGACACCAGGGCCCAGTTGTTCAACCGGCCCCAGTAAAAGATTTTGTGGAGAATGAGAACTTTGGGTAAGTGTTTAATTCGTCCACAACTGTCTGGAGCCGTCTCTCAAAGTTGCACGGATGTCTACTTAACTTTATGCCACTAATACACAGTTCAACATTTGTTATTCAACTAATGCTGAAACAATAACACAATTTTTTTTTTCTTTTGCAAAATAAACACTGAAAGATGTTCAGTTCCCTTAGAATTCATGTTTTTATTCAACTCAATTTATTTCTCAGACGATCCTGCACGTTTTAGCTTTGGATTCCCATCTTATATTAATACTAGGGTTTTATTAAATGATCTATTGGTTGATGGCTAAATTGCCCTCAACCTATCACGGCACACGTGATGTCTTGGTTATTTCATAAAACTAGCAATAACGCTTAAAATGGTACACCCTAACTCTAACCTACCTTCACTTACTTCTTTTGCAAATCACAATTTCTAAGTCTACGATGCAATGAAAATTACTAATTACAACGAGGAACGAAATTTTAAATAAACGATACCTTTGGCTATTTTCATTAACATTTTGACGTTTCTTCCACTCTTGTTATCTGTTAGGCTTTGACATCCCTGTGGTAAATTGCACGTCCCCTATTGGTATGAAAAGTAAGGACGTTATACCAAATGAAGCCATCACAGCTTCCACATTTGCTACAGGTTACGACCCTGAAAAAGCGAGGTTTGAGAGCAAGTACGGTGGATGGAAGTCTTTACATGCAGACTTAAGCCAGTGGATTCAAGTGGATTTAGGAAATATCACCAAAGTAACTGGAATTGCCACCCAAGGAATATTCAACTTAAGTCAGTGGGTTACAAAATACTCCTTATCGTACAGACTCAATGAAGATCCATATATGTCCTACAAGAATGATCAGGTGCGCTTAATGCCAGTGTTTTGAATTTTAGCGTAATAGCGATCAAGATCAGGGAAAGAGATGGAGGTTTTCAATACCATACTGCAAATCCTCGCACATGGACCCGAGTGCTCATTTCAATTGTGGGTTTAGGCAGGAAGCACTTTTTCGAGGGGTGCTAGTTCGAGGAGGACCTCATTTAATTTTCCCACATATTGGTCCAGATGGGCATCAGAGTAAACTGTGCATTTATATACAAAGCTGTTCGAATTTTGTAATAGGGGCACACTTCGCACGCATAATGTAAATACATGAACTTGGAATTGTAAGATGCCGCGACCTGGAAGAATAGAAACTGGTTTCTTGTATTGTAATGATGCAGTTAAAAGCGGCTCAACTTTGATTCTCAATTACCGATGATTGAACAAAATGATAACTGATAAACGTGACTGACACTATCACAACTTTTCGTCTCTGTAGTATTCAACCAGAGAATAGGCGGGTACGATTACTCAAGCAGACGCGCTTATTTCAAATTTTGGCTAAGGGAAGTTTCGTCGAGGGAAGCGCTTATTCGAGGATTTACGGTTTCCATTTACACACTGAATACAGTTAGCATAAACATTTTTCAAATTAAATTTGATCAGAAATATATTTTACTTTATGCAGCTTATTTAACATTCTCTCCGATATAATCTACGAATCATGAACAAAACCTCACACCACAATTTTAAACTGATTTTAACCAACTCATTCAGTTTAAAAGCATAGTCCACTATAATACAAGCTGCATTTTAAAATCTAATCCTTATTTTAGCAACCTGAAGTGAGAAAGAATTTTGTACAGGTAGAATTGTAGCCACTTTATCAGTATCGCTTTTTAACATGTCTCGCCGTTTGCCGTTCCTTGTTGCAGTTGATTTTACAGAAACTAAAACTAAGCTCTAGTGTTTATGGGTTTCTTGGGTCTCACTCAGCACTCGTGCTAACAACCAAAAACTTGCTATTTTTCCAGCTTTTGTTGGGTAACATGGACAAAGAGACCGTGATCGGCCACATTCTCGACCCTCCAGTTATAGCACGTTTTATAAAACTGCACCCAAAGAAATGGCATGGTCATATTGCCATGAGATTTGACTTGTATGGCTGCAAACATGGTAAGTGATTCCAGCAATAGGCACATATCAAGTTTAACTTTTCGATTTATATTAATTTTTTATTATTACAATATTATGTCAATTAGCCATGTAGATACCCGTGTAATCAACCCTACGCACTGCAACACATCAACCTACGCCGGAAAATAAATTGAAAGGCCCATTTACACATGCGATTTTTTGTGCGACTATTATGGCACGTCACTGTAATTTTCCCCCGCCAGGGTACGACTTCAAATCACCCGTTTAAACAACTGCGATATCAGACCGATATCGCTGTAAAATGTTCTCAGATATCCTGCAATTTGTATCAGGTTTCAGGCAATAAATTGGCGATAAACCGCGCTGATATCACAAAATTGCCAAAAATCACTTGTATAAACGGGCCTTAATCCTATTTATACCGGGGAAGAAGGGCGGATTTCTGCGCCACGCCAACTTTGAACGTTCACAACTTTATTAATGTTTGAGCAAACGCCATCAAACTTCACAGTAATTTATTATCTGAAGACAATGTAATGGGGTAGGTCAGTGTTCATTGAATTTTATTTCACCGTGAAAACCAACTTTTGGCAGGCAGGTTTTTCCGACAATGGGATACCGCTGCTTTAAAAAATGCAAAATTATCTTTTTTGTATCAACGTTTAATTTGTAATAATTTTAGTGCTCCTCCGTTGGCTTTGATTGCTTTTTGGCCGTTTTAAGATGGTTTTGGGGAAATCCATAAATCCTCATAGTCTTACATAATCGTACAGAATACGAGAAAAGCCCGGACTAGATAAGATTAAAATTGAGGACTTCAGTTCTCTTAAAAGAAGCAAAGTCCTCCTTCATTCGTCAAAAATAAAAAATGTGCGACTTACCGTAGGACTTTGCCTTTAATGAAGGTGCCAGGAGCCAGTGGAAAGGAGATTGGATCGCGGATTTAGTAGAGTAATTTGTCCAAATACTTGGATCCTGGAAATGAAGCAGATCATAGATTAGTCCCCTTTTTAATCCAATCTGGATTTGGCCGTTTTAAGTTCTGATCGTGGATCTCATCCTTATTTATTGACCTTTATATTGCAGTGTGATTTAAACGCGTGTTTGCAACAGGACTCTACGAAATCGCGGCAAGGTATACAGACGATAAGGACAGAAGTCAAAAGATGATAGTTAAGGGACGACAAGTTGTACTATTACCAGCACCTGTAAATAAGCTACCACAGCGATCATTTAGTCCGTGCCCTTCCTGATAATGAAAGGGGTTGAAATTACTGACAGAAATGAAAAAACGAACGGTTCAAACCAATGACAGAAATCAGGAAAACAGTTGAAACCATGGACAAAAATCATGAACACCGTTGAAACCACTGATAGAAAACAAGAAAATGCTTAAAACTACTGACAGAAATCAGGAAAAACCCTTGACGGAAAGCAAGAAAGGCGTTGGAACAAGTGACAAAAATCAACTGAAAGTGGTTGAAACCAACGATAGAAATCAAGAAAATGGTTGAAAGGACTGAAGGAAATTAAGGAAACGCTTGAAACCACTGAAACAAACCGAGACAACGGTTCAAACCGCCTACAACATTACTGACGGAAACAGAAACCAAGAAACTTAGAAATGTGGGGCAACTCTCTAGAACAACCTACCCCGGCTGTAATCTTAGGCAGGTGGAATCACTTAATCAATTAAGAAACTATTTAATGATCATTTTAGTTACGCTCGAGGAACGGCATTCATGAGTTTTCTTTGGGTTTTAGTGTTGTTTAGGATTAATATTTGTATATATGTGTGATCATAGGAGAGCTGAATCACTCAATTAATTTAAGCAACTACTTAATCTCCATTTTATATAAGCTTGAGACACGGCATTCATGGAAGGCAGGTCAAGGTTTCTTTAGGATTTAGAATTGCTGTTTAGGATTAGGATTTTTATATATTTGTACACTGTTTTCATATTGATATTTTGTCTTGTACGTTCATTTGTATCGACCTGGCCCCAGTTGTTCAAAGGCCGGATAACTTTATCCGCTGGATAAGGCACTATTTATGCTCCAAAATATACTTCACGTTAAACGTTGTCCAAGGTTTTCGTACACTTCCAAACTTAACTGTGGTTAGAGTGTGCATATTCACTTGTACTAGAGGAAATACTGAAATATTTGCACAGATTGAAAGTGTCAGATAGTGACTTATCCACAGGATAAAGTTTTCCGGCCTTTGAACAACTAGAGCCTGATGAATTTTTAACCCCGGTTAAATAAATAAAGATTGATTAATTGATTGATTGTACATTTTTGATATTGATACTTGATCTCGTAGTTTTATATTGTATTAACCATGTGCAAAATAAAGATTGACTGAATAATTGATTTTAAAACAACAGACAGAAAACAAGGAGGCAATTGACACCACTTACAGGAATAAAGAAAAGTGTTTAAAAAACCACTGCCATAAACCAAGAAAACGATTGACACCAGTGATAGAAACAAGCAAAACGGTTGAAACCACTGAAATCAACCAAAAAGGGTTTAACAGAAATCAAGAAAACGATTGAAAGTACTGACAGAAATCAAGGAAGGAGTTGAAACCACTGACACAAAACCTACGAAACGATTGAATCTACTGACACAAATCAAGACAGGGGTTGCAAGCACTGAAAAGAAATAAAAGGAGTTGAAAAAAAAAAGTGACAGAAACGAATAAAGGGCTTGAACCCATTGAGAGAAACTAAGAAAGGAATTGAAACCACTGACAGATTTGTGGCTCGGTTGTGAAGTTTCATCGGATCCGCTTCGAATCAAGAGAATAAAGAATGCTTCACCGTTCATATTTACAGAACGTATGCAGACCACATGTAATGAAGATAACAAAAGGGGGGTATTATGTCCATTTTTTGATATGTTAAGCTCGGTATATCACAGGCTCAAGAAAAATTGTTCCGGCTCGCACAAAAGAGGTTCGGTCTCGCAAGCTAGCCTTCAGTCACTCCCGAAAAAAAGGGGTGGGGCAGGGTGTGTGAAATAACTGACAGAAAACAGGAAAGGTGTTGAAATCACACACAGAAATTAATAAAGGGTTGGAACTAGTGACACAATCAAGAAAAAGTCTTAAGTCACTAAAAGAAATTAAGAAAATTATTAAAACCACTCAAAGAAAACAATGAAGGGGTTTGTACAATCCGTTGCAGAAAAATGTATAAATTCTCTTAGACCATCATGCGATGGGATTTGTTCCTCGGGGTCTCTCCTTACTGTCTGAATGACTGTCTCAAATTTGCAAAATCCTTCATTTGTTGCTTGTTCCTTGCGTTCCTCTAACAGGTGGAGCTTCTGAACTATGGCGGTTGATGTGTGTCAAAATTAGTCTAGTAAAATTTATTGAGGGGTTTCCTGTATTTTGACTGTTGTCTTGTATTTTAATAGCCGACTGCTTTGTCATTTTGAGTGTTGCCATTCTGAGGCCGTTCTCATTTTGCGTATGTGCGTCCATTTTGAATGCGTTCTCATTTTGAGTGTGCTCTAAGTCAGAGTGTATTCTCATTTTCAGCCAGCCAGTTCCCATTTTGAGTCCGTCCCCATTTCGAGAGTGCTCTCATTTTGAGTGTGCTTGCATTTTGAGTATGTTCTTATTTCAACAATATCCTAAGACCCCACGCGCGCTTTTCTCGATCTCATTCCCCACTCGAAGCAGCACGGTTACCAAGCAGCACTCGAAGCTCGAAGCTGCAATGGCGGCCCCAAATATGAACTCGGAGGATGCTAGCGCCAAAGACGTTTTACAACAATACGCAAGAAAGCTTATAAATGTTGCGCAGTAATTGTAATCATGTGATAGAGTTACACAAACCTCGCAAACAGGCAAACTAATGTCTAACATGAGCATAGAGCCTTCTTTGGCTTTGTGCCGCCATCCGGTGGCCAGACAAGGTCTTCGACGAATTCGCGGGAAACGTGTTATTTCCACGCCATCTGGCCGTATTGTTATTCCTGTCAGGGACACGTTTCCCAAAGCATTTGTTTGCCTTGCAAACAAAGATCAGACGATGCCACTAAGTGTCCAAGAGAAAATCCAACTTAGTCTTACTCAACTTGGTGAAAGAAAGGTTGTTTTTGAAAGGGACGGCAATTCAAGGCATGTCCATGAAAAACTCGTATGACTTACCGCCTACTTGAACGTACAACATCACATCATCATTAATAAACACTACAGCGCCGTTTGGTACTTTTTGTTCGAGGCATTTTTTTTTGCAGATACTGAGCTCGCTGTATCTTATGCCCATATTTGGACAAGTAGCCGTTGCCGTTCCCCGTTCGTCAATTTTGCGTTTTAATTAAAAAAAATTTATACTCTTTGAAAACCCATTTGAAATCCAGTTCATCTAAAATCTAATGTTTTAAGCACTAGATTAAAACGACACGTTTGTTGTATGGAGAGTTCGAATAATGATTATCGGTCCCGGGAATTTTTTAATCTATCCGTAAGACCCTGTAATATCCTTAACGAAATAAATAGAAAGTTAAAGCCCATGGCCCAGTTGTTTGAAGCCCGATTAAGCTAATCCTGGATTAACGTGAACTTTGATTCCAGTTTAATAACTAATCAATAAAGATTCTTCCAAAATAGTTTGGGCCCTCAGTTTTGACTCTCACTTTTCTTTACCTTAAGCTTGAAATTAGGCTTTAAAATCACTTTTAAAGAGTGAGATGAAAACCTCGATTCACTTTTAACCGTAGATTAGCGTTAATCGGCTTTCGAACAACCCGCCCCATAGCATAGGGGTGATTTGATGATTGTATTAATGGCAAGTCTTTCTATGAATAGCAGGTTCTTTTTCTCATAAGATGACGTGCGATTCTCTCACCAAACACAGGATTTCGCGCAGTTTGGCGGTCAGAGAGCGCTCTCAGCTTTTCAGCTTATTCACATAACACAAGATAACCTGAGAATTACTAGCAGTGCCCAGAAGCTCTTAACAGTAATGCCAGAAACAAGCAATCTATTTGTACCAAAAAAGAGCATTGATAGATTGATGGAGTGATTTCGCAGTTTTCGCAAAAAAAATTCGGCAAAGGCTCGATTACATGGCGAATTTCAGCCTACAAATAAAAGAGATTGTAATTACATGGGGATAGTTCCAGCCGTGAGTCGAAACTCAGCCCGGGGTAAGAGTTACAGCCCGATTAGCTCAAACCGGGCTGAAAAACCTCATGTTACGTTAATGAATCATATTTCATCCAGTGATAAATGAGTGAACTTAGGAATGTGAAATCAATGTGGTTTCACTGAAACTGCTTCGTCCGCCTGATTTTCATTTACCCACGTATTAAATTCATCATACAATCGCAACGAAATTTCAAGCCCCGCAGCCGGGCTAAAATTTCAGCCCGGGTTGAAATTCGCCTTGTAATCGAGTCCTACAACTTTAGCCAATGAGTTCTGCCAACTGTGAATGAAATACAAACCTCGTAAAAATTAAGAAAAAAATCAATGTGAAAACATCATTGGAAATTCGTACCAAAGTTTACAGGTACAAAAGCTTACCTTTGCGTTGTAGCGGTTGGTGTGACTGTTTCACCGACACACGAATTCAATGTTTAAATATTCTTCATTCAATTGCGAGCATTTCAACAACATCCATGAGACTCCAATGATTTCTGAAGATAAAAATTGTATAAAGATTGGTTAGGATGGAGCCAAAGATATTCGAAAGCTTTTTAAACTTCGCATTCCTGACCATAATAACAGCGTAACATGTGACAAGCGTAACATATAAATTATGTTTGTCTGTTCACTTACCAAGCGCGACAAGTTTTCTTCTGAAAGAAAAAACACCATTGATTTTTAAAAATTTCAAATTACATTTTTTGAAGTAAAAGTGTCTGTAAATGGAGGGAAATAGTTGAAAATGTTGCTTTTTTCCGCTGCTCGAAAAGCCATGTTGTCTTGTTTACCTCCTTGGAAAATCTTACTGAAGTTGAGAATTCCCGCCACTGGCGCGCACCCGCGTCATCTGATTTCCACGTGACTCAGGACGCTTCTCTGATTGGCTTTTAGATTTGCGTCAATCCAAATCAATCCTCCCCCCTCCCCCCTTAAGGAAATTGTCCCCACCCTCCCTTCTTGCAAAACTCAGTTTTCTTTGGTTTCTGTTAATCTTGTCTGCAACAGATTCGGTGGAAAATGGAACAGAATGCACCAAGATGAACCATGACCGAAATTTTCGTACCATGACTGTTAGATTGTCATGTGTAAATAAATGATTCAGTAAAAGTCGCATTTATTCCGGAGACTTAGCATGCGTAGCAGGTGTAATTGGGGAGGGAGCTAGGGAGAAATAGAAGTTACAACTGCTACTAGCTAGTGACCCGAACAGGACAGCGGGAGATTCGTTTTCACTTATCTGGGAGAGTTGGGATATCTGTTGATAATGCATATTTGTGATCGACATGTTTGTGTTAAGGAAATTTAATAAAGTCAAATTTGTGAAAGAAATAGCCGTCAATAAACGCTGAACTACAGAATCGATTCGGCTTGTTAGGGTGTAACGTCCTCATCAGCTGCAGTCAAGTTTCCAACAGCCACTGAAGAATAGCTCATTCAAACGTAAATTGAAGAGGCCGGGTAACAGTAATACTGAGTGCTAATCAACAGAAACGAGGCTCCACATTTTTGTGTGTGTGTTTTTTATGTGTTTTTTGTTTGTTGTTGTTGTTGCTGTTTTTTTTTTTTTTGGTAAAGATTACTTGTTCACGTAGAATAGAATAATTGGACACAAATTACAGATATTTTTGCATCCGATATAAAAAAAATCTCTAGACTCCGCGGGTAGCTCAGACTTCGGTTATACACCTCGCAATCTTAATCTACAACACATCGCATGTGACAACCGACTGCGCTTTAGTCAAAGCAGAGTGACTGGTTGATTGATTTGGTCAGTTCCTTGTCAAATCAACGAACTGGACTGCTCGACGGGAGCAGGGGATGGGAGCCAAGATACAGATAAGCAGCTTATCTTCCTATTTTTGCAATTGGATGAACCAGCCACTTAAATCGCATCTTTTGAATTTTAAAAAATTATCAGCAAATCCAACGGGAATATGAACCATAAAATTCATTTCCTAAAAGTAAACTACGAGGGGGTAGTGCTTACGGAACACCTTCACCCCACTCCACCCCACCTCCTCCCGCTCCACCTCACCCACCGATCTCACGCACACCGGGCCTCACCGGGCCCAGCTCTAACCTCAGTGGACGCGTAGGACTGAACATAGACAGCTGGCGCGGGAGATTTACATGAAAATGGCGTGGAGACATAAACAAGTTAGTACTTTCACTTTTAATGCATTTTTGAGGTTATTCGTACCTTGAAAAGAGTTGCATAACCAGTATGGAGAGACAGGAGGTTATAATTAGCGATGGTGATGGCCTACAAAGGGTTCAAACCCTTTTTGATCGTGTGCGAGCGGTGTGCTACATTGAGACGACAATCAGAGATCAACGATCCAACAGAGAACGACTCAAGTAAGTTTCGCTCTTTGTCACTATGATTAAACTTGCTGTTGCTTATAATTGGTTTTACACTGCACTATGGGCACCTGGCTGAATACGATTTGTTCTGGACCTTACGCCAAGATTACAGTTGTGTGTTTGTGTTGATCGATTCCAGGCGAGGGAGTGGATTTTATTCCAAGCTAAGTTTGCAAGGTTCTGATGTCTATGGAGTCTTTACGAACAACCACGTGTTAGGTTCACATTATGAAGCCGAAAATGCTAGCGCCACGTTTGGTTATGAAGACTCGACTGGTGGAGTAAAGATCAAATTAAGACCTGATGTAATGTTTAGAACTAACAAGGTTGGTGACGCATATACTAAGTATATCTCAAATGAATGTGCATGGTGAAGTCAATTTATTAAAGAAATAAAAAACGCGCCGAGTGCATTGTTGAGTTATATAAGCACGCGGGAATTTTTAAGAACACGAGAGAAGTGCAGACGGCGAGTGCCTCTCTGTACTTCTCGAGTCTTCTTAAAAATTCCCAAGTGCTTATGTAACTCAACAATGTACGAGGAACAAGTTTTTTATTTCTTTTATTAAATATAAACAATTGCAACTCCTCAGACAAGTGCGAATTTTAATGAATTAACATCAAGTTTCTCCCTACACGAGATAACGCATAATTTAATAGCGCGCGCTCTTGCCGATCACGACACGATCACGACAGGGCACGCGACAGCGCGCGCAATCAAGTAAAAGGTCAAACTGTTTAAATTTTTCGTCACATCGTAAGCAATTCAAGAAGTTAACTCCAAGTCAAGTTTAAGTTTTAAGGTGTTGAGAGACAAGTTGAAGTTAATTAAAAGTCTGGAAGCATCAGTACAAGAGACTGTTTTTTGCGAATCGTTGGAGTGACAGCGCATTCTGTCTCTGAATTTCTCAGATTTTTCACAGGAAAAAAATCTGACGTGTGCTCCGTGCGTATGTACAATTGAAGGGCTGGGAGCATAACCGCCTTATGTCGAATTTCAGCCCGTTTTTCGATGTAGCTCGGATTTGTGCAAACTTTTGCATGTCAACTGCAATGGGATTGAAAACCATTGTCCAGTATTTTTTCACGCCGCTTTGTGTTTCGTATTAATGCTATTGAGAAATTTTACCATCTTGTAAAGATATATCGGTAACATTATAGACACTGGATGACCAAAAGGACAATGCACTGAGGATTAAATACTTGTATTCAATATACACTCGTTGTCTTTGAAACACGGCACACGAAAGCGGTGTTGTTCGCGGGAGGAACGAAAGGAATGCTGTCACGCTTTTATTTGATTCTGTTACAAACTACTACGTACGTGACAGGAATGTCCGAAATGTAAACAGTTACATCCTCCAAGAGAAAATGTGTCCATTTCCTGGCGTAAAATCCAGCTTTGTCCCGTTTGTCGACATATCACTCTTCATAACGCAAAATACTAGCATTCTACACGATTAACAGGAAGACATGTAGCCATTTCAACGATTAACAACGATTAACAACGATTAACGGCAGTTCTATTAAAAGGTAAAGACTATCTATTCTTTTTTACGGGCAGTCGGTGTTAACCGTTGAAAATCTATGTTAATCGTACTTTTATTGAATCATTGCCTTGAAATTGTCAAGTTAATCGTTACATACCGAATTTCAAGCCTGGCAAACCACAACTAAGGCTTGCAAAACACCTTGCACATAGCGGGATTTGTCTCTAATGCTCCCGCGGGATTTGATAATCGAATTGAAAAATTCATCACGGCAGTCATCACTACCAAGGAAGGATTCTTTGGACAACATTTCCGCCAGTTCCTGTGAACTGCATTCCTCAATTTCATAACCTTTCAAGAGATCCATAGATGTCGGTGCGTTTACAAACTTCACCAAACAAAAGCGAAACCAACTAGCCAGTACGATACGCAAGTTGTTTATCCCGACTGCCTTGATCTATTTTGGGCTTGTTACAACCCGCAAAAGCAAACCATGATATCATCTCAAACGTTACTTATAGAAACAACAACTGGTGCGACTTAACACGGCTCGTGGACAGTGGAAACTTTTAGCCTACCGATAATTTGGAAAACGAGTCTGACGTGGACAAAACCTATAAAAAATTTGCTTTCCAAGCGCGTTCACTTGTAGACAAGCAAACTACCAAATACCCCTCCCCCTCCCCCTCCCCCTGACTCAATGTTGTCTTTTGGGTCACGAACAGTTTCCTGGCAAGCATCACTTTCCACATCAACATTGCATAAGGGGGAGGGGGGAAGGGAGAAGTAACAGTTGTAGAATTATGAAGGGAGAAACAGTAAGTGAGTGGTTTTTTGGCTGTCTGTGTTCGGTTCTCATTGCATAGGGGGAGGGGGTGGGAGGGAGAAGTAAGCAAGTGGTTTTTGTTCTGTTCGTGTTTGGTTTTCTCAAGGAGTTTTGTCCACGATTGTAAAATTCCAAGCCAGGGAGAGCCAAAATTCGGACAAATCCGTGCGAAATCGAAAGCCGCGCTAAAATTCGACATAAGGCGGTTATGGCCTCGGACCTTCAATTATAATGCACGCACCATACGTATGCTTCGTGCATTGTGGAGTTATAAAGAACCCAGTTTGACCAATCACAGTGCTTGCTTGACCCTGGCTATTTTATAAAAACTAGTAATAATCAAGGATTAGGGAGTGCGTTCGGTGATCTCAACCCCAAGCTCTCTCTCCTTTGCCAAGTTGATGATGATGCCATCTGCAACTGCAAAATCTGCAGGGGTTGCCAGATACACATCCCAAGATCCATTCAATCAAGATTTGTTGAATGTCCCACATAATCTCAACTCCAAATGCAATTGGGAGTGCATTCTTTCTATGTCGAATGCGATAAACAATAGGCACCTTTAAGGTTCAATCACACGTGCGAAGTTTTCCCACTTAGTTGCAACTTTTATCATGCTCAAGTTGCAGTTGTAAATTGGGTAGGTAAACTAGTGGCAATTTGAACATGATGGCAGGGTTTTTGGACACGCACGTTTGAAACTGAATGCAAATTTGCAGGATAATTTTTGCAGAAAGCATTTAACAAGTAGATTCCATTTTGCTATGCATCTGTACTCTGATAACACACAGATGATGTCAAAACATGGTAAGAACAAAGAAGTACACTACGAGCAAGTAGCATGACTGATGTTCTTATCGCTGTTCCCTGTGGGTTGTCAGAGTACAGACACACCGCAAAATGAAATCTATTTGTCTTATACAATAACCAAGACATTTGACCACATTTTGTAAGCGAGCATCACATTGACTGAGCCAAGTCAAAAACTTTCAAGCAAACTTTTAGACTACTACACACACGCAATTGTGATCCTCCAAATTAGAATAGAATATGAAAGAATTTAACTAGCAATATTTTCAAAACTAGCCTTTATTCCAGAAGGAATATCTGACCCCAAAATATTACAGCATACCAGTCGTTTCACTGTGATTTGTGATCGAGTACTTGTCAATACCGGATTTTTAAATCCGCCACATATTTAGACAAATATCAAATGTATATATTGATTACAAAAGGACTAATTTGTGGGAAATTTTCACTAAAATATAGGGGGGGGGGGGGGGGCGCATATTTGGAATAATTTACCAATTGAATTGAAACCATTACAAGGTTATAATTCTTTTATGAGAAGTGCAAAGGCTTATGTGCAAAATCAAAGTCTTAGGTTATTAGGTTTTTAGTTTTGTTTTAGGACAAAGCAAGTATTAGAAGTAATCTATCTAGAATTAAAATAAATCACCATCTTCCCTGTAATTATTCTAAGCTAGAATAAGGGGATCTTCATAGAAAAGCTCATTGAGCTTGCTAAGATCTCCAGCCATTATATCTACGTTAGCAGACATGAGATTCTATTTGATTGTATTTATAATATAATGGACAAATAATAATAAAAAAAAATATTTCATTCCTTTTCACATCACAACAAAATTCTAGCTTTTTTAACCTGGTTGAGGTCACTTGCAATGGTCTTTGTCCAATTTTTCATCGGACAGTTTTCTTTTCCTGCGAAAAGCTGCCTATGCTTGTCCATAACTCGCAAAAACAGTTTGCTAAACTTTGTTGACCAGTCACTGGCTGGACTCTGGACTCTGATCACGTGCATCAGTCACACCACTTGATGGCGTCATTTATGCATCTATACTCTTCTCACAAACTCTGCTACACTAATCAAAAAACAAGTTTTACACTGTTCATTGCATAAACTGTGCTATTAAGACAGCTAACATCACAACACAAACATTAGTTCTAGGAATTAATTATTATTGTTGTAGCTAAGTAATTTCGTATTTTTTCACAGTAGATTTTGTAAATAGAATTGTAATTAGGCTGTCATAATTACCGATAGCGGCATTGCTAAACATTATTGTAAACTCGGGTTACCGGTACTTTGCTCGTTCATAGAATAAATTTATATCCATATGATTTAACCTTCGTTTCGAGTTGTCTTATTTTTATTTTCTTCCAAAACATGGTCCAAAATTGGGGTGCGTATTATACATGGGCGCGCATTATACACGGGTAAATACGGTACACTGAAATCACAGCTGGTTTACATGTACGTTTTGAAGTTGTAGCCTCAGGTGAAAAAAAAAATGCAATGAAGCACAACCAAAGTTGCACCAAAAGTTGTGTGTAAACAGCCCTATAAAATTTCAGTATTCATGAGTACACTTTTTAGATCTAGTCGTGTGCTTTAGATATCACCTGTTACACCAATCATGTTTCTAGAATCTCCTCATTTACTATTAAGTAACAGGAAAGAGCGAGAGCCCTAGGAACATGACTGGTTTCAAACTTGAAAGTCCAGTCATACTCAATATGCACCTGGTACTCCCTAATAAGCTGGCTTAGGACTTAGGTCGAATGAAATGATATAGGATGGGGTATGCGAAAAAAAAAAAAAAAAAGACAGCTTCAAGAAACGTGTCACTGTCCCATACATCAGCAAATAGTTGTGAAACTATGCATGGATTGTTATTCATGGGCATTAGCTGTTGTGAGAAGTGGACAGTTTTTTGAGAGCCTAGCAAATTGCAACCCAATCCATGCATGTTTTTCATTTAAGTCAAAAATAAAAGATCCTCCAAACATGTTGAGATAAAACAATGGGATTAGCATCTGCTGATCTTCCACACCCTTGCACATCCTCTGAGCTCAAGCACTGAGCAAAGATTTCACAGTCTGTAGTCTCAAATTCTGGTAGATTTTAAACCACCCTTTTCCTCTGAGCAAATTAAACTACCTATCACATTTTCTATTGGTTTCTTGTCATTTCCAAATAAAATTAGAAATTAATTTAGTGCCCCAGTATCTTTCTGATTATTTAAATAGAAACCACAGTTTCCATAGTTACAATACACGTCGGCGTGAAGACATTCATCCTTCAAGACCCAAACTTAGCCTCGGGAAGAGAACTTTTAGATACTCCGGAGCGATTTTATTTAATTCGTTACCTGAAACATACAAATGGGCAGCGTCCTTGGAGGCTTTTAAGCGACTAATGATGAAACACGATTTTGCATAGATTTTTTTCTTAGTGCGCAAATTTTTTTATTTATTTTTTCTATCCTATGATATTTTAACCCAAAAGTGTTTGAGTCATATATATTGTAATTTTTTTCTCATACCATAATAATAATTATTTTAGGTGTATACAGGGCCCCTCAGGATAACAGCCCTGTAGCTGATTGGGCCACCCTGTCTAAATAAAGTTCACTTACTTACTTACTTACTTACTTACTTACTTACTATTGTTTATATCAATGACATGTGACAGTGTGAGTATACATTAGTACTTGAAAAGATGAGTTTCAACAGACCCAGAGTCTTAGCAATTGTTATCTTTCTACATGTATACAATGAGAGGTCTCTTTGTGACCATACATTGAAGGGAGTCCAAATTTTACTGATTTGTTAAGACTTAGATTTAATTATTTACTTAATATATGTCTTATATCTTTTTAATTTTAAGTCATGTCAGGTGTAATTATGTCATAATGAGATTTTATTAGCTTTTCAGTTTAAATGCATTTCAATTTATTGTTATTGTGACAACTTTAAGGTGCAGACAATTTGAATGCCCTTTTTTTTTCTATTTCCAGGATCTTGATTACACATTTGTTGGTATCTATAAGCAAGATATTGACAATTTACAGCACAACATACAGCCAATAGTGATGGAAACAGAGCCTGAACTGAACAAAGAAGATGGGATTTTTATTTTCCAACACCCCAAGGGCAGACCCAAGGAGTACAGCCAAGAGAAGATACTTCATGTTGAACGGCCATTTGTTTATTACAAAGCAGATACTGACACAGGCTCGTCTGGGTCCCCTGTGCTTACCACTGTGGGACTGAGGCTGGTAGCCATACATCACAAGGGAAGTGAGGAGTTAAGCTACAACAAAGGAACCCTGTGCAGTGAAGTACTGATGCATCTGAGCAGTGGAACTTGTATGTTATTTTCCTTCTTTGATCTTTACTTTTCTCTGCTGTGATATGTAGAATGTTACTGTCTCTTTATAGCTTTTGATCTCATTTGTGCTTAAAACTTTGCCATGAATTGTTCCCCTGTACTGAACCAAAATTGACACAGATGTTATTGAACCAGTGTTTTGGGGTTATTTTTTTTGGCTGGTTAATGTGGCCAGACTTACACAGAAGGATCTTCAGTGTTTGCAAAATACACGTCAAAAAGCTAGACAGTTCGATAAAGTTTTATTTTTTAATATACCTTCCTGCAAAGAAGATTCTTGTAAATGTTTTGCTAAAACTCTGTGCCATACAAAGGGGAAAAATGAGGATGCCTTATTCTAGAAGCCCTATGGTTGTTCCTAAGGCTTCCTCACCACTCTTATGACACTATGTTCCTTCACAATTCGACTTCTGGTTGTGATGGTTGGATCACATTTTCATCTTTGGTCTCCGTGATTAAACATCAGAGTTTCACAATGCGACATTGGAGTTCAACATTTCCAACATGGGACTTTCACAATGCACTTAACATTGAAGTTTCAAAATGAGACATTGTTTATCGCAGCGCCATTCAAAACCTGTCATTTGCCATGTTTGTTCAATTGTTTTTATATACAACTTTCACTTTTCAACTTCAACGTGCATGAATGATTTGCCGTTCAAAAGGGAACCTGCTGAACTTATGCAAGTGCAAACAAATATGGTGGTGAGTGAGTATCTTCAAGCTAACAAACTGGAAAACATGTCAGATCCAGCTGAACTCAATGGGTTAGTCTTTTAAGACTCTATTACCTTATTCACACCAACCGTGGACACTATGTTCATTTATGGATGCCCCATACATTAAATTGTACACCACTTTTTCCCCAGATACACAACCGTCTTTTGGTTTTTCTGACAGTCAAGACAAGGAAAGATTTGAAGGTATGTATGTTAAAAATACCAAAATTCTCAATAAGCAGATTAAGCCTTGCATTCAAGAGTTGTGCAAATTTGCATTTCCAAAAATATTATAACATTTTCGTGTTTGCTTGTTTGTTTTCCATCACATTTTCCCTTGTTTTAAAATTTTGATACAAGCCTTGATTTCCTTGTATCCTTTGCAGGACAATAATATTATTTGTGCAATTAATTAACACACATACTGCTTCTTGAATAACATGTATTCCATGCATTTTACATGAATGGGTATGAATCAGTAGGACAGGACTTGAGCTAAAGGTTCTTCCTCAGGGGTCATTTTTAACCATAAACTCAACCTTTTGAAATGACTTTGAAGAACTCTTCACATTTAAAAAAGTAGTCTTTCAAACTATATACATTCCTTACTTTTCATTTTTAAGAGAATATGTATTTTACATACATGTGTTATAGTGTTTTCATTGTTTCACAGCTGATTTATTGCAATATTTGCCAAAGTTTTCAAAACTTTCAAAAGAGGATTTTCTAAATCAGTGGAATTTTATGTCTTTTCCATTGATTGCAAGCTAAACTTAGGGCTTAAAATCATTGGAAATTTGGGCAATTTGGGCGTGAGCGGGGGTGTGGGTAGTGGTGGAGGGGAGGGGGGGGGGGGAGTCATTTACCTAGGAAATCTGGGTTGAGGGGGATCTAGTCGTCCAGGATATCTGGGCAAAGGGGGAGGCGGGTGGTCAAAAAGGGTGCCATCTGGTGGGGTGTGTGGATTTTTCTGGATAAACTCACTGTCCCAATTAGTCTTAGATACTGTGCCTTTCAAGTGTTTTGTTTTTAAAATTTTGTGTGATTGTTTACATGAGTCATTATTTTTGTTTTGCAGATGAACCCCCTGCCAAAAGGGCAAAGGTGTTACAGGAGGAAAGTGAAAAAATGCCCTCAGAGGAGTTGCTTGGTGACCTTTCCAGTGAGATTGTTACATTTTGGAAGCACCTTGGACGCAAATTAAAAATTCCCAATGCTAACATTGAAGAAATACAGATTGACAATATACAATACCCCAGCGTGAAAGAAAAAGCTTTTCAAATGTTGATGGTTTGGGTTGATCGTGGAAATTCAGTAACACTCAGTGAATTATCAAAAGCACTGAAAGCACTTGGGAAGAACAGAGTAGCACAGAAAATACTGTAGTGGGCTGACTACAGAGGCCAGTGGGCTCTATTTTAGCACTTGGTGCTCTGCAGAGTCAAACATTTTTTGTACAGTGTAGTAAATGCAATTTTTATTGTTAAAAGAATTTTTATAGTAGATTTACTATGTTTATTCACTCAGTACAAGAACAAGAATTTATGTATTTTAGGGAGCTGGTTATATCGTTCAACAAGACATTATACTTGACTGGGATCAAATGATCCTACATGACTGTATTAAATGGCAGTTCATTCATATATTGTTATTTATGTTCGGTACACTTGGACATCTGTTAATATGGGCAGACATTTTGTTTCTCAAACAAAGCACTCAATCATGAGCCACACTCAAAACACTACATTTTTCAACTTCCAAGAAGTTCCAGCTACACATTAACTGAAGGCTGTAATTGTTGAGAGCTTTGTTAAAAGTGAACATATCAGACAAATAGCTGAAATAGTAGGTGTAAAGGATAAAATTACTTTAAACATCATTATCACCTTGTGTTGTTGTCCCATTTCTCTAACAATGGCCAGCCAAGTTCACCCCTTATGTCAGTTGAGCCTCCAGAACACGGTACTCCTGTAACAACTGTCCAGTGCAGATAAGTTGTCAGCAGAAACTGTAAGGTTGCCATTGGTATCATCACCATGAGACCTACCTAAACAGAGCCAGAATAAAAGAACATGAATAAAATAAAAAATAAATGGCTTTATTTAAGTGTTGAAGTCCAGATAAAAGACCCGGAAACCGGGAGATGTGGGGCGTAAAATGGAAAACAATGGAATGGAAACCAGGAGAGAGAAGGATTGTGACTAGGAGATGAGTCTTAGGAAGAGGGAGATGAATGGGGTGGGAACTGGAAGAGAAGAGAGTGGGTTTATTGATACAGAGCAGGATGGGGATCAAGAGAGAGCAGGGTAGGGATGAGTAGAGAAGAGGATAGGGACCAGAAGAGGAGGATGTGGACAAGGAGTGAGGAGGTAGAGGACTAGGAGAGAGGAAGGAGGGTGCAAGGAGAGAGGTGGCTGGTGGGAATGAGAGTGGAAATAAGGTTTTTATAGTGGGGCGCCCTGTATTGTTTACAATGTCGTAATTATGGTTGATGGATAGGGCAAAAGAATAAACAACTGAACAACGCTCCCAACCCTTTCCGGTTGGGCAAGGAAGTCATGTGTAACAGTAATCAATTCAATATCCACTTATATGACTGGGCTAGAGATGTAACTTTTACCTGTGCAATTAGTAGTCTTACATTTGTCAGTTTGAAGTATCGTCATTCTGTTTCACATTTTTTTAGCTTATTAACAGTATTGCCCCATCCATGTATTGCTATGAAGACATCAAAAGAGCCATTAAACACTTGCAATGTTCGGTGGAGTCACTAAAGACCCAGGTTAGAATATAGTGTATGTTTTATTGATCAGTAAGATATCTTTTTTCTGGTGTCACTTGTGTGTTATTCAACTTTGTGAAAGTGATATTTGTTGCTCCATCTCCTCCTTCTCTACATTGTAGGTTCCTGCATAATGATCTTTCAAATTTCTGCAAATTCAGCAAGGTTTTTTTTACCTGTGAATTGTGTAAAAATTATCATGCAAAATTCTAGATAATATTGCTGAAATTAAATTATGCAAATTTATGTTTCCCTTGTTGAGATAATTGTGTGAATTATGTAAATTTATCTGAATTGGACATGTTTAATTAAATTTTTGATGCCATACATGTATGTGACAATTTATGCAAATTCAATACAGATTTATGTTAACTGTGCAAATTAATATCTCTTCTTTGACTCGTGATTATTGTTCATTGGCCTCATAAGATTTTCTTGTTCACTAACTTCTGTTGAAAATGTCTTTCTAGGTTGCACAAACTCCATGGTGCCATCAACATCCTGCTATGTGGTGAATTCTGGGAAAAGCGAAATCTCAGTTTCTGGAATATGTTGAAAAAGCAGCTCAAAGGGCAGTGTCTACTACTGGGCAGGGTTACTCTGTGGTAGGATTGACAGCGTATGTTCAAAGACACCCATTCACTAAAGAATGGACACTTGAGGCTGGGCACTTTTGTTAGCTGACAAAAGAGTCTGTTTGATTGATAAGTTTGATAAAGTGAGTTGCCATGGTCACAAGGCTGTAATCTTATTAGTGTAATGTAATCAGTGATAGAGGGAATTACACAGTCATGCTCCATTAAAACAGCTTTTAGGTATTTCAGTGAGGTAACAAAAAGCTTCTTCATTGATTTTGTGGTTAGGATAATTCAGTGACTGTGCTACAAGCTCACAGTCTGACTTGCTAGAGCTGCACTGAGGGGCATTCTAAGTTTTGACAATTTACCCTTATAGGTCTGCTGCAGGTGAGGGAATAATGATGAAAGTACAGGAAAAAAAAACTAGAAACAAACCGCTTTTACTAAAATCTGTTTTGAAAAGATTAGTCGGTGACGCTGAAACAATATTTTTAGCAAGAGTGATTCTCACTCTTAATGGTGCCTTTTAGCGTTGATAGCAGGTCTTTAGCTTATGACAGCCAGCACAAACTTCCAACTTGCTGACTAATTATTATTGTTTTTTTATGGTAATAATCACTAATTATTAGGACTTAAACGTGATTTGAGGTTATGACTTTCTTAAACAAGTAGGTTCTGTATTTTCCATTAAGGTACAGTAAATTTCTCACACAAGAATACTGTAATCCATGCCAAGCTGTCCACCATGACAAGTTCAGTAACAGTAACAGTGGACACATAAGACTACACCTGCTGGCCCCCCAAATATTGATTTCTACGTACTTCCAGTTTAGTCATCAGTGGAGGGTTGTCGTTAAATAAGCTTTGCAGTGTATTAAAGGACTGACAATATTCTTAATCTGCCTTGCTGTTAGAGGAATGATGCTGACCGGACAAGCATCCGTGAAGCCATGGAACAGCAGAGTATCTCAATTTCCAAAGCTGGCATTGTTACCTCACTACAGGTGATTGTGAAGTTATGTTTATTGTAAATGGCTCTGGGTTCAGCAAGAGAATGGGAAAACGTGAAGACGCAGATGTTTGGAACAACAAAACAACTTGCAATGGATGCTTCATGAACGATAGAAAAGGATGAATTATGGCTGGAATTCAAATTCAGTCATCTTGTCATCATAGAATTGCATTGCTGTCATGCCTGCCGTTAACGTTTGTGCTCTTTTATATTCTTCAGGCTTGATGCAGTATCTTAGCGGCTGCAAATCCAATTGGTGGACGATATGATCCTTCGCTGACTTTTGCTGAAAATGTAAGTGTTTTCACACTAGCATCCAGCCATATGTGATTGCGTTAGGTTGAACATACCCCCAATATCTTTAAGGAACTGCTATAATCAGCCTATACCTAAACTATTTGCTTGTCTCAAAGGTTGACCTTACTGAGCCAATCCTAGCTGGCACGTTTTGATACTCTCTGTGTGATAAAAGATCCAATAGATCCTTTACAGGTAATGGGTTTGTATTCCATATGTATTCTGTCGTTAAGAATGCAATGTTTAGTTACTTAAATAGTTATTTTCTGGCTTCATGAAGGGGAATTTAATCCCGATTTTACAATAACTGTGCAAATTCCCGCGCGCTGATTGGCTCGTAGCTATTGTCGATAAGAGTACAGACAATAAAAATGACGTCAGATGTAACGCGCGCGCTTTCTCAACGAAAAAAAAAGCCAATTCCGCTCGCACTTTTTCCATGTTATTGTAAAAAACAAATCGACGGCAGTTTTCTGTGGTCTATACTCTTATAGACCATAAAATGACGCCATAAAATGTCCAAAACTTGGCAGTGAAACCACTCGCCTGCGGCTCGTGGTTCCACTTGAGTTTTGAACATTTTTTGACGTCATTTTATGGTCTATAAGAGTATAGACCATAGAAAACTGCCGTCGATTTGTTAATTATTAGAGAGAGAAACTTAATAGAAATGAGCAGAATCATGTGTTTCGAACCATTTTCCTTACTTCCTTCATTTCCTCCTTCCTCCTTCTGTCCCTCCGTCCCTTCCTTCCTTCCTTCCTTCCTTCCTTCCTTCCTTCCTTCCTTCCTTCCTTCCTTCCTTCCTTCCTTCCTTCCTTCCTTCCTTCGTTCCTTCCTCCCTCCCTCCCTCTTTCCTTATAATCGGAAATTTTTAAATTAAAGAAATTAAAATAGAAGTATTTAAGAGGGAATTAGAACAGGATTAGAGTATTGCCGAATGGAAATCCGATGCGTCTATGCTTTCTGGAGAGTCTTGTGAGTACACTTCAAAGGGAAAGCCTTCGAATTTCAATTTATTTGGGCACGGTTTGATTCTGGCATCATTAAACATCAACAGTTTGCTCGCTCATATCGATGATCTTAAAATCTTTATTGATAACTCTAAAATTGATCCACTAGCGATCAACGAAACAAAACATGACAGCTCCATTCACGATTATGTCAATGGAAGAATTGATGGCGGTGTATGTATTTATTTACGAAGTAATAGAAATTATCACATCCGAGATTATTTTTCTGACGACCAACTTGAATGCCTTGCTGTCGAAATCACTAGACCACATTCTAGGCCCTTCATAATAAGCACATGGTACAGACCCCCGGGCTCCTTCTTCGATATTTTTCACCGTTTTGAAAAGTTAGTAGACAAAATAGATTCTGAATACAAGGATTTCTACTTGCTAGGAGATCTAAACTGTGATGTGCCTGCCCTGTGCTATTGCGCGTGGACTGCGAAGATCTCTGCGGAGAGGTGCTTTAAAATACTTTAAAGGAAAACTGTATTTAAACGTTTAGAGAAATACAGTCGAACTTCCCGTGAGCGGACACCCTCGGGACCAGAAAAAGTGTTCGTTTAAGAGAGGTGTCCGCTTATGGGAGGTTAAAAATGTAGTGTTTGTATGAAGCTGAGAACGTGACCAAGTGTCCGCTTAAGAGAGGTGTCCGCTTATGGGAAGTTAAAAATGTAGTGTTTGTATGAAGCTGAGTACATGACCAAGTGTCCGCTTACGAGAGGTGTCCGCCTAGGGGAGGTGTCCGTTAGCGGAGGTCTGACTGCAATACACAATGGTTTAAAAATTGAAAAAAAAAGATTTCAAATGTGGCAAAACTTGTCAGAAACAACAAAAAAAATGCAACAAAGAAATAGATCTAATTTTCCATGTTCTATTGTCCTGACACTTACAGGTAACTCCACGTTACTGAATTGCCGTTCCCTAGGAACGTTTATCACAGTGGAAAAAATGTCAGGTCTTCTTTATTGTTTATGGAAATTTGATTTAGCCTGTTATATAAAAGCGACTCCGTGTAACGAGTACGCTTTTGAGCTGTCTGCTTGTCTGTTTACAATTTTCAGAGACCTAAACGATGTCTTTGGGCAGTGTTCGGAGTATTTTATTAACGCTCCTCGTGCTTGCTGGCCTATGGATTTTATTTTTGGTGTCTGCGCATCTTATTTTGGACATAGAACAGGGAACGAAATATTTTGAAAGTCTTCGACTTACTCAGTTCACCAATACAGGAAATGAAAAGGACTCTGAGGAAGATGCGCTTTATTTGGAAACGGCCGACGGTGAGTGAAGAGTATAAAATTGATCTTGGCATTAGTTTGCTCAAGAACTACAAGGCAATTCATTTTCAAATTTTAGCTCTTTAGTTTTCTTTATGTCTGTCCCAGTCTTCTCGCCGACATCACCGATCGAAGAACTGATTCCAAATAAATACAAACGAGCGACGAACTATGCTCCCAGGCCAAGGAGAAAAAAGTATTTCCGTGAAGACCTCCTCTTTTTACTCCGATATGGCAGCTGTAAAAGTGCACAGGGAATAAACTAGATATCTGTTCTGCCTTATAGCCTGACCCGTTTTACTGCTTTACCATACAATATCTTGAGGAAAGAAATAGTTACCGTAAAGCTGATTCAGCCGGGTTTTGAGACATTTCACACGATCGATCGATTCGAGCCATCACAAATCAAAACATGCACTATAGATATTCATGTATATGGACATGCGGGTTTAAAAACGTTATGTAGCGTAGTTTGCATATTTTAAGTTTAAAAGCTTCCCGCTCGTCTGTTGTTCCAGTCCATGGTCATGACTGTCATGAGTTGAACGCGTGCTTTCAAAAGAGGTTTCGTTTTCATCTGATTGTGCTATCCTCGCTGGAACTCGCGCTTTTTCTATCTTTATCTTGTATCAAGCACTCCAAAATACACTTGACCAAGTGTAATCATCTAACATGCTTTCAAACGAAACAGATGATGATGAACTGAGGTGTGAAATACCGCAAGACAAGTCTTACCCCGACTGCAAAAACCAAGTGGAGGTAGGCGCACATAAAACGTAATACATTTTATTCAGAAATACTTTTAATGGTCATTCAAATGCTCATTAGAGAATTAATAAAGTATTGTATCACTGGATCAGTAACAATGTGATATTTTTAGTTGCTGAGAAACAACTGGGAAAAGAATCCATGTTATATGGAATATGATGTGGACGGAACAACTTGTTCATTGATCATATATCTCAGTGAGGTAAGTACTCTTCTTTTTAGTTTTCCGCATATTATTTTCTTACCCATATAACGCACTTCTTGATGGATCAGTCGCCGTCTTACAAATCTCCGCTCATATTTCTTCGCAGCTTTAGCCGGTTGACATGCTAAATCACGTTATAAGTTTGACTTAATTATCTGAGAGGATTATCCTGACTGTCTTGACAGAAAACAAAATCTTGGCCTGTGATAAGACTAAATTTCCGTTTTGCTTGGTAAATTAGTTTAGCGAGCAACCCCATAAGAGGAAACAAGAGCGCTGATAAAATTGGTTCTGATGGCATGTTAACAAAATCTAAAATTATTGTGGTTTTAGGTAGAGTCTTGGTGTCCACGTCTGACTTGGAGAAAATTCATGAAAAAGAAAGAAAGAAGAAGAGAGAAAGTAAGCTATTTATGGACACCTTTCTCCTTCTCTGATCACACTGTAACTTGTAGCAATTATCCGGTTATTGATGTAGAGATGTTACATCGTCATTGGAAAAACAAAGTTTTATTGATTCTGTAAAGCAGAACCCAATAAACTTGTTTTCACTAGATAAATTTTCGCGTAGGTAGCTGTAGTCGACAATCAACAACGTTGATGGACCCAAAGGGTGGGCCTCCAAATCTGTTTATAAGTGGTTAATTTTAAGTAGGTAAATAGTTTTCTAGTCTGGGATGCAAGCCTTCTTGTTACCGTCGGCAGTAGACAATGTTTAGATATGATTGTTGGCAAAATTGAAAATGGTTTAGAACGTGGTTTTGTTAAACACCGTTTATTT
Source organism: Pavona decussata (assembly GCF_977016875.1). Taxonomy (NCBI): domain Eukaryota; kingdom Metazoa; phylum Cnidaria; class Anthozoa; order Scleractinia; family Agariciidae; genus Pavona; species Pavona decussata. Next base: position 204,316 of record NW_028145470.1, on the reverse strand, counting down.
AACTGTCTTTTAATAACTGACCCAAAGCCTTTTACTTTCAGCAGCGTTGTTTTTGAGGAGAAATGGAGACGTCTACATTAAACGTTTCACGAAACTGTGTATGATTGTTTCGTTGTGGAAAATAGGTTAAAAAAATTATGCTTTTTTTAAACGGAAACCCATCATTGCTTTTTGCATCTGAAGGGGCTACCCTGAGCGCTACAAATCAATAAAGGTTCATCTTCTTCTTCTTCTATTGCGGACGGATGAAATGATGTAAAAAGTATAGAGTGAAAGAACATTTTCAGCGTTAACGCTTTTTAGGTCAAAGAACATACTACACCGATTTTGAGAGAGGTCATGGGTCCAAAAATACCTTCAGTTGAAAGCACCCCCTCCCCCCCCCACCCCTTACCTTTAGAAAGCGCGCAAATAACTGTTTCAACCACTACCTTTGCAAAAATTTACTTTTTTGTGCATTGGCACCCTTTTTTGTTTTAGGCAGTAATGCAAAAGAAACCTGATGAGCTGTTATCCAAGCTGAACTCAATACCTGGATCCCAGCCAATCAGATCAAGGATATCAAGCATGTGGCATTATTGGCAAGATGGCTTCAACTTCATGCAGACCATGAAAGACAATATGGACATACGCGCAAAAAAGAAGGTATCCGATTGATTTCTTATTTTCGTAAACTCCAGTAGTCTACACCGCTCTGCCTACACTTCTAAAAAGTGTAGAAATCTGGCCGCCACTTTCAGATGGTAGGTACAGGCCAGAAAAGAGCAGAGGTGAGGCGGAAGGGGGGGGGGGGGGAGGGAGGAGGATAGACAAAATCATCTGAAAGGAGCGGCGTGGAGATCGGGGAGAGAAACGCATACAGTATTTTATTTACATCAATCTTCTTCGCACTCGTTTAAGATATGAAAATCTGGCGTACACACCGACAAGAAACAAACTGACTTGTCAGTGAACAAGGAAAGAAACGAAAGACGCCAATATTTCGAGACCCTGCACTAAACCCGCAAACACAGAACCACACTGAACTGAAACTAATAACTTGAAAACCCAAGCCCAACGAGAAGACACCATTTGAAATACTTATGGCTAAAAAATGGAAAGGGAGAAGTGAAGGGAACAGGGAAAGGTGGTGAAAAGAGAGAGAAAGAAAAAAGAATGCAAAAGGGGGGAAACGGAAAGGTGAAATGAAAGAAGGGAACAACAAAAACAACTTTATTAACGTGTCAGTAACATCTAGTTCACAACAGTAGTAAACTAATTGAAGAATATATCTAACTTCTATCTAAAAATAATCAGTATACAAATGTGTTCATTTAAACTCTTAATGCTGGCAAATGAAAACACTGAAACTTAATGCGTTAGTAGTAACTTTTAGAACACAGAAAAAGAAAGCAGGAATGTAAAGGGCTGGACAGGAAACGAAGGTCTTCGGCTGAACGTGCACAGCCACGATGAATCGACTGTCTTCCTTATACTTTATACTCGCGCTTCGGTAAGACTGCTGCAAATACTACAATTTAATGGTCACGGGCCTAAAAATAATAACTCTATTCCTGTTATTAAAGTTATTAGTTTTTTCTTTAACCATACCGTCCCTGCTTAAAATATTACACCCAAGTTTACTTTCAGCACAACATTTGTATCTATACCTCTTACTAACCTCGTTTTCTCGGTCCGTACTGCAAGTTATGGATCCTCGTTTTTTCCCGTTGATTTATGGCCCACGCGCGAAACCTTATTATATCTCTGAGTTTAATCGAGCGCGCGGGAAAAGAACAACTTTCAAATTTAGCGGGCCGTATAGTGAAATACGGCCTGCTAAATTGACCAATCACAACACGCGTACTACATAATGAGAGATATAATAATACGCTGTATTGGCTTTTTGCACAAAAATGTTGCGTTAAAGTGTATACTTTCTATAGAAAGCTGTTATTGTATCTAATGACTTTGAGGCGTCTACCCAAGTGTTTGTTCCTGCAAAGCGTAAACTCTGTAGAATGAAAACTTCTGTGGCAAGTGAAGTGGGGCAACAGAAAATACATTCTAACACACCCTAAAGAGGAAAGCTTCGCCAATATGGTAAATGTAGAGTTAAATATAAGCCTTAATTAATTTCCGATGGAATTTTCTCTTTCAGATCTTGATATTTATCGGCGTGTTAATGGACGCCCCTGCAGACCAAATTAAGCTCACAGATGAGTTGTTACAGTGGAGTGATTTATTGACCTCGCTTACAATCCTTGGACATGACGTCACTCTCAAGACTGATCGAGTCGAACTGCTCAGGTATACAATCATGACCCGTGCCCCCTCTCCCCTCTGCCCCCTCCCCCCTCCTGGTATACAACCATGACTCAATGCCCCCTCTCCCCTCTGCCCCCTCCCCCCTCCACAGAAAATGGACCATCCTTCTCAATTCCTCTGCATGGATTTATCTTTTGATTCTCTACTTCACTTGTTCGTTTTTTTGATTGGTTGAAAGGGACTTGCTCATGCGCACTGTGGATCAAATTTTTTCGTTCACACGAAACACTAGTACTATAGCACACTTTTGTTGTTGTTGTTGTTGTTGGTTTTTACGGTAAGGAGTTAATTCGTCTTGAAGTAAAGGGTCCACGATTTGAATAGTAGATAAAAACGTTCAGCTTGCGCCTTTCAAACTATAGCGTTTTGGAGGTTGAAATAAAGATAGTTTGAAAAATGAATCTTATTTTGTCACAGCCCAATCGGTGATAAAAGATAATCAATGTTATCACAAAATAAGGCCACTTTATTAAAATTTCTCTAGTGCTTTAAACAAGTAAAGTCAGTTGTTTCTTCCTGTCACTGCAGTTTACTGACGGACGGAAGTCAGTTCACTCATCGTGGCTGTGATAAAGGAGATTCTGGATTTGATTTGATATACATTGATGTACCAGGCCTTCAACAGCTTGTGACGTCAGCACCGGACCCAGGAACACGGTCACTTGTGTGGTCTAAGTACAGGTAACCATGGAAAAAAAATACTATTATGTTACTTTTACTGTTGTCGTTACTTTTACCCTGCTTATCAAGATTACAAGAAATTATACAAAAAGGAGAGTTTTAGTCCTTGATAACCCTCACGTATAGCAGAAAAATGGAGGCATTTAGTCAGAGAGAATGGTTTCGTTCCCCTTCCGTACCCGCTTGGGGTTCTCATGATTCGGGTGATTGTGGGAACTATTGGAAAACGCACTAAACGGAACCCGAAACTCGTTTTCTTGGTGTGTATCAAATTCGTTTTCACCCCTTAGAGGTACAAAATCAATTTACTGACAAATAGTTCCTTTACCAATCCGCCAATACCCCCCCTATCCCCCGCCAAAAAGGTACGACGACCCCCATCATCTTTGTATGGGATTCCCCCTTACCGGTTTCGTAGCCTTAGCTTGTCTACCTTAATTCCATTCACACAAAAGGTCGATCCCTCCTTTCAATCCTGAAGAATCAATAGCTTCAGGGCTGAAAAGAGGGATCGACTCATTTGGGGTATGGAATGCGGACAGACAAGCCAAAGGTCTCCACATTTGTCAGAGCTAATAGAATAAAATAGACGATAAATACGCAAACGGTCAGTATCAACAATCCTCGAACTAATTGGCTTTTGCATCTTGACTTACCTAGTTGTCGTCTCCGCGTTCTTATTCCGTTTGGCATGGACGCCGAGTTTAACTACAGAGACTACTCAGGTCCACTCATGGGCCAGCGATCTCAACTGGGGAACTGGAACCTAAACCTCAAACAGTTTCTGACCAAATATCGTGAGTTATCTTGGGTATCACTTATTAACTCTCCTCCCGCTTGGCGTATAAGACCCACAGTACTCTTATTTGTCTCAAATTTATGATCCAGTACTACGCCCTGCCTGAGGTAGGGTCTAGTACATGAATAAGTTAGTGAGGTTGCAAGCGATCCGACTGGGAGAGAGTAATGTGCGCGTTATGCAACCCTCTCATAATACATGAACGTTTGGTTTTATCAAGAGAGTTGATAAGGTAGTTTGGCCACTGTCAAGAGATTTGAATGCTGCCTTTTCGAGCGTTACACCTTCGTCAGAGCGAATCCGAAGACGAAGGGCTAACGCTCGAAACGTCAGCACTCAAATCTCGATACGGTGGCCAAATTACCTTATCAAATCTGTGAATAAAACCAAACATTCGTTCCTACTCCTCCACCGACGCAGCGCGATATGCAGCTTCTTCAGAAACTAACCCTCTTATCTCCCGTACATGGGTTTCTTCCAGTGCGGATTATCTCATGAAATCTAATTTTTCTTCAATAATTTCTGAACAGCGTTGTCAATGGACAACTCCTTCCTTGGATTCGCACTGAAAAGTCGACGCAATGAGACTCTACCAAGAAAGACATCCATGGGCTTTGTCAGCGGAGAGACGGCATCGGAACTTAATGTAAGTGAAGTAAATAACTCATTTAAGGGCATTGATTTTACTACCCAAACCCTCTTGAACAAGAAATCCTACCACCTAGGTGTGCTTATGAGGTCCAGTTAACTATTAGCGAAACCCATCTAGGTAGTGAGGCGGGAGGAGGCGGGGGGGGGGGGGGGAGGACAGTAGTCACTCTTGGTTATCTTGTAGAAATAGGTTGACTTGAGTACCAATGATGGTAGTATTACTTATGATTTGAGGTTGATTAGCTTGTAGGGGAAGGCAGTAGTATCACTTTTGGTTATACTCCAGAAATAGGTTGACCCGAGTGCCAATTAGATGGTGGGGGAGGGCAGTAGAATCACTCTTGCTAAACCATCTGAAAGTACTGGTCACACTACACAGCTCCGCGGTATGGCCAGTATGTCACACATGCGCACAGCCATATCGCCTGGGAAGTGGCGGCCATGGACAGCTGATTTGACCTTATTAGGCCTTGTCAGCATGGCATAGCAGTCAGGCACCTTAACAACAGTAGTGTCACTCTTGGTTATACTTCAGAAATAGGATGACCAGAGTGCCAAATAACTGGAATTGAAGTTATCATGTTGTTTTTGCTGTTTTTGATTTCGCACAGTAAAAAAAATGTAGTTCTTACCTGATTACATCCTTGTTCTAGGCACACAAAAATTACTTGAAAGCGATTTACAAGCTCGTGAGATTACACTCAGCAGTGGTAGGTGGTTAACCTAAAATATCCTGCGTCTTTTTTTTCTTGTTACTTGAATTCTTGTCCGAAAGATCCAAACGTGGGTAAGACGAAATTTTAAGTTGTTTTGACTTGTATGTGGAAGGAGTCCTCTGCATGTTTGCTTGGCTTGTTGGCCCAACAGTTAACTTAGTCTTTGGTTATATTGGAGCAAACTTTTTCTAGGTAAATAACGATTCCGAATTTAAACAAAATTTAAAACAGTCGGAAACCTTATGTTTCGGCGATGACGCTCGGCAGAATTTGTTGTGAAGATGTCATTAAGTAGAATTACATTGCCCAGGGAACATAGAATTACGATTTTCAAGGTTTAGCACTTGAACTAGAAATGTCTTCGAATCTTTCATATAATTTGTTTAACTTTGTTTTTACAACAACAAAAAATGTTCGCCTAGAAAGTTTCTTGAATCAAAAGATTCCATCTGAAATTCCGCCCAGGATTCTTAAAAGATTTTCCTGAATTCACCATACATAAAACGGTTCTAGAGAAAACCTTATACAGCACTCAAAGTATGCAAGTTTATTTGTTTGTTTTTTCCTTTTTCCTTTCCTTTTTCCTTTCCTTTACTATTAACTGATTTGCAATGTTTGTTTAGCCAACAGATAGTTTACAAAAGAACCTGCCTTTTATCGTCAACCATAAGAACATAAACCTGACCAAAACAAAAGAATTGCTAAGGAAATCCAAGGTACAGTTGGGTTTTGCTATAAAATTGTCACTCGTTAAAGAGTTTTCAAAGTTCTCTTTTCTACACTCCGTACTAGTGATTGCAGCAGTTCTGTTAATTTTGAAATTAATCCGTTAAGGTTGCTGAAAATCTCACGAGGTCGTTGTGTATAACACTTGTCTTTGATCAATAATTGTGAATACGATTCATTACTTTTTGTTTCAACGATTGCCACACTTAAAGTATCCGCCTTCGTTAACACCTTTCTGGGATAATCATGACCCCTTCGTCACCTTTAAATACTGTCGTAAGGGGCTATTCCCGAAACTTCCCTTTACTGACTGCATTTATAGACATTTTGTTTCCATCCCACTCCAGAAACTATGGGGGGACTGGCACGATTGAGGGATGATGGGATTGTTTTGGTAGCTGGAAGGTCACAACGATGGCGAACATTACATTTTCGGTGTTTTCACGACCAGAAGCGTAGCTGTTTTTAAACCTGTTCGTCTAAAACAACCTTTTCCTTTGTACCAGGCAACCACTGCCATTCACAGTTTTGCATGTGCAGTTCCGTGTTCCTCCAAACAATCCCACGATCCCTTGCTAGTACCAGTCTCCCCATAGTTACTGGAGTGTGGAATTCTGAAGTATTTCAGCGCTAAGCAGTAAAATATAATAATTATCCTATTGGTGGACTCCTTCTTTATCATTCATGGTTATGTCATATAATCTAAATACAATTGTTTTAAGTTATTTATAGGTCTGGGAACCCCGCACGAGGAAGCGCTGGCATTAGAAGCGATAGCACAAGGATGCATCTTCATCAATCCTAAAGTAAGAAGCATTGCTTTACTGTGTAGCAGGCTGAAGTTCATGGCAGGGGTTTTTGTTGTAGCTTTTTGCCACCTTTTTGACATTTGAATTTGACAGAGGCATATTTCTTTCAGTTTACTCGTCCAAAAACCCGGCTCAATTACAAAGCTCTTAAGGATCAGCCATCATCAAGGGACGTGAGTAATTAATAACTACTTTGTTAATATAATTGTTCTGGAAAAATAAAGAAAATAAATAGAGCAGCGATGACGAAAATTCGTCAACTTATATCACATCATTAATCTCGTACCCAAGTCTTCTAACTCTTCTTTCGGCACAGAGAAAACTTCGGGGTATGAGATTAATCACGTCATCTGCCCAAATGACAGCTGCTTCCTATTACCGATTTACTGGTCAAGAATTCAAAATGTACTATGAGCGTTCTTTCTAGAATACTCCATTCTTGTTAGTGATAGTGAGGCGAACGAAACACAAGAGCGCGCGCGAAATCTGTAACCCGCGAGGAGACATGATGCGCGTCGCGTCGTCTCGCGGGAGCCAGGGCAATTTTAACGCGCGCTCGTGAATATCGAGGGACTACCATGGTCCAATTAGGGCGCACCTTTCTTTTTTGTAGCAGCAATCATAGTGGAACAGTTCCATACCAGGGCAACTGAAAGGGAACCGGCGTTATTCTGCTGCGAAGTAAACGCCGATCATCCGCCTAAATATAACGTGAGTCAATGTCACCTCAAACAGTCCCTCTCAGGACTACACACACCCGGTTGATCATTATTCGCGTGCTTATGATATGCCATATTAACGAGCTTTTAACACACGTACATAATTTTAAAGAATTTGTTGGGCAAAACTCTCATCGGCCCAGATGATACCCCTGATCTTTAAGTTATGATTTTGTTTCTCTCCCGCATTTTTTAGTTAAGATCACAGCATCCTTATCTGGAGATATTTGTTGGAAAACCTTTAGTTTATACAGTTAACATTTGGAACAAGACGGAGGTGACAAGAACACTTAAGGAAATTATGAAGAATCAGGTTAGTGATTGCATCGGCTGTCGAATTTTCGATCTTATAATTAATCGGTTCGCATTCAGAATATTTTCTCTTTTTTTAGGTCAGACCATTTGTTCCATTCGAATTTACTTGCGAAGGGATGCTGGAGAGATTAAATGCTTACATTGAAAATCAGGTACGAACGTCTTCATCTGCGTAAAAGCTCAATGAACAGACATTTCCCGAACTGGTCATTTCCCGATCGCGACTTTGAGCATATCTTCTAATTATTGATCTCCTTTAGCTATTTCGTTGTCAATGCTAGGCTAAGGTAACAGTGAGATCTATGCGCGTAATTAGTGAAAGGTTCCTCTCCTTGATCCCGTGCACTCGTACCAAACGGTAATTAGCACTATTGCTACGTAAATCCAAAAAATACAATGACTCCTTCATATGTTAAAATACGTGTATCATCACGATGATGACTTGCGCAGCTGTTGGTTTCCCTTAATAATTCGCCTTTTTGTATTTCTCCTTTCCAGCAAATAAGAGGGACCAAGTTGACATGCTCCTTGTTCTTTTTGTACTTATAGAATTTCTGCGACAAATCTCACCATTGGCCAATTAAAAATGACGAGCTAAAGATCACTATGGCGGGTGTGGGAAGATCGTGTACAGAAGCATGTTTCAGAGAAGGTACCTCAGTTTAATCTGCAGTGAATGTTTGTGAGATAAGAAAGCAATTCGGCATGTTGAGAGTACATATATATTACATCTGTTTCATTGCCAGCCCTTGAAGTTACACATATTGTGCTGTCATTGTCGACGTTGTTTTTTTTCTCTTTATCGAACATCAGGACATTTCTAAATTAGTAGATTCTACCGAAAAGTTGGCGGGTGGGTATTGAAATGCACCCGTACCTGCTTGTCCACACTGAGATTCTGTTATTATAACTCAATCAATAAGACGCATAAAAACCTGTAAAGAATTAAGCCCCTAGCTACTGGAATGATTTTACTGTAAGCAAATTGTTTAAATTTGTCTATTTACGACTTTTCTTTCGCAGGTTTAACCTGTGAACCAGAGTATTTTCATCTGTTAAATTCCAGGTACTGCCTTGATTTCTATTACAGAAGCCTACCCTTGTGTTTTTTGAGTTGATTAAATTAATTACAGCCTGTTGAAGGGCATTATTTTGAGGCAACAATACCAGTCGCAATGTTACGTCGTTGGTGTTGACTGAAACAAATTTTATTATTGGGAATCGATGCCATGCTATTTAATCGACAGACTGACTAACTGGTTAACTGACTGGATTGTAGAACATAAATATGAATATGAATATGAATAATTAAACTCATTAAATTCCTTAAAACTAATCACGGGCACTGCCGAAACCTATTCTGTGCTTATTAAAATAACGGTATGAAGAGTAAAACTTGTTTTGTTACATGAAGCAACGGTTGAAAAAATTTTTTTGTATGTTTTACAAAAAGGGCCTGCTTAAGCGAACTAAAGATTAATCGTGTATCTCAAATTAAATGATACTTAAAAATAGAGATTAAAATAAAGTTTTTGTATACTTTCAGAAACATTACCAATTGTTCAGAAACTGTATCTGCATCTCTATCTTAAAAATAAAGATTAAAATAAAGTTTTTGTATACTTTCAGTAACATTACCAACTGTTCAGAAACTGTATCTGAAGAGAGCGTTGTGGCCCCAGCCATTGAAGAAGACACTTCGAGATGTGTGTTCCAACAACAGCCTTTGCTTTTCAGCTGCGCTGGTCATCATGATAATTCGAAAAGGTTCTGTCCCTGCAGGCATTACAGAGAAGAACAAATTGCGCTCTGTAAAAGCTGCTTTTGAAAGCCGTTAACCTTTTATGCGAAGAATGTTGAACGTGTAATTTCCGTTACCATAACAATCCATTTTCTAGCATTATAAAATTGATCATAATAAAAATCTCGCTGAACATAACACGTTACTCATCAATAAGACTCCCGGGCTAGTGGGATGACTGTGCAGGTCCCGCCCCCAGTCATGCGCACAAGCCTAGAGCTAATCCTATTTAACATAATTTTGAGACAATTGTATTTAACTCTTTTGTTCTTCATAAAATACCGTTTAATAATACATGCAGAAATCAAAACATTAACTAAGGTCAAAAGTCTCCAATTAAAGTAAATTAAAGTAAAGAATATTCTCGCTTTTGTAAACACTAGCCTTCCCGTGGCTGGATTCCAAGTTTTTCCTTCCTTACGTATCTGCTTTTAAAATCAATGAGAAATCTATTTTACGTAGCAACTTAGTCTTTTCATTAAAACGCAAACATCAGGTTTTCCAAAATATCCTCAATTTTAATCTCCTGACAGAGCACCTGTCCAATAAGTACATTGCTTTGACTAATAACTATGGATTGTTTTTGTTCAGCCTTCTATTAAAACACCGCGGGACTGCTTTATTTTTGAAAGCTTTTAGTTTGTTTATACCTTGCTATATACTCAGCGACTAATTAAATTCTACAACCGCATTACTTAAGAAAGGCTAGACCTCATCCTTTAGATTTGACACCTCTTAGCTTTCAGGTTTGGAAAATACCTTTCTTTTCTGCACTGAAAAGTGTTTTTTGTAATAAATAAAGGGAGAATCATTTGTCTGGCTGGTACGGTCAGTAATAGCATTTTGAAATCGAAACAGTGTTTTGTCTTTAAGTAGCGTCTTCCGCAATTAAAACTGTCGCGAGGTTTCAGAGACAAAAGGCTTTGAAAATAGCTTCGGCTTCGTCAAACAAATGAAAAAGTTACTGGAAAACAAAGCACAGAGTTTATTGATAACTTCAGTAAATCGGCAATTTGTCAAGTTTTTAACCCCCCTCCGCTTTCTCGGAAAAGCGTCCTTAGGTTAAAACAATGGGAATCCTGAAACACCCTTGTGCAGCGGATTATATTAAAGGGCGGGTCTTCCTTGAGAACTTCATTTAAAGACGTTTAAGCTAGAAGCACATTCTACAGCAAAATAAACAGTACTGCAGAGGCGTACCACTTATAGCTCCAGACCCTCACAAGTTAGAATCACACTGAGTGATTCTGAAGGTATGCCTCTTACAGTAAAAAGGCCGCGCCTAATAATAAAAGACTGAACAGGGTTAGGTTCTCAGTTAAGAAACTGTATTGCTACGTTGATAGGGAGTATAAGCGAATGTCTGGTTTATAAGGGTTTGGTTGGCCACCGTAAAGAGATTCGAGTGCAGACGTTGCGAGCGTTAGCCCTTCATCAGGATTCACTCTGACGAAGGGCTAACGCTCAAAACGTCAGCACCCGAATCTCTTTACGGTGGCCAAATTACCTTTACCAACTCTTTTCATAAAACCAAACGTGTGTAATAATAAAAGAGTATACTACTCAGTGCATGTCTGCCTATTAGCCAATGACGATTTCACGATCTTCATAAAAGTCGGTTTGATCTTTGTAGGTGACCTATTTGCATAGCTGTTTCCGTCAAATTTCAAATTTAATAAGGGTTAAACCCTTATAACCATAAGGAAGAAAAAGAAAAAAATTGCATCAGTTCTGTATTTTTTTTGGAAGCCAGGTAAGCTTTGAAAATCAGGTTAATATAGTTTGCGACTAACACGAATTATTTCCGTCTTATGTAAGAGAAAAAAAGGCTGCCCATTTAGGTTGAAACCTGACCAAGTGATCATTTTGTTTTGACCTGAACAATTGGTCGTACCTCGGGTAGTAATTTATTGACAAAATTCAACTCTGACAGTGACTTCTCGTATCCTGAGTGCATTTGTAGCTCGGTATTTTCTCAGTATCTGCACCACAGATTTCTTTTTAGGATATTTTTGGCGTCAACATGCAGTATGTGGGCTTGTTTGATGACTTTTGAGAGGGTCATGAAACGAAACGAATAGCGCTTGAAGCGCGATTGCACTGGTTAACTGACCTGGTGAGAGAAACGTTTTTTGAACAGTATAGATGTACGACGACCTGCAAATTATTTCCATTGGTACAAGGATTGTAGTCCGGATGTTTTCTTTTTGCTAATTAGTTTAAGGAAAAGGTAAAATAAAGAACTTCAATCGCAACCCAGTGCGACTCGAGTGAAGGTTTTGAAACATAAATTAACTTAGGGAGGATAATTTTTTTGCAATTTTTTCTTCTAAGATATCAATTTGAGACAAATTTCGTATCAATTCGACTAAAGAAGAAACAATGCTTGCCATGTATGATCTCCCTAAAACATATCCAACAAAAGAAGCGAGGTAGACAATCACTTGCTCAGTGACAGCTGGCTTTGTAATACGCTAATCCCAACAGCTGCTCCAGGTAGTAAACTGAGTACGATATACGCTTATTTATTTTGGCAAAAGGATCTCAAGCATCTATACCATGTAAATAACTTCACTTACACTGACTCTAACACCTTTTATACTTCGCAACATGAAATGGCCTTTTTGGTGACAATATCTGGCGTCAGTTTCTTGTAATCAACAGCAGCATCAATACAACAATACATGGCTCTCAATGTTTCATTGTTATGATTATTTGACTGTGTTATATTGTACTATGTCCCATCCTGTTGTTGACATATCTTATACGAGGCTACTGTCACACATTGACGCTTCGCTTCATTCTCAATAATCACCCTGTACGCTTTCGGTTCTTGTTTAATAACTGAGCTATTCACCGTGGTCTTAGTTTCCTCGACAAGCTTTTCAAATTCAAGTTATTCGAGGCTTGAACAAAACGTGGCAAAATCGAAAGCCTTTCTCACGCTCCGACAGCTTGCCGCCGTTCCGCCCTGATTCGCACGAAAGAGGGTCTCGTGAATAAAAGAGCCAAGGAAACAGGTAATGCTTGCGTTATTTTGCTTTTTTCTTTAAGCAAGATCCAAAACTAGAAAAGTTTAATTACATGTAAAGAATGTCTTGGCTGTGCAAGTCCGTTGTAATAAAATATGTAGATTAGACTTGCGTGGGTACCGGCTGTGCTAAGTGACCCCGCCCACTAGGTCAAGAGTATAGCATCGTCATATCCTTGATGAAATAATAGTTTGTCGGTTTGTTGACTCGTGAGGAACTGAGAGACGTCGTAGAAGTATATAGAAGAGTGCCAAAATTACGAGCTGATCTTGTCATTTTCTCTTGTGTTTATTTTTTAGCCCTGCTTACTGGTTACGTCATGTTTGGTTGGGTTTGAGATTATCAGTTTGTTACGGTTCACACGACCTTTGCAGGTTATTTACAAACTTTCCGGCACCGGTTCAAAATCACTGGAGCCGTGAATATTGTTTAACGCTTCCTGACTTGATTTCAATATGCAAATTCTTCTAGATACTTGTCTGCTTGCTCTGACATCAAAACCTCATCCGGAGATCGTATCGCCAGGATATGAAAATGTTACTAATTTAAGCAGCGAGTTAAGCTCTGTACATTGGGTTTGAAATAGCTAATCTGTATTCATTTCTTATAGCAACAGTATTTAGTTAAAACAATATTGTTTATCTAGATGGGCAATTAAGTCTGACTTTTACTTATATTTTAATGAGAAAGTTCGAGGCCGATAACTCTTGTCTTGCAGTGAAAAGTCTATGATACATGAAGATGAACATAAGTAACATACATACATGAACTCAGCTGAATACTAATTTGTAGCTTTGAAGGGCTCTGTGTTTTATTAGGAGTGTTCTGATGTTGATTTTTTTTTTCAATTTCGCCAAGGTTTCCAGTGAAATCTATTTGTGTTACTCTACATGTCGTATGAAAAACAAATTATGACGGGGTACCGGCAAATTTATGAATTTCAACGAAAAACTATGTCAGCTTTTGATATGTTAATTTCATATTTTTTGTGGCTTATAATTTCAAACTATCGTGACCGGACTGCCACTGAAATAGTAGTTATTCAGCAATATTCATCGAATAAGCGCTGTAAAAATATTACGATATTGGTAGCTACACATATAACAAGATGATGTATTGGACTCGTCCAGACATTTTGGTGTATTATGACACACGAATTTTTCCTGCATGAATTATTATAAACAGGAATAAACAAAATACGAACGAGCCAAATAAGGAAAAGGAAAAGAAAGAAGATTGGAATGTTGTTACCTTAAAAAAGTATAACATGTAGAGGATTTTTTTTTTTTGGTGTTCGAATTGAAGACTCGTTGAGGTGAAACTCGTTTGGGGCCTCTATTTAGAAAACGCCATTATCACCTTGGACCCATCAATGCTAAAAAATGACAAAGGGTCTATTAGCAACGTGGGAGTCTTATTGTTGAGCAGGTTTCTTGAATAATGACGCATTTTCAATTATTTCATGAAAATGATGTTTTTCCGTAGCAGTATAACACAAAAGGATATTGATTATTCGTTCGGACGAGTCAGGTGAGCGCGCGTGTTTCGTCTAAAGCCTGACTTATTACAACAAACTGATATGGCTAGAGTTTTGTTTGATCTCTACTGTTTTTAATAATAGCAAAGTAAAGCAAAGACAGCCATAGGCTAAGAATACAAATTATTAAATCATCAACTGACAATTGTTTGATCAAATTCCGCGCCATGGTAGTCAACTGGTGAAAAAGGTTTGACAACAATGACCAAAAATCACCCTTCAGGGGGAGGTTGTAAGTAAATAAGTTCTAATAATACAAGAAATTGAGTCATCTTTCCCTTGATTTTTTTAATAACATTTGAATCGTTTTATAAAAAGTCACTGCTGAAAAATAATTAAAGTAAAATTTAAATGAAATTATTTTTAGACAATAAGAATTAGAAGGTGCCATTCCCCACTCACCCCCCGACGGATTCGAGTTAGAGCCCTGCTCAGTCCTCGCGCGGTTGTCACTAGTCTCAGCGCGTGTTGCAGAACAAGAAAACAGAGTAAATTTCTCTTTCGCTGCAGGAATAGTGTGTCAGGGCTTCAGGTGTAACATCCTTATAACAGGGAATATGGAGGTTCTTTCTCCTCAAAACCAGTCTTCAGAGGGTAAGTGATCTGTATTTTTTGTGTGTTAGAATAGTGTAATTATGGGGTTTTGAGGGTTTCAAAAGCGGGCGTCAAAATCGATTCCCTAGAGCTCTCATATTGTTATAATACCTCGTTTAATTCACGGCGCATTTTCACTCGGTTTTTTTTGTGTTTTCCTCGCATTTGTTTTTTATCTGGGATCTGGTATTTGTGCTCTTGAAAAGCCCTGGTTCGAATGAGTGAAGGTTTGTGCCACAAAAATGATACGGTGCTTTATTTTCTCGCCACGGATGTGAAACACGAGTGGGAAGCGGTTTCTTGTACGTGAATAATTCATTCTAACTTCATCGATCTGTTTTGGTTTCATTGAAGGTGGAATTTCTCTTTAAGTGACCATTCTTGTTTCGTTTCGTTATATCTTTGTGGTGTCAAGATATTATTTGTGTTGTTTTGTTCTGGTTAATCGAAATTTCAACCCCTCTTTTGTAACGCGTGTACGGGAAGTTTTATCTCGCTGGAATTTGTCTCTGTGAGTCAGACCTATTTTCCGCTGCCTATGCAATACAGGTACACACAATAATCGTATGTTACGACAGCGAATAGTTTGTCTTAGGAGGGGACAGTAAACAAAACCATTTACCTAAAATATCCAAAATTACATAATCTTGACATTGTGAGCTTTTGGCTGACCTAGCTCAACCCACCGACCAAACAAAGCGAAATTTCGTTTTTGCGTGTTACTCGCTAATTTGTTCGCGACGTTTCAGCTTAAGTTATTAAACGTAAACAGGTCAAGACAAAGTTTATCCAACACTAGCCTTCGAGAAAACATAATCTCTCTGTTTTCTAAACTGAATCTTTGTTTTCTCTTTCTTGGGAGTTTTTCTTTGGTTTAATGCGTGATGATTGATGTTAATTTGCAATATGTGGGCCAAGAACGAAACTTTTACTTTAGAATCGCTCCGGGTGTTTCAATAATCTCATCTCGAAGTTGGCAAAGTTTGTGATCGTTTATGCTATATTTCGGCTTATTCCGTTATAGAAAAAGCAACTGGCAACCGATAAATTCTGCGGTGTGTATATTTTTTCTCGTGTTCTTTAGCTCTCAAGGGAACATTAGGAAATATTACTTTCATAAACGTTTTATGGTATTCCTTATTAACTTTTAGAAATGTGTTCTTATTGTTTCGTCTGAAACTAGTCTGACTAATCCTGAATTATGCAAAGCCGTTCTTTTGTGTTGTTAATTTGTTTTCTGTGTTTAAAAACCTCTAGTATTACGTCTCAAACTGCGGACAAAGGAAAGAATGCCAAACAAAAATAAATTCAGTATTTTGTCATATCAAGCCATCATGAAACTGAAAATGTTTACAATTCGTTGCTATGGAAGACAGTGCAGAGAATTTACACCTACTCCATCATGAAAATTACATCTTATCAGTTTTGTCAGAACTGCGAAGTGGAAAGTACTTAAAAATCCCTTTTACCTTGGCATGAGTCATGCAGGGTGTTTCAATCCACCTGCTGCCTCGAGAAATTGAACCTAATATTCATTAAGGTTAGATACTTGTCATTCTACAAAATTCAATTTTGAAAGGATGAATATTTTACAAAACATTAAAAGACAGTAAATAATATTCGTTTATCAAGCTCTTATCTTGATATTTACTTTTAGTATTTGAGCCAAATTTTTTGCATGTCAGCAGCTAACTTTTATTTCTTGTTGCATGAGGAGCATAGCAACTCTCAGTTCCATGCTTTTAAATATTTAGTTTGCCATAATGCTTCTATAGAAACATACAGTGATTTCATGGTTAAATTTTCATGACCCCATCCCAACATGAATATTCATTTTTCACATGCAGGAGGCATAATTTCAGGTTTGAGCAAGTGTTTCTCTTAAAGTTGCTTTTATTATTGTCAGCAAGCATGCATCGCAATTACAAGTCATTGGTTTGTTTACGCTCAGAATCTTGGAGTGAATTTCATATTCTTTTCTGCAAAGATAATAGCTCTATTTTAGAGTCTGTATACATCTTTTATGATGTATGCAAGGCAATAGTTCAGAAGCTCCCCAAGCAACAAAACCCATAACAATTAATACATCCATGCACGAAATTGCTTTCTACCACCTTGGAAGTTGTGCAAAAGTAAATTTTGCATATACTATTATTTTGTAGCATGCTATTGTTGTTAAGTTCGTACAATATTGGACTTGTTTATTCAGTTGGTTTTATTTTAAATCCTTGAATTTCAAGTACCATATAAACATATTTAGATTTGTTCATCTTCCCTTTAATTTCTGAGTACATTTAATAGTGCGTTTTGAAGCTAAAAGCACACATTAAGATGCCTACTTTGAAAATAATTATTTTTTGTACACTGTTGGTGATGCATAAATGGTAATGAGTTTTTGACACTCTAGGAGCCTTTGGGCCAAAGCTATTAACATGTCTAACCAAATTGCTTTTTATGCCTGGGGTTTCTTTAGATAGGAATTCTTCATATCATGGCTAAAAATAGATGTGTTGTAGTAGAATAAGTAAAAAGTCATATTAATAAGCTATTTCTGAGTTGCGTTATGAACCTCACTATAAAGGTGAGGCTTAAAGTGTAGAGCTTTTCACATCAAAATTAGTTTTGTTTGCATATGAATGAGAAATAATTTTTATATCAAAAGCTATGCACAAAGCCTTGCTTTCATAATGAGATTCAAAGCAACTCGGAAATGACCTTATAGGTAGCTGGCTTCAGCCTGTGTATACATGATGTTCAGGGGAGGGGGTGTAACCTAGTGTTTAGGGTGCCAGACCTGTAACTGGAGGCCTTGGATTCACATCCTCCTATTCAACTACCTGTAGTTTGCTCTGTTCTGTTTAGTAATTTTATTTTCTGAGGTATTTATACCAAGCTGTGAGACTGATTTGAATCATTGTTTTGTTGAACTTATTATTAACAATAAATTATTGTTATAATTATTGTTTTCTCAGTAAGAGTGTTTCAATTCTCGTAACTACTATGAATTTGGAGTTTATAAAAAGGTTTTTCAACAGTAACTTACGTAAAGTGGTTATTTTCTCTCTCCATACACTGTTTTTCTGAGTTATTTGAAGAAGTGCGGTGGTGTCGTTAGGGAGTCAGACCTTCCACTGTGGTACTTAATTTTTGTTTCTATAATAATACTTGTCTTGCTGAGTATCACATCAATAAATTCCCTTCATAAACATATTATGAACGTACATGTCTTGGGATAACCTTTACTCAAATCTGTATTGAGTGGTCATCCTTGGTTTACAGGTCTGCTGCTTCATACCAGTTTACCACTATATACAAGTACAATAATTGTACTTGTATATTGTACTTGTAAAAGGGTTAACCCAATTGTTGGGTTAACCCTTTTACCACCATGCACTTGTTTTCAAGTGAGGCAAAATAGAATCTAAACCATGATGTGCTGGGAAAACCAGCATTAAGCCACCCACCCACCCTAGACCCAATTTTTCTGGGCTCTGCTATTATTATTATTATTATTATTATTATTATTATTATTGGAAAATACTGGTAATAATTATGCTAGTATAATTATGGTAATAATTACGCTTTCAGTTGAATGATCTAATATTATAGCACTCAAGAAAATCCTCTGGAACTGCAGAGAATGGTCAACTGCAGAAATGTCCACTTCTCTTAGGTGCTTGATGCAACCTGGCCCTGGACAGTTTTTTTTTTTTTCCAAAATATATAGCTAGTGGTGAAAGGGTTTTAAATTTCAGTAAGCTGTAGAGGGAGACCCAGGTAGGACAAGCTGGCCACAAAATATTTTTTATCCATCTTTATGATTTGTCAGCAGACATTACAGTTTTTAGCCACCAGTAGGGTCAGTTACTTTGGTTGGTACTTTGTAAAAGCTGACCATGACAGCTCATAGAGGTGACCACATAATAGAGGTTACATTTTGATTAACAGTAGATGTGCGGAATAAATTTTGGGACTTTGGCTGCGTAACACAGGATTACCACTTACATGCAGTATAGGGCTGCATAAATACAAGCTTTTTAAGGACGGTGCCTACTAATACTGAGGTATTTTTGTGCGGCTTATGACTATGCGGGAAAAACAGATCTTAGCAAGGCCTCTTGGAATCCAAAAAGAAAATTGGGGGTAACCACGCATTTTTCAGAGATAATTAAGCAATAATATCTCTAAAAAGCGACAAAATATAAAGCAATGTATGGAATTTTTTTCCTAAATTGAAGTTTAATTATCTCTGAAAAATGCATGGTTACCCCTAATTTTCCTTTGAGACACCAAAAGCACTTGCTAAGTTCTGCTTTCTCCGTATAGTTTAAAACCGCGCAAAATTATCCCTGTATTAGTAGGCACCACCCATAGGAAACCTGAGTATCTCGAGATGCGCAGAACGTATGCCCAGTAACAATAGTAGGCATTGTCCTTAAACTGAACATTAGTAATGTTAAGTTTCTCTCTTTTAATAATTTGGTTGTTTGGCCTAGTACTTACAGTACATCATGTATACTGAACTGAAACAGCATGCATGTGCTCATTAAAGATTGTACATTTCCAGATTGGTATCATTCTTCATTGGATGATTCATGGGACTCCCGTCTGCCAACTCCTCTAGCTTTGAACTTGTCTGTTGGTGAGGAAGATGAATTTACGCCATATTCAAATGGGGATCATGGAGATTTGCATGTAAATAATGGGTATGCAGGTTAGTATTTGGTGATGGGTTTTCAGTACTTCAGATTCCAGTTGAGTTTTAAAGTTGGCAAGGAATAATTATGTAGGGCTCTACACAAAGGAGTCAATGTAAATAAATAAAATGTTGCTCTCTAAATCTCCAAATCCCCATACATGTACCTTATAATTTTATTGACTTGCAAATTTGCCTTGTCAAGTGTTCAAACTGCTTTCTGTTTATATGCCCTTATTATTTTTTACATAAATTATGTAAACCACTTACGATATACATGTAGGTATCCTCAATAGCTGTTATTATTAAATACCCTTTTCTTATTTGAACACTACCTTAACCCTTTGACTCCTGTCGTGTTTCCATGGTTTTCGCATAAATTACCTTTTTCCAAGAGCGGTTTTAACTCGTTAATTGCGCAGTAGATAATTAAATATTCTTGGCTTCCAAAATTAACTGAATATTAAATTGGAATGATTAAACAAATGTTTTCCGACGTAAAATAATATGGTTACCGATTAATCATTTGCCGAAAAACACACTTGAACGCAAAAATTGCTAAAATTCACAGCATGTTGATGAAGACCTTTTACATATCAAATTTCAACCCGGTTATGCAAATTGTCCTGGATTACGCATCTGTCGCTTCTCAAACGAATATATGAATTGACAAAGACACAAAAATCAACAAAAAGATTTTCCAACAAAACTTTTTATTGAAATAAACAATATATTTGCTATTAGAGGCAAAAAACTTTCAGTTTTTTTGCGTGCGTGCAAACACGCATGTAAAATTTGAAGACGCTCCGTGTTTGTACAAGGCGATCACTCGCAGTAAATTCGGGCACGTTTGCGATGAAAATTACAGAAGTTACAGAATTCTGGTTCAAATCATCACTTAAACTATTTGTAAAAAGCAAATCAACATCGGAAAACATCATTTACCGTGTTGTCACCATTGTCCTGGACTTATAAACTCCGTTTGAAGCCCGCGGTTCGGTTTTAACTTTTAAGGCCTATTTCGGTAGCGGCGTGGAAATTGAAGAGATCACAACGCGAAACGGCTTTTCGCTGTTTTTTAACGCCTCCAAGTTCTCTTTTTTGACGGTAGATTATTGTTCACGGTTAATCCTTTCCATTGTGAGCTTAAAAAAGATGTACTTGCTTTAAAAGATGAAAAAAACATGTCTTGAACCTTCAGGACCGATTCATGCGCGGCACCATTTTGTAATTTTGCTCAGCTCCATGCGGTAGGTTCAGAAGGATCCTCTCCCCTACCCCCTAAAATGCGTTAAAATATGCGCAAAAGACAGATTCTGATTGGGTTATCATTCTACTAGCTATTGTGACCTTTTCAAGACGAAAAAAACTCCAGGAGGGGAGGGAGAACGTATCGGGGTTCACGCGTGGAGCATGCGCTTTGGACGGCCGGTTTTGGCCGGTGTAGGAGTCAATGGGTTAAAGTATTCCAAATCAATTATTTTTGTTATGTGTAATATAATATTATTTATGTCCTTTCTCTAATATTTTGAGCATTCACTATGGTCTTACTAATAGTGTCTACAATTTTTGTCATAGACTCTCCAACTACACCAAACAGTCATCATGATGTAGGAATGTCAAATGGCTTGCAGGTTGAAAATGACACAGAATACCTTCAAATGGCAAGGAAGGGTGGAGGACATGCAGGTAATGCTGTGACTTTAAAGAAATGTCTTGTCATTTGTGGTGTGAGGTGAAAACATGTTTTAACAAAGGTTGAAAGGCAGCACCTTACTAATTATCATTTGTGGTCACCTAATTATTTTTCAGTAGGTTTATTTTCTTCTTCTATTGGCATGGAATTAGATTTGACTTTTGTGAAAGGAGAACTTAATGTTAACCCATTGGTGGACTGTTGATTAGTTTATTGAGAGAATTAATTCATGATCTGTTGACATTGCACATGTAATTTTAAACCAAAAAAAATTATACTCTGTTTTTTTTTTTGTAAGACCCTTTTTTATAAGAACGTCAAGGCTGAGATTAACCAAAATTTTAAGAACGTATTAAGAACATTCCTCAGGCTGAGAGTTGATTAAGAACTTTTTTATTTTGCTAATCTGTATAGTAAAATCAAGGTAACAAATCTAAATTAACCAAAATACTTAAGGGCATGTTTTGTATAACACAACAATGGTGACACACATCTTGGTTTGTCATAATCAGCAGTTCTTGATACCATATCTCAGCAGGCAATGCACTTTGATAGGTTTCCTGGTCAAGTCTGCATTGAATATAATTACTGAAATACAAGTAGTATATACAGCTGTACCATGTAATTTAAGAACATCTTAAGAACGTTTTCAGCCTCAAATCGCAAAAACATATAACAACCTTCTTATAAAAAAAAAAACAGAGTAAGCCACAACATATGCATTGTGTTGGGAGTTTGTTATACTTGGGTTTGTCTGGGTTGTACTGATTATTCCAGACATTCTGAAGTGGCTTCCTTTTTCATGAATCAGTCTTGTTTGATTTCCATCTTGACAGATCTGTTAACACTTGAACATCACACACCCACACCTGAACCAGTCAAATACGATAAGAAAGATGGTCAGTGGTATACGCACAATGGGGTGGATGTAAAAGACACACAGCAAAGAAAAGGTGGGAACCACAGTGTTAAGTTTTGTTAGGCTTCCTGTTTCGAAAAATTATATGGTAGCTTGTTGTTGTTTTACCATGGATATATATATATTATTATTCTTGTTCAACCGCATCCCTAAGGACAAATCATAGACTTACAAATATAGCTTCCAATTGTTTTCTACTTTTGAATTTTCTATTTTGTAACGGTTCTTGTAACGGTTTTTGTCAATATCATATTACTGATGTATATAAACCTCTGCGATGCTACAGTGTATATAGAATTTAACTGATGAGTAGACCAACTTCTTGTTGGTCCACGAAACAGTACTGTATTAAAGTCTATATGAAACGATATTGAGTAGACAAGTATTGTTATCACCGCTCCATTATTGTTGAGCACTATCCTGGATTTATCAGTGTAATATTGTAAATGGTTTGAACCCAGGAGTCATGTCATAAGTACGTAAATTATGATCATCCGGGTGAGTGTAGTCCTGAGAAGGACTGTTTGTGGTGACTTTGACTGACGTTTCGACAACCTGAGCGGAAGTCATCTTCAGAGTGGAACTCACCTGAAGCCATATTATTATTCTTGCATATTTTACGTGGCACAGAAAAAAGATAACTAATACAGTAGTAGTAGTTTGATGTTATTTGTTTTTTTAAATCAGAAATGGTGACAGTGTCTCCACGGCCGTCAAACATTGACAGTTCAGTAGATATTGAGACAGACACTGATTACCTTAAGATTGCAAAGAAAGGTGGTGGACATAAAGGTAAGAGTCAGATTACTGAATAACTTATTAGTGAGAAGTAGATGGGTCACAGCAGAGACTGGTAGTTATATATTGATACTCATATGCTCAGTGCTTAGTAGTAGGACTCACAGGTGTCTTGTTCTGAGGACGTGGGTTTATTAAGTTTCTGCTTCCAAGCCTGAGACTGTACTATGTTAATGTAGTGAACTTTGTTAGACCAATAAATTCAACTGTAAGATTAAAATAATAAAGAATTCTTACTGGTTCTAATTTATCATTTTGCTCAGAGTGCTGAAAATACCAATCCAGGCTTGAAAATTTTTGAAAATTCCTCTGGAAGGTGCTTGTGGCACTAGACCAGCCACAAAGTTGAAAACATTTTGAAAGCCCTGCATACTTAACTGCCCATCTTAGTTATTAGAGGTTGGGTACCTGGGACAGGGAGAAGTATCCATTAGTGGTAGCCAGCAGAGACTACAGTGCAGGTTGAATGCTGCCTCCTTGATTCACCTCAACCATGAACTCACTCCCAAGGGATCAGTCCACAATGACTAGGTAACCTGTGCAGTGAAGCAAAAGGAAGGGATAGCGGATTCTACAGCTACACAACATGCTCTTTTACAAACAACATGTGCAAAAATCATTGAGACAGCATTACATGCAAGCCTGGAAAGTCTTTGCTTATTGCTGGCTGCTAAAGACACAAATATAACTGGTTTAAGCTTGTTTGACATGTTGCTTTAGGTGACTTAAATGGTAGTTATATGTATTAGGAGGTGCCTTATATGAGGTAAACAACTTTAAGGAAAATATGTGTGGAACAAAACAGCTTGTTTTAATTAAAAACACTTTTTTCTTGAAGATTTGTTGATAATCGATCCTCACACACCCACGCCTGAGCCAGTAAAATATGACAAAAAGGATGGTCAATGGTATGGTCATGATGGAGTAGATGTTCATGACATGCTGCAGCGAAAAGGTACATGTAGGACCTTTAAGTTTTGTTCGGTTTCAAGCTCAGGCCATGGTAATTATTTTGTTGTCGTATACTTAATACTTTTAAAATAATAAATTAACACTTAGTACTGAGCATTCTAGAATTTTTCTGAGTATGAATTTCAATTGATTATTGATAATTGTTTGTTAGTGTATTAATTTTATTATCAGGTTTTGTACAGACTGGAATTCTTGAAAAAGTATTGAAATCTGTAAAGTTATTTCCAGACCTGAAGAAAGTGTAGAAAATAAAGTTTATCTGGAACTTTTTCAAAGCTGCAACAAGTGCTACATTGCTAAGTGAAATCTTTGTCAGCTAGTCAAATTTGATTTAGCCAAAATGTTCAATTGCAGAATCATGATGTCATAAGTTAATCTTGAGTTTGGAAAAAGAAAATAATGGTTTGGAAAAACTATGGAATGTACATGTATGCATAAGTTAAAATGTTTATGAAACCTGTGTTATTAATGTTTTCTGTCAGAAATGATGACAGTGTCTTCACCACCATCAAACTTGGACACTTCAGTGGATATTGAGACCAACACTGATTACCTTAAGATTGCAAAGAAAGGTGGTGGACATAAAGGTAAGCACAAAGTACTAATGGGATGTCTTGACTGGTAAATTCAAAGGTTTGGGGTGTGGACTAACAAGTGTACATGAACATACTTCAGGTGAATATAATGAACCAGTGGGATCAACTTATCTCACTAATTAAGTGGCATAATTATGTTATGGCCTCCTAAGTGAATTTCACATACAAAGTTTATAAATCAACACCAGGTTCCTGTTATAGGATACTGAGTTTAGGCTGCTTCTGATCAAACACTGATATTCCTGTGCCAAACAGAGCTCTTTCTGATAAAAGAAGAGGGAGGCCTGACCCCAAATGAAATGTCAAAAAAATATGAAAAGGATAGAGCGGATCAAAAATGCGTCCACCTCTAAGCCTTTATGGCATTCTTGTCTGACATTTAAGTATAGTTTAGTCAGTGGTTTTTACTTGATTCAATTACACTTGTTTTCATTTCAAGGCCTCCAGCTCAGGCTTGTATAGCTGAAGAATCTGCTGCTATTTTTGTTTTCAGATCTGCTAACTGTAACACCCCACACACCCACCCCTGAACCAGTTAAGATTGACAAGACAGATGGACAGTGGTACACTCATGATGGAGTGGATGTCAGCAAAACACAGCAGAGGACAGGTACTTTAGTCTTTAAAAAATATATTTTGTCCTCAGTAATTAATCTAAATATAATCATTTATAAATTATCCTGGGTGTAAAATTAGACCAAACTGCTATAGTCAAACTTATGTTGAGCCTACCAGATAGTTGAAATTATCCAAAAAATATATATATATTCTTCCATCAATTGCTACAACCTAATGTTTTAGGGTGTAGAGTTAAGATGTTTAATTCATGGCTTTTCTATTAATTTTTTGTAATTACTTTTTTTTCTTTGTTTGTGTATTTATTGTTTTACTCAGAGCATAATACCCCCTGCAAGTAGCAAGGATTTATTGTTAGAGGCCTAACCAGCATCAAAAAAACACGAGTAGTCATTGTTATTATTATTACTCCTTTATTTAACATGTTGCTCTATCCAGTAGTCATCTCAAAGCATGTTTAACTAGTATGAATGGTACATGGTACCTCTGACTCAGGGTACCTTGATCATGATGGTAGTTACATGTATGATAGGAGATAATGAGTAAGTGAAGTCTTGAGTCCTGCATTTCAGATCGGTAACTTTCTTCCTGTTGAAAAAAGAAAAACATGGTCAGTGCTCTTAAAAGATTGAATGAATTCTTTACCTTAAGCTGTCTAATTCCCCGCTTTGACGGCAATCTATTGCATTTTTGTACTGAGAATCTGAGTGACTAGGAGATGCCTTGCACCCCTTCATCTGCAGAGTGAGGTGATTCAGTATGAAAAAAATCTTCCTTGTGCCTAGTACCCATAAAACTGGCCAAGCTCCCAAGTGCTGTTAATGTTTTATATAATTATACAGAGCAGAATATTCTTATTGGTAATTATTTTTCCGAAGATTGTGACTAGAAGGTAAAAATTGCTTTCTAGGGGATACAGGATGAATATGGTCCATCGCAAAGTCACAGGCTGCTTTAATAGGGCTCCATGATAGTGAATGGATTTTAGGGTTGTCATTAGTAACTGAAGTAGATGTGTGGAATTGACTAAAATAAAATTATTGACTAAAGTTAAAGGCAGCTACATAATAGACTGTTTTTTTTTTTAATTCTTATCATGCATGTTGATGTATAAAAATACAAAAGAAAATATAAATATATAACAACCAAAATTATGAATCACAGCTACAGGGACATCTGAAACATGGAGCACAATTTTAAATTTTATTCTTATCATGATTATTATTATCATTACCATTGTTATGTCATCATTTTAATTATTATTGCTTTGGTGTACTTAAGTTAAATATTTTTTCTGTAAACAGATTTTACAGCCAGCAGAAACCCTCTGACGACTATCTGATTTGTGATTAGTACCCAAGGCTTAATTATAACAGGTTTCATTTCATGACAATGAGTAGCATGGGGTGTGTTTTGTCTGCAGCTTTGTCTTTGGATCTGAATGGATCTTTACACAATGATGATACTGCCGCAGGAGGGAGGCCCACAGATTACCTTGACTTGGCAAAGAAAGGTGGAGGACACAAAGGTAACAGCTTTTCTTTGCAATAAATCATTTTGTGTGTTGGAATTAAGGACTGTTTAATGTTGCTTGATCATCCTATCATCTGGGCTATTTCAGGCAGTAAATAAGAGTTGAATCTTTGGTCTGATTGTTAAAGCTTGTAACCTATTAGAAACGATTGCTAAGTGGCACTTACATGAAGACTCTCATCTGTTAAACCCCAACCTTCCAATTTTTCATGGACTCCCTGCCTGTATGCAGTGTACCCCTGGAACACTGGCCAGACAATAATAAGATTACCTGCTAATATACAGTCCTGTTTGGTTTTGTACCATCAGGAAAGCAGTCAGCCATTCTAAAGGGACAAAAACCTTATTTAGAATTGACTTGAAGATTGAGTTATTAAGTACTCCCATTCACAATAAAGTTAAAGGGAAATAGTAGTGAAATACACTGATTCCTAATATTGTGTACAATTTCATTTTAAAGGTACAGTAGAATCCAGTTAATACGGACACTAAGGGGACATGCCAAAGTGTCCGTATTATCTGGGTGTCCATATTTAGCAGGCTCTCAGATAAAATGTCACAGATACATGTTTTATCGATACAAAAACTAAAGTTGGCATTTTTACGGCAGCGAAACGTCGTTAATTTCATAACTGTAACTGTGACAAGTTCAAATTAAAGAAACCTTATGCTCATTTATCATAGCCTTGGAGTAAAATTGCTTTATTGTTCTTGAAACATGACAATGGAATCAAAATCCTATCGGCATCAACCTCTGATGCTGATAGCAGCAAGCAAAGGATGTCAAAGGGGAAGAAGGCTACAAGCAATGACTGCAGCAAAAGACTAAGGAAGTGAAACTTTTGTGTAGGCTTAGTAGGCAAAAAATTTTATTACAGGACTACATACAGTACAAAAGTCAAACACAGGAAGAAAGGCAGACTGATCAAACATGTCACGCTATTGTGCTGTGTTTTAGTAATAAAATTGTAATATTTCATAGAAATCAGTCTTAATTTCAACAGGGTACCATGAAAATAGGCAGTGTGCACACAACCAGTGTCCATAAAGTGGGGTTGATGATGTGTGAGAGTTTGTTGCTCACAACACAGAAAAGTTTCTGCTATCTGTATTAACCAGTGTCCGTTTTAAGCGGGTTAATTTTAGAAAAAATATATTAGGTTTTCATTGGGACAAACGAAACTGTCCATAATATCCAGATGTCTGTATTAAGCGGTTGTCCGTAGAGCGGGGTTCAATTGTAATAGGATTGGCTATAGTGAGAAAATTTTGCATAGAAATTCTTCAAGTGTTACAAGAAAACTAGCTAAAGCGAAAACATAATTGTGTAAAACAGAAAAAAATGACAATCATTGAGATGATAAATTCCTCACTTCATTTGGCAAATCCCATTGGAATCACAGGTTCAAAAATGAGTTTTGCATTTTACGGATTTACTTTAGTTGTTAATAAACAAGATGCTGTGGGAGCATAGACTTGGGCATCGTTGTATTAGGCATATTTGAGCATGCACATTAGTTCAGTCTTCGATGACAGGTGAACGATAAAAGACCCGCTGAGAGTCTATAAAAGGCATCACTTTGTATTTGCGAGATACATAGTTTAACCGAAAATGTCATGCGAAGGATGACTGTAGAAAGCAAAACTGAGATTCGCGGTTTTGTTTTCTTAAAAAAAGTGAGTACATACATGAGAATAGTGTGAAATACTTATCACCTTTGATGCTAATACTGAAAGAAGTCTTTGCCTTTGCCTCATCTCTGAGAAACTCAAAACAGCGAGTGACAAATGAAGTATAGACATAATCATGTGGTCATCTCTGCCACCAAAACAAAGAGATTAAATTATTCTCCTTACAATTTCAAGTCGCAACTCATTGCTTACTACTGTTTTATTGACACATAGCCGCATTTAGCATGTCGCCCAGCTAGACAACACTGTATATTTTTAATTTTGTCCATTGATAACTTGATTGAATCACACAACACCCAGAAAGAAGCTCCTGATGCACAATATTTCGCAACGACTAAAATCATCCTTTACTTTCCAAAAAATAAACACCTCCACTCAGAAACACTTTCTTGCACTATAAAAAATATTACCTGCAAAGATTATGAATATTACTACGCACCCATACCATTTAACAGAACGACAACTTAAACTTTGTCACGTTCGCGATCCATTGACAGTCTAGCCCCATCGAGCCCACACTCAGCGCACGCACAGTAGACCCCTATTGGCCATTTGTGAGACTTACAAGGAAATCCCATTTTATACCTTGGGCCCCGCCCAAGTAATGAGTATCTGTTACTCAGTTCAAGTTGCAAAAATACATGTACACAAACTGATTGATCACTAGTTTGACATTCTTTTTAAAGAGCTGGCCAAAAAAGTTGGATTCTCTTACCTCTAAATATCTAAAACTTGTTGAAGCACACCCTTCAAAACATTTGAAGCATAGCCTCCAATAATCATTTCTTGGTGACCATCTGAGAGTTATTCACTTTTGGCCAAAATGTCTCCACAAACTCTGTGTCTCCATTTTGGTTTTCATAGGGAAACAACTTTAACAACATCAGACTGTTTAAATGTTAGTAAACGGCTTATATATGTACAGTGTACAGTAGGTCAAAGAATGCCCAAATTCTATAATCTTCCCCACCTTTTTTTGAAGTGAGTTCAACATTCTGTCACAAAAAATCCATAGTACTGCAAAAGTTCTGCTAATCTGTCACTTATTTTACAGTGCAATATCAAAAGCTTTGCTATGAAGGAAAATATTAACGTTAAATAATTTACAATGGAAAAATGGTCACAAGTCACTTCTGAAGATATAATGTAAAAGAATACTTTTACTTCTAGTATTATTTTCCTATATTTTGCTTGAACCATCAACATAAGAACTTAATGTAGAACATCAGTAAATTTAATATTAGCTTTGCAAAAAATCACCTACTGCAACTATCACTGGCCTTTGCTTTGCCTTGAAAGAAGTCCTTATCTCTCAGACTTGACTGTAATAAATTATGATGTGTTAAATTATTTAACGTGAATCCTTAAATGACCTTAAGTTAATTTGACCAAGTTTCTCATAGGTCTGTACTGAGCTGTAGCTGAATTTTATTTTACTGATCAGGCAGCTTTGATTCTTTCAGATCTTTTGATTGTTACGGACCACACCCCATCCCCTGAACCACAGAAATATCAGAAAAAGGGAGGAGAATGGTACAATCAGGATGATATGGTGATTAAAGATGGACCCCAGGGTGAGGCCTGCATGGAATTTGATATTCATTTGTACCAATAACTCAATTAGTAAATGAGTTTGGTTTACAGTGTCTCAGCTGATATGTGTTTTCAATTCCATTCAAATTTCTGGAACAAACATACATTAATTTTATTGGAATCTGATGGATCTTTCCCAAGTGCCTGACAGTGTTTCATTGCTCAATGGCCCATGCTTGCTGTACTTGAAAAAAAAAAAGAAGTTTTGTCATAATTTACAAGTGCATAACCATAATACCGTGGCAGGTTCTAATAGATACGTGTAGGTAGGTCAGAAGGAAACCTTTATTTTGACACAAGAATATTTGAAGCTTGTGGGGTCAGGCATATAAAATAAAAGAGCAAAGGAAAAAGTCAATAATTAATGGTAAAACTATCTAGTACATGTAGTAATATTCATATGGCCTACATATATTATTACCTAAGTAAGCCAGGCTATACATGTTGGTTTTTTCACATGTTGTAGCAAAGTTTTTTAACAGCCTTAATCCCCAGACATAAAAGAATGCTAGTTCATTCAACAGTTTTGCCACCAGTTGCTTATTAAACAGCTGTTATTTTGACTTCATTGTTTATATAGACACATTTTTTCAATTAGGTTTGGTGCTATTTAAATTTATTTATTGGGTTATTCTAGTTTTAACTTCACTGTATTTTCTAAAATATTAATTAATTTATTAACAATAGAATTGTTAATATTTTATTATTTTAAAGCACAGCAAGTGTCAACTTTCTAGATTCGGTGTGTAATAAAGTTTAATTATCTATTTGAAGAAAAAAGTTAGCTGTGATGGCAAAATGTTACAAAAGGTTTTGCCCATTATCTTGCTATGTTTGATGCCAGAATAATGTTATGCATGTTTTAACTTGACATGTTCATGCTTGGATACAAGTGACAGTAATTTAAATATTAACTGAGTTTGAAGTCTGAATTTATTTTAAATATTGGCTGACTTATTTTCGTATCTGAACATGTTGGGCAGCCAATCATATTACATGTTTCAATTCATCAGTTGACAGTGTGTGAACAGAAAACAAATAATTTAAATGAATGTCCTAATGTATAAAGCTGATTATTCAGGAGAACACCCTTACAGGATAGCTTTAAAAACCCTTTGTTGAGTTGCAATTAGACATCATGCAAACCCAAGGTAAAACTTACTACGGTCTTATTGTAGGAACTAAGAAATAGGAGTTTATTGGTCTGAAGGACAATATTTGTCTTGAAACGTAATGCCCATTTTGAAGAGTCATTTCCTTCAGTGCTTGAACCAAACTATGCTTTGGTTTTTCAAGTTGATGTTTAAGCCACTGATTGAATTCTGCACAAATGTCCAACACATTATAAATATCTTTGTTCAGGGGAAAACAGTCAGTGAAATGGGAGCATGTCTTGGAGCCCTTAATTTTTGAAGAAAAAGTAGGCTGTGTAGAGTGTGTAGTTGGAAATTATGAATAAACCCAAATCTCCTTGGATAGGGTGATGAACAGAATAATGCTCAGGATTTGATTTCCAACAATAGAGAATTTCCAGACTTTCAGATGCTGACAGACCTGTACTGGCTATCCTTAGGATAATGTGTAGAGATAAACTGGAAATATTACAAAAAGTCTGTTCAGAAATTTGAATTTTATACATGTACTCTGAAAATGTTCTTGGCTCAATCATGTTTTGGACCTGTGTTGGCTATCACAAAAATATGTTTAAGAGTTTAATGTGATCTTAGCAAAAAACTTTTTGAGCTTATAATCATGTTTGGGACTTTTGGATTTGGTCTTTATAAATTATTATAATATGGCCATGTCTCAAAAGGACTGGAAACTATCAAATTCAAGAACTTGATTGGCTAAACTTGATATTGACCGCGGTCTAGATTTTCCCATCTAGACCGATCTTATTGTAACATTTGTCCTTAAAAGTTACAAATGAAAAATGAAAAAAAAAATGGCTTGTTCCTGTCAATAATACTAAATGGAAGAACCAGTAGCCCTGAACGTGGAAGCAGGTAAAGAGAATGAGCAAATGTTGGCAAATTTGAGTCTGGCCGAGGAAGCTACTAGCAAAGATGAAGTCAAAATTGAGAAGTTTTTGCAAGCGCAGAAATCCAAAAACACTCAGTACAAGACTAAGAGTGACTTAAACGCATGGAAGAAATTTTGTGAGTCACTGGAAGAGTCTAGAGCAATTGAAAACATACCTGCCAATGAGCTCGACCTTCTTTTGTCCAAATTTTTTATCTTCGTTGGTAAACAAGATGGCACCGAGTACGGACCGTGTACATGAAGCAGCTTCCAGCAAAGTTTTCAATGCCACTTGCATGAAAAAGGAAGTCTGATCAACATTCGCAAGGATAACGAGTTCTCCAAGTCCACAGAGGTTCTTGCTGCCAAACAAAAGAACTTGGTTCGCCAAGGAAAAGGAAACTGTCCAAATGCCACAAGAGAGCTAACTGAAGCTGAAGAAGATGCACTGTTTGAAAGTGGCCAGCTCATTACAATCATTACAAAGTGCTTTGTGGTGGTTTCTTTCTCTCCATTTTGGCTGGAGGGCTCAAGATGAGAGCCGTGAGCTGTGTTGGGGGTGATGTGGGCTTGGCCAGTGATCTAGAAACTGATTCTGAATACCTTGTGTGGAAGTCAGAAAGAGGCAGCAAAACACGTACCGGACAAGATGGTGGCCACCAAAGAGCCTTTGAACTGAAAGCGTATGCAAGCAAAAGCAAGTCAAGATGCTCAGTTGAATTTTACAAAGCGTTTCAAAGCCATCGTTCCAAAGCCATGTTAGATCCAGATGCTCCTTTTTATCTCGCCATAAATCACCGACGAAAAACAAGTGACAAAGTATGGTGTCTGGATAGAACCCCTTGGAAAGAATGAAATTGGCAAGTTCCTTGAATACGCCTTTGCTGCAGCCAAACACAATGACGCAAACAAGAAGGAGGTTTCTAATCACTTCATTAGGAAGATCAGTGTTGGACGACTCCTTCAAGCAGATGTTCCAAATTTTTTTGCACAGCTAAGCGATCATAAAAACTTGAAAAGCCTCTGATCTACAGCTACCATTCAGCATCTCTCAAGCAACAGCAAGAAATGTTTACTGTCCTGAATCGTGGGCCAGATACATCCGCTCAGTTCGAAGAAAACCAAGTCAGTGCTTACACTACACTATTTAGAAATTTTTCATTGAGCCTGCAGGAAAAGAATGGTTATTTTGTCTTCATTCATTGACAAAGTTTGTACAAAGCTGTACTTTGAACAGTTATTTTTGTCCTGTTTGGACTGGAAACTAGTGATAGAAGTAAACCAGCTAAATACTTTAGCCCGTGCCAGGGAACAACTAAAATTAATTATTTTTATTTCCTTTTGATTTCCTGTTTGGCCACATAATATTAATCATCTTATTAGCCAAGCTAGGTCAGTGTGTATGGGAGAATCTTGACCTTGGTCAATAGCTTGTAATAACTTGGAATACACCGTATGTTAATAAAGAGAGTATAATTATAAATTGTTATTATTATTTTTATTATTTACTTATTTATTTACTTATTTATTTATTTATTTATTGTATTGAGAGTTCTGGTGCATGCTGTTGGAATCCTAAATTTGACTATTGGAACTTTAAGTATTTTTACTTTTATGAAACTGTCACTTTCAACAAGACATTGTTTTAGTGTTATCAGAAACACACTTTGTCATTTAGTTAATTTTTGTAAAAATAAACTATTATTTATTTATTTATTTATTTATTTTTTGAAGATGCTGGCAACATCAAGAAACGTCGTCGGACTTACAGTGATTCAGCAGCTGAAACTGAATACCTGAGAACGGCTAGAAGGGGTGGAGGCCATAAAGGTATGGCTAAATTTTGACATGTTTTGTCATAATCTTGCTTTACTGATCTACTACCTTTATCTATCAAAAGGGTGAATGTTAGTCCTGATAACTAACAATAAGCTGTTGACAGCTGTCTACTGTTGACTCCTGAGTATTTAACAAAAAGCAGTAATTTAGAGCCACAGAATGATGCTTTATTGTGGCCATTGCCTATTGGAAAATTGGAGGGACGGTGTCAAGAATGTTGTTGTTTTGTCATTGTGTATACACAGAAGTCAAAATTTTAAGATAGTTTTTAAAGGGAGAAACACAGACTGAGGGGCAGGCTCTTTTGTTTACACTCTCTTTTCTGTTTTCTCCCTGTTTCTTTTGTGCTTTTGTATGGCTTTCAGTGGATCTTAATGTCAGGGAATGTGAGCATTTTCAATGCAAAGCAAAGGGTCCATGGTAGCTAGGAGGGATGCATATTTCTTCTATTTTAATGTTAAGGTTATCATAATTATATACCCATGACCCAATTCATTCTATCATGCTCATTGGCTGGTTAATGGTTGGTTTAACGAAAGCCATCTTATGCCAGCAAATGATGATTGTAGAAGTGGTACAAGGACCATGTATGTATCCCTCAAGGCCAGTTTTTGGCTGGCAATTAGGAATTAGTGTGTTAAAATATTAATGTTTATCTTTACACTTTCCTTGTAGATCTGCTAATGACAGAGCCACATTTATCTTCCACTGAGCCAGTAAAATATGACAAGAAGGATGGACAGTGGTACACTCATGATGGAGTGGATGTAAAAGACACCCAAGGAAGGAAAGGTATAAGTTGTTGTTTTGATGTCCACACACAATATTAAACAAGTTTTAATTGCTTTAATTGCTTTAATTTATTGCTTTGGATTATAAGGCTTGTGTTTGGCACCACAGTGTGAGTGTATTAATGTCAGATGTACAGACTGCGAGGGGAGCAGGGTTGATGTTTTTGTCACCTAAATACTTAATGTTGATTTGGATGTGAATCAGCATCATGTGCGCTGTGTTTGTACTTGGTTCCCACATTGCTCTAAGAGAACAAGAACATTGAGTTTTTTACTTCTTTTCAGAAATGGTCACGCTGCCTAACAGCCCATGCCCATCAAGCACTGCCAGTGCTGCCATTGACATTGAGACAGACACAGATTATCTTAAGACCGCTAAGAAAGGTGGAGGACATAAAGGTAATTGAATGACCAACAATTACATGTACAGTGTGTGTCCTCCTCTATTTAACAAGATGTTGTGACAAGGCTTCACTTAAACTGTCATAATAATTAGGAAATGTATAGGCTGAGCCTAAATCTTGTATTGATAGTGGTGCTTTGCCCCAGCCCTTTCATTGGTGCATAAATTTGGCACATTTTTCAGGCTAGCTGTGACATTCCTGGAATCCGTTTTGAAGTTTTACTTCAAGTGTTTGCTTTTTTCTGATTTATTTTATGTCACATCTGGTCTCATATTGACCTGTGCATAGTTGTTGTCAAATATGGAAACCAAATTGGTAATCAAATTGGTATGTGTGCCATTTATGATGCCATCTGTGTATGAAAATTCCTTAGCAAACACATTTCCAATCTTACATGTGCTTCCTGTGGAAGCCCAAATACTTATGTGTCCTTGGAGAAGGAAAATGCTATTTAAATTAAATTTGTTTCTTTTTTTAGACCTGTTAACAGTAGAGCCCCACACACCCACCCCAGAACCAGTAAAATATGACAAGAAGGATGGACAGTGGTACGCTCATGATGGAGTTGATGTTAAGGACACACAGTCAAGGAAAGGTATAAAATACTGTAAATGTAAAACGCTGTTGAGGTGGAGAGAAATATATCATAAAGTGTGTGGTAAATCACCATCACTTATTAAATTATTATTTTTTGTATTGGTTGGGATTTTCACAGCAACAGGTTTTAAAGCTGGTGTTTACTTGGATGCCAAGCAAAATAAGGCACTCTAGAACTTAGGGATAATAATTGTTTCTACAATTCAAGAACTTTTCTAATAATCCTAGCTGATCCCAACAGCTCTAACTTCTGAATTAGTCCACTCTCATGATATTCAGGTTTTCTTTGAGCCTTTTTGGAATGGTTCATAATCCACCTACTACAGTTACTATGGGTGTCATGTGTCATCAGGCCCACATTCTGACCTCCCAGGCGAGGTCTTGATATTCTCCATGTTTTTGTCCTGTTTCACTGTTACTCTTGAATCTTCAGGGACTGCCACATCTATTATTTCCAGGCATAATTATAGTCGATTGATAGAATTCGATTTCAGAAATCAATTAATACAATCAATATCAAGCAAATTTGATCGCTGATTGCTATCAATTGATATAGATAATCAAAAACAAACTCATAGGAAACATTTCTTAATGATTGTCATTGATTGGCAAAAATTGAAACAATCAATGATCCATCTTGTCATGTCTTGATGAAATAATTGAAATCACACTGAATTTGTTGTTTATTATGCTTCTTCTTCGTGACAATGCTACAATGACACTAGGGGATTGCACGCTGTTACTCTGGCCACAACTTCTGGTATCATCTGGAACCACAATTTATAAGTTAACGATGTATACATGTATTTGAATTAGTGACTTAAAAACAGGTTATCATGTGACCTGAGCTTGTAAATGATGATAATATTTTTTTATGAGGTTTAATTTTGTTCTCTAGAAATGGTCACTGTTGCTAGCAGTCCTCGCCCATCAAGTGCAGCAGATATAAACACAGACACAGAGTACCTGGCAATTGCAAAGAAAGGTGGCGGACATAAAGGTTAGGCTAACAACGGCCTTGCTATTCTATTTTCTGTTCTTTATGAGTACCATGGCAAATCTCACACTGAAGGAACACACCACAGGGACTTGGGGTGGAGTGGGGGGGGGGGGGGGGAGAGTTGTTGTAGAGCAGCATGTTCAGTTGTGTAATTTTTGTCCAGTGCATGTGGCAGGGCATGAGATCAGTCATGACTTGTTTCCCAGTAGAACGTCACACTGACTTCTTAAAAGTTATAGACCTGAGAGCTGTACTATATGCTACAATATTCAGAGAAATACATATATGAGAGAATAGCATGGCCTTATTTTTGGTTGATAACACATCATTTTGACCAATGGGATTGTTCTTATGCAGATTTATTAACAGTAGAGCCCCACACACCCACCCCTGAACCAAAAAAATATGACAAGACAGATGGACAGTGGTACACTCATGATGGAGTGGATGTTAAGGACACTCAGTCAAGGAAGAGTGAGTAGCCACAATAGCAACACTTCACTTTAGCAGTTGAAATGGAGAAGAAATATCACTCAAAAGTGGGATTTCTTTTGCAGGCTTATTGGCAAGTGTAAATAGTTGTCAACATGATGATGATATAACTGCAGCTGGTGAAAATAGTGGTGAATACTTGAAGTTGGCAAAGAAGGGAGGTGGCCACAAAGGTTAGATCCAAACTGTTCCTCTCAATAAAGATCACCAGTAGTTCATCCTATAGTGTTGACATTTTAATACTTTGATTACTTTTTCATTACTTAGATCTGTTGACAATAGAGCCTCATGCTCCCACCCCTGAACCAGTAAAATATGACAAGAAGGATGGACAGTGGTACACTCATGATGGAGTGGATGTTAAGGACACACAGTCAAGGAAAGGTATGGTTGTGTTAATTAATTTGTTGTTCCAGAAAAATCTCCATTCCTTACCCTCCTTTTGGTTGGGTTCCCCCACTCCACTTCCCTGGAAATTCCAATTGGGTTCATACTTTGGCCTTTGAGATTGTCCTTCCCTTTGAATTTGTTTACAAAGTGATAGAATAGAGCTAGTTTATTTACCTGAAGCAGAGCTTGGGACTAACGTTTTAGCTCAATAGCCCATTGGCTAGTAACAGGTCTGATTTCTCTAGCCAAAAAAAAATTTTCACTAGCCGCAGTTCCACCAATTCTTTTTACAAAAGGGGAGGGAGGAAAGTCAGACATTTTTAAGTTTAGATGTGTAATAATTATTAAGGAAAATCTCCCACACCTGTAAAGGTTTTCTCACTGTTTACAAATTGCGGTATTTGCGATTATTTTAAGTTGACCTCAAAAAGAAGCCGTCGCTCAAAAAGCTATGCAGCAGAAAAAGTTGAACTAAGTATAAGGTCTTGTTCTCTCAATTTGCTTTTGTGATTGAAAAATAATTTCCATCTTTGTTTTCTGCTCAGCACTCCAATACTTAACAGTTTTTACTAGCCAAAATGACTAGTGAAAGCACTTAACCTCCTAGCTAAATCTGAAATGTTGCCAGTCTGTGGCTTGTTGGCTACCGTTAGTCTCGAGCCCTGTGAAGGAAGTCAGTCATAGTCATTATCCACTTGTAATGATTGTAATTGATGAAGTGAGGGTGATACATACCAGATAGCTAAAAACACTCTTATTGAGTATCAAAACTCTAACCACATGTATACATGTCTGGAAAGGCAATACTATGCTTTATTGAACAAGTACATTGTACCTTGTGTGTTTGTTTCTAATCTTTTATTTTTGCCTCTTTATAATCAAATATAGTGGTTTGATTTTCTCACAGTTTGTTTAAAGTTGATTAACAACTGCATCACTTTGTGCAGGTTGGGTGCCTGGATTATCCAGGGGCTTCCACTTTTGGCAGCCAGCCCCTAGATTGAATAACACCCCCATGGCTTGCACAACCCCACAACTTAGACATGAGCCTCCACACAAAGGAACAGGCACCCATCACACTGATCAGACAGTGGGAAAAAATTGAATTGGGTGGAGGGGGGCAAAAAACCATCATCCAAAATTCTTGACCTTTCAACACTGCATGAAACCCGATCCTCATGCTGCCCAAAACACACACCATGTGTGTGAAGCCAAGAACTACTGCACATGCACTTCAGGGCTGACTGCTGACTGCAGACATAACTGGCACTCTTTGTTGTTAACTCCCTTAAATTGCATTTGATTGCATATAAATTCAATGTGATTCTCTCACTCTGTGCATTACTTCTTACTTCATTGATTTGTGAGGCCTTGGTGGTTTAGAGGGAAAGTGTTAGGCTGACGATGGGTCCTTAATCAAGGAAATATGATACCTTTGTACTTGAATAAAAACAATAGTAATTGGCTATTGGACTAGTGTACTGATTATAGTAGATTAGCATGTCAGTTGAAGATCCATAGCCATGCAGATCCCATATTAAAATCACTAGTTATCTTCAAACCTTGTCAAATTAGTCAAACAAAATCAGTCTCTTTTGAGAGGTTAGTATTGTTACCAATTTATTTGTTGATGTGATATTCACTTTTAAATGTTAATCTACCAAATTATGAGTCTCTACGTCAGCTCATGTTAAATGATTCATCTTTAGAAATGGTAACAGTTGCCAGTAGTCCACGTTCATCAAACCTAGACAGTTCATTGGAAGTTGAAACAGACACAGATTATCTTAAGATTGCGAAGAAAGGTGGAGGACATAGTGGTAAGTCTTGAAAAATCTCATGAATAAAATGGTCTACTTGTAACTGTTATCAAAGCATCTCTTGGTTTAAACAGCCTTGTATCATTCACTGCGTTACTTGAGTATTTCTTGAATTGGTTGTGGAGTTTGCTATACTTTTGATTGCTTTGTAGAATCAAATTTGTTGAATCAAATTTGAGCCTAGTAATGAGAGTAGATGTATAAAATGGCAAACCAACAAAGGAAACTTAAGGGCAGGTGACTTTAATTAGTTTTGAAGTGTTTGAAGAAAGTCCTTCGACATAGAATACACTGAACATGTTTTATAATTTTATAATTAATCAAATCCTGTTTTGTTTCTCCATTTAGATTTGTTAACTATAGACCCCCACACACCCACCCCTGAACCAAAAAAATATGACAAGACAGATGGACAGTGGTACACTCATGATGGAGTGGATGTCAAGGAGACACAGTCAAGGAAAGGTAGCTGTTTGGGCCAGCACAAACAAATTTATATACTTAGTTATAATTTTACCAATTTACACCTGTACGTTATGGCTTATTAGAGATCTTTAAGTCAACTTCGCAGGCTTGCCAGTGGCAGAGGCCTGCGATGGTTGTTGTTGCCGACGGCGTATGTTCTCGTATGTCAGAACAGTATCGCAGGCAGTACCGGCGGCTGTGTCGCAGGTAGTTCGGCGGCATACGAGAACCAAGCTTTGTTTCATTAAGAATAATTAATTGTCCAATCCGTACCTAACAAATCAGAGGCTCTTGGTATTATCCCTCATGTAATTGCACATAGAGCCAGGGAATTTATTCTGCTGTAAGTTGTTTAAGTAAACTTATAATCCTCCAATTAATTTCTGTGTGTTCTCATTGGACAAAGCATGTCACATGGGACAAAATCAGATGGTGGTTATCAGACAATAACAGTCATACAACCAATTTCTTTTTGACAAGACAAACAAAGAAACATGCTGTGTACATGTACATGGCCATCACTGCCTGTTTTGTCTTTTGTGCAGTAAAGCATAGTCATTTCAGAAATTAATGGTCACCCCCATTCTGGCTTACTGGTTTAACGTAATGGAGGATAATTTCCCTTAGCTTAAAGATCATCCTCAAAATTTCACAGCGGCCGTCAAAGCTTTGCTTTACTTCAGACAATCTTTAAGCATTATCCCCTGATATCAGCTTCCTGAAGAGCAGATTTTTTCATAAACCTGGGCAGTAATAATATTGTACATAAGGAACCAGTGAAGGTATCACATAATTGTACTTGTTTTTATTTATTTGATTGTTGTTTTGTTGAAGAATTAGCTGTGTCACTTGATGATCACCAAAGAACTGTTGGTGAAGTGGCTGCTGGAGGGAACAAGACAGGCTATCTTGACTTGGCAAAGAAGGGAGGAGGCCATAAAGGTAATTACAAAGTTATGAACTGGGTTAACTACACATGATCAACAGGACTGTTTGGTGTGAGCCCAGTGTTAGGTTTAGGAGAGTGTGACATCATATAACTTGTAGTAAAATAATTACACGGTATGTAATGTGTTGCATCTTGGTGGTAGTTGCTCGGTGCTGTTGTCAATAATGTCTTGAAATCCATTGCAACGGACCAAACATGCATGGCAAAATATTTTATTAGTGGAAGTGAGGGTTTCCAAGGTGTGTTGGTTAGACATTGACATTGACATTTATTTGCCTTTTTTCCCAATATATTGACAATTTATCCATAGTTTAATGTATGGCGAGGTGACCTCTAGAAACCACTAGGCTTATAGTTGAGGCCACCTCATACGTAACAATATGCGTACATAGATAGTGCTACAAGTGTGCGGCTTTGCCAATTCAGTAATTATTAATAGGAACTTCCTGTGACAGCAAATGAATATTGTAGTTATGGCAGTTACAGTTCTGAACTAGTTTAGCTCTTTATTCAGGTACCCCACCACTGCCTTTTCTATAATTAGATTTATTTTAATGTTTTAATAATTATTATTGTAAAAATGCTTT
Source organism: Pavona decussata (assembly GCF_977016875.1). NCBI lineage: Eukaryota > Metazoa > Cnidaria > Anthozoa > Scleractinia > Agariciidae > Pavona > Pavona decussata. Next base: position 163,202 of record NW_028145470.1, on the reverse strand, counting down.
TATTTTAGTGCAAATAAAATGTTGTTACAATTTGTTACTAGCCTTGCCTTCATGCAAGAGTTGATGCATAAGAGATATTTTAAAAGTGTTTTGCTTTGTAGGTACCCAGTCCCAGCTGATATACATAGTGTAGTGACTAAAGCCTGCATTATTGGTAGTAGAAAGTAATTCTTCCCTAATGTTTAGTATATGTACTTCGCATCGTCTCAGATCTGTTGACAATAGAGGCTCACACACCCACTCCTGAACCTGTAAAATATGACAGGACAGACGGACAGTGGTACACTCATGATGGCATAGATGTTAAGGACACACAGCAGAGAAAAGGTACTTTTTGTACTTTCACTGAAGATAACTTCCTTCCTGTCTAATATATATGTTCCTGATAATTATGTGTTATTTGATCAGCTTATAAATAATTTGGAATGAATAAGGGGAGCAGTCAGCACTGTTAAATCCAGAAGATAATTTATTGGGAAATTTTACAAGTTGTTTTCTTTCTTCTTTTCTCTCCATCTTGACTCTGCTTTTTTGTTCCCATACACAATGTACCATACAATTACATAGCAGGTATTTCAGTTCTTGTTCTGTCCTTGAAAATCATCTGTTCTGTTAATATTTTGTGGAAAAGAATAAGTAAAATATTTCTTCAAATAGAAAAATGCTTAGGTGGCACATGCTAGGCTTCAATGTTTTCATCGTTAGTGAGTAAGAAATTTGGTTTGTTCATTATATTCCTCAAGTATAATTCAGAAAAGGTTGTGCGTCAAATGGTGTAAGGTAACTGCTATGTTTGTTATAGATATGTCCTGCACACTTGAGAGTATTCCTGAAGGCCTAACTGCAGCAGGAGAACACAATGGAGAATATCTTCAGGTTGCAAAGAAAGGAGGACGCAGTGGTGAGGAAAAGCAAACTTACAATGATTGAGAGTGACATTGTGATATTCAGTACAGCTGTAGTACAACATGAGACACCCTTGGGATCACAATTTTGTAGTCCATATATAATTAATATCTTAGAGGCAATGACATTAGGTTGTCATGATACATGTACAAGGACACACATAATAACAGGGTGTTAATAATAGACAATTTCCATTTTTCATAGTGGGTTGTCTGTGGAAATGACTTGTAAAGCCTTAATGAACCTAGTGGCTCACTGCTGCCAGAACCCAGTTTCTGTAGCATTCGGCAGCTACAATGTAAGAGTATTGTTACTCTCCCTGAGATGGGATGCTAGTGCATTGCAGGATACCCAGCATGAAGTAGCAAGGAGTATTACTACTTTCCCCTGAATGGGATGCTAGTCCATCACAAGATACCCAGCATGAAGTGACTAGGAGTATTACTACTCCACCTTGGATGGGATGCTAGTCCCAACCTGAGTGCCTTGCCCAAGAACACAACACACATGACCCCAGCCGGGCTATGAAGCTGGATCACTTGATCCACAGTCAGAACAAGAAAAAGAGCAGTCTTCAGTATCTGTACTAATAAAGGTTTCCATAAAAAAGACCCAAGGCATTTACAGTAGTCAGTTGTCTGCAACAACAGGTATCTCTCATAAAAAAAGTGAAAATGACAGTATCAGAATGGGAGTGAACTGTTTGTTTCAAAAAAATTCTCAGTGAGATCATATGCAGGTTATTTAGGAAAAGATTGTTGTTTTGGTGAGTGCCTATCAACCTTTTTGTACAGGTATGATGTTCCACTAAATTCTTAGAAGTGGCATAAGTACATGTAGTTGGTGAGGGGAGGATCCATGGTCTTGTAATATTATTACTTGTTACTATTTTGTTAGACCTGTTAACAGTAGAGCCCCACACACCCACCCCTGAACCAGTAAAATATGACAAGAAGGATGGACAGTGGTACACTCATGATGGAGTGGATGTCAAGGAAACACACTCAAGGAAAGGTATAAAGACATGCTATTAATTTTCTTGTTTTTAGTTTGTTTAAGTTTGTTATAGTGGGGAGAATAATAATTTATTATAATTATAAATTGTCAGTAGTGATCAGTGTCTAAATTACTATAATTCAGATTTAGAATAACAGAATCTGTGAAGGAATACTTCTACTGATTTTTTGGATGTAGTTGAAGTGATGACCTGATAGCAAGTTTTCATTTCTTCATGTGACCTCGGTGTCCAAACTCATGATATTTTTTATACTAATTGTTAATATTCTTTGCAAGAAATGGTTACAGTTGCTAGTAGTCCTCGCCCATCCACTACAGTGAATGCAGACACAGACTCAGAGTACCTGAAGATTGCAAAGAAAGGAGGCGGACATAAAGGTTGGGTTTAAAAGAATGATACATAATTTTTACTCTATATCAAGGCTGTATGGAATGCTGGTGATAATTTTAACCTTTCAGGAACATGCCATGGCCACTTGGGGGGAGCTTGTTCTTGGATAGTTAGTTTGTTCATGAAGAGGAAAGAGTTTAAGTAGAGCACATGCGTTACAAGTCATGAAATTGATAATAACTTGTTCTTCCATAATACCTGTATGTGTTTGTAAAGTCACTTGCCAATTGAGAAATACCAGTACATCTTGCTTTTTAAAGTTAGAACCGGGCTTAAATAGTTTTATAGGCTGCCATGAATGGCCTTCTGACAGTGGAGAAGCATCTTCTCTCCTCCCAGTATTTCTGTGATATGAGAGATATTTAGTAGCCCACTATATTCACTATATCTACTAGATATCCACTAATAATGTTTGGTTGATAATATCATGATGTTGACCATCGGAATTGTTCCTCTGCAGATTTATTAACAGTAGAGCCCCACACACCCACCCCTGAACCAAAAAAATATGACAAGACAGATGGGCAGTGGTACACTCATGATGGAGTGGATGTTAAGGACACACAGTCAAGGAAAGGTGGGAAAACAAATACTTGTCAGGCAGTTCTAAATAGTTGTGTTTATACAGCAATGTCAATACAGAGCCAGTCTGTTGATGCACAGAATCTCTTTTAGGTGTAGCTAGTAAAATTAATTAAGGTTAGTTGCAGCCAGATGTCCATAATAAGATGGCAAATGTCTTGTTGTAACAGGTTTGATCGTTCTAAGCTGTTTGTTTCTCAGGTTAATTAAGTTAACATTATTAAAGAGTGGTCAGAAATGGAACATGTGTTGTCATGGTTATTTTTGCATTTGCATAACATTCTAAAACTGATTTTAACAACTGGAATGTTTTAGAAATGGTTACAGTGTGTACAAGCCCAAGGTCACCAAGTGCAGCTAATTCCATTGATGTCCAAACTGAAACAGATTATCTGAAGGTTGCAAAGAAAGGTGGTGGACATAAGGGTTAGTGCTTGATCTCTTGCACCCTTGTATGGACTTTAATATTGTCTTGATGATTGTCAGCTGTGATCATTTCTTTTCGTTTCAACTGTTTTTACTGATATTGTTTTCCATTTTATCTGCTTTGCACTAAATTTCTATTGCAAGCATTACCTCAGTCAATTACACAAGCCTGTGTGTTTCAAATTGTTATTATTATTTCAATTACAATTACAAGTAATTGTTTTCATTTTATTCAATTAATTGACTTACTCACCTATCCAAGGGAATATTCCACATCATTCTTTCCCCTTGACAGAAGCTTAAAACCCAGGGAATCAGCCTTTTACTTTTCTTTAACACAAAAAGGGATTTCAATGCTCAATTGATTTCTTTTGTTTTAGGTTGCTTTGTTGGTTGGTTCAGTTCTTAGCAAAAACATAATAGGGCAGTTTGCTGTGTTTATGCTTTTTGCTTAAATACAGAACTAAGTTTCAAACATGTTAACTAGCCTTTCTTCCAGACTAGAACTTATTTGGAGCAATTTGTCTCAAGGCACATCATCACTTCCAATAGTTGAATGAAAAAAAAAAAAAAACAGTTCAATTATTATTTTTCTGTGTAGCATTTGCCAAACATTACTTTTTCTTGTTTCAGATCTTTTAGTAGTGGAACCTCACACCCCAAAGTGTGAACCAGTCAAATATGAGAAAAAAGATGGCCAGTGGTACACTCATGATGGAGTGGATGTGAAAGAGACTCAACAGAGAAAAGGTGACTACTACCATAATAATGTGGCTTGTTGTAAGTTATCATCATCAATCCTGTCAACGGACGTCAACCAGGAGAAGTGGTGGGATGTATTTGGTTTGAATGTAGATTCTTAACCGCTGACCTCTAACCTGCTAACATTAGCCATTAACCCTTTCAGAAATGGTGACAGTTTCTAATAGCAGTCCACCCCCATCAACCTTAGTCACGTCCGGGAATATCTCAACTGAAACAGCTTATCTTAAGCTTGCAAAGAAAGGTGGAGGGCGTAAAGGTTTGGCTTAGTTATATATATTCTTGTTACAACCTGTATGTAGTAGTTGACTAATCCAAGATCCCTTGAAATGTTGTTAAGGTAGCCTTGCTAATTGCGTTCGATGTAGAAAGAATGCACTCCTGATACAGACTGGAGTCAAGATGTATGGGACAACATTGATTGAATGAATGGATATTGGGATGCATATTTGGCATCCCTGTAGATTTTGCAGCCATGGGCGGATGACATCATCACCAAGTTGAGGAAGGAGAGAGAGAGCCTGGTGACATTGAACTCACTCCCTAATCTTTGATTATTACTAGTCTAATCTTAACCTCTAACAAAACTGATGAACAACATAATCTGATAATGTTCAATATTTAGAGATCTCATTGATATAACACTCAAACCTTTTTTCAGTACCATGAGCTGATAGCAGCGTGTGGAGTCAAGGCTTCCTGTCCTCTGATATTCTTGCAAGTTTCTACTACAAGTTATTTTGTTCAGAAGCGATTTGTTTATGCATAAACAAGCAAAAATTATAGTAAAGAGCCGAGGTTTTGGCATTGTCAAGATGCCATTATAAAGTTATGCAGGATATTCAATATATTTTACATCCTGCATAATTTGTAAGTTAGTCTTAGTTGTTTTGAATCAGAGTAATTAGTGATCTACAAACTCACTTCTGCAAGCACTGCAATGATCTCATGTTTCACATAATTATTATTTTCTTTTGCAGATCTTTTGACTGTTGAGCCACACACCCCATCCCCTGAACCAAAGAAATACCACAAGAATGGTGGAGACTGGTACAATCATGATACCAAGGAAACCAAAGGTACTTTCTTGTTGTTACTAAATCACTGTTTTTATATTAAACCTGGGGGATGATGATGTGTGTTTAAAATGAATATCAGAAAGCTAATGCTCCTTTCCTCTTGTCAGTTGAACAATACTTGATGTCATCTTTGAGAATGGACCAAACCACACTGTGCACTTTACACCAAGACCAAAATAGTTGGCTTTTAGCTAAATGCAAATGGATCAAAGAAGTTCTTAATCAAGTAATTTTTACAAGCTGATATAGCCACCATTAGATTTATGACCCAATTTTAACAGCAATTATCGGAGGGGTGGATAGATGGACAGATGGACGGACAGATCACAAAGTGAACACAGAGATTTGCCAGAATTTAGAGACCTTGTTTCCAAAGTCTCTTAAAATTTCTGTCAATGCTTCACTTGTCACTGTGTTTTGTTGCTAAATCAATTTCTTTTTCTTCTTAGAATCATCACCTCCACAAGCTTCCCGTCAGAGTAGTAGCAGTGATACTAACTACTTGAAGTTGGCCAGGAAGGGTGGAGGACATAATGGTAGGTGCTACTTGTACTTGTACCATTAAATGAAACCATTTATGTGTAGTTTCCCTTCAGTCTGGTTGTATACAACAACAACAACAGCAGCAACAACAACACTTTATTAAAAACAGAGAGTTGCAAGTTAGGTATATACCTACCCGCAAATAGCTAAAGCTAGTCGAGGCAAGTAGGTATGACTATATTAAATTAATTGCAAATAAATTAAATACTTTGTCTGATAACAAGAGGCCCCCTCTCCCCTCACAAGGGGTGACACCTTACAGAATTCATTTACTCAGGTACCCCTAGAGAATACTGAGATGCTAGCAAGGAAAGGCTTGACCCCACTTGGAAATTGTAATTAGTTATTCACAGATGTGCTAATAATACCTCACACATCCACTCCTAAACTTATTAGAGGTACAGTGTATCCCTAAGTTGGCAGAGGTCTTACCCCAGTTGTTGTTGTGATTACTCAATTACAGACCTGCTAACTGTAACATCCCACACACCCTCACCCGAACCTGTAAAATATGACAAGACAGATGGACAGTGGTACACTCATGATGGAGTGGATACCAAGGAGACACACCCAAGGAAAGGTCGGTAGATAAATCAATCCTGTATCAAGTATAAATTTCCACCATGTGCAATTTGAATATAGTAATTCCTTTAAATTTGTGTATAGGTCATATGGCCAGTTTTATTTTATGGTTCTCTTTGTTCTCCAGGCAAACCCGCTCGTAGTCCTCATAAAGACATGCGTGTGTTGAAATTTGAAGTCAACACTAACACAGCATATCTTAAAACTGCTAGAAAAGGTGGTGGGCATAAAGGTAACAATGTTAATATAAAAACTAACCTTACTAATGTAATTACTAATTGCCTATTAAATAATTATAGCAGTGTATTTTAATGCTGTAAATATTAAAATAGAATGCAATATGGTAAAAATAATGTATAAAAATAACTTAAATGTAATACAAAAAAGCAGTATGACTGACATTAATTGCAAATATGGTGTTATTTGAACAAGCTGAGTTAATAGTGCTTTCCATGTATATTATCTTGTGTAGTGTGCAGTTGATCATGAATGTAGTGGTGCCTTGGCTATCAACAATTTTGCGTTCCTTTTTACAGAATGGTTTAGAAATCATTGTGCTGTGCAGGACATTTAATAAGTGCAGTACCTTCCACTACCCCCTCCCCCCCCCCCCAAAAAAAAAAAAAAAAAAAAAAAGAAAGAAAGAAACAACAGTGCTTCACATTCCTTGATATGATTGAAGTGGTGTTGAGCGTGGATTTTTTTTTTCATGTTTTAAAGTGCAGTGTAATGACACATACATGTAGGTTTGAAATGATGGTATATCATAATTAACTTTCATGATTTACCTTGTAGCACCTTAAACTGTCCATCTTAGTATAAATAACTGTATACATAGTGCATAACTGTGTACAATAAACGTACACTGTTGCTGTATCTTGTACAATTCTTGGGCACCGGATCACATTTTAATTGTATGAAATGGTGCACTGAATGAATGAGTCGACTTGAACTTAACACACTAAGCTTTGAAGTGGATTTCCTGAACAGATCTTCTGTCAATGGAACCTCACACCCCCTCCCCTGAACCAAGGAGATATGAAAAGAAAGGAGGAGGCTGCTATTCTGGGGATGGCATTGATGGAGATCAACCAAAAGGGAAGAAAGGTAATGCATCTTGGCTGTACTGTATCGACTCATCAAAAGACAGGCAACAGTGTGGTAGTTAACAGGGTAGGCCATGTCTACTACACACACAGACGTCTTAAGAAAATAAGAAGGTTGTGCAAGTTTTTAAATGTCATGTCAGGGAACATTAGGGTTGCTACAATTAAGTGATGGATTGTGTCTTGTTTTATTTCTGACGTGATATTTGTTCTTGCCAGGATCCTCTGCTTCTCCAAGTCCACATCAAATTAACACTGACACCGAATATCTCAAAAAAGCACGGAAAGGAGGTGGACACAAAGGTAACTAATTAATGACAAGAAATTGAGGCTACTGTGGAAAATTTACAAGATCTTTCACCTTATTTTGTACCAAAATAATAACCTCGATTCACGGTGTTTTATATGGCAGATCTTCTCACAATTGAACACCATAAAGCCAGTCCCAAGCCCAAGAAACAAGAGACAAAGTTGGGAGACTGGTACTATCACAATGAATCTGTTGTTAAAGGTACAAAATAAAATGATTGTTGGTTTTCTGTTGTAATGCATAAAACACAATATTACTAACTTTCAGTGTCATATTGAATTATTTCATGGGACCACCTATCCTGTTTGTGTCCTTTATGTTGGGCCTTCCCTCTTATATTACTTAATTATGTACTGGTAATATGTATTTGTGTCCACTGTAGTTGTTAAAAACAAAACAAAAGGATTAAACATATTTTAAAAAATTTTTTTGGCCTGAGATGAAGTGCTGAGTCTTTAAAGGCCGAGTCATAAACGGTCTGGAAAATCATATATCTTGCCAAAATTTGAAAAGATCTTCTTTGCCCGTGCACGGCCCTACCATAGTATGCCAATAGACCACAGTATGCCAATAGACCACAGTATTCCAATAGACCACTGTTCTGTTTGTTTAAGATTCACCAAGTAGCAGCCCAAGAAAATCCGCCTCTGGAAGTTCACAGAGTACAGAATACCTGCGGATGGCCAGAAAAGGAGGAGGCCATAGAGGTGTGTATGCAGATGGTAGACTACACAGGAAGTGGTGGGGCATTAAAGTACAATTCATTTTGTCAACTACTATGCACATCCCAAAGTCTTAGTGAATTCTGAATGTGCTTTTTGGGCAATTTGTGGAACGTAGATCTGAGTTACAGTACTGATGTTGATTGCCTGCTAGACTGTGTATGGCCATTTATGTACAATTAATTGTTGGCTTTGTACTTTGGGTGGCATGGTAGGTACTGCAGAATGGTATTGAGTTTCTGTTATTCTCGTACAGACTTGTTAATGATGACACCACAAACAGCTAGTCCCAGGCCCAGGGAAGTGCAGCGGAATGGAGGTGGGTCTGCGAGATAAAAAAGCACAGTCCGTTAAGAAACAGCTATCTATTATTTGCTCAGCCTGATAAATGCATTTTATCCCTCCTTAGACTGCAAATCAGTTTTTTCTTTTCGCCTTGAAATGAATAGATAGAGACGACGTAAATTGCTGTAAGTGCGTCCTTGTGAGGAGTGAAGAGCCGAGGTCAAGGATTTTTGCGTGAAAGCCTTGAGCGACTGTTGCGAGGCGAGAGAATACAACGTCTCTCCCCAGTCCCATTGTTGATTTCCTTGATCACTCTAGACTTCTGACTTGAAGACTGGCGGAGCAACACAAAAAAAGAAAAAGGTTAAATTAAAGTTAATAACTGCGTTGCTAAGTGGAGGTTGGGTGCCTGTGATACCCAGGAGCTTCCACTATTGGCAGCCAGCTCCTAGATGGAGACCGCTTCCATGGCTGGGAAATCCTGGCAACCCAGCCATGAGCCCCCACGCGGCAGGGAAGAAATCAGGCACCCGTCACACTGAGAACATCAGTGCAAAAGGGGAGGGAAGGGGAAGGGAAGAAACCGCTTATAAACTGAGTCACAATGTTTGTGATACACCCACGCTGAATAAAGCACGCTAAAAAGTACTAAATGCACAAAGCCACGCTAAGATGCATACTGGTCCCAGAGCAAGACGGGTCTTGGTACATGCGCATCTCGCAAATGCCGCTGGCCAACGGGATGGAACAGGCGCTCATTTAACTGCATTTTAAAAAAATGTCAAAAAATATGACTGTGTTGAAGACTGATCTCTCACGGAAGAAAATCTTAAGTAAAATAAGCAGCACATTTTCCAACTGTAATCAACCAATGACATACTTGTTAGTACCAAACCGAGCAGTTGGCAAGAATAGGTGTTTAATTTTTCAGATGCCACTCCAGTCAGCAGTCTACAGAATGGCACCAGTAAAGAATCTACCGACTACCTTAGGCTTGCTAGGAAAGGTGGTACAGCCTCTACACCTGTAACAGGTTAGTAAAAAAAAATTATTAATTGTAACAGGCATTAAGAATGGTGAACTGGCTGAATTAGCAAATCATAGCCTAAGGTGTGGTTGGTTAAATAATTCAGCTTGAAACGCCAACATTTTGTCAAAATTGCAAAACATTGTTGGACATTCATGCTCTCTTATCGGGACTGGTGACAGCTTGTTGAAGTTGCTTTTATAACTGTCTGTTCTCATACAAGGTTCCCCCTGTTCTGCTTGCAATGTTAGTTAAGTATTCTTATATACAGAGGATTATTATAATTAAGTTCGGTCCATAATACTGACGATAATACAGTATTTTGATTGATTATTTTTTCGCTTGAAATGGAAGATCTTCAGAGCAGTTCCCGTAGTCAGAGTAGGTCATTTTCGGTTATAGACACTTCAAGTGTGGTTGATAGATTGCAGCGAAGAGTTGAATTGGTGTTATGTGCCACAGTGTTTCTATTGTTACTTGTTTACCAGTTGTGCTTTTCTTCTCTGTAGATCCCATCAGCCAGGAATCTCCACTCAAAAGGAGTGCAAGCATGCGTTATACTTCAAAAAGGGCTGCATCAGATTATCTTAACATAGCGAGAAAGGGAGGGCATCACAAAGGTGTGTTTTTTTTTTTATTCTCAGCATTACTAGACTGTTTGTGCTTTCAAGTAAATAAAAGGTCAAAGCGTGGCATGCGAAGCTACAGTTGGCAAATGTCTTTGTCTCAAATGTATTTCTCTCTTTTTACCCATTTAAACAGACTTGTTAACAATGCCTGAAAATGAGACAAGTAGCTTCAAAAGAGGTTAGTTAAAAATCGATTAAGCGATTGTGTTGAAAGTAATTCTTGGGTGTTGTTGTTGTTGTTTTTTTTTTTGTTTGTTTTTTTGGCCTCATTGCGCTTTTCGATAAGTTAGGAAAATGTTAATCAACACTTAATATAACCAATGTGTTGTAAACCAAAACCAATCGTGACTTGCTCAAACATTTTCTCCCATGCTTGACAGTACGTATATTTGCTCTTTATTTGTGGTGATCATATTGATAACGTTAGAGTTGATTTTGGAACACTTCTTTGAAAGTCATCGCTCTTTGAATGGTTAATATTCGGCTAATTAAGTGTTAAAGGACATTTGTGCTGGTTAATATAACTGTGTATCACATAACCTCTTGCTGGATCTGTAGTGTATAAATTGAAATTAATGAAATTGAGGGAGGATGTGGTGCATTATTTCCTTTCAAAGATGAGAGTTTCAGAATTGTGATCCATAGAACACGAGTCGTTATACATTTCTAAGCATCAGTGTGTAATTATCTCCTGAGATGTAGAACTAAGTTGATTACTTTGTTTTTGCAGATCAAGCTTCCCGTAGAAGCCTAAGGAGGTAAGACGAAACTGTTGATTTGCCGTGATTTTTCTTTATTAAACATTCAATTCAATTCAACAAGTAGTATATTCATAGACAGTATTTCCATTGCACTACAACAAGTGAATGAGTTTCCTACTAATCTTTAAATCCAAAGCTGTGGTTATAAGTGTTTTATACTTGGGATGGAACTGTAATCGTTTGCACTTAATTTGTATTGCATTGTATTGCATACATTTATTAAACCCATTTATTTTGAATAACTGGGTGTTGCACCAATGTACTGTGATGTTAATATTCTTGTTGTGCACAGTTTCAGGAGTCCAGTGATTACACACGTGGATGGTCCATCAAGACCCAAAACAGCTGAGCCACGTCAGTCTCAACCGATCTGGCTGGGGGGGTCTGGTCCTGAGAGAGTGCATAGTCCGGGCAAAAGATTTATTAATCAGAGTTCAATTGCACCATTCGCCTACCATGAGGGGTCCCCTGGGTAAGTAACTCAGTTGGTAAACACCGAGGGTTTCCAGGAAAAATCCTTGTGCCATGCATGGCCGGGAGACTTATCATTGGCACACTTTAAAAACCATCCGAGAAGATTTAGGTCTGTTTCAACTTCCATGTTCGAAAACAAAACCAAACAAAGAAATAAAAAAGAACAATCGACGCGGCGGAAGGTACAAATTTTAGCATTTGTATAAAACAATGCGCCTATATTCTTGGGGCTTCGGTGGTAGTGGCTATCCAGCAAACCTGGGAAAAAAATTAACCACCTAACAATTGAACGTCTGGTTTTATTTCCTTTAGGGCCGCAAAGAATCCTGACAAGATTTAACGAAGATGGCAGTACCGCATGACACCTAGAAACCAAACAAATCTGATGAAGTGTATATTTAAATAATTTTTTTTAAACTTATACTAGCAGATAAGTTGTATAGTAGATTTGTTTAGAGTTCTAGGTAATACTGAAATGGAATTTTAAGTATAGGCAAATAATAAGTTTATGGAATTTTAGTTAATAAATGTCCCAGCAAATTAGATATAATTATGAGTATATAAATGCAATATTTATTTCGTAATGATCGAGCACCGGTGAAAGTTAAATTTTTTAACCAATAACAATTTTATGGGAATGCGCCGTCACTACCTGTTGTAAGAATATACGTAAGAATCGACCGTAATTTGGGGGTAAAAGGTTAGTAACCAAGTAGGGGAGGGGTGGGGATACATTCCTGTTGCCTTCGTGTCAAAAAGAATTCTTAGGTGTCCTGCACAGGACTTTATTCACTTCTGATGTTAAAAGTTTACAAGTTTATAGACAGGAAACAAGTTTTGCTGTTGCTCTTTTGTTAAAGAATGATAATTTTGTACAGGGGCTCGCACGGACTCGCTCTGAAAATTATCCGGTATGACCGATGTTATTTTAATCTGCGAATGTTCTCCATGTAAGAGTTTTTCGTTGAAGTGTATTTGTATTTCTCGTAGATGTAATTGATTCCTTATAAAGCAGACAAGGTAGATATTGATAACTTCCTAAAACATAAAGTGAATTGTTGTCGTTGTTTCATAGAATTAATATAGTGTGCTCGTAAGATTTAAACTATATTATTTAACATTAATGAAACACAAAAGTGGTGATACCCTGTTAGCAGAGGCTTAACAGAGGCTTTCTCTTTCCTTCAATTTGACGCATGAATCCGCAGAGTAGCTTAGATAACAGGAAGACATTTTTGCAGTAGAAGTAAAGGTATATATGTAAATGTTAAGTGCAAAGCACAAGATGCAGAGACCATTTTAACACGAGATTCAATGCAAATAAAGAATAAAATCATGTGAAGGGATTGATTAGGACTATATTTGTTGGCCCATTGCTAGACTTTGCACAAGATACAAGACGTGGCATCGTGTGCTGGCATAGTCAGGATAAGAAAGGGTTTGTGCTAATGCAAGTTTATTATTAGCGACCCTTAGATTTGAATACGAGAACAAGGTTAGTGAGACAAGTGATTGGCCAGATCGCACGAAGTCGAGATCTAATGATCCCTAATCCTTATTTCCCATGGTTCAGGAGGGGCAGAGGTGTGTGTGTGTGTGTGTGCCATCCTTTGTTTTCAAATAGATCCGCGCTAAGTATTTAAGTGTACTGTCACTGATATGGACTGCTGCGAATACCACGAGACAATAGAGTGATCGTGCTGCCCAGTTTAACTGCAGTGAAACCCGTATTGGGCGGACAGCCTACGAACTCTAACTAGCATCTGCTTGATACAGCTTCTGATAAATTTTAAGCCTCGTATACTCCCCTCGTTTATCACATTTTCATTCATGTTTTGCAATCACTCCTGAGCTTTTAAAGTCTGCAAAATACGATGTACAAAATGTCGTAAAAGCAAAAAAAACGAGGAACGTTTCCTGGAAAAATGTGTTCATCCGCGGACTGCTACTTGTTAAAAAATTACATCACAAGGCACGTCTCCTGAATGGCTTAGACGCCAGCATAAGCAAAAAGCAACAACAACGAGGGCAACAGGACTGCTATCAGAAAATGCCCTTTATTGAAAAAGAAACACATTGTCGAATGCAAGGCTTGTTTCAAACAGTTTTGTCATTCGCTGCTTGATGTACAGGAGGATAGACCTAGTTGCTTAGGGACGGACCATTAGAAAAGTGATGGAGGGGGGTGGGGGTGGGGAAAATACAAAAAAAAAAAAAAATTTGCGCAAGCCAAAATGCCCGAAAAAAAAAATTCTTGCAAGCCGAGACGGAAGAAAAAAAAAATTCTCGCAGAAGGAGATTAAGGAATTATTATAGAAAATACCTTTTAGTGTTTTAATGACAGAAAATTTCTTCCAGAATGCCCCAAAATGGCTTTTTTAATGTTTTGAAAATCTAAATTTTTTTGTGGAAGTTTGTTTTGTATGAACAACAAACCAACCCCACATTTTGTGTCGTGGCTGGAATTTACCCTTACTACAACTCAGCATTTTGTTTTGTGTTTGTAGCTGGTAGTAAACCCAATAATCACGAACAATAGGTCAATTAGTTTTGAAGAAAAACGATTTTGTCAGTAAAACGCTTCCAGCATATCTGCTTATCCATAAAGCGCTTTGTAGTTTTATTTTTTTGGCCACAGAGTGCTTTATGGTTACAAAATTTAAAAAACTAAGTCATTTTAAAAAGTCCTGTTAAAGGCTTGTAGGAGCATCTAGATTGAAGGGCAAGTGTTCACTTTATTCACCACAAAATGCTCTGTGGCTCATTGTCAATACCACAAAGTGCTCTGTAGGTAAATTAAAACCGCACAAAGCGGCTTTCAAAGTGCTTTGTGATCTGGTGATCGAAAGTATCTTGTATCTTGTGAATGACTTGCTGTTTACTGAAGGGTTAAGGCGGTCAATAATCGAGATAGTTTTAAAATAATTTATTTTTAAAGCTTTTACTGCAAAAATCAGGATGTAGGACAAATTTGCTTTGAATATAGTACGGTGAACCCTTTCTATTAAAGACGCACATCGTCGGGACCGACTCCAACTGTCTGGCTTAGAGAGGTTTCCGGCTTATAGAGAGTAGAGGTATTAAGGTGACACCAGTAATACTCAGATAACAAGCTGAACCGATGCATAATGACTACACGCGGCTGTATTACGTCTGTCTGAAGTCGTTGAAACTACGAACTGGGACAGAATCAATATTGGAAAATGGATTGTTTTTTTGTGCGTCAGGTTTGAAACCCTCAAGGCCCTTACTATTCTCAACGTATTTAGTAATGTATAAATAAGAATTTTTTTTCCATAATTCTTAAGTTTTTTTTTTCTGGGAAAAAAAAAAAAAAAATTCGTGCAGAGGGTATCAACCGAAAAAAAAATTCCTGCACAAGGACTGAGCGAAAAAAAAAAAAAAATTCGTGCAGAGGGTATCAACCGAAAAAAAAATTCCTGCACAAGGACTGAGCGAAAAAAAAAAAAAATTCCTGCAAACTGAAACCCCCCCCCCCCCCCCACCTCATCACTTTTCTAATGGTCCGTCCCATAGTTACGCAGTTGGTGACTTGCGGTTTCCGCGACCAGCCGGCGCGGCCGCGTCCTGCGACCGATAAAATTTCGCGCTCTTTTTTTCTCGGCAAAAATTTCAATTCGGTGTTGGTCATGACATACACTTTTTCAATTGATAAAATGTTTGCTCTAGTGTGGATTTATTATCGACAAGTTGAAGCTAAAGCAAGAGAGAGAAGTCCAAAAAGATGGCATGGATTCTTTTTGACAACTACAATAATTTTTTGGAAATATTCTTCCCGCTCTCTAGTTGAAAACGTAAGTGCAATGTTTCCAAAGTATTCTAGTCTTGCAATGTTACCAATGTAGAGCTTTTCTGGCTTCAAACTGTAAGTATTAAGTTATTTAAAACTAGTATTTTTAGAAAGTGTTTGATTTTCATTCCAACTTCGTAGTGTGTTTATGTTAATTCTTGTTTTTGAGCATGAATCAGAATGCCCTGGGTACCAGAGGTTTTTTCTCGCGTGCGACGAGGAACTTTGTGCGGCCGAAGACACGAGCGTCGAGCGGCAAAGCTAAGTTTTAATAGGTTTTTTTCAACATCAACTTTTATTTTCAGAAGTAAGTTTATCCTCATGTATCCTTATCGACATATTTGCCAATCGAAATATCTATTTGGTCCTATTTCGTGGAATTCTGGATCAAATACAGGAGCGCTCTTCTACCTCTCCCCTCCCCCCTCGGGCAAACCTTCCGTCACTTGTCCCCGGCATGGACCCAAGATCCTTTGCATGAATATCCAACATGGCCACGAAATTTTGACGGGGGTAGTATGCTTCAAGTATGTTCCATTTTTTACCAGATTCGGTTTCTTAAACTTGGTGGTTTAGACGCGTTTGAAATGTGATAAGCAAATCTGTGTTATCTTCTTTGCAGGCTTTTGAAGACCCTGTTCTCGTAAATTTGTGTTACATGCCAACTTGACGTGCCAAACATCGACCGTTCGCATGACTGTTAACATGTTTTGAGGTAAGCTGGCTCTTATAAACCAGAAAGACGAGGCTTACAGGAACCTTCAGAGGTTGTGTACATTAAAATAAGAGAGAGTATGGCTTGTTTTCAGAGTACGCTGTCCACTTGAAATTCAACTTAAGAATCTGCTCGCGCGGTCCGCAGTCTTTCAAACATTCAAGTAAGCTAGAGTTTACAATAAAGAAAAAACTTAGGGCTACGTGCCGCCAAAGCAAACAACTAACTGGCCAATATGACAATGCCTCGTTCTTTAAGCGTTTGAGCACGAAATACACCCTTTAGATAAAGTGCACTTAATTTTAGTTATTCATAAACTGTAAAGGACTACAGGACTGCATGAATGCTGGTCTAACAGATGCACTCAGTTTAAGGTGTCTCACAACAGTTTTCCAGTACTTCTGTTCAGTTGTTACTTATACAGTCAAACCTCCCGTAAGCGACCACCCAAAATGTCAAGCCTAGGTGGTCGCTTACGGGAGTGGTCACTTACAAGAGGTCAGACTCCAAGGGGACTCTAAATTTTGAACTCATTAGCATAAGTTGACTCAACAGATTACAGTCGAACCAGGTCAAGCGTACCCCCCTAGACTCTATTAATGGATCGATTATTTGAAAATTGAACCCATTAGTCGTTTCAAAGAATGCATTCATTCATTCATTCATTGTTAGCGCGGATCAATGTTCAAATTAAAATTCGTTTCTTATTGGCTTTTAATTTGAACATTGATCCGCGCTAACAGTAAAAAGAATAACCTGTAAAACTTAAACTACAGTACATTTGAAACAGCTCGTTCGTTCAAACTGTTCCCGCATGTTGTTGACATGTTCATATAATTCATTATGCAAATTTGGTCATGGCAAAAGCCCAAAGTCAAGTGCTTGCAAATGAGTCGGGCTGAAAACTTCCAATTTATCTTTCATGTATAGCATTACCCACCTTGTAGCATGAGAAAGTATGGTATATATTTCACCAGACTATTCATTATACCGCGAAGAATAGCGCAACACATGTGCCAAAGGTCATTGCCGTTGTCGAAGGTCAACTGAAATGAACATCTTTCACTGTGAGTTCGCATACTTTTAGCTAAATTAATTTGCATATACCTCAAAAAGGGTACTGCTTATTCTGATAAAACGCTTCCAATCCTTTTCATTTTTTTAATAACTAAGGGAATAAACGCCAGTGTATAAACGTAAAATGTCCATTTAGTGATCATTATATTAGTGAGTTTAAACTTACCCGACAGGACCAACTTACACCATGCCCGATTGAAAATGGTGAATTTTCTTTCTGACAGTACGCGTTGACTGCTGCAAATCACGAGAAATCTGCTTTTTGGAAAATCCACTATTATATAAATCAAGAATTTCCGCTCTGAATATGTTGAGCGGGGTTTTCCGGCAGGCTTTCCGGTTTTCTGGTCTCATGCATTGTTCGTATAATCCAATCAGAAATCGAATTTTGATTTGAATACTTGAAACGACTAACGGGTTCAATTTTCAAATAATAGATTCATTAATAGAATCTAGGGGGGTACGCTTGACCTGGTTCGACTGTAACCCCGTACACTGATTGCAAATATGGCAGCGGCTGCACGAAAGCAAGCCTTTTTAGTAGTAACCATTGCTGAGGGCCAATTCCTCTCTGTTTTCCTTTATTGATGCAAGCAAGGTCTATGCGAGAGACGCTTTGTGTTGGAAGTCTTCTGAGCTCTCCCCAGAAAGACAGAAGGTTGAATTAGACAGTCATGGACAGGCCAGTGGAGAAAATGCATGTTAACAAGTTAAAGCAGTTTCTTTGGGACCATAATGCTAGCCTGAAATGTTTGACAGTGAAGGTGCAGCTCATTGCGAAGTAAGAAATCCTTCAAAGAAAGGACATCCCAGTCGATAAAAATACTGCACAAGTGCAAGCATGTGTTCCAACAAAAAAATTCTCAGGGAAAATGAAGAGAAAAAGGACTGAGAAAAAGGACTGAGAAAGACATGAAGAAATATTGGACTGCTTTCCCCTGCTCACATACCACTCAGTCATAAAGTACGTCTGCACATCGGGTAAAAGCATTCAACAAACATCAGAATACATGGTTATGAAACCATTTGAACGTGGTGTGAATTTATTTATTAATAGCATTTTATAGAAGACCTAGGCCGGTGAATAACATGTTTATTTTTTTGTCTGTATTTATTTATTTATTTATTTATTTATTTATTTATTTTTAGTATTTAAGATGATCACCGCAAACAGGTTTGTGAACAGTCTACACTCGCTACATGTATGTAGCACTGTCACTGTCTAGTAAATTTTGCTTATCAAGAAAGTTGTGCCTAAACCTC
The DNA here is from genome assembly GCF_977016875.1 of Pavona decussata. Taxonomy (NCBI): domain Eukaryota; kingdom Metazoa; phylum Cnidaria; class Anthozoa; order Scleractinia; family Agariciidae; genus Pavona; species Pavona decussata. The sequence continues at coordinate 144,734 of NW_028145470.1, read as the reverse complement.
AAAAAAAGAGGCTAAACTAACAATAAACAGACTTCAAATATAGCATTGGAGTAATAAATGTAAAAAACAAACTGTGATGTTTCATAACAAGTAGTACAGAAATAAACTAAACAACCATCTTTAAAAACTTCACACATACAGGCAAATAAAATATGTTCTGCATAAGCATTTTGATCACACTTTAATTTTACATTCGCTTTTAACGAAAGTTGTTTCAACAGACTTTCAATGAAAAATACTGACATATCGTACTCTCTGCCATTATATCTTATTGTTTTAAGTATTTGTGTTTGTTCTTTGTCAAGATTGTAACAAATAAATGCTTAAATTAGAAATGTATACGAGAAAAACTTGTCAATGGTCAAAACTTGTCAATATGCAATGAAGCAAAATGGGACGACATTTGAAAAATAAAACTCCCAGGGAAACAATGAGCATGGACTAAAAAGCTAAGCTCAAAAAAATGTGCTGAAGTTAGGAGCATTCAGTTAAGGTTACCATAAACCTTTAGAGGTGTCTCGCGTCCAAGTGATGTAGTGCGTCCGGGTTAAACTGTAGATACCTAAACCCCTATATCAAATTAAAGCTTATAGAGCTGACTATCAAACTATACCACAAATTTTCAAATAAAATGAATTGTCAAATTTTTCACGACCTAAATGCGAGCGTCCAAATCACCTTTTGAAAGCTACAAGTCAAAGGGAATTTCGTATTTCCCTAATTTAATTTGCCCCTTAGTTTCCAGACCCAAAGAGCTAAAAAACATGTCTGCATTTTGTCTTATTTAATTGCAATAAAAAGTTACAGAACATTTTCAAAATAGGATTAAAAAAATGTGGAGTGATTGTACAAAAATCGCTCTCGGAGAAAAAATATTTCAAAAGAAAAAATTTACAGAAATGTTTTAGTTGTTTATATGTTAAACTAGCTACATGTACTGTCCAAATTTGAAGCTAAACAAACAAATTCCCTTTGAGTTTTTAGCTCTTTAAAGTGTCCCCTTCAAGTAAAAAATTGATTAAAAAAAAAACAGCGCTAAAAATTCAACAATTCGATGTTCAAGTTTATCATTCAACCTTGTTCTTCACCATGCGACCTTTCAGTTTCGTAAATTAACATTGCTGTTCACCATGCGACATTTGAGTTTTATAATTCAACATTGTTGCTTACGATGCGACATTAGGGTTTCACAATGAGACATTGGAGTTTTACCTTCCACGAATTCCGTTTTGTACGCGACATCCGACTTTCCCAATTGTACATCGGTTTCACATTTTTAAAATAATAGTTTCCACTCACCATTCGAGTTTCGCGTTTTTAATGGCAAGTTTTCATGTAACATTCAAGTTTCAACATTCAACATTCAAGTTTTAAATTGAACTTCATGGATGAATGGTTGACCTTTAGTAGCGAATCCGCTGTAGTATCAGAGCGTGGGTGCAAGGAGTAACGCAAGCATAACACACGAGACAGCTACACGACCGCTCCACGGCAGCACGTGTATGCATAGGGGGCCCACACAAACTTTGTGACCATTTGTTTTTTGAATTTATAGAGGAAATGTATGGGAATGTCGAAAATCCTCGTATGATCGTACTATATTGCGATAAATATTCTCATTTAACATCAAAATAAAGGTATTTTAATCCTAAATGTTCTAAGTTGTCGGTCTTGAGGTTGAAGACGGCGATTTTAGCAATTTGAAGGGTTCGCTGTTGGACGTTCACTCGACTGTCTCGAGTGTAATAGAAGAGAGGCAAGGGAGGAAAGCTCCCAGTTGGACCGGTCCAGCACCAAGCCGAAATTCACGAACAAATCATCATCGCACGGTTTCTAAACCACGCACCAGATAAGTTGAAAGTCCCAGCTTTCATCTCGTACCATTTGATTTGAAATCTGTCCAAAACTTTTGCGGGAAGACCTAAAATGAAAACCAAAAAATTCAGCAATCCAAGCTCGATGGATGCGTAGCTGGACTTTCGTGTGCTGACTGAAAACTGTCACACTGTTTGCTCCTCGCTGATCGGATGATTACAAAGGGCATTGATTTCCTCTATAAATTCAAAATACAAACGGTCACACAGTTTGTGTGGGCGCCCTGTGGTGTGCGATGGATTCCAATGCCAGGAACGCAAGATGAATGCTTCGTCGTTTTAGCAGAACAGCTACTTACAGAATTTTTTAGATAAAACTAGTGAGCAGCACGTCTGCGAACTCTTAAAGCTGTAAAACAATTTATTTTCTCCTATGCGTTTCGTGTGACTAACGCACACTTCGTTATGTTGTATTTTACAATACAACATAAGTGATCTGTATATATACCTACATAAAAGACGAAAATAAATTTTACATTACATAAAACCGCACCTACGCTAGAGGATTTACATGTAGGAGGAAGAAGAGCAACTACAATAATATTATTATTATTTGGTGCCCATAATCATGGCCACATCTGGCTGGCACCATGGATCCTAGAAAGACTGGATAGGACACTTGCTGACGTGACAGTCGCAATCAGAGTGGAAATCTGTGATTTGATACCAAACGATTTTATACTTATACTTAATTAAAAATTGATTTCAAGAGCCAAGTAAATAAAATTGATGAATACGTCCCGCGGAGTAACTAGGGAATACCCCGCCACTCCATTATTGTGTAGTCCCCGGGGATCTCACACAAAGAACGAGGTATAGTCATTACAGTGATGTGTGATGATTAGTTTTGGAGTGGCGGGGTATTCCCTAGTTAAGCCGTATTTAAGTATGTTCGCTTTGAATTTAAAGTTTCAAACTGAAATATTTTACTCGGGTTACTGTGCTCAAGCCACAATTTGATCCTTAAACGATAAAGTAAAAGTGGAATTTTAGCCCTCGTTGACAACAAAATGAGAAATAAATGCGTCCCATAACAAGCAGCATATATGCAAAATTTAGCTTCAAAAAGACACTTTTTTGGGACGCGATTTTCTTAAAAACAAGAGAAAATGTTACAAAAGAACATCGACATGTGCTTACCTTGAAATCTCACGTGTGGTTTAGCCAGGTTGACATCGACATAAAACAAAAGAGAAACGAGAAAAATTATAAAAAAACTCAGAAAAACATATATACACGGACAAAAAGCAAAAAAAAAAGGAAAACAAACCCATAGCTTGCGCTATCATTCGCCATTCTTCACGTCATAAATTTCCACTGTGATTGAACCAGTGCCGCCATTTTGAAATACAGTATTAGCCAATCGCTATAGCTAAAATGCCCCACGTGACAAGAAGTGTCCTATCCAGTCTTTCTAGGATCCATGCTGGCACAGGGTTGATTGGGTTAATGATAAATAATAATAATAATAATAATAATAATAATAATTATAATAATAATAATAATAATAATAATAACAATCTTCTGTAATAATAATAATTATCTTTTTATTCATGTGGTATTTTAAGTTTCACTTGGCTCACAGGTTATGCTATGTTGCTTTCTGATACTGTGCATACAGATAGTTTTACTGCACATACTGTAATAATAATAATAATAATAAAAATAGTAATAATAATAATAATAATAACAATAATTATAATAATAATAATGATAATAATAATCTTCTGTAATAATAATAATTATCATAAAAAAAATAGAAAAACATACAAAAAGCGTTCCTCAATAAAATTTTTTTCAAATAGGTCAATTTTAATTACAGGCCTAGAAGCAAAAGTGTATAATTTTCGCCACGAGGGGACTTGCAAGCGATTTGAAGTCAATTTTGAAGTGAATTTATTGGAGCATGTTTTTCAAACATTTTGCAAGAACTGTTTGGAATACGAAAAATCGGTCTATTAGAATAGTAGTATTTCAGTACAAATTCACAATCAAACCTGTAATATTATTATTTGGGTGTTCTATTCCTAGAAACACTGGACATTATCAAGGAACTCTGCGGATTAAAAGTTGATTTGAAATCCGCCCGATCATCAGGCTAATAAAATCACAAATCAAAGAACAATTTCTTCGCCGTTAATTTCCGCTGTTGAAACTGTCAAGCATTCCTTAGAAGTTCCTCTTTCAATTCACCGTTTCCAAGAGGTGTGTTTCCCGTCCAAAAACGCAAAATTGGCTAATTTCGACCAGCACCAGAGTGAAATTCCGTTACATCATGATCACTCATTAACTGCGCATGCCTGAAAGTTAACAACAGAACCAACCAACCAAGTGAAAACCCCACCATCTCTATAACTCGTTCATTGCGCATGCGCGCATTCACGAGTTAAATAGAAAGAATTTCAGCAGCTTTTCATTAAATTCTGAATTATAACTTTCACCAACAGACTCAACCACAGTTATAACATAAATGTGATGTCTGTCACTGACAGAATAACATCCCCATTTGTTTAGCAGGCTTAACTGTATGCACCATCCCATTTAGCATATTTATTTGTTTGGGCTTTACGCTATTGATTCTGAAGTCATTCAGCTACATGGCTCTATCATCAAAAGGCCTGAATCTTACAGTGAAAGCCTCAAAATCTTCCCAATCTGACTCAGTCGCCTGCTCTCTTTTAACTGTGATGATATAGGTTGGGGAGGTGATTTCAACTTGGTATTAGATGTCCAAAAAGACAAAGAGGAGGGAACCCAGTAATGCATAAAAATTCACTGAAAGAAGTCCAGAACAAAGTGAACTTACTGGATTTGTTAAGGCTAATCTAGATGGTACAACTTTTACTTACCACTGTTGCATGCGACTTCTAGAGTGTGTGCTGCTCGTATCATGTAAAAAGTCGCACACAACTCTCATCATTCAACATATCCTATACCTACCATTGTCGTAGGAATTTTGAAACATGTTTTAAAATCCTAAGAGAATCATAAGTATAGGCAATGTTGAATGATGAGAGTTGTGAGCGACTTTTTAAATGATGCGAGCAGTGTGTGCTCTAGAAATCACATGCAACAGTGGTAAGCAAAAGTTGTACCTTCTAAATCGGCCTGTAGACATATGGTGTGTCCTTAACCCAGATGCCAAAAGGTTCACCTGGAGGAAAAAGAAACCAGAAATACACTGCCACTTAGACTTTTTCTTCACCAGCGTAAGCTTAAGGTTTATTGAGACACTTGATGAGCAGGCGGGGGTAATTCCTTCAAACAAGCAGATATCTTGGGTGGAGAGGAAAGTGTAACTGCAAGGTACTTGGCATTTTGAGGGGAAGGTATCCCTAGCAAAAACGCTCAAAATTGTTTTACTAATGCACTTGTCTTTTTTGCCAATGTTTTATTATTTGAAATGTGTTGAGCATATTGTTTGGCTGTCCCAGCCAGATTTTTTTCTTTTAATTAGCCACGTGCATTCACCATCTTGAGTAAGTGACCTGCCTCTGCACCCGGGTAGTCTGTCTGAACTCTGGGTTGGTAGTAGTTTTTATTAATAGGGTCTGACAGCCACAGGTTTTCCATGGTGTTGTAAAACGCCAGCAGACGAAAGTTATTTTTCTGGCCACCATGTAACGCTTCTGGTGCACCAAATGTCATTTTGAAATCCACAGAGTATTCCATAAATGGTCCAGTAGTTCCCCCCCCCCCCCCCCCTTCCCGTCTTCGGCTGTGCTAAAGTCTACAGGTATGACGAATTTGCCTCCATCCTTGACTTGTTTTTTTTTTTTTTTCTCAGAAACCATGCTTCTCTTTCATCATCAGATACACTGTATACATGTATGAATGGGTACCAGCTCAGCAAACTGTTAACTGAAATTGAACAAAATATATGAGCCAACTCTGCTATGGACTCTGATCACCTCGAGGGGGTGTAGTAATATTCCTATTTTTTAACTCCTGAATGTGCACGTGCACAATGAATGAGTTACTGTAATGTGGGAAAATTGTCATTCACTCACTCGCTCTTTCTGTCATAAACTTTATATTAATTTAATCAAAATTTGATCAAAATCATAACTTATTCATTAATGTATGTATAGCCCATGTATTCACCATCAGCCGCCATTACGGTCATTATGGGACACGGTCAGTAAAAACAAGGACGTTAAATCAACACAACAAATAACAGCTAGTAGGAGTGTTGTCAGCTAAATCCTTCCATTTACCGAAACTAAGGAGCAACTTTTCAGGACCGATATTTTCCAAAAGTTTGACTTCGTTAGGCAGAAGTGCTCATTTCTGCAAACATGAAAACCTTAAAAGAGCTATCCCAAAAAATCCAAACAAATGCTGTGAGTGAAAGAATAGGAAATTCCATAGTGCAATAAATCTTCCTTTGGTGTTAAACTCTGAATTTACTTACAGCCAAACATAGCACTTGATGCATTTCTATCTCTGGCCGCAAAATGTAAACGTTCAATTAACTTTAAAGATCCAAGGCAATTCCATGGGTGAAAGCCTAAGGGTAAAATAGGAAACTAAAACTTTGCAATAGCTTCCATTCGGGCCCAGTGTGTGTGATAAGATTGATTCACCGGAACAAACTTAAACACTTAAAATTTGCTTAAGGGGCTACTGGACCTTACTGAGTACCTAAACGCTTGATGCATTACTACAATTTACATTCACTTGGATACAGCCAAAACTTCTTCTGATGTTATAAAATGTTTTTTTTTTTCTTAACATTTTATTTATTTAAGTCTCAGCAACTTAATTACAACTTATTTACAACTTCATTGGTTAATTAATTACAACTTTCAACTTAAATAAGTTTCGGAAAAAAAAACATACAAAAGAAGGAAAAGAGAAATTACAGGACAATGCTTAATTTACAATACAATACATTAAAGAAAAGGCTACAGTAATCCTGGAATAATTGTATTGTTCACGTTTACGTGTGCATAATGAGAAGTGCTACTGAAATTGGGGAGCCAAAAAAAATATATTTTACAAATTCCTACAAATCATTTACTAGAGAATTCAGCATGCAACATATTCAGTTATCCTAACTATTCAAAAAAGGCAAAAGTGGCTTCCATTTATCTTTTGATTGTGGATCTATCTTCTCAATTTGGTAAGTAAGCTTCACCTAACCCTAACCCTAATCAGAGTGCATGTGTAATTTAATTGGTTTGCGCATTAAGCAAATAACTTTAAAGATAACGCATTCCCGCAATGCAGCATGGTGTCCACGCAGTGTAGTTTGATGCGAGCACTGCTTTCCCGTTAACAGTATTCACTTCTGCATTCATGAGTTGGCCCACAGGAGCCTTTGATTCTATGTTACGGGAACCAGGTTTAGCTTTTATTTTGGTCTGACTGCTCACAACTTGACCTTTACCTCTGAAAGAGAGTAACAAGAACCATGTGTTTCAGATCTGTCCCTTACTACTTCACTTCCAGGTGCTGATCCTCTATTTGACTCTTTCTCTCCAGGTAAATGTCAGACGACGAATGAGAAGCCATGAAAGACGCCTCAACTTAGAAATTACTATCTAAAGAGGTGAGTTGGTTATTTATAATAGATAAATAAAATTATTTATAACTACTCTTTGGTGAGTCATTATTGGTTTGTTTAAGCAAAATCGCTTAGTTTGCATTCAATTGGCCCTATTTTAGAATAGGAATACATACAATGATTCTAGAAATCCCTCATAAGAAAGTTTTGGAGTTACTGGAATACTGGATATTGTGTATCAGCAAAAGTTTGGAAATTCCCATGTTCACTTAAAAAGAGTAATCTAACAGCTATTCTGCTTATTCTTATTCCAGAATATGGACAATCTAACACCACCATTGTAGCTTCATGTGCATCTGATTGGCCCTATTCCAGAATAAGAATAGGTTTTTTACATACAATTATTGCTAAAAATCCTTTACCCAGAGAGAGAAACATAGAGGTTGTTACTTTGAATCCAAAATGTGTTCAATTGAATGCGATCTTGGACTAGCAACACAAAATAATGAAATTATAGATCCAACGTACATCGTAGACTGGGCATGTAAAAGTGAGACACTTAAATTGCCGACCCTACACATCTCAAAACACTTTAACTTTTTATTACAGTGCTGTCTTTGTGATACTACATGTACATTTAGTGATTGATATATTTTTGTTCTCTTTCTATAAAGGATCCAAGGCACTTTTAGATGTCAGATTCAAACAGGCAGAGAAGATGATCATCTCCATAACCGGGCAAGCAATTCAAGTAGAGGTAGAAAAACTAGTGTTACTTTAAGAAGCGCAATAAGGCTATCGTATTTACTCACGGTTATGCCATACAAATTTGAACAAAATACAATACAAGGTTTAAAGTTTAAAAAAAATGCAGCTTAGATGCGAGCAAATCTGTATATTTTGTTTTTCTTGCAAAATTAATAGTCCAGCATTTACATGTATGCTGCAGTTAAAATGTGGGCACAGCGGGTGATAGTTGGGATGTGCATGCAGCTTAGGATAACCACAGGAATATGGCCTAGACGTGTGAGTAAATGCGGTAGTTTATGCTCCAGTTTCGTTTCTTTTTTATAAGCAGCCAAACAATTACGACAAAGTTTTTGCTTTCAAGATACAGTGCAATCACAGATATAAAGAAGCCAGTATAGGATATAATTTTTCGGGAGAGAAAGTGCAAAAGTAGAAATTGCGCATCCAAAAAGTTAGAACTAATAAACAGCACCATGTTTCATAATTATGAAAGGTCACACTTTAGGATTAACTTTTTTGATAAAACTATGAGGCGTTTTGTTTTCTCTTTTCTAAAGAATGGCTTACCTTTTTCTGCAATGATTTTTACGATAATAAATGATTAAACAAGATTGAAGAACAAGTGATAATGCATAGAAATCTTAGGCTGATTGTCTATTTTTCATTAAGAGTTTTGAGGAAGGGGTGCTATTTCTTAGTGTACTTGATGTAATTATCTTTCTAACAGAGGCTGTCATTTTTAAATAAGTCTCCTGTAGCTCTCTTTGAACATTGTGCTCTCCTGTAGCTTAGTGGTAGAGCATCCGAACTAGTAATCGGAAGTTCTTAGGTTTGACTCGTGATGGGAGCACTCAGATCAATTGCCTTTTTCCGAGTAGGCCTGTGTCACTCACTTATTGTAGCTTCGCAATAGCTCCAAGTATTGCAAATTAGAAATCATGGACTACTATGATTGTCTTCAAATTCGGTCAAATGTTGTCTGTTTCTCAGCATTAATTGGAGATTCTGATGTTGAGGAATTTCCATATTTACCCAGAACAAGAAATCTAGAGGCTATTCCGGTCCGTTTATCCTCATCCCAGAATATGGCCAATCCAGCACAACCTTAAAGTCAAAACCGATTTCTCTTTATTGCTACTCCTTGATAGTTTTCTGTTTAGAATCTGTAAATTGAATTTAGTGCATTTTGAATAAATGTTGAGATAGAGAAATGCTATCTTATTTTCAATATTTTAAGGCTAAAAATTATTTCTTATTGCAGATTTAACCATACACCATTTTGCATTCAATACATGTTGAGAAATGCATTCTCTGTGAAAATGGTATTCAGAATTTGTAAACGGCTCGTACCATTTGAGGTAGTAATTTGTCAGACTTTCATCCGATGATGGAGAACAATTATTTATCAGTAAAAATATGCATTTACATGTATATCAATTATGGTGAACAGGACATTTGTGTGTTTTCAGTTAGGCTGGTTTTACTGAATGTTTGTTTAGTGGTTTGTTAGGATGGAAAACGTATATTCAGGAAGCTTGACTTGAAGGAGCTTAGATTTAAAATGTCTTACTCACAGTCTGTTTAAGTTTCATTACTTCTCACTATTTCATAGCTTTTAATAAGAATTCTATAAGTGTTTTGTTATCAAAAATCAGAGCTATTCGTCCGTTTTCAAGGACAATTTTTATTGCTGTTCAATTTGATGTTTTCTGTTGAATGTTCAAGACTGTGGAAAACGAAGTTCACAAATGACTTAGATCTATCAGTCCATTCTCGGTCCTGCTTAAAGTTTAAATATTGTCCTTTTGCCATTTTTCACTGAATAAGGATTTTAAGACGAACAAGCGTTTTATTTATTTATTTATTTTTTATTGACCAGCTTTTTCTGTTTTGACAACAATTACTGGCGTTTGAAATGATTTTCTCCTAAAAGCTATTTTTCTTTGTCTGCTTATGTGGAGTTGAACATCACTTACGATTTTGTATTGAAACTACATGTATTTGCAGGCCGCATTTAAAAATTTAGTCAGCTTTTAATAAAATTTTGATGTTTAGGATTGATTTTAAGTGATTCTCAATTAGTTGTTTTTACTAAAATTTCAGCTTTTACTGTTATAAATTTATTTATTTATTTATTTGTTTATTCACCTCGACATACATTCATAGAAAGTTGGTGAATAATAGACTAAGATCGAACATCAGTTTGCAGTGAATAATAATAGTAAAAGAAGAAGTAAGAAGTGGCGAGGAGACCTCAAGAAACCCCCGGGCTTATACTGAGAGGTCTCCTCGGAGATATTTTAGGACTGTAAGACTAGTAAAGACATTGGATTTAGATTTTTTAACATACGGTGGTAAGACTATAAAAACATAAAGAAGTTGAGACAACTTTTTGGTGAAATAATAATTATTAGACATTTTTCAACTGAGCAACAAAGATTCCTTGCATGGAGTGATGAATTCTATCTCGGTAGCAGCCCAAGAATGATGATGATGTTAGTTTTTGGTTAAATTTGAAATAATACTCACGTTAGACTCAGAGTTAGGCCAAATGTCATCTTCAGTGTGAATTCAAGACCCGATCACACAATCTCAAGCGAAACCCAGTGTCAGGCAATCTACGGATCAACCCTGTTTCATTTTAATTTTGCCTGTTATCTTTGTCTCTTTGATCTTTGACTTATGATGTTAAGTGAGTTCAAGACTGGACTTTTGGAGATTTTCTGGTCTTTTTCTACCTCAGTTGGCTATAGAGAGTGAAGGTCAAAAACCATCATGATGATTTCTCAGTAAATTTACTGGCTGCCTGTGGCCATTGAGTAACAAGCTGTTGCAGTCGGCTTGTTACATTGTATGTTGGCCTGTTGTCTTGCTTTCATAAATCTAAGGATTTTCTGGTTCTTTTTACTGTTGTAAGGTCATGTTGGGAATTAAGTTTGCCCTGCACTCTTCAGTCTTTTTGTTATGTGTGTCTGTTAATCAGTTAGTCAGTTTTTGTTAAATTGATTTTCTTGGTCAGTTTACATGCCTGATAAGAAAGCTGTTTTAGTGATGTTCAAAAGTGACTTGTTTTCGATATGTTAGCCTTGTTAGGGAGACTAGCTATTTCATAGACCATACGTCGGTACAGACTACTCTTGTGAATTTGTATTTTCATCTATTGATCAATGAATATTGTTACATGTCTGTTCGAACATTAGGGTTGATGCATGCAATATTAATCCTATTCAGCCCGGTTTGCAGGGAGGGGGGTACAAAGTGCCTGCACTGACTTTAAGCATTAATAAGTTTCTCAATATTAAACAAACACTGCTAAACGTTGCAGACTTTCCCTAAAATGTATCTGAGAAAATTTGCTTCGACACCTAATTGTTCACGTGACTTGATGTTTCCATGGCAACAAGATTTTGTCAGCCTTGTTTTCATTGTTTTTTTGTTTTTTTTTTACCTTTTGTGAAAAAGTGTATCATTGTTACCTTTAATTAAGATTTTGATTATTTTTGAGTCCACTTGAACGGTTTTCTGAGGTCCTGGCCATGAAATCAAGAAATTGACAATGGTGAACTCAAGATGGCGACGGGGGAGAATCAATCACATAATTGCCACGTCATATGACCTTATTGTCCCATTTTCTGAGCACTAAAGGAAACATTTTTGAGCATATAATTTACCCTCCAGGCTTCATTGTCATAGTGTTAATGCTCTTGAAGTGACGAAGGGGGCTGATACCGATATTTAGGAACTCGGAAAAAAAAAAAACTAGGCTGAACAGGGTTTGCAAAATCATTAGTGGGACATTCCTGAGTCTGTTCGCATTTTAAACGTTTAGCGTTTGTCAGTTTTCAGTTACGTTGAGTACCATTCTAGTTACAGATAAGAATCAAATGTGCTCTCTGTTTGACTTTTAGGCCTGCTTTATTTTTTTTTTGTGTAAAGAGTAGTACTTGTTGTCTGTGTGACTCAGTTGAGCTTATTTTACTGCAAATTTAGCCAGTTCTTTCTGGGCCAAGCTTGTATTAAATTTGATGCCATTCAAATGTGACTTGCAACTTGAAGATTGGGCCTAAGAAATGAAAATTTCTTAAATAAAAATTGTGTACACTATAATGCAGCTTTCTCATCTTTCAGCATGGTCTGTCATTTTTCATCAGGTATTTAGTTCAGGCTCAAATAATTTTTCCAGTGAAAAGTTAAGGACGATTGTTCTCTTTCGAGTATAGAAAAAATTTACAGTCAATAAAGGTTCTGTAAAATCTGTAGCCATTTGTAGCTTTGTGACAAGAGATGTAAACTTGTGGTACTCAATTTTGAAGTGAAAATACTATATCAAATTTCTCAGTGTTTATTAACATAAATATTGTTTCCTTGCTAGTTTGCAATTAGGTTGTCAAGTCGGTCTAGGCACCATTCCTCATTTGAAATTCGGCCATTTTTGAGTTTTTTGTTTAAATTGTTCATGTTCAGTTTTCAGGAAAACTTTGAATTTCAGAGACATGATTGCTAAGTTTTCAGCCACGAGTTTGTTTCAGTTGAACAGATTTTAGTTTTCATTACTTGGGAATTTCAGAATTACAGGTTGCTAAATGTCAGTAAAATTTATCTGCAAACAATTTGCTTTGACACCTAATTGTTCATGTGATTTGATGTTTCCATGGCAACAAGATTTTGACAGGGTTTGCAAAATCATTTGCAGGACATTCCTGAGTCTGTTTTCAGTTTTAATGTTTATCGTTGAAAAATTCAGGTCATTTTGAAGCTTTTTGTTTGAATTCTGCATGATCAGTTTTCAGGAAAACTTTGAATTTCAGAGACATGATTACTAAGTGTTCAGTAACGAGTTCGTTTTAGCTAAACAAATGTTAGTTTTCATTACTTGAGAATTTCAAAATTAGAGCTTCCTGTGTCAGTAAAAGTGGAAGACAATTTGTGTCTTTACACTTGGTTAAATTCTGCATGTAAATGAATTTCAATTTTCTTTATTTTCAGTTAGATTTTGCATATTTACCAGTTTCTATGAGGATTTTATTGTCACTTAAGACGTGTTTTCTAAACGAAAATTTGAAGTTATTACCCCAGGGTTCTCAGTTTGCAGTTATGTAAAGAAAAATTTGATTTTTCCAGTGAAAATGTAAACCACCGGTCAATTTCAGGAGCATCAATTTCTGAATAATTTGTAAGGCTCTCCATCTTTTGTTATCTTACCAGTAGACATCAATATGTCTTTTTTCAGTAACACATCCATTCAATGGGTAAAATTAACCTTCTCAGACCATCTGTTTGTCTTCAGTTTAGTTTTCAACGTTTTTTTAACCAAAAAGGCGCAATACAAAAGGGACCAAGCTCCTCCCACTTTCGACATCAGTTGATTTACATTCGATTTTTTCCTGTAGAAGTTTTGGCTTAGATGAAATATTTTCTACTTCAAAATTTAACGTGCTAGAAAACAGAGGTTTTTCAATTTGAAAGCTAGAAAGGTGTAAGGTAAATGTAAGAAATGTTGGCTGGTTAAAAAACATAATTCAAGGAATTTCGCGTGTTTGCTAGCGTCAGCGTAGACATTGCATTTTCAATGAAATGCGGGCTGTGATAATTTATTAAAATTTCTGCTTTCTTTCTCTCCCTACACAAATGTACATATTTCGAAAAAGTCAGTGGTTTAAACAATAACAAAGGAAAACCACAAAATTTTAAGCTATTACTATTGCATTCTGATTGAGAAACGAGCTTTGGTTTTCCTGTAAAAAGTTTAATGAAATTATTCAGTAGCAATTTGTGACTCTTACTTTAAACTTGCGGGTTTAAAACATTTTATTTTCGTGGAGTTAAATTTACTTTGAAATTTTTTTCTTCTCGTTCGGCAGTTATGTCTGTGTTGCACTGTATCAATAAGCTAGCGTTCATTTACACGGTACTCATTTGCTTACAACTGTATCACGGCGGTAAACTGCTTTTTAAATGACAAAGTGCCAGACTCGAAGACAATTTTAAACGTTTAACATAGCCACTACTGCTGAAAAGTTTTTTATTTTTGTAAGCAAAAGTCGTAAACCTTGTCGTAAGCAAAGTTTAAGGACAAGCTAAAACAAAAACTACGTGTATGTTTTTCATCAGAGAATCTCCTGTAATAAGATTTTTTTAGACAGATTCATTGCCAAATCTATACGCATTTTGCTCGTTTCTTCATTTTGTTTTGCCTTGGTTGTTTTTCTATGGTAACCGCCGTTTAAACTACTCAAATTTTCCCGCCAAAAGACTTAAAAAAAATACGGGCGCCTAAAATACGCATGCGCCGTTTTTTTTTTTTTAATTTTTTAATCATTCCAGCTAGTTGAACTCTGTTTGAAAATGTCAAATTTTCCCGCCAAAAGACTTAGAAAAAATACGGGCGCCTAAAATACGCATGCGCCGTTTTTTTTTTAATTTTCAAGGCAATAATTTCAATATATAATATCTATTTTAGTTGTCAAGTATTCATTCATTTTCTTAGCTAATAATAAAAGACAAAGCAGTTGTTTCAGTTGCATTGTGTCTTCTTTATTTTCTTTCTTTCTTTAACAATGGTTTTCAATAATAAGTTAATTAATTAAGTAAAAATCTTTTAACTAATTAAAGGTGTGACCAAAATTTTTCTTCCTATATATACTAAGTCTTTTGGCGGGAAAATTTGATGAAATTTGCACAGCGTTTCCCCTGGCAACAATTTTCGCAAAAAATTTAACGGGGCACCCTTAAAAATTTTTTTGATCACAAAAAAATTTCAGAGAATACCCCTTCAAATTTAAACCCGCCAAAAAACATACACCACTTCGTAAGGAAACTTTTTGTGAAAAATTTCAAAGTTTAGGCTTTTTGTTGCCAATTATTTGTCTGAAGTAAAGTTTCCTTTACAAAGTTGTGTACACTAAAAGAGCGACATGGTAAGCCGTTTAACAGTTTGCAGCAGGGAAAAATTGGATAATCGCAAAAATTTTCAACACAAAACCCATAGAAAAACGCTTATGTTTTTGTTTCCCAAATTTATAACAGCTGCAAAACCATTAAGCTTACCATGTCGCTTTAAAAGATCTTGTTCAACTAGCAAGTGAAGTCAGCACAGGCTAACAAGTAACAGTGTTACAGAGGACAGGACGAATTAAACAAGTGAAAGCATCTTTTTAGTCAAAATAATCAAGTTGTTTTGAATAAGATTAGATGACATGGAGTCATCGAAACGTAGTTTAAAACTTCTTTCGCTTGTTTTGAATATCGAAACAAATTCTTTGTACTTTTTCGCTAACTTGTTCCCAGCTACGTTTCATTTTAGAAAAGTCAAGACACTGTCTAGTTCGTACTTTATTTTGTTTTGAAATATCAATTTTTGTTTGGCGCTTTTTAAATGAATTTCTCAAGTTCTCATGCCTAATCAATGCTTTCAAATTTAAAAATAATTTCTCTTGACAATCCATTTTTCTCTTAATATCAGTAAACATTTTGGAGACTAACAATACAAATCGGTAATGATATCTGGTCTGTTTGCTCTTAAGTTCAAAACAATCATTTGCAAATCAGTCCAAGACAATTCTCCATATAACTAAGGTCACAATTCGTTTATTTTCCAGTAAAAGTTAAAATTTTGGCGATTGAGGATTAAATAGACAATTTCTTTACATGTTTGATAGTAGCTGGTTCGTTTACCTTCTAGCTCCTCATAATATTTTGGCAAATATCAACGCAATTCGATTCCTCTAAGTCTTTGATAATTTGGTTCATTCACTTTCTAGGTCAAGTTAAAAAAACGTGCTTTCACTCGTTTGTCCAATGTAACACTGATTCAGTTGAACAAGATCTTAAACATAAAATTAAATACTTAAAAAAACTACCGTCTGGTTGAAATAATGGGAAAAGAAGCAACTCGAATGAAAAATTAATCTAAGCCCCGATATTGAATTTTCCCACCAGTACAAGAAATATCCGTTCAGATTTCAAAATAGTGTTATTTTGTGTCATTGATTTGTTCAATTTTTATAGTCAACAGGACCACAAAGGACATTACAGATTGTTCCACACAGCTCTAATGTGTGAACAGCAGACAAGACTCTATTTTGTAAACAACTCGGTCGTACGTATAATCTATTCAATTTTTTTCACAGGAAAATTTGAATTCAAATACAATGCAGTTGTAAAATTCTCTGACGAATACTTCGAAATGAATTTGAATTTGTGCCTTTGCCGTAAGCGCAAACTTGTAATGTAGAGTGCAAGTAGATTTTTTCAAAACTCTCGTGAACTATTTTGTGAACAACTCGGTCGTACGTTTAATCTATTCAATATTTTTTTCACAGGAAAATTTGAATTCAAATACAATGAAATTGTAAAATTCTCTGAGGAATATTTCGAAATGAATTTGAATATTTGCCTTTGCCGTAAGCGCGAACTTGAAATGTAAGGTGCGATAGATTTCTAGTTTGACGATTTCAATCACTTTTTTACCAAAATAGCGAAAGTCTAATATTTCTTGGGTTGGAAAATTCTAACTGGATAAATTGTTTTTGTTTTGTTTTTTTCACACAATTTTACTTTGACGTCAGATTTTCATAATATTTTTGCACGGGACATAAAAGTGTGATCATCAGACAAAACTCTCGTGACCTATTTTGTAAACAACTCGGTTGAACGTAAAATCTTCAATTTTTATTTCCACAGGAAAGGTTGATTTCAAATACAATGCAATTTTAAAATTCTCTGAGGAATATTTCGAAATGAATTGGAATTTTGCACGTTTGCCGTAAGCGCAAACTTAAAAGAAAGTTGTCAGTCCTCTGAAACTGTTGTTTTTCTTTTTTTCGTTTGCGGTGGTAAATTAATGACTTACTCCTCGAAGTCCTCTTTTTGTATGCCTTTTTGTAATGATTTTAATCGTTTCAAAATAACCCGTTTCCGAACCAAGAAACAATTTACATGGAACTTATTTCGGAGAGAAAACAATTGGAATACAGCAAACCTGCAAATTTATATTTTTTATCTCTGCCAGAAATGAAATGGTGGGAAAATCATTCAGTCTTTTGTGGTCCGTAACTCTAATTAGGTGCAAAAGATGTCCCCGAGACGTTTTCTATCGTTTAGTCCACATCATTCCAACCAGACGCTTGTTTTTACCATACATACTACAGCATGTAGAGGGAACATAAGGAATAACAGAAGGAATCCTCCATGATTTTTTCTCTTTCAGTAAATAATAAAATTTTCGACCAATGAAATCTTGATAAAATATGTCCACGCCACACTTAAACAATTCAATTAGTAATACACGTTTCCCACGTTTCCATGGGGATCCTCTTTAAAGCCTTGTGTTCCCTTGACAACAGTAAGCGAAGGTGGAACTGCTAAGTGTAGATGTTTGATTATTTTTATTCCCGTCGCGAATTGGCCAAAACCGAAGAATTTATTTTAAAATTTAAGCTTCTAGTTTCTTTGTAGTTCGGTCCAAAGATCAAGGTCATCAACAGAGTTTCTATTTCACAGACCACGATACAGAATTTTGCAGATTTTAGAAGATAATCAGGCAATTTAATATCAAATTAACCAAAACAGAGAGAGATCCAAAACTAAAGAATTTATTTTAAAATTTACGCGTCCATTTTCGAAAGAACATGAACAAGGCTTCTATTCACAGACCAAATGATAGAGTTTTGCAGATTTTTGTACATAATCAGGCAATTTGATATCGAATTAACCAAAACCGAGAGAGATCCAAAACTAAAGAATTTATTTTCAAATTTAATCGTCCGTTTTCCTAAGAATATGAACAAGGTTTCCATTCACAGACCAAATGATATAGACTTTTGCAGATTTTTGTACATAATCAGGCAATTTGATATCGAATTAACCAAAATGGAGAGTGATAGAAAACTGAAGAAACAGTGATTTTGAAATTGAAGCTTCCATTTCTTTTGTAATTCAGTTAAAAGGTAAGCCCATCAACAATATCTCCATTTTACACACCAAGAAATAGATAATTTTCAAGACATTTGTCAACAATCGGGTGATATAAGATTGACCTACGAAAACAAACATTTCTTTTGGATGTTTTCAATTCCATCAAATTGTTTTGTAGTTGAGAACGCAAACACAATTGCTAGTCTCATCTCTTGATATCCTTGTTCGGTGTTTCGACTTAACCTGAAGTGTTTCAGATTTCATTTTTTTTTTTTGGAAAAGAGAGAAAATTGTTTAGCTTTTGACCGAGCTGTCCTTTTATACAGCGTAATGTCTTCATTTGACTTTTATACAACTTGCAGTTCCACCTTGGCAACAGAATATAACTGAAAAATAACTTAACCGATTTCTAAATAGCGCAACACTGAGTGATCTCCGATGTTGACGTTTTCAATTTTCTTATTCATTTTCGATCATATCCCAATTTTACTTTTAAAAAAATTCAATTTAAGTTTCAAGTTAATTTGTTGACAAATCTATCCATAAAACAAATTGAAATCGCGAAAAATGTGGCGTTAAAGTATGTCAGTATGGACTGATCACTCAGAGTTAACGCTAAAAATGCCTTAACCGATCTGCAGAATAATACCATAAAAAGATGGCTGGTATATTTTAGAATGATTGAAAGAAATTCTGCTGCATCGACAGTGTTCAAAATTCATTCATTCAAGCAACCGTATATTCGAGCGTCAGCATTTCTGACTGAAAATATCAGCTTAATCCCACCGATCTGCCCTCTTACAAAATGGTTAGATAGTTGCAAGATGTAAACATACGATATTTTAGTAAATGGATCATCAATTGACTGTTACTGAATTGAAAATTCAATAATTTTGTCATACACCGCCACCATCTCTCAAAGGTATCATTTTTATACAAAAATTAAATCTTATCTTTGTTCCGTTTGCTTCAGTTCAATGCTTTTTCCTCTTTTCTGGTCCTTTTGCTCCTCCTGTTCGATCTTCTCTCTCGTGAAAATGTCCTTTCTGAAAATAAAACAAACAAAACACATGAGTTTGTGTTCAACAAAGTCAGCAGCATGCTTGTTAAATTACTTTGGAATTTAAATGACGTTTATCGTCGCCGTCACCACAGTCATCATTAGCATGCGATATTTCTTTAGGCTCAGAAAGCCCAAAATAAAAATTCAAAATTTTTTCGAGTTTCATCTTGTGAAGTAATGAAAAACAAAAGGCACCATAGGACAGTACTGCTCAGTAGCTTTCGTTTGAATGGCCACACTTTAGGATTTCATGCACAAACTCAAAAGGTAGAACCACCTTGTACAGCATGATAAACGGTACCACAGCGAAAGTTGGTGAAGAGAGCTGACAAATTTGCACAGTGAACTTGTACCTAAGTTTCGAGAGTACAACTTGCCTAAGTGAGTTTCCCAACTCAAAACAGAAATGCAAAATGAATTCGTAGCCTTTCAATGCAAAGCAGTTGACCAAGTTCTTAACACGTGGCCGCTTCGGACAATTTGGGAAAAAGGTTTCTTGCCACAGAAAAGACCTTAAATTCAGTTTATTTATCGTTAATTCTTCTGTAACTGCTCACAACAAACATGTGTCTGTTTAGCTCTTCTTACAAGGTGCTGTTTAATTATTCTATTTTAAAACCACGCAGATTGAACCGCAACGTCGATAAAACGAAACTCCAGGACGCGCTCACATCGACTGACTTCGGAGTTTTACGTACTGAAAACACTTAATGGAATTAGACTCTTACCGTTTGCGTCTTGGTGAAGCGAATATTCCTTCCCTCAAAGTCTTTGACGCTTGTTCCTGGCGTATCAGTAAAGCTTCAACGACAGAGGTCACCTTCACACGTCCTCACAGGCCAAGCAGTTGCTCGGTTTGACAAGAATTCTGCACTTTGAGTCATGAATATGGATTAGAAGCTGGGGCCAATCGCTGGTCGATAGAAAAACCATATTTGGAGTGGAATTCTATGCCCATGTGCTAATGAATAAACTTGACAATTTTTATTTTTTTGTTCAAACCTAAGCCTGTGGGATTTTTTTGCGTGAAATAGCTGTCTTGAGTATTTTCCCGCACATTCAAATTGTGGTTTTTTGAAGCATTTAAATCTCTTTTCATCTTTGTTTTACAAAATAAGAATTCGGGTAATCTTACACTATATGACGAAAAAAACTCTTTCTGCTTTTCTGAGTCAACAGTACCTCATAATCGGAGAATACTCATAGTCTCTGTATTCGCTAAGAATCAGAGATTGACTTAAAAACTATATCAGAATAAAACAAAACTTCTACAAAGTTTAATTTGTAGTTTTTATCTTACCACCTTGAGATAGACAGATATTCTTTATCCTTTACATTAACACTCTTGGAATTAAAGGAACATCAAGTAAAATCGAACAACATGGCGTATTGCTTATAAATCCTATCTTATACTAATAAATTTGAAATGTGAGATTTGCTTGCCGCATTTGAATGTATGGACAAACTATCCGATTATCCTATATTTTACTGGGAGAAAATTTGTGTGATTGAATTTTAATGAAATAGGAAGAAATTTAAGGCAGAGATAAATTAAGAACGTACGGGTACATACACCAAGAGACTTCCATGAGACATCCATGCCCTCTAGCCGAGTTTTTTCCTTCTAAAGGTTTTATCGTTCTTTTCTTCTCTAAGATTTATTTGAAAGCATTGTGAGAGATTAATGGAGCCCTCGTATTTTCGATTGCTCGAAACTTTGAAACCTCGAAGCGCTAAAACAAAAACCCCGAAGCATTGAACGGTAATGCCTCCCTCTCCTACCCCGCAAGAAAGACAGGACTATGCTTCAATTCTGTAAAAATTAATCGAATTAAAATGCACAGATTTTCAGTCATTTCTCTGAATACAAAGAAAATGACTACTTGGGAAAAATTCTATCTCGACTCCCTCAACGTTGTAGTTTATCAGAGTCAGGTGTCAGCGAGAGAAACAAGAGGGAAAGATACAATTAGTGGTCACATTTAGCTACAAATGCCTCAAAAATTTTCATCGTAATATAAGGTCGGTAAAATAAAAATTATTAGTTTTGTTGGAAATAATGTGTTGGAATATGTTAAGCCTGGTGAGTAAATGAGAATGATGTGTTTAATCGGTAAATGACACAGGCACACTCGGAAAAAAAATCCGAGTGCTCCTTTCGGGAGTCGAACCTAAGACCTTCCGATTATTAGTTCGGATGCTCTACCACTGAGCTACAGTAGACTCGTGAGAGTCTAATTAAAACTAAATAACAGAAAAAAAGTTTCCCAACAAGTGCGTCCGTTAATCCATCGTCACGCAATCCACCCGGATAAAGGCCTTTTCTTGCGACCGACAACAACAAAACACAATATTGATGTTTTTGCAGTAGTTGCCTAAGTAGCCAACTCTAGAATGGAGGACACATTTCATGATCAAATGTTATGAGGTGGCGAGTTCTAAAGTAATCTCTAATTGTACCCTTACAATCTTTTTACGAACTGTTACAATGTCTTTACCATCTGTTTACGGTAAGTGTCTCTCTACAAACTCTTTACAATCTCGATGCAATCTCTTTAAAAAAATAAATCTTTGTGGTCTTTTTAGAACCTCTTTACCATCTACTTTAGTGATCTCTTTGCAATCTCTGTACCATCTCATTTAGTTACTTTCTTTTTACGGTTTTTTTAAACATCCTCCTTGCTGTCTCATTTCTACCTCTTTCCGATCCACTTACGATTTCTTTACGATATATTTTATTAATTTTTTCATTCTTTTCACATTTCTTTACAACCTCTTTCCGATCTCGGTCTTTACCAATCTCTTTGCCCTTCTTGCGATCTCTTTACAATATATTTTATGATTTCTTTACATTATCTTCACAGTCTCTCTCTTTTTTTTTTAATAACACATTCTCGTTAACGGCCTCTTTATAACTTCTTCTTTCTTCTTCTTACAAATCCTTTTAGTATCTTTAAGATCCGTTAATCATCTGGGATTTTCATTTTGTCTCTTGACGGTCTCTATACCATTGATACGGTTTCATTACTAGCTGTAATAATGATATCTTTGCAGCATCTAAGATCCATTATCTGTAACTTATCTTATTTCGAGCATTCTACGATCTACCGAGAACCACCTAGCGGACTTTATTTCTTTAGTGAGTGTCTATTTCTTTCCATACTCGTGAGGAGCACATTCTGATCTCTCCACGTTCGGAAAATCTCCCAATAAAACATACCCAACCCTTACTCGTATGGTACAGGCTAGAGCAGCCACTTTTACTTCATAGTTCCCCAAGCCAGTAAAAGCCATACGCGCATGCGTCTCAAATAATGCTGCGAGACTTGAAGCGAAAGGTTGTCCCGCGCGTTCATCTCGTGTCTCACTCCACGATCCACGAGAGGAACTGTTCGTTTGCATCAGCTAGAAACACACGTTCATCAACTTTATTTTCAAATTATTTTCTTTGCATTATAGAAGCTTTCAAAAGAAACAGAACTGGAGAAGATACCGATCCGTTTTGCCGCGCTTTGACACCGGTAGTACGTTTCTCGTACCTTAGGCTTGGTTTCACGTGGAGGTCTCATTAGTTCATTGCGTTATTTGAAGTTCTTACAACTTTATAACAACTTATAACTTTATTCTTTGATTTGCACAAAGTACAGATGGTACCTTGATACATTGGACTTACCCGCAGATAGTGTAATATTCTACCCTGGGTATTGTTATTAATGGTATGGAAATAAGGTATGGAGAATCACTCTAGCCTGGGACAAGCCCAAGACCAGGGGAAGATGGGAGCTATGAGGATCAACCCCGACTTACTTGTATGGGTGGGAGGGTGGGCTCCCAATCCTTCCCTTTTGCGGCCTCGAGTAGAGTGATGGGGTGGAGCACATGTAACCTCTTTTTTAAAGTCTCATCTACATAATCCCCAATGCAAACTGAGTTTGCATAGCCAAGCTAATCTAGGCGGGCCAGTCAAGGATTATGATATTATAAGACTTAAATAAATGATAAATAAAGTAGATGGAAAAGAAGAACAAGGAACGAATTGTAATTCAGTTGTTCTTGTGATACCTAAGTAACATTGAGTGTGAAATACCCTCAGAAAACTTGAAAAATAAATTAATTACGCGATTTTGGAAGGGCGATGATAGGGAATAGACTAACTTCACGAATTTGGAGAATTTGTTTAATAAGTTCTCATTCGAATCCAGCGAATTTGAGTCCAAGACATTTTTTCGTACAAATCCTACCGTTTTAAGCTCAAAACGTTACTTTTTCGGTAAAAATAGTACTGTTTCAGTCCAAAACGTTCCTTTTTCGTACAAATCCTACCGCTTTTTCCCTGCTAGCAGAGGCCTCTTTTCCGTTGTATTCGCTGGACTGACGGGCGCGAGGAAAACCTGGTCGAAACAGACTTTGCTTTGATTCAACCGCCGTCCGTAGTCGTGGACGACGCTTACAAACGCATGCTCCCTGTATTGTTTGCTGGCCGTGACTTGAGCCCACTGTCTCTCGCGCATTCGTTTACAGTTACTCCGCTGTCATTTATTGAGCCCGCATAGTGACATGGCATCACGTGACGGTTCGGTCGCTAGGTAACCGTGGCGCATGCTCAACACA
Source organism: Pavona decussata (assembly GCF_977016875.1). Lineage (NCBI taxonomy): Eukaryota > Metazoa > Cnidaria > Anthozoa > Scleractinia > Agariciidae > Pavona > Pavona decussata. Next base: position 121,012 of record NW_028145470.1, on the reverse strand, counting down.
GTCCGTCTCTTTTCCTTGCGCCCGTCAGTTCAGCGAATACAACGGAAAAGAGGCCTCTGCCAGCAGAGATACCGCTTTCAGTCCAAAACGTTACTTTTCCAGTGCAAAACGTACTTTTTCATACAAATCCTAACGTTTTGAGTCCAAAACGTTACCTTTCCAGTGCCAATCGTATTCTTTTTAGTCCAAAACGTTACTTCTTCGCACAAATCCTACAGTTTTGAGTCCAAAACGCTACTTGTTCAGTGCAAATCCAACTGTTTCAATCCAAAACGTTACTTTTCCAGTGCAAATCGTACTGTTTCAGTCCAAAACGTTACTTCTGCATACAAATCCTACCGTTTTTGAGTCCAAAACGTTACTTCTGCATGCAAATCCTACCGTTTTGAGTCCAAACCGTTACCTTTGTGTACGTCCGTCACGTTTTGAGTCCATAACGTTAATCATGGGTTACCTTTTTATGTCGTTCAACATTTTTTAAAGACCATTTCAATGATGCTGAGTGCACACCTGTGTATTTTAATTCATTTAACTCACATTTTAAATTTAAATTAAATAAAATGATAAAAAAAAAGTGACTGTACAATGTACTAGTTAAATACTTAAGCAATGAATGTCTTTACTTGAGGCATCCTTAAATACAGCTTACAGCAACACACTACCTTAAGAGACTGTAAATGTTATGTTTAATATTTTCTGAATACACACCATTTGCATTTGGAGGCTTTTTCTTTTCTATCATTTCGAGTTTTGAAGGTGAATTTCAAAGTGTGAAACGAAACACGCGCGGTTGGAGCTCAGGTAGGAGATATCAGCAGTCTAACAAAACCCGTGCCCTACAAGCGAGCCGCTGCAGGCCTCAGTAAGCGTCCAGCGCAATAATATTGTCTATTGCTCACCCATTGAAAACCAGGGCCTTGCAACATTAAGTATGGCAACAACATATCAGTACCTAGGAGTTACCTAATAGGAAAGTAACATAACTTGTTTGATTGGTGAAAGCCTTGGATGGCGATTTTTGGTGCGTTGTTTATACTGTTACGATATTTATCTCTGTTCTCTACTATGACCGGTCAAACGTAAACAGCCAGCAGCGCGACTTCCTAATCCCGGCCCTTGAAATTCCTATCAGTAAATAACGTTCTTACGCACAAAGTTTGCAAAGAAAACATTGTAAGAAACGAAAGAAAAGCGAATTTCACGGCGGCCAATTTTTCAGAAACAAGACCTGGCTTTAAAGTGAAAAAATTGCACCTTTTCTTGTTTATCCGGTGCACTGAAAATCATGGCAGAAAATACGCAAAATCCTCACAGTTGACCGCGGTTCTGTTGCGAGCCATCCGCACCATATTGTTACACTTGAGTAGCATTTCGCAAAACGTAATAAATAACCATGAAAATTACATGGAATAATAACTCATGCGCAAAACATGCAATCGAACCAGGACCAAAACGTTTGCGGTACTTAATTTATCCAATGGAATGTTTCGTTTTCTTTTGCTAGGAAACTAAATAAGTTACACAAACTGAAAAGAAATTATCATTTTGCTGAGGTAATTCCTAAATCGAATAAATACTACAACAGTTTCAAAGCTATTCTTGTGTTCAGTTAACAAGTCATGCATCCACATGTCCTCTTCACAGACGTCCGTTCCTCCGCATGCTGTTCTTTAGCGAAGTTAATGAAAACCTGTTAAAGGTATACACACATTGTTAAGGCCAAGTAATACGGGAAACATTTTCTTTCAACATGTCGCACAGCAATGTTGAATTGCAAGTTGCGATTGCTTGTTGCCCTTATTACAACATCCGCGCGCAAGAAATTTTCACGTTGCAGAAAGTAGAAACAGCGTCTAGTTTCTACCACATAAAAATTTCTTCCGACAGAGAGAGAGAGAGAGAGAGAGAGAGAGAGAGAGAGAGAGAGAGCTGACTGTTTAACAGGTCGGTTGAATCAGTAAAAGGTTTTTTTTAGCACTTGCACACAGCTCTTAAATCTGACTACAGTATGCCCAAATTAGACACTGTAAAGGAGATGCAGATGTGTTCTGTCTGTTAAGTTGGTAATACAGTATCAAGGTAGGTGGAGGCGAGCTAGGGACACAGGAAACCCATGCAATTCGGATTGATGAAGTAACTAGCCTATCCATTACAAGGGTATCCCTTCCAACAGATTTCACCAACGATTCACGAGTATCCATATGTCCACATTTACAACGGGAGAGAAACAATTGAGGCAAACTCTTTGAAAATAACGACGACAGAAAACAAGGAAACCACCGATGTTCATATTAAAGGTGCCATGCATGAGCCACAGGATACCATCTTATACTAACATGCACAGTGACCCAGTGTTTACCTGTTCCAGAGTAGTCTGACTAACACTGTAGTCCACAATGTTCAGAGCAGTCCTGTTTCGCTCAAGCTGTCCAAAGATGTACGACCAACTTAAACCCTCGGTTTCCACCTGGAAGTGAAGAACTCCCTGGAAAAACAAGAACAAAGCTAAAATGAGTGTTTGAAGTTGAAGAGTAATTAGAATTTATGGGTAAGCTTAAGCCCGACATGATTTCAGTTGACATCATTTGGGAAGGAAAAGGTACAAAACGTCGGCATCAAATGGAAACGCGTCATACCGGCCCAATGGAGCAGAATTCTTTCTAAGAAACTTTTGAATTGAAAAGAAAGCTTGTGTGCTGGGAAAGATCCGCCATATAATTAATTCAAGTGACTGGTTCCACTGTTTACGGAGGACGCACGCGATTGGCGTGACTGTATCAAAATAGCGGCTGCAACCACGTCACGGAAGATGTTCGTGTCGCAGACGACAAAAAAATCCTCTTTCGACAATGATAAAAAACGAGCGACCTCGAACAGTGCAGTAAGGTGTTATTTTGTTTAGTTTAATGCATTCGCCACAACAATTACAATAATAATAATACTAATACTAGTAATAATAATAAAATTAAACATATATTAACCAATAACAAATAAATCAAGAGTGAGTGGGGGGGGGGGGGGGTGTGGCAGGAGAAAGGAACGGAAACTTTCGTTTCAATTGTGACTGAACTCCCTCAAAGTAAGATAATCTACAAATTACAAAATAGTAAAACAGAATGCTACCATCTTTACGTCCCCCACTACTGTGGAATGCTGATACAACTATTTCATGCTGATCATAGCCAACATGATTTTAGCAGCGAATTAATGGACTTGATTGGGGGTGCAACTGAGATTCCATCCTGCAACCTTCCTTGGGCAATATCCTTTAAACAGAGGAGTAACTTACATTATGGTTTTCCAGAAGTCTTGCTCCAGCAAAAGTTTGCGCAACAAAGTTCTGTGCATTTGTCACAGCTTCCATCAGTCCCCTGTCAAACAACAGCACCTGACCAGGAGCAGCCTGGATCTGAGAATATGGAGGAGGCATTGGAACGACAGTAGGTTTAACATCTCTGCTACTGACGTCTGCGGAGCCACCAACACCTGAAGAACAAGATTTGTAGACGGTCATTCTGGACTTAGAATTTACATTACATAACGTACGTCGTGGATTGCAAGAAGACGTAACATTGTTTTATAACAGGGAAAGGAAACAGTTCTTTTTAATCACTTAATGGACACAAATGCAAAAGACAGTTTGAGGGGATTACCAAGTACTTATCGAAACAATCAAAACCTGCTAAAGTTCCTCTGGTACAGGCAAAAGGTTATGTGAACGCGTGCGCAAATGCCTAGCAGGTTTGCAGCTAACTTGAATTTCAATGAATGCGCGAGGTGCAAAACTGGTCTTCGTGTCGGCACAAATACTCATCAGTCCTGTACTATTCTTTACACACTGAATGGGGTTTCCTTTGAATTAAGCGGACGTATACAGTAAAATACCGGATATAAGAACCTGTGGGCTGCACTTACATGGTACATAAGGAAGGGACCACACCCACATTTAACTAGTTGTTGGACCAGTAACAAGTACCTTTTCCTCTTAAGAAAATAAAAACTTATTAGAACTTAAATACACTCTGTAGCTACATACCTCGTTAATCGAATAACGTATATAGCCTGGAAAAATGCTAGAATCATATTTGCAGGTTTTTACTGTATCGATCTTAAAACGTGTTTTACTGACACTCAATAAAGGAGCAAATTTGACAGCAGACATGTTTAACCTGCATTAAGGGGGAAGTGTAATTCTATTTAACAATTAGATTATGAGCTCGAGATTTCTATCGCGTGATAGCTGATGAGGGCGCAGCCCGAATCAGGTATCATGCATAGAAATCGAGAGCGAATAATCTAATTTTTTTAGTATAAATCTACTAGTCGTTCAAAACTAAACAAGTAAATTATCTATACCTTCATCGCAGGCACTTCGGAAATGCAACGAAGCGGCCGCCATTTTGTTGAAAACCGCTTCTCACTATCTATCACAGAATAGATAGCGAGTAGCGTAGCCAATCAGAGAACGGCATTCGTGATAGAACACTAGTAGATTTATACTAATCATAATTAGTATAAATCTGCTAGCGTTCTATCACGAATGCTGTTCTCTTATTGGCGATGCTAAATACTATCTATTCTGTTAAAGATAGTGAGTGGAGCGTGGTCTGACCTATTTAAATCATTATTCAATAAAAACGTGAACCTGTCTTGTTGTTAAGTAGCTTTGCCTCACCTCCAATAAGCGGCTTCTGAGGTTCGTTGACCTCAGGTAGTTCAGCATTAACCGCTGGATTCGTGTACACCATAGCAGAGGGTGCATTACCAGCAGGCACACTGGGGGGGTGGGGCAGGGAATCCATTTGCTACAGGCTGAGAGTTCATGGGGGGGCCGCTTGCAACCTTGATCATAAGAGTGTAGCCTGTGCCATATCTGCAGTAACAAGCAGTTCATCAACATTACATTTATTTAGTAATTTAGGATTTCATCCATAGACTCCACTTATGTCCAGAAATGCACCTAACCCTGAATTTGGGTACTTTATATAAGACAGACCTTTTTGTCATTTTCATTTGACTTCATGTTTGACAAAATCATTTGTGTTGTGGTAAGAATTAAGGTAAGAGGACACCTTGTGATGTCTATCATACAGTTTATGCATCTCATTAGCGTGATTTCTGGACATATTTCATACTCAATCACAAGTTAGGGTCCCCTTGTACTGCATAATAAAAAAAACACAGAAATAGGCTCCTTTCGATATATTAAATTCAGCTTGACAATGAGCCCAAGAAGACACAAACAAAGACAATTGAATAATCATGTTTATTCAGTTCTGTTGTTTGTGTCCTCTGAATCTCGATATGAAGTTGAATTTTAATATTTCGAAAGAAGCTTATTGCTTTCCGTTGAGTGGTCACATGACTCATACCTGCTCTTGAGGTGTTGAGTGGATCCCAGACATTTGAACTTTCCGTTCACCATGATCGCCAGCCTCGTACACAGAGCCTCGCACTCCTCCATGCTAAAATAAAAACAGAGTAAAATAATTAATGCCCTTTTAAAAAAAAATACATCAACTTTATGGTTGAGGTAGTAGGCAGTTTACTGGAGGCGCCTGTGATGCTTGTTCTACGTAAAAAAAAAAAAGAAGTAAGCAATATTAAAGTTGAGTACTGTAGACAATAAAAGGATCAAAACTGGCGATGCTTGACCAAACTCCTAACCCTTTAAACCTTAACAGTGATCAGCATCAAATTTCTCCTTGTACATAATATCAATGCTAGTTCAATCCCTGAGGTCATGAAAATTAAGGATATGATCACTCAAGGTGACTTTTCTTGATGTTATAATAACTTCTCCACAGTACGTTTATAAGAAAAGTATGGGGACAAGATAAGCGAATTTGTTCTTTGATATTAGGGTTTAAAGAGTTAATTAATAACCAAAAACAACAGGGTTAAAAGAACTGATCAGTTCAGTAACTGACCATATACCATTAACCTGGGTTTGAAGATTGTTAAGTTGTCAAATGCCATTATTACAAACATTATCAGGAGCCATGTCAAATGCCATATTACATTCCTTTTCAGGAGTGGTCTCGCACTGTTTACTCTATACACCTTTTCAAATACTGAGAATAGTCGTGCATTTTTTTACCATAACAAATGATAAATGGTTTCCAGCGATGTCAATGGCGAGTAAGTGTTTTAGACCAAAGAAACAAACCAATGAGTCAAGTCACTTACAAATCTATGATCCTAAACTATCCTGCAAGACTGATGAGATGTGCTATAAATCGCATATACTACAAGACGTGTACCTGTGAGAGGTGAGCACAATTGACCGGCCTCCTTTCATGACAGTCATCAGTGAATCCCACAGAAAACGGCGAGCTACAGGATCCATACCAGTAGTGGGTTCGTCCTAACACAAAGCAAGTTCAACATTCAAATTCTCCTTAATCACTTTTGAATCTGTTGTACTACTTTGGTAAAGTTGCCATGGCAGCAACCCTTGTAAGCAGTAGTTTGTTAGATGCGTTGCTAATTTCCGCCAGGTAAACCTATTCCATATAGTGACCGATCCATATTAGCAAAACAGTGTCAAATGTGACGTTACACGCTTAACTGGGATGGTTGCGAGAAAAACGGTTTATCCTAAACCTAACAATGTAGCAATTGACTCTATCCAGTTTTCTTACACGGACAATTTTTACTAAAAAAATACTGGATTAACCATCAATAAACAGACGGAAAAGAAAATAATAAGAACTCTCACCACCTAGACAGCATCTCTTTGCACTCTACATTTTTTTGTCGACGCTTGCTAGTAGGCAAGCCACTTTAGAACGGGGTTTAACGTCAATACGACAAGGTTCATTAGAAACAACTAACTTTGTCCCTACTGTCAAGGGGTCCCCAAGGGGTCCCTGCATTTGGAATCTGACGGTAGTTTGAAAATGTCATTAACGTTTATACATTAACAACCTTAAGACTATCTTAATGTGATTAACACTTGTTTAAATTTATCCTAATCAACTTTAAACATGTATAATTTTGTTTTGACACTATAGGGAGAAAGTGAAGTTAAATTAGCTGTAGTAGTATCAGTTACTGTTTAACTCACCAAAAACACAATGGGAGGATTTCCAACCAGTGCAATAGCAGTGCTTAGTTTTCTTTTGTTTCCACCACTGTGAATTGAAAATAATTAAATATTGAAATACTTATGTAAAAAAAAAACCACATGCTTACTTGGCCTGTAAAACAAGCACTATGTACATTTTTAAAAATCCTCAGCAGCCTTTTGCTTCATTTCGCTTACAAAAACGCCAAAAATATAAATGGTCGCCTACTTCTCAAAATGACCTGCTTTTTCTGCAACTGGCAGACCTGTCTTCCAAATTTGGGCGGAATTTGCAGAAATGACAGACCACTCCCACAAATAGAAAAATTGCATTTCATAATTCACAAGTTCACCGGTTTTAACTCCCAGCGCAAATGAGCAACTACGTATAACGTAACCAATGGTTACATTCTGCACCTTAGAATTAGCGTGTTATTGCACAGCACAGTAAAAATTTAAAACCCTTGTCAAAGATTTGTTTACAACAGTTGACAACGTCATCATAACCAATCCACTTGATAGATCAAGGAAATTGCTTCAGGTAAATTATGCATATAACAGCATCTACAGTAGCTTAACGTTTTCAGTTCTTGGAAAATACTGCTAGAATAAAGTCTTTATCTAATCAATCTAGCTATGTTGGTTTAGCTATTTTAAAAAGATATTCTACTTCGCATCCAGTAGGAATTCATGTGGTAAGGTAACCAAGCCATTTTTGGTTCGTTCCCATACAAGCCCTCGAATTCAGTGTAAGGACGGTGCCTACTAATTGAAAAGTATTTTGGCGTGGTTTATGCATATGCGGGAAAAGAGGATCTTAGCAAGTGTTAATGAAATCCAAAAAGAAAATTGGGGCTGAAACTTAATTATCTCCGAAAAATACGTGGTTACCACTTATTTTCTTTTTTGATTTTAATAATACTTGCTAAAATCTTGTTTTCCCGCATTAGTAAGCACCGTCCTTAAGAAATGAGAGCTTCTCGAACCATCCTGTGATGCGCTAAACGTATGCGCATGAGCAAAGGAGGCACCGTGAATAACAATGACATTACTCGCCTGTAGTCTCCACACAGTTTATCTGCCCACTTGGTCAGATTCAGATGTTCAATCGTTCCCGACACCACGTCTTTGATTTTGTCTGGCCGTACACCGCGGAGATTCGCGTACATCGTCAGCATTTCACGGCCAGTCAGACGTTCAATGAGGGCGTCAAACTAATGACAAAAGCGACAAAAAGCACAATAAACTGATCTGCAAATAAAACATTGCTAAACATCACTGATACACAGTATCACAAAGAAAACGAAGAGCAACTTACTTGAGGGCAATAACCAATTCTCTGCTGAACCTTAAGATTGGAAAATACTTGTTAGCAAAAAGAATAAGTGAACTATTATAAGGGAGGGCTGTACAGAAAATGACAGCGGTACATACAGTTTATTAAGGGGACCATCAGCCTAGGGAAAAGGTTCTGTGTTAGTTGAAGATCGTAGAATTGAAGAATTGGGATTGAAGACTAAACTTGGCAAACAAAGGAACTCGAAAGGCAAAAGGTACATTTTGTGTTCCCAGACTTATCATTACAAACCTGTCTTATATTGGTTTGAATGTTGTATCCATCCAGAAAAGCTGTCCCTTCAGTAATGCTCAGATCTCTGGTTAACATGCTGAATGTTGTAGTTTTGCCTGCACCTAGAAATGCAGCAAAGAATCACTCACCAAGTATCAACACAACTCCGCTTTACCCTTACAACTCAGTGATTTTTCAAACAGCTGTGAGCCAGCAGACTCGATAAATAAACGACAATCAGGAATTCAGTACACAGTCGAATCTGTATTAAGCGGTCATTTGTCAAAGTCCCAAAACAAAAACGTCCCTTAATTAATGTTATTTTGGCCTCTAAATAAGCGATCATCTCTAGCGAGCGGTCGCGGTTACCCTTTACTTAGTCCCAAAGAGTTGTTTCTATTGTCTTGACCTGTTTTAAACTGTTACTTCGTGAAAGGAAACCACTCAAATACGGTAGCGAATAGCGTGCCAGGCGATTGAATTTCTAACGACCTACAATAGTGACCTTAGGATCTTGTAGTTAATGTTGTATTAGTTCGTTTCTATAGCATGGTCTCCTTTGTCATGTCATTTTATTGCTGCAGTTTCTTAACCAAGTAAGCGATTGTCTGAGTGCTTTTGTGCAAAAACTGTACACTAACTTATTAAATGTTATATAAATGTTGTTTTTATTGTGTTTGACGTGTATTCTGTGCAATCTGTATTAAGCGGTCACTTAGCCATTCCCCGGGGGTGACCGCTTAATACAGGTTTGACTGTATTTAATGTTTCCTTACCATTAATTCCCAGCAAACCAAAGCACTCTCCGCGAGGGATTCCCAAACACAGATGATCAACAGCAGTGACTTTTGTACCTCCATAGACCTGAACAGAAGAGCACGAACATTACGATAAGAACATCACATTACCCGCGTGAACACGGCTTTCGACAAATAAGGGCGGGCAAGTTTAGGAAGTTAAGGGTTGGGTAAAATGCTTAATGACGTAAACATTTCATTGGGTAGCGACAGAGGTGGGATTAACATTGGGGAAACTTTGGCACGTGCTCAGAGGCCCTGTGCTTCAAGGGACCGTGCAGCACTGGGGGCCATCTGCATCATTTGCAAACTTCCCACACTATTGGTTGAGAGAACAAAACAACAAACAACAAAACAATGCTCCTAGAGAATGAAGCTGCAGGTTATCAGGGTCCAGTGAAAATAGAGCTTTGAACAGGTGCAGCCCTACCAGTGGCAGTACAAAACAAACAGAAAACAAAGCTCTAAAATAAGAATACAGCCGTTTTACTTCAGCGCCTGCTATGCAACCTGTAATGATAACATGCTGAGTTGTAGTTCTCTCACCTTGGTCAAATCTTTCAACACAACAGACTGTTTCTGAAACTCTTCGGATGCCATGTCCTTAATACGCTTGCGCTCACTTTGGACATCCTCGTCCTGGTGAACAAAACATTCCATTTGGCTAATTATTATAACAATTTCTTTCTTTCTTTCTTTCTTTATTTCTTTATTTATTTATTTTTTTATATACATTATTTAAACAGAAATTCCAATTCAGCGTAGCTGGTTTAAATGGAGATCTGTATAAAATAATAAGAATAAATAATCAAATAAAGAAATGAAAGCAAAAGTCATTCAAAGATCGGGAGTTCATGAAGGTGAGAAATTAACCAAGGTGATTTAGATGTTTCTTGACTCTCAGTTTAAAACTAGTGAGAGACTGATCATGACGTAAGTTACGAGGAAGAGTGTTCCAGGATTTGGCGGCATTGTACTTAAAAGATGTTTGAAATTTAGTAGTCTTGGCAAGAGGCAGGCGAATAAGGTCTTTGTTCCTAGTGTTGTAGTTATGGATCTGCTCCGAGGAGTGGAAGTCATCTAGCAGATAAGCTGGGGCCAAGCCATTGACACACTTATAGACCTGTATGCACTTTTGGTATTCTCTGCGGCATTGAAGGGATGGCCACTTCAATGCTTGCTGTATATCGGTATCAGTAGCCTTGCGACCCGCAATTATTCCCGCAGCTCGCTTGAGAAGACGGTCAAGGTAGATCTTGTTTCCCTGACCCCAACCATCCCACACAACGCAACAGTAGTCGAATAACGGTAGAACCATAGCATTAAACAGAGTAATGCAAGCTTCTTTTGGGATGACTTTCCGGGATCTACGAAGCATTCCAAGGCGGGACGAGATTTTATTTCCGATATGATCAATGTGTTCGTTCCAATTTAGGCAAGGATCAAGAAACACGCCCAGATATTTAAATTTGTATACCCTTTCAAGATCTGTGTCATTAACACTAACTGCGTATGACTGGACTGAGCTCAATTTTTGGTGAGTTCCCAAAAGCATAACTTTGGTCTTCGAGTGATTTAACATGAGATAGTTTTGGTTCAACCATCCGACAACGTGGTCGAGGTGTTGGGACAAAGCAGCCTCAATAGCTTGCACAGAGCTGCTTTCAAAAAACAACAGGGTGTTGTCAGCGTAAAGATGGACTTTACAGTACTTTGTAACTGATGGTAGATTGTTAATATACATTATGAACAATAGAGGTCCCAAGACAGACCCCTGGGGCACACCATATAATATGGGTTCAGCGTCAGATTGCATGCCATTAATGATAACACTTTGGGTTCTATTAGTAAGATGCAAGACATTCCAACTCTTCCACTCCAGAGAGAACTGTAGTTTTCAGTGTGTTATTCGAGTCTGCGCATGAAATCCCCACGTTGTAAAAGGCGGTTCTAAATTTGGCTCTGTGGATGAAACCCTTCAACACTCTCACTGAAATGAAAGTAATTGATCGAGTTACTTTTTTATTTTCGTCCTGTAAGTCGGTAATTAGGACCCTTGTTAAAAAATTTAAAACCGAACTATTTGGCAGTCTCATTGACAAGTTCAAAACGTAAAAAAGGATATCTTGGGTTGTTTGACTTAATGTTCCGTTCAACTGTTTATTTCCAGTTTCAGTGTCAAGCTTGTCATGTACCTCATTGCTCTGCTGTTGTGACTGGAATGTTCCAGCAGGTGTATTTAACCTGGCGCCAATAAAGAAGTTCACCTGGATAAATACAACACCATTGTACATTAGTCTCTTAATTCACTTGAAAATTGTTGTTCTTAATTATAACACATCGATTAATAGGTCATTTTACAGTTCTGTACTAAGTGACCTGGCCTTGGATTGTAAGCGAGGCTAGGGGTGACCTTGTTTTGATACAGACCTCACTGCTTTTCATATGTAGATCATGCTGTTCTTATGCTAACTAGTTTGCATTTACACATCAAAAGCAGTGAGCTCTGTATGAAAACAGGGTCACCCTCAGCCTCGCTTCCAATACAAGACCAGGTCACTAAGCACACAACTGTAAAAGAGCCTATTTCCACCCGCTCTAACTGGACGAAACACGTCACAAGGTACAACATTGCACAACGGTTATCAAGTGATAACATTTGTCCGCTTCAATCCCCTCTCAAAATTTCACAGGTTCCCTCTCGGCCAACCGTTCATTTTTTGGAAAATATTTCAACCTTGGGCATGAATTTTTCCTCCGATATAACAGCCGCCTGAAATGGTTTATTTAACTAAATGGATTCTAACTTGCTAAGAAAGTGAGAAGAGTGTTGATAAAATAATTTTCGGGAGAATTTGTCTAAGGTTTTCCTCATCCACTGCAGAATAAAGAGCTCGGTCAGACCTCTACACAACCTACTGTCTGTGTTATTTTGTCTCGGCGATTTCGTCTTTTCGTCTCCTTTTTGGCCGACTTGAGATTTTTAACCCCTAGCTATGGTAGCTATAAAAATACAGTGTTTTGCTTTGTTGCAATTCAACAGAAGCGAGTCTTACGGCCTGCTGATGAAATGTATTTACCATTTGTCATTTGACGTGTTCATTTTAGGCATGGAAAACCGACAAATATGGAAACTGGTCTTAATATAAGAAAACTTGTCTAAAATGAATCCGGTGAAGGAAGCGTTTTTCTCAAATCAGTATCTCAATTATTCTGTCTAAAACAAAGACAGAAACAGTGACTGCCAATATTTCACATTTAAGTAACCCGCCCAGCGAACGGATAATTGACCATGAACGCGATTCATCCAACAAATAATAATCTGCTATAAGGTTAAGTTGTCCTCACCTCAACCAAAAGTACCAAAATGAGAGCACAAGTCCTTCCACAAACATAAAGAGCGCCATTTGACCGATCCCTGGGCGCTCCCAATCCAAGGCATTGTCCGTGTAGTTTATTTTTTGCGCTTGGCACACCATAGTCATCCTGTTAAAATATCATTAGAACAGTTACTTTAATCTGATCTAAAAAGCCATCAAGAGAAAATTTTAAATTTAATTTTGAAAAATATTTTAAGACGAAACGTTGCAAGGAAAAGGACTACACATAAGAACTACCTTGTACAGCATAACGAACAGCACCAACTACTTAAGAGTTAGAACCAAATTGTACAGCATAATAAAAAGTAAAACAAGAAAGTACTGTTCAGTAGCTTTTAATTCATTAGAATGGCTACACTTCAGATCACATTTCAATGGTACGATGAGTACACAGTGTCCAGTGGCTACAAAGCAGATCAACATGTATACTCTCCCTAAGTACTGTTCTCCATTCATTTCTTATCACATAGACCCTATGCAAAAAAGTATTCCTTTGTTTGCATTCAAATCAGACTTACTAACCTCGTTGTTGAGGGAAATTTGTTTCAACATCAAGATATTTTATCATTTAGTGATTATCTTTATTCTCATTACCTTCATGTTTAACCAAAAACTGATATTGTAAGGAGAAATTAGATGCTGATCACTATTGGGGCCTACACTGCTAATGTTGTACTTACTCTGTAGATTCAGTGCAGAGTTTCCGGTATCCATAGTTACTGTTCAAGTCCACAAAACTGTAAGCCAACCTGTAAGTACAATGTCGAGATCCTCAAACTGTGCCCTAGTATTCATCCTGGAATTTATTTATTTAACATTCTTTGCCCCCAATGTGTTATTACAATGAGATAATAAATGATTTTAATAAATGTAAAGTTTGAGATTTAGAAGGAGGTTGAAAGGAATAAGAATGAAAAATGAACTGGGGCGGTCTAATTTTTTTTATCACTCAGCAAAACACTTACGTATAAGTGGGGATCAGCATGAAGAAGCTTCCTCCTTCGTGTTTAGCGACGGCAATTGTAAAACAAACACTGTGATCAGCATTCCCTGTAAACAAACAGAATTGTTCAACGTCCACATCGAAATAAGTCATGTCACATACGAAATCCAGGGGTGTTTCTCTGACTAATTAATAATTCACAAAGAGAGATCAAACGCAATAATTACAGTGAAGGAAGTACTTCTCAGTGTTTGGAAATTGGATGAAACTCTTTGCATTAAACTTTTTGCAGAGTACGACACTGCAAACAAAGTTGAAAAACAATGCATAGTGGAGATTCTTTTGTTTCTTTCAATTTTAAGACTTCTTCAATTCTTTTACTTTCTTTTCTTCCTGTTTTGGGTGAATTTTGAAAGACATAGATACTGGTGATTTAGCACTTCACGTAAATTCTCTAACAACCGTTTTATCGATGAAAAGAGAAAGATAGTTACCAAGGGACTTTACACGGAAAGATTTTTTGCCTTAAAAGTTGCTATATGTAACATAGTGTAGGACAATTTTTAAAGAAGGAATTTCTTGCGGCAGACTCGATACAAGCTTTTTGTTTAAAACAAGCAAAACGTTGCCCCAACGAAATGTTACGTTAACTGTTGTCCACGCACTGTGTTGCGTTAAAAACCGCCGTCTGATTTCACTCATGATAATGGTTTTGTTTGTTTAAAGTCAAATTCAACTCTGTAGCACAAATATAACACAAATATTTGACCATTCTTTGATAACCTCACAGCCTTTCTCCTTGCTTGCAGATAGAACTTTCTTGGTGAGTGAACGTGCCACATGCCAAATGTCAAAGTAATGTGTGGTATGAATGCATACTTCCCTAATCCACTTAGCAATTCCTCTGTGGCGGTCGGAGATCAACACACTGATGGTCAAACCAAGCTGCTGCAGAAATCCGAAACTTCTCTTTGCTCCTTCAAGCTCTGTTTGTTGACTTCCACCAACCTCGTTTGACTACAAAAAGGTGTACAAAGGCTTACTATCATTGCAATATACACAAACAACATCCAACCTTAATTTTTAAGTAAAGGGGTTTCATAGAAAAGATTTCGAATTTAAAGGGGCTATGCTACCTTTTTGGTTTATCTGAAGATACCATGTAAGTGGCCTGTGTGTTGATATTGTATAACGTGCACTGTAGTCACTAACTTTCATACCTGAACAAGTTCAAAATGCACAACTTTCATTATGGTGGATGAAAACATGGTGTAGACTCCATACTTGGCTGAGTGGCCCATGGAGTCGAATCTCCCGTCACCAGACCATACCACGTCACTCATACTCTTTAAATTACTGACAAGGCCAGCTCTATACACTTCCCAGTGGCGGAACACAGTTGGAAACACAAATGACCGCTGGTGTTTAAAGAAGGTACGTGCTGAATAGCAAGACAGGCCCAGGTGCCGAAATACCAGCAGAATCTTACTAATCGAGGCTCCTGCCATCACAATGGCCAAACTCAGCAGAACATTACCTGCAAAAAAAAAAATAAAATAAAAAAAATAATAATTAATAATAATAATAATAATAATAATAATAATAATAATAATAATAATAATAATAATAATAATAATAATAATAATAAAGATGACAATGTGTGGTTCCAGAAAATATCCATACCCCCCCCACGGAGGATTTTTTCAATTTGACCCCCCACCCCCCATGAATTTCCGTTCCAGAGGGTCTCGCCGGACACCCCCCACCCCCTCGGAAATTCCTCGATTTTGCCACATGGTCCCCATACCCCCTGGAAAATTCCATAAACGAATAAATGCAAAAATTAAGTTATTTCTTTTTATTCTATCACCTTGCTCCTTTTATAAATCTCCAGCCGTTAAGTGTACACGTAGATTTTAAAAAACGTATTAATCGCAGAATAAATATTTTATCACGGTAAACTTTTAAATATGAACATTTAACTTGCCCTCATCACATTCGATACTAATTTTTATCGTGCATTGAAAATATATCGAAAAAAACATATTTGTTAGGTTCAGAATAAACTTGTTGGGCTATGAGGCGTCAGAGCGGTGTGATAAACTTTCAGAATTTTCCCTAAAATGAACACGGAAAAGTCTAGACAATATGCAAATACGACCTGTTAATATTGAAGTGTTAATTAACAAGCAAACGAAGCCTAAAATGTATCTCATAAAAGCTCATCACTAGATCAATCATTAAAGGAGACTTTCACTCACGAATAAAAAAAAGACTGAAGGTAAGGCGTTTAAACAATTTCCAGATGTTTTACACGGTTGACTTTTCAATTTATGCATTGTCAACACAACATACCAAATTACTCTACCCGCACGCTAACTCACCTCACGCGGTCTGTCAAATTCAAACCATGTGTCGCATGAGTGATCACAAAGTATTTTGAGATTTCATAGAGCAAAGGCTTTTTACGCGTACACCTGCAAAGGTTTTGCGATATTTTTTTTAAGCGGAATGATTTATCGGAAATAAATAATTCTACAGAAGGCCGAGACAGCTACCCTAATTAGCGCCACGTTTGGCCCGTTAAATACGGAAATGTCGCGCCTTTTTACTGTCGCAGAATAAAAAACTTTGTTTATTGATAGTAATCTTCCGCTATCGTTCGTGTGAAAAGCTGATTCAAACTTTGGAATTTGACACGCAAACATGCAACGTTTGATGATAAGCCAATTACTGAATTAGAACATGTTTTTTCTTCGCGTACATGTATTTCCGCTTTGATACAAGTAACAGTCGCTCTATTTCTTTTCACACACTTTCACTAGGGAGCCTGTTTGCAGGCACATCATTTGAATAACGCTAGGAAAAAAGGTATAATTACTTTTATTGAATTTTGCGGGAATGAACAGTGAACGGAAGTGCACTTTACCTCACTTCACATCTAATGCGAGGGGACTGGGGACAACTTTGTGGTCGGCCATTTTGTTTGTTTGTAATCCATATCGAACCAATATCTGCAACATGCTGCTCAGAAGCGCTGTCTTCCATATCCGAAGTCGAAACAATGACGAAAAAATATGAAAAGGAATCATTCATTATTTCTGCTTGTCAAAGTTTCAACTGTTTTGGCAATCGAATAAGCACAAAAGTATTTTTCGATTTGCACATTTTCAAAACGATTTCGAACCCCCTGGAAAGTAAACTGTTCGTGTAACCCCCTAACCCCTCGGAAATTTAGCGCTTTCAGACCCCCCTTCCCCTCGGAATTTCTGTGATCCTCCGTGGGGGGGGGGGGTATGGATATTTTCTGGAACCACACAATGATAAATTATGATGACAATGACTGAAAATATCTCGAAAAAGTAATAATGTGTAGTTACAATCTCCCTCCCCAAATATAAAGAACAGGAATTCCTGGGTGGGGGGGGGGGGGGGGGGGTTCTCAAAACCAATCATTGGAAGAAATGTGTGGAGTTGTATTGGAATTTCCATATATGGGCGGGAATACTTATAAAAATTGCCTTCCATTGGGGGAGTACTGTGTATGGATATTTTACACAATCCCTTTAATTACCTGCTGGGTATTTTCCATGTGGCATGTAACTTTGGGAATTCCACACATAGCCCTTAATACATTTTGAGCACTGTTGCTTCACTGTCACCATTGTGCCATTTTGTCGCATGCTAACTCGGGGATTTGCTGCTTTGCAGTTGAAGCAGAATAGCAGGAAAATCTTCAAGAGCATCTCATAAAATACAATAAATTTTGGCTGGTTGTAGAAGTTGTCTGGGGCATTTGGATCAATGCTGAAAAAAAAAATGTAATAAGAAAATAGCACATGCCACATTACTGAAAATCAATAATAATCACAATAATTGTAATAATAATAATACAGGTACATAATTATAGATAATATTCATACGGAACAAATTAGCATGAGAAGGAATTTGCAAAATAAGGTATTTACGCATTGTTATGAGCTGAACTATCAAAGACCTTTTATTATTATCCAATTGATATTTTTTTATTCAAAACAAAGAAGACTATTTGCTTTGGGGTATAAGGATCAAATACAATATTAAAATCACAGCACTCTTACTAGATGTCATTTTGATTTTCTGAAATGTCCTCCTCATCCTCAGTACCACCCTCTTCCTCTGTTGTTTCCCCAGCTGGGTGCCAATCGTCCTCCCCATTGCTGCCCTCATCTTCAGATTCTGTTCCAGTACTGGTCCAGACATAGTTTTCTGCTGAGTTATTTGGTCTGGGACTTTCCTGTTCTTCAGTTTCATTATCTGTTTCAAGTTCATTGTCTGGCATGTACTACAACAAAAACAAAACAAGATATATCAGTTGCAGGGGCAGTTTCTTTCTTATCTTAGTGTACAATGTGTTTGAGGGAACTACCCAGTAGTTAGATTTCATATAAAGGATATGTGTCTACGATATCAAACATGTCCTCGTGTTCTTTCAATTGTTCCATTGTAGTATTAGTAGCAGTAGCAGTGACAGCACTTGGTGGTAGTCGCCGTCGTCATAGAAATAGTACACCGTACTAGCACTTGTAGTATTACATGTACATCCTACTTGGCTTCTTAAAAAAACAAAAACAACAACTAAAACTGAGGCAAAAGTTCAACAAAACTCACATCTTCGAGCTCTTTGATGCTATTCTTCAGACTGGACACTTCCATTTGCAAATTGGACATTTTTGATTTCAGCCGACCATTCACTCTCTTTAAATTGTGGCACCTTGATTGATAACTGGCACACGCTTTACAGCTTTGGGCTGATGAAAGTGGTGTGCTCGCAACTGTACTCGATATACCCATCACAAAATTAGATGATGATGGTGTGCTAATGGGTATCTCATCATCGGCGTTTGAATGGGTATCTTCACATTCCACACCTTGAGAGGGGGTTGAGAAATGCGACTCTTGACTCTCTGAACATGATACTACAGTGACCTCAGAACATGGTACTGCGGTCCCCTCAGAACATGGTACTGCGGTCCCATCAGAACATGGTACTGCGGTCCCCTCAGAAAATGGTACTGCGGTCCCCTCAGAACATGGTACTGCGGTCCCCTCAGAACATGGTGCTGTTGTACTCTCGGGACACGGTGGTGTGGTGCATGTACTACTCTCTGGGGATGTTACTTTTCTTCGTTTTTCTGGTCTGCTTGATACACACACAGGCTGTAGTGCATCACGTTTCAGCTAATAGAAATACAACGAATAGTTTGTAACGTCATACATGTATTCGCAAATTGTGGATTAAAAATTGATTCTGAAAATTTCATCTGTTTAAACGCAGAAGTACATGTATCACTATGTAAGACTTACATTCTAAGTCCTTTCTTCAAAATAAATACTCTAAAATAAACCCTCACCTTCACCAAAAACACGTAATTTCACAATATCGATTATTCGAGTGAAGCGAAAGTTTATACTTGTATAAATATTAAAACACCTCTATTGGTTGTATAAGCATCATTTTGGGAATTAATTCTTACAATGTTTGAGTCAGAATCATGTATCAAAACAAAAACCTTTCTCGCAACAATATCGGCGACGGCGATCGCACAGAAGGTCGTGAAACAATGACCATGAGGTGTAAAAACAGAAGCATGAAACTTGTCTCATCTGTCGCTTACTTCGCTCGCTAAGTTCTTCTTGACCTGGTGGAGTAGTAGTATCCCTCGTTGGGATCGCGTCCTTTTTCAGGCAATACTTCACTTTCATCCCCGCGGCCTCCATGCTGCTTAGAACGGATAAACTGCGTTCATAACATGAATCCTCGAAATGAGCCGAACAGAGTGAAGTATATTTTGATGTCGGGTTCTTGAAATCATGCCTATGTCTACGGACAAACTGGACCCATTTGGCCCTCACAGCCGGATCAGCGGAAAATTGGTACATTCGTTTACCCGGGGTATACGATCTGTTTTGGCAGCTTTGCTGGTTTGGCGTACCAGCAACGCAATATCGCCCTCGATGCCTCTTTTCCTCCATATTGCGGGAACGAATTTGGCACCAAAGTGACGTCAGAGGTTGATATCACATGGTATTTTGGCCGCGCGATTCAAATACCATTTTTGAGAGTAAAATAGCACGACTTTAAAGGCTTGTAAAATCGTCATTTTTCAGCCTAGAGTTCTCCAACTTTGGAAACCTGCATTTTTTAAGGTAACCTTTAAAACTAAATAAAAACAATTTTCGGTTCATAGGCACTTTAAATTAGATGCCATGCAAATGTGCCTTACAACTTGAAGATTGGGCCTAAGAAATGATAATTTCTTAAATAAAAATTGTGTACGCTATAATGCAATTCAATTCATCAGGTATTTAGTTCAGGCTCAAATAATTTTTCCAGTGAGAAGTTCAGGACGATTGTTCTCTTTCGAGTATGGAAAAAAGTTACAGTCAAGAAAAGTTCTGTAAAATCTGTAGCCATTTGTATCTTTTTGGCAAGAGATGTAAACTTGCGGTTCTCAGTTTTGAAGTGAAAATACTATATCATTCTCAGTCTTCATTTTAAAATAAAAATATTGTTTCCTTACTAGTTTTAAAATGGGTTGTCAAGTCGGTCTAGGCACGATTCCTCATTGAAGAATTCAGGCCATTATTGAGTTTTTTGCTTAAATTTTTGCCTTTTGTGAAAAAGTGTATCGTCGTTGCGTTTACATTTTTTAACCATTTTAATTAAGATTTTTTTTGGTTTTGATTATTTTCGAGTCAATTTGAACACTTTTCTGAGGTTTTGGCCATGAAATCAAGAAATCCAAAATGGCGAACTCAAGGTGGCGGCTGGGAAGAATCAATCAAAATGATTGCCACATCATATGACCTTATTGTCCCATATTTTCAAAACTAAAGGAAACAGTTTGGCATTTAATTTACCCTCCAGGTTTCATTGTCATAGTGTCAATGATATTGAAGTGACGAGGGGAGCAATACAAAGTGCCCCTCAGGTTTAGGAACTCGAAGGAAAAAATCCTAGGCTGAACAGGGTTTGCAAAATCATTTGCAGGACATTCCTGAGTCTGGTTGCAGTTTAAATGTTTATCGTTGAAAATTCAGGCCATTTTGGAGCTTTTTGTTTGAATTCTGCTTTTTCAGTTTTCGGGAAAAGTTTGAATTTCAGAGACATGATTACTAAAGGCTGGTTTTCACTAGCGACGGAGTCGGAGTCGGAGTCGTAAGCGGAGTTGTAAGAGCGCTTATGACCTAGTGAAAATCAAAAATCGGAGTCGTAAGCGGAGTCATAAGCGCGACGGAATCGGAGTCAGAAGAATCAGAACGTTTCCATTTTCTTCCGACTCTGCTTACGACTCCGTCGCTTACGTTCCGGAATCGGAACGCTGTTTTCACTAGATCATAAGCTCTACGCTTCTGATTACGACTCCGACTCCGACTCCGACTCCGTCGCTAGTGAAAACCAGCTTTAAGTGTTCAGTAACGAGTTCGTCTAAGTTAAACATATGTTTGTTTTCATTACTTGATAATTCAAAATTAGAGCTTCCTATGTCAGTAAAAGTGGAAGGCCATTTGTCTCTTCACACTTGGTTAAATTCTGCATGTAAATGAAGTTCAATTTTCTTTACTTTCAGTTACATTTTTCATATTTACCAGTTTCTATGAGGATTTTATTGTCACTTAAGACGTGTTTTCTGAACTAAAATTTGAAGTTATCACGCCAGGATTTTCAGTTTGCTGTTATGTAAAGAAAATTTTGATTTTCCTCAATTTCAGGAGCATAAATTTCTGAATAACTTATAAGGCTCTCCATCTTTTGTTATCTTACCAGCTTTTACCAATATGTCTTTTTTCAGTAACACATCCAATCAGTGGGTAAAATTAACCGTCTCAGGTCATCTGTTTGTCTTCAGTTTAGTTTTCAACGTTTTCTAATCAACAAGGTGCAATACAGAAGGGACCAAGCTCCTCCCACTTTCGACATCAGTTGATTTACATTTGATTTTTCCCTTTAGAAGTTTTAGCTAAGATGAAATATTTTCTACTTCAAAATTTAACGTGCTAAAACCCAGGGGTTTTTCAATTTGAAATTAAGAAAGGTGTAAGTTAAATGTAACAAGTGTCAGCTTGCTCAAAAACAAATAATTCAAGGAATTTCGCGTTTGCTCGCGCTAGCATAAACATTGCACTTTCAATAAAATGGAGGCTGTGATATTTTATTAAAAATTTCTGCTTTCTTTCTCTCCCAACACTAATTAAGAGCCAATGTCGGAAAATATCGAGAATCTCAAATCAGTTCTAAAAATTCGAATTTTTGCTGATACCACCCAAACATCCCTGTGGGTGAACTATTTCAAGAAATGATATTAAGAAATCCCCAAGCGCTTTACATTTTGAGAATTTTAGAAAAGTTCGAAAATTCGCTAAAAATACATTTTTTTTATTCGGGAAATGGGTGCAAATTTTAACAATTTTCATCGAAACAGTACAAGCGCGCAAAAGCTCCTATTGACTTGATATTACTCATGTGTTTAGCAGACATCCAAAGCTTTAAGACCTCATAAAAAGGTTTTGCAAAATAACTATTGTAATATAGTTTCTGTCTTTTATTGTGTGCACCCTGATTGTGTGTTGTTTTGGCAAACAAAATAACGCCCAACTTCAATCGCCAAAAGTCGATCCTGGTATGTCATAGATTGAAAAAAATACTATACTAAACAAAAGAACTGTTATTTTATTAATTATACCTGAAGTTTCAGCTCTGCAAGTTAAAATGCTTGCGAGTAATAAAATTTTAACTTGAGCCCCCCAAGTCGCCGTGCGCGACAAGAACGTGGAATGTAAACAAAGGAAAACATATGCAAATCGAGGAGGAAATTACGCGGAAGTTATAACTTGCCCGTCAAAGCGCAAAGAATTGATGGAAATTCTGTTATATAAACAAGTATTGCTATCTGAGAGACTAATAAAGCGAAATTATCCGTCCAATAATAATAAAAAAGCTATTCTGGGGCGGGAGGGCTAAGGGTCATGAAATCGGGTCGGATGGGTTCCGAGGTAAAAAAAAAATCAATCATTTTAATTCCAAACGCTTCTAAAGAAGCTTTCAAAATGCGCCATGGAGCAAACAAACAATGTCAGTAAAAGTAGATATTTTGAGGCATGATAGAAATAAACCATAAAATGTATAAAGTTTATTTTTAGAATATAAAGAAATGACAGAGGCTATTACGGGCCATCGACTATTCCATTTTAAATGGTCCGTCCCTTGGCTATGCTACGCGATATTAATTCCAAAACGTAACAAGATACAACAAAATAAATCAGAGTTTAAAATAATCTTAGAAAAGTATAGTACTCACTTGGGAATTAGATTTCCCGCATCGCAAATTTCTAATTATATACATTTTAGAATTGTTTACTCACTGACCAGTATGTCGTGTTCCGTGTTCCAAGTTTGCGCAGTTCTCACTAGAGTAAAACCCTCCGTCTTGTTTAAACATGTCATAAAAAAGACTAACTTATTTGTTCATTAGAACTATTTGTAGATAGGGAGTAAATAATCCTCACATAAACACAGAAAACGAAGAAGCCACTTCATCTTGTTTATTTTGGTGTTGTGTTACCTGTCACATTTTTCAAGTCACGTGTTGCTGTACACGGTATTGTAAAAATGAATTATAACATGTTCTTTAGTTATTTCCTTTAGGGTAGTCGCCAGCAAAACATCGCAAAATCGTCACTAAATAAAGGAGGACTGTGCAATCAGAACTAAAAGAATCTCCTAGTGCACCTTCGCCATCTCCGTTTATATCTAAATAAGCAAAATATTACTTCTCTCCAGAAATGAATAGGGATGCCAATCGCGCCCATGTCGGAGTTCTTTAGTTATTTCCTTTAGGGTAGTCGCCAGCAAAACATCGCAAAATCGTCACTAAATAAAGGAGGACTGTGCAATCAGAACTAAAAGAATCTCCTAGTGCACCTTCGCCATCTCCGTTTATATCTAAATAAGCAAAATATTACTTCTCTCCAGAAATGAATAGGGATGCCAATCGCACCCGTGTCGGAGCCCTCAAGCCCCTTTCCAGGGTTATTCTTCTTCTCATCCCTGGAGTTAAAGAGACAGAAAGGGAAGTAAGAGGAAGAGACTCCAAGAGTCATGAGAGCTTTGGCGGTACTTTTCAATGACTTTAAGACCATTGATCCGAAAACAAATGAGAAATGCTTGTACCTCTTCCAGTGTTTTGTAAATTTCTGCCACGCGCTGCGCAATTTTTATAGGGAAATATCCCCCGGCTCTAGGGACAGACCATTAGAAAGGTTCTGGGGTGGGGACGAAGTACAAAAAAATAAATATTTTCGTGCAAGGGAAAATCTTATGAAAAAAATTCATGCACGCCGAGTAGCCTTAAAAATACTCCCGCATTGGCCTAAAGGGAAATGTTAACGAAAAAATTCATGCCGCTCTAAAATTCCCCACCCCCATAACTTTCGTAATGGTCCGTCCCTTACAACTGAAGTATTTGAGATTTTCGTAGGCTCAATTACCTGCAGCTGTTTAGGAAATGAGCCCGCGCTCCTCCCCCGAAAGTCTCTTCTCGGGATCGAACCAGAGAGAGCGGCGAAAACCGAGGCTTAGATCTCCACTTATTTTTCTTTACTTACATAAAATATTACTTAAAGAAATGATCGACAGATTGGTGGAAGTAAAAAAGGAGGTCTCCTTCTCGATGTTAAGGGACAGGACTTGCTAGAGTCACCTCTTCAGTAGTCGATTTCTTGGCTTTGGCAACTACAATCACTGATGGCTTCTTTAAGCAACTTCAGGTATGGAGCTTTACGGCGAATTGGTGGATTAGGGATGTCGAGATTGAGGCCTTGGCAAATCACCTGCAGCAACGAAACCTTCAAGCTCTTCAATGTGTCTTCTTCTGCCATGGCACAGATGTTGTATTGGTCAAACAGTATTGGATGCTGGAGGGTGACAGTAGCCATCGCTTTGTCTCTGGCCGCAGAAAAGTTTATTTCTTCTTCAATAGCTGTAATGTCGACTTCATGGGTCTGCTGGCGAGTTGTCGCAGAAAGGCGGGAGAAATATGAAGATATCTGCTGAGAGGTCAGAAACTCAGTTGATTTAAAAAGCCGCTCGCCATTCGAACTATGGGCACGTCTCATATCACGTGCTACAAGACTTGCGTCGACTTTCCGTCCAGTGGACTGACCAATGGTGAATTTAGCAGTGAGATAGGCCTTCTGCTTCTCACTAAAACGATATGCCTTCTTAGCTGGTCGTAACGCCCATCCCTCTGCTAAACGTTCCCTGGATTGTTTGCTTGCAACACTGCTGGTTCTTAAGGTTGGCACAACACCGACGCCCTCTTCTAAAACCTGCTGATAGCCAAGCTTGGCAAGGTCCATAAGAGTGTGTTTTTCCAGGGACCGTATGCATTTCTCAGAGGATAGATGTTTCGTCAATGCCGAATGTCTCTGGAAAACCCTTGTACATCCACTCTCTGGGCAAGTGTATACACCATGCTTGGTCTGACTCTCCTGAATGTCACTGGAACTCTCTTCTGTTTTGGGAGACTCGTCGTCATCA
Organism: Pavona decussata; assembly: GCF_977016875.1. Taxonomy (NCBI): domain Eukaryota; kingdom Metazoa; phylum Cnidaria; class Anthozoa; order Scleractinia; family Agariciidae; genus Pavona; species Pavona decussata. The sequence goes on along the minus strand of NW_028145470.1, from coordinate 95,672 downwards.
ACATGCTTTTTGTCTTTATGGCCGAGAGACTTGAATTTCCCCGGAGAAAATGTAGATTCTAACCACCTGTTTTCGGATTCTGTAAATAGGGAAATTAAAAGTGTCAAAACGATGGGTAAACGAATAAATTCAGTGTATTGTGTTCTAGTTTTAAAAGAGCTTTGTATATTGCTATACTTGGTATTATTTTTCCATTGCTCTTATTAGTTTTGAGTTGATCTTACCGATTACGTAGTGGGCGTGGTAGGCTCGCGCTTCGCGCGCGAGAATTCGCGCATTCACACACACAAATAAAAACGACTGTTTTGCAGTCTAAGGTTTTCTTAGCCATCCTTAATTTTTCTTAAAGAACATTTTAAAATAGTCCAGGGTCCCAAATGCAAACAACAACAACAAAAACTTCAAGACTGAATGTTACCTGTTGTCAAGGTATCGGCTTTGATTCCTTTTCCTCTGCCAATGTCATATGCCCTCCATGCTTTGATACCACCTTCTGTAAACTCAAAGTTGTTGAGTTTACTGACATTTTGGATCTTCGCTGTTTCGCTGATTGGTAATGCCGTTGTGATTGCATCCAGACACGCTACGCGAACGCCATCAATTCCTCCATGTGAGACAAGAGCGTCTTTTAATTGAGTGGCATTCGTGACATCATGGCCTTCATTGATGAAACTGCGCACGTGAGCCTTACATGTGGCTGCAAGACGATCTGCAGCTCCCTTGCCGCCCTGTGGATCACTGAAATCAATGCGTCTGATTTGGACTCCAGTAGAATTCGAAACTACAGGGCACGCAAGGATTGTTGCGGACGAATGATAGCATCCAGCGTTGTCCTGCCGAAAATAGGCCTTCGTTACGTTTGGATACTCGGCTTTGACAGAGCGAAGCACATCCTGCATAATTGATATCACGGAGGTACTGTCCTGACTACATGACTGGATGACGTGAATATATCCTTGCCACTGTAACTGACTGTCAGATCTTCTATAGACCACGGAAATGTGCCAGGATATGCCACGCTTCCCGAACCAGTCAGACTGCGATTCTCGGTACCTCTGCGGTAGAAACTTCATTGCCCAGTCGTTGACAATGAGTAATGTCTCATTGTCAAGAAGGTCAAGACAATCCAGTCGCGCTTGGTCTTGGTTAAAGGATCGTAATATGTGGCACTGCCATGAACGGATGGCAAGCTTCGATGACTGCATGATGTAAATCGCTTCATCACGCTCCGCGTCATCAGGTGAAAAATGGCAACGGTTTATACGATTTTCAATTTCCCTTAAAGTTTCGTTTAGCGCTTCACACTGCTCACAGGTACCTTCGTGATTGTGTTGACACTTCTCCCGGTAGTCTGGATCGGTAGCATCGCTCAATGAAAACGCTACACAGTGATCTGGCACGCCAGCTTCTTTCTCTAAATGTACCTGCAAAGAAGTCGATCATTGTATGAGCAATAAGCCTCATTTAATCAACTTATTTCGGCGATCGGCTACACACAACGACAGTGAAAGTCAAAAATTTGTCATCCCAGTTAATATTTTTTGCGCTTCTATGTACTTGCTACCCAAGTTATACGCCTTTCACACAAATGTTTTCCCACATGGGATCAAGGTATAGCAATACTCACGCTTACGTCACCTATTGATATTAATGTGCCAACACGAAGTGCATTACCCTGGGTCCAGACGTTTTTTTTTCGCGTGCTGCGGCCGGCGGGAATCTTCGGCTGAAGCCGCGAGAAAAACGTGGCTCACTATAAAGACTTGACAAAAACCGAAAACTGGGCAATAAAAGTCTCTGGAACCCAGAGAAGAGGCGCATTGGTTCTCGTAACAAAAGATTCTTTTTTTTTTTTTTCACTCGTTGCAAATTTGAATTACAACAAGAGCCATAATGGCTCTTGATTACAAAAACAATGCGCTTCTATGTACTTGCTACCCAAGTTATACGCCTTTCACACAAATGTTTTCGTACATGGGATCAAGATATAGCGATACTCACGCTTACGTCACCTATTGATATTAATGTGCCAACACGAAGTGCATTACCCTGGGTCCAGACGTTTTTTTTCGCGTGCTGCGGCCGGCGGGAATCTTCGGCCGAAGCCGCGAGAAAAACGCGGCTCACTATAAAGACTTGACAAAAACCGAAATACGGGCAATAAAAGTCTCTGGAACCCAGAGAAGAGGCGCATTGGTTCTTGTAACAAAAGATTCTTTTTTTTTTTCCACTCGTTGCAAATTTGAATTACAACAAGAGCCATAATGGCTCTTGATTACAAAAACAATGGTGGTAAACAGTGATGTCTTCTAGTATCCTATAGGATACTAACGATCAGGCGGGAACTGAGGTGAAATGTACCCATGTTTATTAATGCATTAACCATCAAAGTTTTGGTTTGCTAAAACATACCTTGTAGTCTCCTTTTAGATAAAGCTTAGCAGCTTTGAGCGACTCGATCATTCGTGTTTCCCAATCCATGTCACTTTCCACTTCGTTTATTTTACGCACCAGTGATATCAGGTCATCAAATGCTCGTGTACCCTCCGCGGCATAGTAATCGAGTCCCTGAAGAGACTTTCTTACTGACGCACTGCATTCAGACAAAATGCGCAACATCGTGCTTTCACTAAAAGGCTGAAAGCCAGTCTCTTCACAGTACTGAGTATATTGACGCACGATTCGCTGAGGTATCATGGTTCTTATCACGTTGGGAACTTTAATGACTTCACCCGTCGAAAGAGTCAAATGTTTCTGTCCGAACGGAAGATCTTGCACTAGGTGTGGGCTTGTAATAAAGCACAGAAAATGATCTAACCGTTTTAGATCTACTTTTATTCTTGTTGACACCTGAAGAGGTACAGGTGCTCCTCGACCAAACTGAAGGCGGTGCAAATTTGCCATAGTGTACCGGTACGTTGTTAGCCCTGGAATGAAAGTGGCTAACATTTTATAACCAGCAACACCAGTCATTACAGAAAGGATTTGGCGGCGGGTATCCCAGCTATCGGCGTTATTGTACGCTTCTGTCAAGGCTTCTAGGTAACGCTGATCTGCTTGTGAGATTTCTTCAATACCAAGCAACTTGTTCATGGAAGCTGTTGACGTCATGGCTCTCCAAATAAGGCCAGCATTTTCGGGGGAAATGGTTTTTAGCACTGCAGCTACGATGTCGCTTGATCTTCTTGTATACCTTTGTTTAGTGGATTCACTGCAACTGCTAAAGTCCAACCATTTTCTTTGAAGCGGCGGGATATTCCAAGCCACCAAGAACTCATTCAGAAGGCTACGCTGCATTTCTGCGGCTGTTTCTTGAGAGGGAAGAATTTCATCGCTTTGAGTAGACGTTGTGCTCCTGGTTTCAGGGCTTAAAAGGGTCTCATCGGCAATTTCTAACTTGCTTAATGCACCAAGGACAGCACTAGATACATCACTGTCTGCAGATATTGATTCCTCGGTTTCCTACACATTTGAAATAAATAACAAATTAGAAAATCCTTATGATACCCATTACAGTTTAATCCGGGTTGCTGCATTTTTCACAAAAGCGCCCTGTATTGTCCGATTTTGTACGGATAAGAGGATATGCGGTTGGGTACGCCACTTCTCTAAATAAACAGCTACCTTAATTTGATTTTTTTTAAAATCAGCTGAACAAAAGCAGTGAAGGCGCAAGTAAACAATTTGCTCGTCCGATGGTAGTTTATTCACAGTTTTTTGCTTCTTTAAGTTTGATTGGGTTGAAGTTCAGCCTTTCAGCCTCGGCGGATCTCGCGCTACTCGATCTGCCTAAATTTATTTCTTTTGGTGCTTCATGTTACAGAAACTGAGTTATGCTTAGTGGCAACCTCGACCCCAGCAAATCTCGATTGCCTTCTCTTTTTATGGCCTCTTCCCTGTATTATTGACATCATTTTTCAGATACCACAATCGCCGTCAACGTTTGCTGTTTATAAAGAATTATCCGGGGCTTTTGAGCCAATCATTAACGGAGAAATATTTTGAGTACTAAATAACTTATTTTATGGGCTTATGAACATACCAGCCTTGTATGACCAGTTTCCATGAGTCCTTCTAAATTCTTTTCTTCATCCCTACTTTCCATAGATCCTTCTAACTTCTCCTCTTCCACTTTAGCTTCCCTAGGTCCTTCTAATCCCTTCTCTATAGCTCCAGCACCCGTTACATGTGTTTCCTCTTCCCTCGTCAAATGTGCAAAACAAGTGAAGCAAATAGCTAATGTAAAATAATAGTATGTTAGTGTAACAATCGTATACCTCTTCATCCACGAGAAAAAAAGTGAAGTAGTCTTACTTTTTCTAGTCCTCAACATTGAGGTAGTTTTGTTAAACTCCTAACAGTTGAAATATTTGCAAAACACATTGCAGCTTATCCCAAAAAAAGGGGGAGGGAGAGGGGGGGAGGGGGGGGAAGGAGCAAGTGTTCCTGTCCAGTTTTTGGCAATTCGAAGCATATCATGGTTAAGACCGGTTAAGCTCATGAGAGAACGGGGATAACTAATGTCTACACACATTTTCGCCATTTTTTTGCAACTTTATTTGACAGCTTCTGTCGCCATCTCTTGTTTGTGTCTTACTTCTCTGGGCCCCTCGGTAATAACACAAAAAAGGTCGCGAAAAAAAGTCGCGAACACTGGCAAAAACCAGATCTCTCAAGGACAGAGTGAGATCTGGGTACGAGATTAGGGACCATACGGGTGTGCGCCGCTGAACAACGTATAGTTTTTGCTTTTGAGTCTTAAACAGGGTGTCTCTTTAAAAGAGTGTCAAGGTTAGTGATGGAGGGTCTACATTTGTGGTTACCAACGATTTTTTTTTTTTTGGAAAAATCCTAATTCCATTATGTTAGTTTGAAAAATTACTCAATTTTTTATGCAAAGTGAAACAAATAATCAGGGCCATAAATTTACTAGGTCAAATGTCTTAAACTGGATAGCGAAAAGACAAATTTTGTCTTAAACTTAACTAAGTCAGGGTTTGAAGGCCTCGGCGGGTGGCGGCACACTCCTACCCAAACTTCCCTTGAGTGCCCTCCCCCCACCCCGGGTTCCATCACTTCAGTAAAAAAAATTCCTTACAGGGCTCCTATGGATTACGTCTGGAACCGCTATTGCCGGTTACCTGTTGTCAAAAGAATGCACGATATCGAGCTAAGGAATTGTGAAGAGATATATTTTTAGGTGATCTTTCCTTAGATGAAGGCAAAATTTCTGTAGGCCTCCTGGTTTTGAATATTTCGAAATTGGTGACGTCACGTGACAACCAAGAATTTGTTACTGCCAGGGCCGTTCTATCAATCTCTCATGAGAACTTCAGTAAAAATTACAAGACATTACGTAAAAATCACTTACGCGATCCAACAGCAATTAGCTGGCCTGTTTCCTTCAAAATAAGTGAAGATAGTTGACTGTTTATTCTGCGTGTTCCTTTCACTGTTGCTGACTTATGTGCGATCATTGGGCTTGGAACCGAACACCTAGTTTTCCCTGTTCTCCATCTTATACCATATTCCGCCCGATGACGGGGACATATAGTTATGAGTTCATGAGACACATCAGGCGAAAAAATTCCTGATTAAAAGAAGAGAACTTTCGTAATAGTACTCTCACGCAATAATCACGCAACAAAATTAAAAACAAAGTAAAAATTAAACCAAATGTCGTTTACCTGCACGAGCTAGTAGCAGTTTCATTTCACTTTCCAACGATGGATCTTCACTAAGGCCATACATTTCCAGATGTCTCGTGATGTCTCGTTCACATTTAAGAAGAGGTATACATTCGTATTGACCAGGATATTCCTGGCTAACATCGCATTTAAAATTTCCATCAACAAGAGTCGAAAAACTGCACAACATTTTTTCTTTCCACACACAGCGTTATAAACGCTGTAGATTATACCATGTGTCGCTTATGCAATGTAGTTTGTTTGGATTTCGAAATACTGTACAGAATTAGGTGATTACGTGTACACGGGGAATGTTGCGTGCACAAGGTAATTTATTCAAATCACTGACCATACATGTAACTTGACACCAAATTAAAGAACCAACATTTGGCGCCGAAACCTTTGTACGGACATATGTTACAATTTCAGTTACTCGCTGGTTTTTAAGTCATTTCATTCAGGTAAGCTACAAAGCCTTACATCACGAGAAAGATGATGAACACTTGCTAAGACTGTGACTGGGTGGAGGGTATTAGTTTCTAAAAATCCTGGACGAACATCGAAAACCAATTCTTTCGTAAGAGTATCTCAAAGCTTGGAGGCGATGGACGTCCGTAGAAGGCCCTGCCTGGAAGGTGTGTTCATCATTATTGTAAATGTTTGCTTTGATATACTTGCATCTTGTGCTTTTTGGCTTTGAGCACAAACAATTATTGTTTATTTTATTTGGGATACAATTAATACGGTCCGTTTTGTTTGTGGTCTTGATAGCCGCTGTCATTCCATTTTGTTGAGAGGTCATTTACAATAATTTTGACTTTCACTTCATAGTTCATTTTTATCTAAGTAAATTTATTATCTGTTGGCGAAGCTAATAAAATAAAAAAATAAACATAGTTTGCCGATGGGGTTTTGAAGTTGAAATGATTGATAGACCGAACGCCTGTTACTTCAGAACCGGGGATTCACCCGACCAGATTTCGTGAATCGCTGTTCTTTTTAATACTTTGTTTTAGTATTTTTCCTTGTTTTAGATTATTCGACGAACAATTTCGCTTTATTAGCTTCCCAGATAGCAATACTTGCTTAGATAACAGAATTCTCATCAATTCCTTGCGCTTTGACGGGCTAGTTATAACTTCTGTGTGATTTTCTCCTCGATTTGCATATATTTTCCTTTGTTTACATTCCACGTTCTTGTCGCGCACGGCGACTTGGGGGGCTCAAGTTAAAATTTTATTACTCGCAAACGTTTTAATTTGCAGAGCTAAAACTTCGGGTGTAATTAATAAAATAACAGTTCTTTCGTTTAGTATAGTACGTTTTTCAATTTGTGACATACCAGGGTCGACTTTTGGCGGTTGAAGTTGGGCGTTATTTTGACTGCCAAAACAACACTCAATCGGGGTGCACACAATAAAAGCCAGAAACTATATTACAATAGTTATTTTGCAAAACCTTTTTATGAAGTCTTAAAGCTTTGGATGTCTTCTAAATACATGAGTAATATCAAGTTAATAGGAACTTTTGCGCTCTTGTACTGTTTCGATGAAAATTGTTAAAATTTGCACCCATTTCCCGAATAAAAAAAATGTATTTTTAGCGAATTTTCGAACTTTTCTAAAATTCTCAAAATGTAAAGCGCTTGGGGATTTCTTAATATCATTTCTTGAAATAGTTCACCCACAGGGGTGTTTGGGTGGTATCAGCAAAAATTCGAATTTTTAGAACTGATTTGAGATTCTCGATATTTTCCGACATTGGCTCTTAACATATTTCGAAAAAGTCAGTGGTTTAAACAATAGCAAAGGAAAACCACAAAATTTCAAGCGATTACTATTGCATTTTGATTGAGAAACGAACTTTAGTTTTCCGTAAAACGTTTCTTGGAATTATTCAGTAGCAATTTGTGATTCCTACTTTAAACGTGCAGTTTTAAAACATTTTCGTCAAGTTAAATTTACTTTGAAATTTTTTCTTCTCGTTCGGCAGTTATGTCTGTGTTGCACTGTATCAATGAGCTAGCGTTCATTTACACGGTACTCATTTGCTTACAACTTTATCACGGCGGTAAACTGCTTTTTAAATGACAAAGTGCCAGACTCGAAGATAATTTTTCATTTTTGTAAGCAAAGTTTGAGGACAAGCTAAAACAAAAACTACGTGTATGTGTTTCATCAGAGAAAAAAAGATAAATAGATAGTTTATTATCAAGAACCTTGCAGAGAAGCTCCTGTAACAAGATTTTTTTAGACAAATACATTGCCATTGTTTTGCCTTGGTTTGCAACTGCCGTTTAAACTACTCAAATTTTCCCGCCAAAAGACGTAGAAAAAAATACAGGCGCCTAAAATACGCATGCGCCGTTTTTTTTTTTTTTTTTTTTTTTTTTCAATTTTCAAGGTCTAACGCAATAATTAATATCTATTTTGGTTATCAGGTATTCATTTTATTAGCTAATAATAAAAGAAAATAAAGATCAAAACAGTTGTTTCAGTTGCATTGTGTGTTCTTTATTTTCTTTCTTTCTTAACAATGCTTTCAATAATAAGTTAATTAATTAAGTAAAAATCTTTTAACTAACTAAAGGTGTGACCAAAATTTTTCTTCTGATATATATACCAAGTCTTTTGGCGGGAAAATTTGATGAAATTTGCTCAGAGTTTTCCCTGGTTACAATTTTAGCAAAAAAATTAACGGGGCACCCTTTGAAAGTTTTTGATCAGAAAAAAATTTCAAAGAATACTCCTACAAATTTAAACCCGCCAAAAAACATACACCACTTCGTAAGGAAACTTTTTGTTTCCAATTTTAAGTCTTGAATTTTTGAAAATTTTCAACGAAATTTGTCTGAAGTAAAGTTTTCTTTCCGAAGTGGTGTAAGCTAAAAGAGCAACACGGTAAGCCGTTTCACAGCAGGGAAAAATTGGATGATCGCAGAAATTTTGATCATAAAACCAATTGAAAAACGCTTATGTTTTTGTTTTCCAAACTAAAACCAAATTTAAACAGCTGCAAAACCGTTTAGCTTAACATGTCGCTTTTTCGTTCGTGGTCGTAAATTAGTGACTTGAAGTCCTATTTTTGTATGTTTTCTTGTAATTTTAATCGTTTAAAGAAAAACCTGTTTCCGAACCAAGAACCAATTTACATGGAACTTATTTCGGACAAAAAAAAAATTGGAATACAGCAAACCTGCAAATTTATATTTTTTATCTCTGCCAGAAATGAAATGGTGGGAAAATCATTCAATCTTTTGTGGTTCGTAACTCTAATTTGGTGCAAAAGATGTCCCCGAGACGTTTTCTATCGTTTGGCCCACATCATTCCAACCAGACGCTTGTTTATATTATACATACTACAGCATGCAAAGGGAACATAAGGAATAACAGAAGGATCCTCCATATTTTTTTCCTTTTCAGTAAATAATAAAATTTTCGATCAATGAAATCTTGATAAAATATGTTCACGCCACACTTAAACAATTATATTAGTAATACATGTTACCCACGTTCCCATTGGGATCCTCTTTTAAGCCTTGTGTTCCCTTGACAACAGTGAACGAAGGTGGAACTGCTAAGTGTAGATGTTTGATTTTTATTTTTATTCCCGTCGCGAATTGGCCAAAACCGAAGAATTTATTTCTTTGTAATTCAGTCCAAAGATCAAGGTCACCAAGGGAGTTTCTATTTCACAGACCACATGATACAGAATTTTGCAGATTTTAGTAGATAATCAGGCAATTTAATATCAAATTAACCAAAACAGAGAGAGATCCAAAACTAAATAATTTATTTTAAAATTTAAGCGTCCATTTTCGTAAGAACATGAACAAGGCTTCCCTTCACAGACCAAATGATAGAGTTTTGAAGATTTTTGTACATAATCAGGCAATTTGATATCGAATTAACCAAAATGGAGAGTGATAGAAAACTGAAGAATCAGTGATTTTGAAATTTAAGCCTCCATTTCTTTTGTAATTCAGTTAAAAGGTAAGCCCATCAACAAAATTTCCATTTTACACACCACGTAATATATAATTTTCAAGACATTTGTAAACAATCAGGTAATATTAGATTGACCTACGAAAACTAACATTTCTTTTGGATGTTTTCAATTCCATCAAATTGTTTTGTAGTTAACAACGAAAACGCAATCGCTAGTCTCATCTCTTGATATCCTTGTTCGGTGTTTCGACTTAACCTGAAGTGTTTCAGATTTCATTTTTTTTTTTTTTGGAAAAAAGAGAAACAATTTTTTAGGTTTGACCGAGTTGTCCTTTTATACAGCGTAATGTTTTCATTTGCCTTTTATACAACTTGCAGTTCCACCTTGGCAACAGAATATAACTGAAAAATAACTTAACCGATTTCTAAGTAGCGCAACACTGAGTGATCTCCGATGTTGACCTTTTTAATTTTCAAGTTTCATATCCCAATTTTACTTTTAAAAAAATTCTATTATTCTTAAACGATTTGCAGAATAATATTTTAAAAAGATGGCTGGTATATTTTAAAAGTATTGAAAGAAATTCTGCTGCATCGACAGTGTTTTCAAAATTAAGCGACCGTATATTCGAACGTCACCATTTCTGACTGAAAATATCAGCTCAATCCCCTCGGGATCTGCCCTCACACCAAATGGTTGGATAGTTGCAAAATTTGAACATACGATATTTTAGTAAATAGATCATCAATTGACTGTTACTGAATTGAAAATTCAATAATTTTGTCAAACACCGCCACCATCTTTCAAAGGTATCATTTTTATACACAAATGAAATCTCTTTGTTCCGTTTGCTTCAGTACAATGCTTTTTCCTCTCTTCTGATCCTTTTCCACCTCCTGTTCGATCTCCTTATGAAAATGTCCTTCCTGAAAATAAAACAAAACACATGAGTTTGTGTTCAACAAATACGCCCATAGAAAGTCAGCAGCATGCTTTGCTAATTACTTTGAAATTTAAATAATTTGTAAAGTAATGACAAACAAAAGGCTCCATAGGACAGTACTCTCAGTGGCTTTCATTTGAATGGTCACACTTTAGGATTTCATGCACAGACTCGAAAGGTAGAACCACCTTGTACAGTATGAGAAACTACCACACAGCGAAAGTTGGTGAAGAAAGCTAACGAATTTGGACAGTGAACTTGTACCTTAGGTTCAAGAGTACACTTTATGATTTCATCCACTGAACCACCTTGTATGGCATGATAAACAGTACTGCTTAGTGGCTTTCGTTTGAATGGTCACACTAGGATTTCATCTACAGACTCAAAAGGTAGAACGACCTTTTATAGCATGATAAACGATACCACAGCGAAAGGTGGTGAAGAGAGCTAATAAATTTGCACAGTGAACTTGTACCTAAGTTTCAGGAGTACAACTTGTCTGAGTAAGTTTCTCAACTCAAAACAAGAATGCAAAAAGTATTCGTAGTTTAATACAAAGTAGTGGACAAAGTTCTCAACACGTGGCCGCTTCGGACAATTTGGAAAATAGGTTTCTTGCCACAGAGAAGACCTTAAATTCAGTTTATTTATCGTTAACTATTCTGTCACAGCTATAGGTCTGTTTAGCTCTTCTTACAAGGTGCTGTTGAGTTATATTCTAAAACCACACAGAGTGAATCGCAACGTCGATAAAACGAAACTCCAGGACGCGCTCACATCGACTGACTTCGGAATTAGACTCTTACCGTTTGCGTTTTAGCGAAGCGAATATTCATTCCTTCAAAGTCTTTGGCGCTTATTCCTGGCGTATCTGTAAAGCTTCAACGACAGAGGTCACCTTCACACGTCCTCACAGGCCAAGCAGTTGCTCGGTTTGACGAAAATTCTGCACTTTCAGTACTGAATGTGGATTAGAAGCTGAAACCAATCGCTGGTCGATAGAAAAACCATATTTGGAATGGAATTCTATGCTCATGTTCTAATAAATGAACTTGACATTTTTTATGTTTTTGTTCAAACCTAGGCCTCTGGGATTTATAGCGTGAAATAGCCATTTGGAGTATTTTCCCGCACATTCAAATTGTTTTTTTATTTATCTTTAAAAGCGTGCAGTGCAGTTTTGAGAACTTTGCATACATAGTAATAACTATAGTCCTAAATCCCTAGAGTAACACATGGATAAAGAATATCTGCTGCTCTTCTTAATATCTTTGTATTTTCTATGTTCTTTGTTTTCGCGTTTGGTAAACAGCTTTGTCTCGGTGTTAAGCGCTTTGTATTATCTAGTTTATATGCATGTTTCAAACAATTCGAAAATAATTTGTTTCTCCATAATTTGCATTCACAACGGATAACGTTAATTTCAAATGTTCGAGGGATTCGTTCATCCACAAAAAGGAAGGCTTTGTTCCTGTGGCTTAACAAGCAAAAGGAGGACATTATATTTCTCCAGGAAACTTATAGCACGAAAGAGGTTGAGGCTATTTGGAAAACACAGTACAAAGGTAAGATGTTTTACTCTCATGGTACTAATCACAGTCGTGGAGTTATGATCTTGATAAAAGATGATTTGGAATTTGACCTTAAATCGTCTGGTTTAGACACCGAAGGTCGTTACATTTTGATTAATGCCACTGTGCAGGGATCGGACTACTTATTTGCTAATATTTATGCGCTAAATAAGGTTCAAGAACAATGTGAATTTTTTGGTCGCCTGGATAAATTGGTAGAGAAGTTTCACCTAAGCGCTGAGCAAAAGATTGTATTGGGCGGCGATTATAATGCGGTTCTAGATCCGGAATGGGATGGTTCAGGTGGCAACCTTACAAAGAAAGATTCTGTTAAGTACATTCAAGATATATGTTTAAACTTTGATAGTAGATATTTGGCGCGTTAGAAACCCAGAATGCAAACGTTTTACCTGGAAGCAAAAAAGTCCTATTATTCAACGGAGATTGGATTACTGGTTGTTGAGTGATTCGTACCAAGAAGAAGTAGAAAATGTTAATATAATTCCCTCCATAAATTCAGACCACTCGGCTATCGTGCTTCATTCTAATAGCATAGAAGAACAAAGGCATGATCCATCTTAGTGGAAATTTAATGCAGGTTTATTGGATGATTCTGATTTTGTAAGGCTTATAACGGAAAGTGTACCAGTGTGTCGTGAGGAATTTATTGAGGTCAGGGACTGGTCAAAAAGTATAGGGTGGGCTGGGCCGGAGCAGAGAGGGGGTGGGTCGTCAGTTTTTAGGCCCTTGGTAAGGGGTGGGTCGCGCAATTTTCAGCTACCCATTGGGGTGGGTCATCCTATTTTTTAAGAGGAATTGGCACACATTTATCTTCCAACCTACAGGTGAAATTTCACTAGAAAAAGAGAGCAACATTCAAGCTTTCTCTGAGGAGTATGCAGTAGAACAAGACCTTGTTGTGAAATACAACTATCATCTTACGTAGCTTAACATGAACAACAAAAGAGAAAAAGAGAAAGAAGGGAGAAAGCAGAAAGGGAGAGTAACTTGACCTATGAGGATGCGGAGTGGGGGAAAATCGTATGTAATTAAGGATTTGGTGAGAAAGCAAAGAGTTTCTGTCCTTAATCAGTGTATCTCGAACATCACAATCCGACAACCGAAAAGAAATTAAGGAAAAAAAAGAAAAGCAAGCTTGACTTAGTGTCAGCTCACATTCTGTTGTCAGAAGCCATAGACAGTGTATCCACTGGCAAAGAAACAAGTGGCTCTGAATCGAGTGTCAGCAGCAAGCGAAGACTGTGTTCTGCAGGAAACTGGGAATGATAGCTCCGATGATGACAATATCCCTCTCGCAAAACAAGCTTTCAGCAGTTGGAGTGACAGTGATAGCGATGTATCGTTAAGCGTACTTCCCTAAACTTTAATTCCTCACGAAGCGAGGCCGGAGGTTTATGATTTCCTTGGATTGCAATGCAACCAAAAAACTTCATGTTTAATTGGGGGTGGGTCATGTAATTTTCAACCTTCATTTAGGGGTGGGTCAGTCAGTTTTGTGCCAAAAGGAATGGGTGGGCTATGTGTTTTTTTATCCACCACATTTCCAAATGCTCCGGCCCAAACCAATCCTATACTTTTTGACCAGTCCCTTAACGATATGAGAGTACTTTGGGACTTTTAAGTAAAAGTAAATACCGAATAAGGCAAGTGACGATAAAGTAAAGTAAAGAAAAAGGTAATGCGAGAAGACAGAAATTGAAAATTATAAAAGATTCCTTCAAGCAATACGAGGATGACTGTAGCAGGGATCCGTCCCCTGACAATATTGAAAAACTGGAAAATGCTAAAAATAAGTATGAATCATTCTATGAGCACGTGACAAAGGGAGCGATAATACGTTCCAGGGCCATTTGGTACGAGTATGGAGAAAAAAGCAACAAATATTTCTTAAACCTTGAAAATCATAGAAAATCTAAGAGTTGTATTCGTAAACTGTATACTGAGGAAGATTTCTTGACCTCCGATCCTAAAAGAATTATGAAGGAATTGGACGGGTTTTATTCTAGTCTTTATAAGAAGGATAACCTAAAGGCCTCCGAAGATGTTTTAAACTGGTTTTTACGACGTCAGGTAATCCCCAAATTATCAAAAGAAGACGCTCTTTATGTGAGGGCAGATTGACTCTTACGGAATGCTTTAAGAGTCTGCAATCCTTTCAGAAAAATAAATCGCCAGGTAACGATGGCCTCACAGTGGAGTTTTATATCGCTTTCTTTGAACCTCTCGGTGAATTACTTGTGGATAGCCTCAATTGCTCATATGATCGAGGTTAATTATCAACCTCACAAAAACAAGCGGTAATAACTTTGCTCGAGAAGAAAGATAAAGATAAACGAAAAGTTTCGAATTGGAGGCCCATTTCCTAGATTAAGATAGGATCCAAAGCTATTGCCTTTTTATCAAAATATTTCAAGCTGTGTTCTCAACAACGGTTTCTCTACTGGACCTTTTGAGATACAAAGAGGTGTGAGACAAGGAGATCCACCTTCTCCGTACCTGTTCATTATTGTCCTTGAATTTTTAGCTATTAGTTTACGTAAAAATGACAATATTCAAGGAATTATCGTGGATGGGACTGAAATTAAACTCGAGCTCTTTGCAGATGACTTAGCCGCGTTCTTAAGGAACGACGAATCCCTAAGCGTATTCCTTGAAGCTGTTAAGAAGTTTGGGAAGGTCTCGGCCCTTAATAAAACAGAATTTTTGGTTCTGGGGAACTCTATTATCGCCCCCATTTAAGATCAACGTACGGCAAACATTGAGATTAAGGAAGCAGTGAAAATTCTAGGAGTTTACTTCACGTATCACCGTCCTCTGAGACAAGCTTAACTTCATAGAAATAATAGGTGCCATCAAAACAAACTCCAATTATAGAAATGGAGGAATCTGACAATCATCGGACGAATTCAGATTATAAAAACCTTTGTGATTCCGATGTTAATGTATCGAGCTGATTCAATTTGCATTGACAAAGAAGTTTTAACTGAGGCCAATAAGGCCCGGTTCATACGTCGAACTTTACATGAGCCGAACCTAATACCTATTGAGGTCGACCCAAATAATTAAGTTCGGCAGTTGATTCGGGCGTCTAACCTAACTGAAGATTCAAAATGGCGGGAAAGATGAATTCTGACATGGAAGAGCTTGTTTGGTAAAATAATGAAGACAGGCCAAACACGGCTCCTATTGGTCGAGATAGGAAGAGGTATGACCTTCAAAGCTAATTTGCTCTTACGAGTACGTCTTTCAAGATAGATAGAAATCATGTAATGCGCATTTGATCATTTAATGGAAAGTGCGCAATATAAGAATTATTTTTATTATTATTGTTATTATTATTATTTTCTGTACGAAAGTAGGGAAGGGTCTTGTAGATCTCTCTTAGCAGAGGCTGATTTTCTATCAAGTGCCATTTACTCATCTGAATGGTTTTAGGTTAGGCACAGAAGGGCGATACTCCGTAACAAACGGCAAAATGTTTTTGCGCGGTTTTTGTTTGTTTTGTAGTGCCGACATTCTTTCGCTGAAATTGACTTCTGAGAGTTTTATTGTAGCGTAACCTCTGTTTGAATAGAGTAATGTTTCCTTCAAATTTTTTTTTTGAAGATTTTGTTCTGAGAAGTCTTGAGGCTTCGCCTTTGATATAGCCTGTATTGGAAAGTTCGTGTCTGTTTGAAGTGCGTGTGTACATCAAGAATAGATTCTTTTTTTTTTAATCTTTCGCATCTCAGACCAGTATATTTAGTTGTTTCTAAACAAGAAGAACAAGCGCATTCCTCTTTTCCCGCCATCTTGTTGAGAATGAAGTCCTTTGCGCATGCCAAGTCGATGGAACGCGCAGACCTCTGGGATAGATATAATTTACAGTAATTTATACGTAACCTATGCATTTGGTTCGGCATATGTAAAAGTTCGACGTATGAATCAAAGTCGAACTTTTGCCGTCCTATCGTCCTATTCGACTGGCACAGTCGAATAGAATGGCGGGTCGACCCAAATACAAATCTGTCGATCCTAACTGATTCATACGTCGATCTTTGCATGCGTCGAACCGAATGATTAGGTTCGGCTCATGTAAAGTTTGACGTATGAACCGGGCTATAATATTTGACTCAAAACATTATAACTGCATTATAACTAACTGACATTAGTGTTTGGTTAAATGTCCAATTATGCTTGAGAACCTTGGAATGGGAAGATGCTGATTATGTCTTATTTCACAGGCAAAGCTTGTAACAGAAACAAATATGCAGCCACATTTGCCGGCGGCGAAAAAGAAGGTGAGAAAATGTGGGGCAGGAAACAATTGGTCTCTAATGTAAGATGATGAGCCAAACACAGGGATTTAACAGTACAATCAGGTGATAGACACCACAAAATGGGGGAGGGGTCCCAGCAACTGAGTGTAAAGGGAACAAAACTGGAACATTAACACTCCCTGTACATCCCCCCACCCACCCCTAAAAAGGGTTTCATAAACTATATTTTTGGTTAGAGGCCACCAGAGTTTAGCCCTCACACTCTTAAGAGTGCCATGATGTGGAACAAGAAGTCATTACTTGCTCAATATTGCGTCAATTTGTATCAAATTTGGACACCAAACAGATCAAGGCAAGATCTGTACATTGAAAGCATAAACTTTTAACCCCTTCTATACTAGACATGATAAACAACCCCTCCCTTTTTGAAACTTTATCCTACTACACTTTTAATACCAAGTCAACAGTTGACAAGAAACTATGTACTGAGATCTCCAAATTAAGCTATAGTTTAGGGGCATACCCAATATACGTGAAAAATGAAATATTTTTAAGGTTTTGTATATTTTTTCGTGTTGAACACTTTTCAACGTAATCTGTTATTTCTTTGGCTTTGCAAGAATGATATATGCAATGTCCCAGACAAAACCTTAGTATATTACATTTGGTATATGGGTTCACTGTTGCCATTTTCCAAAACTATGGCATTTCCCAGTGGGAGTGAAAGGGAACGCAAAGTGTGACTAATGTTTGCCTTTCAAAATACAGTATATTAGCGCATGTATGGGAATCCCAAAAGGTTTACATTAATGGTGAAATATTCCTTAGCATATAAGCATCAAACTTGAAAATAAAAAAGTTAATGTAAACATAGCTTAGTTGTTGTCCTTTATCATTCTTGTGGGTCAAAATGGTGAATTTAGCGTTTTTTCCAATAATGCAAACCTTATTATTCCCATACAATCCCTAATATACTGAGTTTTGAAATCTTCCAACAGCCACATATTAGACTTACCCTTTGTGTGGGTGACCTGTGCCCCTCTATTGAAAATCATTGAAAATTTCAAGTGGGGATGGTGGGGCTGTTTAATGGAAACGTTTTTGAGGAAGACAAAAAAATTATTATTGGAATTTGACCGAACCAAAACAGCCCTCCTTGAGAGCAATGGCATTTATTTGCATCAATAGTGATGTTTTTTAGTTCAAAGTGAGTATATCTTGATGCTCTTTTATTCAGTTCTCTCTTCGAACTGTTCAGGTCCTTCAGTTCTTGCGTGGAGGATGTAAACTTCGCTGGTACAACAAGCCCAACCACCCTCTTTCTCTTCCCTGTAACTGTTACAGTAAAGAGATTGTCAGCGTTTCCTTGTACAATCAAAATGTTTTTGCTTTGTGGTATGAGCCTTTTAATAAGCGCCGCCCTCGAATAAGCGCCTCACAGGAGACACAAAAATTAAATAAGCGCAGCGGCGCTTATTCGAATAAAAACGGTAGTGATGATATCAAGTTGAGGTTTTATTCATAGACCTACAAATATCTGATATTTATGGGAATTTATGAATAAAACCTCAACTTAATTAATGTCATCACTATTTGTGCAGGCATTTAATACTGTGAATTTGATGGAACATTATTGTATGTTTTTAGACTTTATTTTTCCATTGCAGAGAAAAGAAGGCCTAAAATTCAAAATCTTTACTGAATGTGTTCTTACCTATGTGAAAAGAAGATTAGCTGTGACAGGACCAAAGCAAAGCTACATTGCTAACTCCTAAACAACAATCCCAAGAAATCCTATAATTATAATAATCATTCAACCCCAAGTTACAGGGTCCGTTGGGGGTCACTGACAAAAGCAGCCAAAGCAGTACCACTGGCTTTAATAATACTGTGATAATAATAATGATCGTTGTCATCATAATACAATTTTTTTATACACTCAGATATCACACAAGGTGGTTTTCAATATAATATATAGGGCACCTTAAAAGAAACACAAAAACTAAAAATATGCAATAAAATGCAAAATATACAAGATAAAAGACAAAATTAAGAAGCAAGCTAAAAAATAAAATATATAAGGACTCACATTAAGGACTTAACTTACTACAAAACTCTACTCTCCCCTCTAAATCTCTCACATGACAATTTCGTGAAAGCGCAATATGACAATTAGTTTCTTATTTCGGCAGGCAAGACATTCCAGTCATACAAGTCACTATTCTGAGACCTGAGTAGCCCTGATAATTAGTAATTGATTTTGTTACTCATATAGTGTCCTTTGCACTAGAGTTGTGGTTGTAAAGGTCCAGCCATAGCCTTGCATGATGAGCTTAACTCGACCCAGGAATTCGCTACTGGACGTCTCTTAACGTCACACGAAAGTTAAATTTGCGGTCTAGAAATCCATCAATGAAGACGCGAAAGGTGTTTCGTGTTCAGAAAAGTGTTAATGTGATTAGGATCAATCGGATTGTATTTGAAATTAACTTAACTAATAATAAGAAGAACAAAATAGTTAATGTTTTATCGAATGACCATTTTAAGTGGCTAGATGAATTTTGCGGGAAAGACAAATCCAATTCAATTCACATGCGTGCCCAAAAGAATGGCGCACATTGCAGAGGCACGGAACAATTTTTCTCTTCATCTGATTTATAGATAACCTCCGAGAAGGGGAAAATGATGATACAGTCTTTTGAGCTTTTCCCAAGCGATATCTGTTGCGTTCAGGTTGGCAAGTTGTGGCGGGAAAATTGAGAGCATGTTCCGAGACAGTCGTTGTCTACCTGTGATGGATTTTTGGATTCAGATGCTTGATATCGAAAAACTAGGTGATGCAAGCCTTCCCGGCACAGTACAAGCTCTCGACTCTCGATTAAACCCCAAAATCGTGAAGAATGGACGTTCCATGCGGGAAAAGTAACGGGATATTGAAAGTTCGATCGTGGCGGCTAAGCTTGGAAACTATACCAAATAAACACGCTATGGGATCACAAGTCACGGACACCTTTGCAATGCCTTGCTCAATCGACAGAATCGCGTCTTCAACTTCCCTTGAGCCCTCAAAGAAGAAAAGGCAACTAAAATCTGCCAGTGTGTTTAATTTAATCGATACACTCAAGGGCAAGTGGCCTATATGTTTAAATTACGTCATACACTGGGAACTTAATCTGCCTGTGTTTAAATAAAGTGATACACTAGGGCTTTAGTTTGCCTGTGTTTAAATAAAGCTACACACTCAAGGCATTAATTCTGTTAACTTCCCTGTGTTTATAATTTAAGCAATACACTGGGGCATTAACTTGCCTGTGTTTAAATTAAGCAATAAACTGGGGCATTTATTTGCCTGTGTTTAATTTAACCGATACTGACACTGGGGCATTAATTTGCTTCTCTTTATAATTTAAGCGAATTACTCTGGCGCATTAATTTGCCTGTGTTTAAATTAAGCAATAAACTGGGGCATTTATTTGCCTGTGTTTAATTTAACCGATACTGACACTGGGGCATTAATTTGCTTCTCTTTATAATTTAAGCGAATTACTCTGGCGCATTAATTTGCCTGTGTTTAAATTTAAGGCAATACACTGGGGCATTAATTTGCCTATGTTTAATTTAACCGATACACTGCCATTTAAATTTGCCTGTGTTTAAATTAAGTGATACACTGGGTCCTTACTTTGCTTGTGTTTAAATTAAGCGATACACTGGGACATTAACTTGCCTGTGTTTTAATTAACCAATACATTTGGACATTAGTTGCCTGTGTTTTAATTAAACAATACATTTGGATATTAATTGCCTGTGTTTAAATTTAGCAATACACTGGGGTATTAATTTGCCTGTGTTTATAATTCAAGCGATACATTGGGGCATTAATTTGACTGTCTTTAATTTGACCGATACACTTGGACATAAATTTGCTCATGTTTAAATTAAGCGATACACTGGGGCATAATTTGCCTGTGTTACTTTTAAGCGATACATTGGGGCATTAATTTGACTGTGTTTAATTTAACCGATACACTGGGGCATTAGTTTGCCTGTGTTTAATTTAACCAATACACTGGGGCATTAGTTTGCCTGTCTTTATAATTTAAGCGAATTACACCGGCGCATTAATTTGCCTGTGTTTAAATTTAAGGCAATACACTGGGGCATTAATTTGCTTAATTTTAATTTAACCGATACATTGGGGCATTTAAATTTGCCTGTGTTTAATTTAAGCGATACACTAGGTCATTACTAAAATGCTTGTGTTTAAATTAAGCGATACACTGGGACATTAACTTGCCTGTGTTTTAATTAACCAATACATTTGGACATTAATTGCCTGTGTTTTAATTAAGCAATACATTTGGATATTAATTGCCTGTGTTTAAATTAAGCAATACACTGGGGTATTAATTTGCCTGTGTTTATAATTTAAGCGATACATTGGGACATTAATATGACTGTCTTTAATTTAAACGATACGCTGGTGCATTAATTTGCCTGCGTTTTAATTAGGCAATACACTGGGGCATTAACTTGCCAATGTTTTAATCAACCAACACATTTGGACATTAATTGCCTGTGTTTAAATTTAGCAATACACTGGGATATTCATTTGCCTGTGTTTATAATTTAAGCGATACATTGGGGCATTAATTTGACTGTGTTTAATTTAACCGATACACCGGGGCATTAGTTTGCCTGTGTTTCAATTAAGCAATACACTGGGGCATTAATTTGCCTGTGTTTTAATTAACCAATACGTTTGGACATTAATTGCCTGTGTTTAAATTAAGCAATACACTGGGGTATTAATTTGTCTGTGTTTATAATTCAAGCGATACGTTGGGGCATTAATTTGCTTGAGTTTAATTTAACCGATACACTTGGACATAAATTTGCCTATGTTTAAATTAAGCGATACACTGGGGCATTAATTTGCCTGTGTTTAAATTAAGCAATACACTGGGGTATTAATTTGCCTGTGTTTATAATTTAACCGATACACTGGGACATTAATTTGCTTGTAGTTTAATTTAACCGATACGCTGGTGCATTAATTTGCCTGTGTTTTAACTAAGCAATACACTGGGGCATTAACTTGCCCGTGTTTTAATTAACCAATACATTTGGACACTAATTGCCTGTGTTTAAATTAAGCAATACACTGGGGTATTAATTTGCCTGTGTTTATAATTTAAGCGATACATTGGGGCATTAATTTGCCTGAGTTTAATTTAACCGATACACTTGGACATAAATTTGCTTATGTTTAAATTAAGCGATACATTGGGGCATTAGTTTGACTGTTACTTTTAAGCGATACATTGGGGCATTAGTTTGACTGTGTTTAATTTAATCGATACACTGGGGCATTAGTTTGCCTGTCTTTATAATTTAAGCGAATTACACTGGCGCATTAATTTGCCTGTGTTTAAATTTAAGGCAATACACTGGGGCATTAATTTGCTTATGTTTAATTTAACCGTTACATTGGGGCAATTAAATTTGCCTGTGTTTAAATTAAGCGATACACTGGGTCATTACTAAAATGCTTGTGTTTAAATTAAGCGATACACTGGGACATTAACTTGCCTGTGTTTTAATTAACCAATACATTTGGACATTAATTGCCTGTGTTTAAATTAAGCAATACACTGGGGTATTAATTGCCTGTGTTTATAATTAAAGCGATACATTGGGGCATTAATATGACTGTCTTTAATTTAAACGATACGCTGGTGCATTAATTTGCCTGCGTTTTAATTAGGCAATACACTGGGGCATTAACTTGCCAATGTTTTAACCAACCAATACATTTGGACATTAATTGCCTGTGTTTAAATTAAGCAATACACTGGGGCATTAATTTGACTGTGTTTACAATTTTAATACACTGGGGTATTAATTTGCCTGTGTTTATAATTTAAGCTATACATTGGGGCATTAATTTGACTGTGTTTAATTTAACCGATACACTGGGGCATTAATTTGCCTGTGTTTTAATTAACCAATACATTTGGACATTAATTGCCTGTGTTTAAATTAAGCAATACACTGGGACAATAATTTGACTGTGTTTACAATTTTAATACACTGGGGCATTAATTTGCCTGTGTTTAATTTAACCGATACACTGAGACATTAATTTGCTTGTGTTTAAGTTAAGCGACACACTGGGGCATTAATTTGCCTGTGTTCAATTTAACAAATACACTGGGGCATTGAAATACCTGTGTTTAATTTAACCATGCAGTATACACTGGGGCATTGATTTGCCTGTGTTCAAATTAAGCAATACACTGGGGTATTAATTTGCCTGTGTTAAATTTAACCGATACACTGGGGCATTAATTTACCTGTGTGTAAATTAAGTGATACACTGGGGCATTAATTTGCCTGTGTTAAATTTAACCGATAGACTTGAACATTAATTTCCCTCTGTTTAAATTAAGCGACACACTCAGGGCATTAATTCTGTTAACTTGCCTGTGTTTATAATTTAAGCCATACACTGGGGCATTAATTTGCCTATGTTTAAATTAAGCCATACACTGGGGCATTAATTTGCCTATGTTTAAATTAAGCAATACACTGGGGCATAAATTTGCCTGTGTTTAATTTAACCGATACACTGGGGCATTAATTTGCCTGGAGGTGTTTAAATTTAAAGCAGTACACTGAGGCATTTTAGTTTGCCTGTGTTTGAATTAAGTGATAAAAGTAACTGATACACTGGGACATTAATTTGCCTGAATTAATAATTTAAGCAAATACACTGGGGTATTAACTTGCCTGTGTCTATACTTTAAGTGATACACTGGGGCATTAATTTGCCTGTGTTTTAATTAACCAATACATTTGGACATTATTTGCTTGTGTTTAAATTAAGCAATACACTGGGGTATTAGTTTGCCTGTGTTTATAATTTAAGCAATGCATTAAGGAATTAATTTGCCTGTGTTTAAATTAAGCGATACACTGGGGCAATGATTTTCCTGTGTTCAATTTAACAAATACACTGGGTGTTTAATTTAACCATGCAGTATACACTGAAGCATTAATTTGCCTGTGTTTTAATTTAAGCGATATGCTAGGGCATTAATTTGCCTGAGTTAAATTTAACCAATACACTGGGGCATTAATTTGCCTGTGTTTAAAT
Source organism: Pavona decussata (assembly GCF_977016875.1). Taxonomy (NCBI): domain Eukaryota; kingdom Metazoa; phylum Cnidaria; class Anthozoa; order Scleractinia; family Agariciidae; genus Pavona; species Pavona decussata. The sequence goes on along the minus strand of NW_028145470.1, from coordinate 72,084 downwards.
TTAGCGATACACTGAGGCATTAATTTGCCTGAGTTAAATTTAACCAATACCCTGGGGCATTAATTTGCCTGTGTTTAAATTAAGCAATATACTGGGGCATTAATTTGCCTGAGTTAAATTTAACCAATACACTGGGGCATTAATTTGCCTGTGTTTAAATTTAGTGATACACTGAGCCATTAATTTGCCTGAGTTAAATTTAACCAATACGCTGGGGCATTAATGTGCCTGTGTTTAAATTTAAGCGATATGCTAGGGCATTAATTTGCCTGAGTTAAATTTAACCAATACACTGGGGCATTAATTTGCCTGTGTTTAAATTTAGTGATACACTGAGGCATTAATTTGCCTGAGTTAAATTTAACCAATACGCTGGGGCATTAATTTGCCTGTGTTTAAATTAAGCAATATACTGGGGCATTAATTTGCCTGAGTTAAATTTAACCAATACGCTGGGGCATTAATTTGCCTGTGTTTAAATTTAGCGATACACTGGGGCATTAAGTCTAAAAATACTAAAAAACAACGATAGCTGATTAAAAGCTGTAACGTGAGAAAAAATTAAAAATATTAAACAAAAAGTTTCGCACGTATGGAGTCCGTCTGGATGTTTAAATCGGGCTTGAGATTCTTGATGATGAGCATTTCAAAAACCAAACAATCAAATTTGCCCTGGCACTTTCTTAAGACTCTAAATTGGTTTTCTTTCCTGTGGTGCTGTTTATTATGCCGTACCTGGTGGTTCCAACTGTTTTGCTCGTGGATGAAATCCTAAAGTGTTGAAATGCAAGTTAAGCACTACATTCTGGTGAGACTGTTTACAAAGTTATACAAGGTAATTCTCATTTTTGTGTGCATTGATGAAATGCTAATACAAGCAGTAGTTTCTTGTAGTGTTGTTAATTACGCCAAGGAAAGTGGGTGTAATGTCTGAGTGTTTGGATGAGATCATTGAATGCAATCATCGAAAGCAAAATGTTACAGCGAGTTACATAGTTCTTTCTGGCGCTCCTAATTTACACTTACTGTCGTTCCATTTATTTACGCTACGCCTTAGGGATCATATGTAAATAACCTTTCTGTCTCTCCTTTTACCTTTTTTTAACCCAGTTTCTTTGCATATTAAGCTTTTAGTGTGCACATTGTTTTCAGAGTTTATAGTGGTGTTTAGCCGTTTATCCGTCCACGTTAATATACTGTAAAGTCACCAAGAAGGTACGTTCTTATGTCAGTCATTCATTTTCAATTGTTTCTCAGTTACTTATTCCATGTTGTCACATGTAGTATTTTTTAACATCTTTTATTTAATCTTAGTCTTTACAAGAACCGGTCTGGTACGGAATTGTTACCCTGGGGATGTGTTTCGTAATGGTGAAGTCATCTAATAAAGTAGAGTGCTAAGTGAAATTTGCAGCGGCTACAGAAAGGTACCAAGTCGAATTTTGCTGTGGTGTTGTGCATTGCGTTGTGTAAGATGGTCCTTATTTTACAGTCTGTGAATGAGATCCTAAAGTCAGACCATTCAGTTGAAAGCTACCGAGCACTGTCCTTTCCTGTGGAGTTACTAGTTACTATTCATTGCCTTTAAGTTTGAGAAACATTTATTCAAAAGTATTATTTAGGAAAGCCTTGAACAATTTATTATTCCCTGTAAATTTTGTACTGTATTTCTATAACTTAGAGCATGTTTTGCTTTTACATATTTTAGTTATTCTTATTTGTAGTTTTTAATACTTAGCCAACAGGACCCTGTTTATCCTGTTATCATTCCACGTTAATTTCCTGTAAAATCACCCAGAAGGTACGTTCTTAATCAGTCTTTCATTTTCAATTGTTTCTCAGTTACTTATTCCATGTCGTCACTTGTGGTATTTTTTAACATCTTTTATTTAATCTTTGTCTTTACAAGAACCGTTCTGGTACGGATTTGTTACCCTTGGGATGTGTTTTGTAATGGTGAAGTCATCTATTAAAGTAGAGTGCTGACTGAAATTAGCAGCGGCTACAGAAAGGTACCAAGTCGCATTTTGCTGTGGTGTTGTGCATTCTATTGTGTAGCTAGGATGGTTCTTATTTTACAGTCTGTTGATGAGATCCTAAAGTCAGACCATTCAGTTGAAAGCTACCGAGCAGTACTTTCCTGTGGAGTTGTTACACTGTAATTCATTGCCTTTAAGTTTGAGAAACGTACATTAATTCAAGAGTATAGGAAAGCCTTGGACAATTATTTCCTGTAAATTTTTACTGTATTTCTATAACTTAGTGCATGCTTTGCTTTTACATATTTTAGTTATTCTCATTTGACTGTATTTTTTAATTCTTAGCCAACAGGACCCCATTTATCCGTTTATCGTTCCATGTTTTTACTGTAAAATCGCCGAGAAGGTACGTTGTTACGTCAGTCTTTCATTGTCGATTGTTTCTCAGTTACTTATTCCATGTCGTCACTTCTGGTATTTTTTAACATCTTCTATTTAATCTTTGTCTTTACAAGGACCGTTCTGGTACGGAATTGTTACCCTTGGGATGTTTCGTAATGGTGAAGTCTGAAAGTGATCTAATAAAGTAGAGTGCTGAGTGAAATTTGCAGCGGCTACAGAAAGGTACCAAGTCGAATTTTGCTGTGGTGTTGTGCATTGCGTTGTGTAAGATGGTCCTTATTTTACAGTCTGTGGATGAGATCCTAAAGTCAGACCATTCAGTTGAAAGCTACCGAGCAGTACTTTCCTGTGGAGTTACTAGTTACTATTCATTGCCTTTAAGTTTGAGAAACATTTATTCAAGAGTATTATTTAGGAAAGCCTTGGACAGTTATTCCTTGTAAATTTTGTACTGTATTTCTATAACTTAGAGCATGTTATGCTTTTATATATTTTAGTTATTCTTATTTGTAGTTTTTAATTCTTAGCCAACAGGACCCTGTTTGTCCGTTTATCATTCCACGTTAATTTCCTGTAAAATCACCCAGAAGGTACGTTCTTAATCAGTCTTTCATTTTCAATTGTTTCTCAGTTACTTATTCCATGTTGTCACTTGTGGTATTTTTTAACATCTATTATTTAATCTTTGTCTTTACAAGGACCGTTCTGGTACGGAATTGTTACTGTCGGGATGTGTTTCATAATGGTGAAGTCATCTAATAAAGTAGAGTGCTGAGTGAAATTAGCCGCGGCTACGGAAAGGTACCAACTCGAATTTTGCTGTGGTGTTGTGCATTGCGTTGTGTAAGATGGTCCTTATTTTAGTTCTGTGGATGAGATCCTAAAGTCAGACCATTCAGTTGAAAGCTACCGAGCAGTACTTTCCTGTGGAGGTACTAGTTTAACTATTCATTGCCTTTAAGTTTGAGAAACATTAATTCAAGAGTATAAGAAAGCCTTGGACAATTATCCCTGTAAACTTGTACTATATTTCTATAACTAAGTGCATGTTTTGCTTTTACATATTTTAGTTATTTTTATTTGTAGTTTTTAATTCTTGGCCAACAGGACCCCGTTTATCCGTTTATCATTCCACGTTAATTTACTGTAAAATCACCAAGAAGGTACGTCAGTCTTTCATTGTCGATTGTTTCTCAGTTATTCCATGTCGTCATTTGTGGTGTTTTTTAACATCTTTTATTTAATCTTTGTCTTTACAAGAACTGTTCTGGTACGGAATTGTTACCCTCGGGAAGTGTTTTGTAATGGTGAAGTCATCTAATATAGTAGAGTGCTGACTGAAATTTGCAGCGGCTACAGAAAGGTACCAAGTCGAATTTTGCTGTGGTGTTGTGCATTGTGTTATGTAAGATGGTCCTTATTTTACAGTCTGTGGATGAGATCCTAAAGTCAGACCATTCAGTTGAAAGCTACCGAGCAGTACTTTCCTGTGGAGTTACTAGTTACTATTCATTGCCTTTAAGTTTGAGAAACATTTATTCAAGAGTATTATTTAGGAAAGCCTTGAACAATTTATTATTCCCTGTAAATTTTGTACTGTATTTCTATAACTTAGAGCATGTTATGCTTTTACATACTTTAGTTATTCTTATTTGTAGTTTTAATTCTTAGCCAACAGGACCCTGTTTATCCGTTTATCATTCCACGTTAATTTACTGTAAAATTACGGAGGAAGGCACGTTCTTAATCAGGCTTTAATTTTCAATTGTTTCTCAGTTACTTATTCCATGTCATGACATGTAGTATTTTTTAACATCTTTTATTTAATCTTTGTCTTTACAAGAACCGTTCTGGCACGGAATTGTTACCCTTGGGATGTTTTTCAAAATGGTGAAGTCATCTAATAAAGTAGAGTGCTGACTGAAATTAGCAGCGGCTACAGAAAGGTACCAAGTTGAATTTTGTTGTGGTGTTTGTGCATTGTGTTGTTTAGCTAGGATGGTTCTTATTTTACAGTCTGTCGCTAAGATCCTAAAGTTAGACCATTCAGTTGAAAGCTACCGAGCAGTACTTTCCTGTGGAGTTGTTAATTCATTGCCTTTAAGTTTGAGAAACATTTATTCAAGAGTATTACTTAGGAAAGCCTTGGATAATTATTCCCTGTAAATTTTGTACTGTATTTCTATAACTTAGTGCATGTTTTGCTTTTACATATTTTAGTTATTCTTATTTGTAATTTTTAATTCTTAGCCAACAGGACCCTGTTTATCCGTTTATCATTCCACGTTAATTTACTGTAAAATCACCCAGAAGGTACGTTCTTAATCAGTCTTTCATTTTCAATTGTTTCTCAGTTACTAATTATTCCATGTCGTCACTTGTGGTATTTTTTAACATCTTTTTTTTAATCTTTGTCTTTACAAGAACCGTACTGGTACGGATTTGTTACTGTCGGGATGTGTTTCGTAATGGTGAAGTCATCTAATAAAGTAGAGTGCTGACTGAAATTAGCAGCGGCTACAGAAAGGTACCAAGTCGCATTTTGCTGTGGTGTTGTGCATTCTGTTGTGTAGCTAGGATGTTTCTTATTTTACAGTCTGTCGATAAGATCCCAAAGTTAGACCATTCAGTTGAAAGCTACCGAGCAGTACTTTCCTGTGGAGTTGTTAATTCATTGCCTTTAAGTTTGAGAAACATTAATTCAAGAGTATAGGAAAGCCTTGGACAATTATTCCCTGTAAACTTGTACTGTATTTCTATAACTTAGTGCATGTTTTGCTTTTACATATTTTATTACATGTCGTCACTTGTGGTATTTTTTAACAACTTTTATTTAATCTTTGTCTTTACAAGAACCGTTCTGGTACGGAATTGTTACCCTCGGGATGTTTCGTAATGGTGAAGTCATTTAATAAAGTAGAGTGCTGAGTGAAATTAGCAGCGGCTACGGAAAGGTACCAACTCGAAGTTTGCTGTGATGTGCATTGTGTTGTGTACGATGGTTCTTGTTTTACAGTCTGTCGATGAGATCCTAAAGTAAGACCATTCAGTTGAAAGCTACCAAACTGTACTTTCCTGTGGAGTTATTAATTCATTACCTTTAAGTTTGAGAGACATTAATTCAAGCGGTACTTAGCAGTGCTCTCCTGTGCTACTGTTTAATATTCTGCAAAAGTGGTACTAACTTTTGAATCCATGGAAGAAATCTTGAAGTGTAACCATTCAAATGAAAGCTGCTAACAAGTATAACTTTCCTCTGTATTGCACAGCTGTTTTTCTACTAGGATTTCAAGTGTGACCATTCAATGAATTAGCTATAAAACAGTACTTTCTCATGAGTGCTTTTCATTATGCTGTATAAGATGGTTCCAAATTTTTGTCTGTGGATGAAATCCTAAATAATTTGTTGAAATGCAAGTTAATTAAAGGACTACTTTCCAGTGAGACTGTTTACTAAGCTATACAAGGTGGTAATTCCTCAAGTGCTATCAATGACAATTACATTGTGGAAAGTGGGTGTCTGGCACATCCGAGTCTGTGGATGTTTAACCATTGAAAGCAATTTGAATTGGTAGCTACCAATTCAAATTTTGCTGTGGTGTGGTTCATTGTGTCGTGTATAGCGTGTTTAGCATGGTTCTTATTTTACAGTCTGTGGACGAAACCCTAACGTGTGACCATTCAAATGAAAGCTTCTGAGCAGTACTTTCCTGTGGTGCTATTTATTATGCTGTACCTGGTGGTTCCAACTTCTTTGTCCGTGGATAAAATCCTAAAGTGTTGAATTGCAAGTTAAGCACTACATTCTGGTGAGACTGCATGTTTACAAAGTTATACAAGGTAATTCTCACTATTGTGTGCATTGATGAAATCCTAATGCGAGCAATAGTTTCTTGAAGCGTCGTTAATTACATTGAGCAGGTGGAGTGCAGGTGTCAGACTGATAACGAAGTGAAGCTAGCCAATGCCCCTACCCTCTCTCTATGTTACATTACTTTGCACCTTCACTGAGTGGATTCTGCACTCCCCAAAGCTTCCTTTGAGACTCTCCCCTGGATCAGTGGGGACAGAGGGAAATTATGGGAGCTACTAGTAAGTTATTGAGTACTAGCTGCTTACATGAAACAAGAGTCCAAGCAATAAAATTGGGTTTCTATTGTCAAACTTTGTCTTTCATTGGCCTCAAGGGAAATGCAGGTCATTATAAACTAAAACCCAGTACTTACCAGGAACCAAGAAAATGGTGACAGCTGGGGTTTTGTTGGATGTAGCTCTGTTGCTTTCTGTTAAAAAAAATTCATTAATGTTTATTTTTTGTGAGTACAACATGTAAGAAAACAATCCATGCTATAATATTTGACTTAAAAATATTATAACTGCAGTGACATTAGTGGTTGGTTAAATGTCCAATTATGCTTGAGAACCTTGGAATGGGAAGATGCTGATTATGTCTTATTTCACAGGCAATGCTTGTAACAAAAACAAATATGCAGCCACATTTGCCGGCGGTGAAAAAGAAGGTGAGAAAAAGTGGGGCAGGAAACAATTGGTATCTAATGTAAGATGATGAGCCAAAGCACAAGAAATTAACAAAACAACCAGCACAAATATTATATTATGTATTTTGGAAACTTTAAGGGATTTAACAGTACAATCAGGTGACAGACACCACAAAATGGGGGAGGGGTCCCAGCAACTGAGTGTAAAGGGAACAAAACTGGAACATTAACGCTTCCTGTACATCCCCCCACCCACCCCTAAAAAGGGGTTTCATAGACTATATTTTTGGTCAGGGGGCCACCAGGCTTTCACTCTCCCAAGAGTGCCATGACGTGGAACAAGAAGTCATTGCTTGCTAAACATTGGGGCAATTTGTATCAAATTTAGACACCAAATAGATCAAGGCAAGATCTGTACATTGAAAGCATAAACGTTTACCACTGAGTGTGAAGGGAACAAAACTGGAACATTAACACTCCCTGTACATCCCCCCACCCACCCCTAAAAAGGGTTTCATAAACTATATTTTTGGTTAGAGGCCACCAGAGTTTAGCCCTCACACTCTTAAGAGTGCCATATAGAACAAGAAGTCATTACTTGCTCAGTATTGGGTCAATTTGTATCAAATTTGGACACGAAACAGATCAAGGCAAGATCTGTACATTATTGAAAGCATAAAATTTTACCCCCTTCTATACTAGACATGTTTAACAACCCTTCCCTTTTTGAAACTTTATCCTACTACACTTTTAATACCAAGTAAACAGTTGACAAGAAACTATGTACTGAGATCTCCAAATTAAGCTATAGTTTAGGGGTATATACCTATACCCAATATACATGAAAAATGACATATTTTTAAGGTTTTTTATTTTTTCGTTTTGAACACTTTTCAATCTAATCTGTTATTTCCTTTGTGTTCTTAACTATGTGAAAAGAAGATTAGCTGTGACAGGACCAAAGCAAAGCTACATTTATAACTCCTAAACAACAATTCTAAGAAATGCTATAACTATAATTATCACTCAACCCCAAACAGGGTCCGTCGGGGGTTACTGACAAAAGCAGCCAACGCAGTACCACTGGCTTTAATAACACTGTGATAATAATAATAATAATAATAATAATAATAATAATAATAATAATAATAATAATAATAATAATAATAATGTTCGTTGTCATCATAATACATTTTTTTATACAGATGCCGGATGTCACACAAGGTGGTCTTCAATATAATAATAAGGTAGGGTACCATAACAGAAAAACAAAAACTAAAAATATGTGATAAAATGCAAAATATACAAGATACAGTAATTAAAAGAGAAAATTAAGAAGCAAGCTAAAAAAATAAAATATATAAGGACTCACATTAAGGACTTACTGTAACTTACTAAACAACTCTACTCTCCCTTCTAAATCTCTCACATAACATTTTTGTGAAAGCGTAATATGACAATTATTAGTTTCTTATTTCGGCAGGCAAGACATTCCAGTCATACAAGTCACTATTCTGAGACCTGAGTAGCCCTGATTGTTAGTAATTGATTTTGTTACTCATATAGTGTCCTTTGCACTAGAGTCGTGGTTGTGAAGGTCAAACCCTAGCCTTGCATGATGAGCTAAACTCCACTCAGGAATTCGCGACTGTCGACGTCTCTTAATGACACACGAAAATTAATTCCGCAGTCTAGAAATCCATCAACAAAGGCGCGAAAGGTGTTTTGTGTTCAGAAAAGTGTTAATGTGTTTAGGATCAATCAGATTGTATTTGAAATTAACTTAACTAATGATAAGCGGAACAAAATAGTTAATGTTTCATCGATTCAGTGGCTAGATGAATTTTGCGGGAAAAACAAATCAAATTCAATCGCGCATGTGCCCAAACAATGGCGCACATTGCAGAGGAGAAAAGGAGCAGGGGAAAATGATGATACAGTCCTTTGAGCTTTTTCCAAGCAATATCTGTCGTGTTCACTGAGGTCGGTGAGTTGTGGCGGGAAAATGGAGAGCACGTTCCGACGGAGGCAGTCGTCGTCTACCTGTGATGGATTTTTGTGTTCAGATGCTTGCAAGCGAGTTGTGGAGACAATAAACGATGTTGATATCAGAGAACTCGGTAATGCAGCCTTCCCAGCACAATACAAGCTCTTGATTGAACGCCGAAATCGTGAAAAATGGACATTCCATGGGGGAAAAGTAACGGGATATTGAAAGTTCGATCGTGGTGGCTAAGCCTAGAAACTACACCAAATAAACACGCTATGGGATCACAAGTCGCGGACACCTCTGCAACGCCTTGCTCAATTGACAGAATCGCGTCTTGAACTTCCCTTGGCCCCTTTTAAAGAAGGAAAGGCAACTAAAATCTGGGGTATTGATTTGTCTGTGTTTAATTTAAGCAATACACTGAAGGGCAATTGGCCCATATGTTTAAATTACGTCATACACTGGGGAATAAATTTGCCTGTGTTTAAATAAAGCGATACACTAGGGCTTTAATTTGCCTGTGTTTAAATTAAGCGACACACTCAGGGCATCAATTCTGTTAACTTCCCTGTGTTTATAATTTATGCGATACACTGGGGCATTAGTTTGCGTGTTTATTTTAACCTATACACTGGGACATTAATTTGCCTGTCTTTATCATTGAAGTGAATTACACTGGGGTATTAATTTGCCTGTGTTTAAATTTAAGGCAATACACTGGGTCATTACTTTGCCTGTGTTTAAAGTGCCCCTAACCCTTCAATTTGTTTTCTTTTGGTAGATTTCCATATCTTTCAAGAACTCATTTTCGAAAAAAATTTTGAGAAATATTGAATCCTTTTTTTTTTACGAGCGCTAGAAGTGAAGGCAGTCTTGTCGATATTTTCACCTATCGTTCGCATTAGTCCCCCACTCGGCCAAATGTGGAGCGTGACGTAAGAAAAGGACATCGTGCAAAAATATCCAAAGATTCGCGGTAATGCTTCAATTGTAAACAGAGAAAATGGTTGGAAAATGTGTGGTTTTTGGATGCAGCAACTCTCGAAATGTAGAGAAAGGAATCAGCATGCATAAGATTCCTTCTGAATCCTTCTGGTGTCCTTTTCTTACGTCACAGCTAAGAAAGTGTCAAATATCAGACGCTTCTCATTGGCTCGTTCCTAATGAGCCCACGAGAGAAAAATTTGTTCAGCGGGGCTTAAAGGGCGCAAAAATTTAAAAATTTCAGTAACTTTTAGCGCTCGTAAAATAAAAAGGATTCAATATTTCTCAAAATTTTTTTCGAAAATGAGTTCTTGAAAGATATGGAAATCTACCACGAGAAAACAAATTGAAGGGTTAGGGGCACTTTAAATTAAGTGATACACTGGGACATTAACTTGCTTGTGTTGAATTTACCAATACATTTAGACATCAATTGCCTGTGTTTAAATTAAGCAATGCACTGGGGTGTTAATTTGCCTGTGTTTAAATTTAAGCGATACATTGGGGCATTAATTTGACTGTTTTTTAATTTACCCGATAAGCTGGTGCATTAATTTGCCTGTGTTTTAATTAACCAATACATTTGGACATTAATTGCCTGTGTTTAAATTAAGCAATACACTGGGATATTAATTTGCCTGTATTTAATTTAACCGATACACCTGGACATAAATTTGCCTATGTTTAAATTAAGCGATAAACTGGGGCATTAATTTGCCTGTGTTTAATTTAACCGATACCCTGACACATTAATTTGCTCTGTTTAAATTAAGCGATACACTGGGGCATTAATTTGTCTGTGTTCAATTAAACAAATAAACTGGGGCATGAAATTGCCTGTGTTTAATTTAACCATGCAGTATACACTGGGGCATTAATTTGACTGTGTTTAATTTAACCGATACACTGGAGCATTGGTTTGCCTGTGTTCAAATTAACCAATACACTGGGACATTAATTGCCAGTGTATAAATTAAGCAATACACTGGGGTGTTAATTTGCCTGTGTTTATAATTTAAGCGATACATTGGGGCATTAATTTGACTGTGTTTAATTTAACCGATAAGCTGGTGCATTAATTTGCCTGTGTTTTAATTAACCAATAAATTTGGACATTAATTGCCTGTGTTTAAATTACACAATACACTGGGGTATTAATTTGGCTGTGTTTGTAATTTAAGCGATAACATTGGGGCATTAATTTGCCTGTGTTTAATTTAACCAATACACTTGGACATATTTGCCTATGTTTAAATTATGCGATACACTAGGGCATTAATTTGCCTGTGTTCAATTTAACAAATACACTGCGGCATTAAACTGCCTGTGTATAAATTAAGCAATACACTGGGGCATTAATTTGCGTCTTTATAATTTATTTTAGCGACACATTGGGGCATTAATTTGCCTGTGTTTATAATTTAACCGATACATTGGGGTATTAATTTGCCTGTGTTTAATTTAACCGATACACTTGGACATAAATTTGCCTATGTTGAAATTATGCGATACACTGGGGCATTAATTTGCCTGTGTTTAATTTAACAAATACACTGGGGCATTAAATTGCCTGTGTTTAATTTAACCATGCAGTATACACAAGGGCATTAATTTGCCTGTGTTAAAATTAAGCAGTACACTGGGACATTAATTGCCTGTGTATAAATTAAGCAATACACTGGGGCATTAATTTGCCTGTCTTTATAATTTATTTAAGCAATACATTGGGGCATTAATTTGCCTGTGTTTATAATTTAACTGATACATTGGGGTATTAATTTGCCTGTGTTTAATTTAACCGATACACTTGGACATAAATTTGCCTATGTTGAAATTATGCGATACACTGGGGCATTAATTTGCCTGTGTTTAATTTAACAAATACACTGGGGCATTAAATTGCCTGTGTTTAATTTAACCATGCAGTATACACAAGGGCATTAATTTGCCTGTGTTAAAATTAAGCAGTACACTGGGACATTAATTGCCTGTGTATAAATTAAGCAATACACTGGGGCATTAATTTGCCTGTCTTTATAATTTATTTAAGCGATACATTGGGGCATTAATTTGCCTGTGTTTATAATTTAACCGATACATTGGGGTATTAATTTGCCTGTGTTTAATTTAACCGATACACTTGGACATAAATTTGCCTATGTTGAAATTATGCGATACACTGGGGCATTAATTTGCCTGTGTTTAATTTAACAAATACACTGGGGCATTAAATTGCCTGTGTTTAATTTAACCATGCAGTATACACAAGGGCATTAATTTGCCTGTGTTAAAATTAAGCAATTCACTGGGACATTAATTGCCTGTGTATAAATTAAGCAATACACTGAAGCATTAATTTGCCTGTCTTTATAATTTACTTAAGCAATACATTAGGGCATTAATTTGCCTGTGTTTATAATTTAACCGATACATTGGGGTATTAATTGGCCTGTGTTTAATTTAACCGATACACTTGGACATAAATTTGCCTATGTTGTAATTATGCGATACACTGGGGCATTAATTTGTCTGTGTTCAATTTAACAAATACACTGGGGCATTAAATTGCCTGTGTTAAATTTAACTATGCAGTACACACTGGGGCATTAATTTGACTTTGTATATAATTTTAATACACTGGGGCATTAATTTGCCTGTGTTAAAATTAAGCAATATACTGGGACATTAATTGCCTGTGTATCAATTAAGCAATACACTGAATCATTAATTTGCCTGTCTTTGTAAATTATTTATTTAAGGGATACATCGGGGCATTAATTTGCCTGTATTTATAATTTAACCGATACATTCGGGTATTAATTTGCCTGTGTTTAATTTAACCGATACACTTGCATTGGACATAAATTTGCCTATGTTTAAATTAAGTCATACACTGGGGCATTAATTTGCCTGTGTTTAATTTAACAAATACACTGGGGCATTAACTTGCTTGTGTTTAAATTAACCAATACACTGGGACATTAATTGCCTGTGTATAAATTAAGCAATACACTGGGGCATTAATTTGCCTGTCTTTATAATTTATTTAAGCAATACACTGGGGCATTAAATTGCCTGTGTTAAATTTAACCGATAGACCTGGACATTAATTTGCCTGTGTTCAATTTAACTAATACACTGGGGCATTAACTTGCCTGTGTTTAATTTAACCATGCAGTATACACTGGGGCATTAATTTACCTGTGTTAAATTTAACCGATACACCTGGACATTAATTTGCCTGTGTTCAATTTAACAAATACACAGGGGCATTGAATTGCCTGTGTTTAATTTAACCATGCAGTATACACTGGGGCATTTTTGACTGTGTTTATAATTTTTAATACACTGGGGCATTAATTTGCCTGTGTTAAAATTAAGCAATACACTGGGACATTAATTGCCTGTGTTAAAATTAAGCAATACACTGGGACATTAATTGCCAGAGTATAAATTAAGCAATACACTGGGGCATAAATTTGCACGTGTTAAATTTAACCGATTCACCTGGACATTAATAATTGCCTCTATTTAAATTAAGCGACACACTCAGGGCATTAATTCTGTTAACTTGCCAGTGTTTATAATTTACGCCATACACTGGGGCATTAATTTGCCTATGTTTAAATTAAGCAATACACTGGGACATTAATTTGCCTGTGTTTAATTTAACCGATACACTAGGGCATTTATTTACCTGTATTACTTTATAATTGAGGCGATACACTGGGACATTAATTTGCCTGCAGGTGTTTAAATTTAAAACAATACACTGGGGCATTTAAATTTGCCTGTGTTTGAATTAAGTGATAAAATTAAGTTATACACAGCTGGGGCATTAACTTGCCTGTGTTTATATTAAGTGACAGACTGGGTATTAATTTGCGTGTGTTTATAATTTAAGCGAATACACTGGGGTATTAACTTGCCTGTGTCTATAATTTAAGTGATACACTGGGGCATTAATTTGCCTGTGTTTTAATTAACCATTACACTGGGGTATTAATTTGCCTGTGTTTATAATTTAAGCGATGCATTGGGGCATTAATTTGCCTGTGTTTAATTTAACCAATATACTTGGGCATTAATGTGCCTGTGTTTAAATTAAGCGATACACTGGGGCATTAATTTGCCTGTGTTCAATTCAACAAATACACTGGGGCATTAAATTACCAGTGTTTAATTTAACCATGCAGTATACACTGAAGCATTAATTTGCGTGAGTTAAATTTAACCAATACACTGGGGCATTAATTTGCCTGAGTTAAATTTAACCAATACACTGGGGGATTAATTTGCCTGTGTTTAAATTTAGCGATACACTTGGGCATTAATTTGCCTGAGTTAAATTTAACCAATGCACTGGGGCATGAGTTTGCCTGTGTTTAAATTAAACAATACACTGGGACATTAATTTGCCTGAGTTAAATTTAACCAACACACTGACGCATTACTTTGCTTATGTTTAATTTAAATTAATGTAAAGGCACGCAATAAACACGAGACAATAATTATTGATGGGCAAGATTGGGCAGGGAATGTACTGGCAAGGCTCGGATGGGGATAGGACCCACCGACCGCATAAGGGATGAGGGGCCTCGGCACATGGCGCCATGCCGAGGGGGTGCCTCATGCCTGTACTGCAAGGCAGACATCGACCTGTGGTAATGTCCTGGCGTAAAATCCAGTCCAGAATGTCAAGATGTTCCCTCCCTGACGGGGCTCCAGCACAGGGCTGAAGGGGTGCCACAGGCAGCAATTCCCTGCCCTTATTTTATTAATGCTACTTCTTACAGCATGTTAACAATGCTAGGAAAAGGCATGAAAACAAAACCGAACATGCCTTACAAAGGAGTGAAAGCAAAGAAAAACAGTAAGCAAAAAAAGGCTACGTAAAAAGGGAGGGTGGGAGGGATTAACCTTGCTGCGTAGGAGACTTGCAGCAATATGAGAAGGGGACGAATGATCAATCGATAATATATGCTTGACCGATTTGTGCTAAATATGGTAAACACCCCGCAGGATGTACCGCTGGGACAATGCGGGCCTTGCTTTGCCAAACATTAACTTTAATTTTCTGCGAAAATATCATTGTTATAAACTGGGACATTAACTGGCCAGTTGTTTCACTCACCCTGTGGAGTGACGTCTTGATGTCCTGTGCTTTAGCAACTCATTCCTAGTAGGGAATTTCTTATCACAAATTATAATCAAAGCCATTTTCCAACGTAAGTACTTGTGTAAACTTATTGTTGGCGCCAAATATTTTATGGTTTTTCGTAATCACCTTCTATTTTTTAAGCTTCCTTTGTAATCAAAAGTAACGTCTTTGTGGTTCGTCCAACGGATACGTTTTATCCACATAAGATTTAGAAAACAAAGAATTTATTATCCTTTCTATCATTTCACTATAAGAAATTGCGACAAAATATTTCTTAAAATCATTTTAAGATTAAAAAAACTTTGCTGAAAAACGACGACGTTTTGATGTTAGCTAAACGTCATTATCAAGTCAAAATATGCTCGTTAGTTGCAGTCTGTAAATACTCAGAATACTAAAAAAACAACAATAGCTGATTAAAAGCTGTAACGTGAGAAAAAATTAAAAATATCAAACAAAAAGTTTTGCATGTATGGAGTCCGTCTGGATGTTTAATTCGGGCTTGAGATTCTTGATGAAGAGCAATTCAAAAACTAAACAAATAAATTTGTTTTTAAAATATTCGGTTTTAAAACCTGGCAGGCTAAAAGTTCTTTGCTGCCTGAAATTGTATGATGTCTTGGAGGCAGAAGGCTGTGGAGATTGTGTTGTTCATCAAATATCTCATTGATTAGTTTGCAACACAGCCTTTCACGTCAGACGCTTAAGCTCTCCAATTCAAAACAATCTAGACAGAGCTGGTATGGGAGATCAGGCGCAAAAATTATTATGGACAAAGCCTGTTTGTGAACCCTCTCAAGGTCTTCACAGAGGTAATCTTGAAGGTTGTGATGGAACACTTGGGCGCCATACTCAAGAACAGGTCGTATAACAGCGGAGTAAAATTTTATTAGACCTTTGGCCCTAACACCAGCCCTTCTCAGTTGGACCAGGAAATACAGTCTCTTGTTGGCCTTTTTAATAGCTTGCTCTATGTGGTCATTCCACTTAAGATCATTGGAGATGGTGATGCCAAGGATTTTTTGTGTCTCAACCACGGACAGATCTTTTCCATTAATCAAAACTAGGATATAGCCAATTAGGATTATTAGACCACTATCCAATCACAAGGTAGCAGGAGGTTTCGCCCCTTGTCGAGTTCGACTCCCACATTTCGAGTTCGACCCGTTGGTATATCGAATTCGCCCACCAATTTTAATTAAATCCAAAGAGCCGGGCGACTACCATAGCTATGAAGTTGGTCTAAAATAAAGGTATCAAAAGCATACAAACCTAAATGAATAATCATTCACAAGTTTATTGAACAAGTAAAATGTGAACAATGTTTGTGAAATGTTTGTTTGTATAGCCAAACAAGAGCTTTTAACTTGACCGCGTGTGCTAATAGAATTTGTCTTGCGTCGATATATTAACCTTTGTTTTGTTTGGAAAGTAAAAGTCACAAGTTATCCGAGAAATTCACGAGTAATGCAATTCAACCAACACGCACTTGGCACTCTGAAAAAAGATGTGTGAAATTGAGTTTAACTAAATTAGAATATGAATAACTCAATAATAATAATTCAATAACAATTAATTTATTTTGCCATTAACCAAAAAAAAAAAAAACAACAACATAAATGCATTAAAGATAATACACAATATTACAATCTACTAAACTATTTACAAGATTAAATGTGTTAAAGGCTAGGAAGCCTATATAGAAGCCTGGGGCTTATTAACTATAGGCTTCCAGGAACTATAGGATATTAGTTAAGGGTACTCACCAGTATCCCAGTTATCAAAACCATGCATTTTATCACGTACAAGACAAAATTTCATCAAGTTAAAGGCATGCCTTTAACGCCTTAACATCTTCATCTTTTTGTTGTTTTGGTTGAAATAACATGAATTTTGTCAGATGACAGGTTGCTAACGCTAACTTTGTGTTATTTTTGTGTGAAAAACTATTTCTGTGTGAAATGTTTCCTTACGTTTGTAATGCCCACGCGTGGAAAATAATTTGAATACGAATACCTGTGTTAACACAATGAAATTAGAATATAAATACTCATGCACGCGTGTAAACGCGTCATTCGCGTGGGTCTATTGTATTGATATACTTTTAAGCGACCAATCAAAACAAATTATTTCATCGCACCTACCATGTTGATCCATGGGAGGGTATAAAAGATGAAGTTGTGTTAAGTTAATCATATCAGCTCTAGAGCTCAGACAAACAACACAACGCTATCGAGTATTCATTTAATTATCATCAAGATTTTTCAAGATGGACAAGTGCATCAACTGTAATTTTCCCGTAAGACCACGTCAAGAGGGCCTGCAGTGTGATGGATGCAGCAGATGGCACCATAGGACCTGCAATACTGGAGTATCCCAACGAGACTACCACGCTGCTGTCCAAGCCGGACTAGGCATCGACTGGCAGTGTGAAATGTGCTCCCTGCTCAAGCCCACCGGTATTCAGGCTGTAAAGAAAAATTATCGAAAACTGAGGTACCAGGAACACTTTTGTGTCGTTGAATATTACCTATATTTTGCCGCTATTTTTGGCGCTCAACAAAGGTGGTTTTAAAAATGTAAAGTTTGACTTCAACTGAAGTTATTTTAAGCACTTGGCAGCAACCTTAAGTTGGCCAAAAAAATGCACTTTGACCGCATTTTCAAATTTTTGCGAATCTTTCAAAATAAAAAAGTTGCTGGAACTTTTAAATACGATTTTTGAAAATAGTTCACCAAAGGGTACTTTTGGACCAAATATGAGCGATTCGCCAAATTGGTCAACAAAAAGGGTTTATTTATATTGGAAAAAGCTATACAAAATACTTTGGAACACGTTTCTATATTAAGAGCTATGAATCATTTTTTTAAAAGCGGTGCACTAGTTTTATTTTAAATCACAATAAAAAGGTCCACCGCGCTTTCGTTTTTCTGAAAATTAGAAAAGTTGACTCTACAGCTTCACGCCCGCTTCTTTCCCCACGGAAAAAAACATATGCCAGGACAGATATAGGCATCTGAAATCGACTCGAATTTCAATTCGAAATCTAACTCTCGAAGGTGAATTAGCACATAAAAATTGTGAATTAGCAGCCACATAAAAAATATGGCTTGCGATTTCATTTTTACACTAAAGGTTTTTGTGTGTGAGCTTGCTTAAGATGCACGATTCTCCCGTGTTTCTAATTTCTACAAAAACAAAAGATCGGTGGAACTTTTAATTGTGATTATTGAAAATAGTTAACCAAAGGGGACATTTAGGTGAAGTAAAATAAAATCTGAAATTTCCTATCTGTCGTGGGATTTTTTATGTTACGGTCAGTAGCTCTTAATAAGGAAGTATTCTTAGTTTAACTTAGCTGACCCTATGCAACTTTCCTTTAGGTTAATCCTTGCATGGCCACTGTGGTTCAACGAGCTGACAGGACCTTCGTTTTGGGGAGCAGACCGCACAACCATGAAGGCAACGTTGGTGCTGCTTTGGCTGCCAAGATAACTGCGCGAACAAAAAAAGAAGCCGTGGTGAATCTGTTCAAACCAACCCCATCCATCGTCAATGAGGTACTTCTCGAGGAGCTGACAGCCAAACCCTGCCCTAGGCTACCTAAGCCAATCAACTTAGTTAAAGCAGCCAACCATCTGCAAAAGTGTCTTCGGCCGGCCGATCCAATGGACCTGGACTTCGATCTGGAGACAGAGCACATACCAGATGACTTCCTTTGCGGAGACATTAAGGTCAGTATTACAAGGCTTCTCTGAGTAAACATAAATTGGTCACAGTAACTGTAATATTTTTTACTTTCCCTGAAAGTGGTCCGGTTTGGGACAAGAAAACGACAAACCTTTAAGTTGCATATAAATAAATGTGACAACAAAATGAACATGAAACATGACAATGCACGTATATTATATGACCTATATAATCGTTCTATGAGTATGTAACCCATGTTTTGTTTATATCTTGCAAATATGTGGCCGATGTCACCTAATATTTGCCAGCACCCAACAGTTAGAAGTCTCATGCTGAGCCAAAACCTAATACGTGGACGGAACATTCAAGCTGTGCCACAAGCCATTCAGCCAGTTGCTGACAGTCAATGCCTTCGTCCGGTCTGGTGACTGTGCTAAGCAGATCCCTCTTCTATTTGTGGTGATGTTGAGGCGGAAGAAGAGAGATTATCGAGCAGTCTTTCAAGCCCTACGTAACATGCTACCCGTTGCACCTATAGTGTCTAAGATAACAATAGACTTTGAGAAAGCATTGTGGTCTGTTCTGCCCCAGGTCTTCCCAGCAGTGAAACTTCAGGGATGTTCATTCCATTGGACGCAAGCTCTATGGAGAAAGGTATGTTAGTCACTGGTTCAAATAGATTGATGAATTGAAATGAATTATTTGCTGAAATTTGAACAAATCCACGAAATCAGTCTTAAAAAGTGACTTATTATTTTATTATTTTTTGTTATTCTTTTCTAGGTGCAAGAACTAGGATTACAGGCAGCCTATATGCATGACCAGGGCACGTATTCTATTATACGAAAGGTAATGGCCCTTCCTTTCCTTCCGGAAGAGGACATAACACCAGTCTTCAAGCAGCTTCAGCAAAAAGCAACCACACCATCGCTCCAGCAGTTCTTGTCGTACGTGGAGGACACTTGGATTCGAAGCACCACCTGGCCGCCCACAGCCTGGAGCGTATACCGCCAGTCCATCCATACAAACAATGATGTGGAGGGATGGCACAATGGGCTCAACAGACGCGCTCAAGGTAAATGCCAACTGCCTTTGTACATGCTGATCTCGCTACTACACCAAGAATCTTGCCTGGCCGCACTTCAGATCAGATTAGTATCGGAACGAAAGCTTCACCGCATCCAACGAAGGTCATATCGCGAACTTCAAGCAAGAATTTTCACCCTATGGGATGAGTTCGAGAGTGGCGAGAAGTCTGCGAAACAGCTGTTAAAGGCGTGCTCCCATCTGTACGGCCCTCGAGCAGATTAGACCAGCACTCCGTACTCCGATTCCATCTATGACCTGCCGCCTTGTGGCGCGGGTCATTTTAAACGGCTCCTTTAGGAGCCACAAAATCTGTGAAAGTCATAACCAATACTTTATTTTATTTACTCTATTTTATGCTTTTAAAATTTGACTAAAATAAGTGGTTGAATTGGATACACTGACGGGGCGAACTCGGTTGAAAGAAAGGGTCGAACTCAAAATGTGAGGGGCGAACTCGAAATGTGGGGTCCAACTCGAAAAGTGGGGGGTGACATCGAACGGGTTGAACTCGACAGGGGGCGAAACCTCCACAATTCAATCACAATTGTAACAGGAAGTGCTGTAAACAGCATTTTATCCAGAAGCTTACGTCTCTTTGACTTGAGAGAGTCTCAAGCACGATAGATGCAGACAAAAGAGAGAGAGAGACGGGTTCTAATCTTAGAAATAACAGAAACGATGAAGGGCTGAGAGCAAGAGAGACGCCTGTGAGAGAAAAAATAACGCCCAACAGAGGGAAGCCCATTGTAATAGAAACCACGATCTTGTGAAAAACTGCATGGTGACAACAGCGGCCAAGAAGGCTGGCAAAGTGGAGTAAAAGCATTTCTGCTTTTGATTCTTGCTTCTGAATATTTTTCTATTTTTTTATTATTTTTCTAACTAAGCTCATCATGCTGTAAGGTTATTTATGCTATTATCATTAATTAGATTTTACAAATCAGCAATATCTACAGTGTAGATACAGTGTTGCAGTTGTCTTAATCTGCTAGTTAAATCCATCCAGTTCAGATCTTTTCCTTTTCCACGACTATGCAGTTAGTTTGTACTGTATTTCTATGACTTAGTGCATGTTTCGCTTTTACATACTTAAGTTATTCTTATTTGTAGTTTTTATTTCTTAGTCAACAGGAGCCTGTTGCTCACAGTACTCTATACTGAAGGGTTATTCTGTATAAATATTTGATTATTATTGCTATGATTATTTATGCTGTATAAGGTGGTTCTTACTTTTTAATCTGTGGATAAAAATTTATCATAAGATTAAGTACTTTCCTGCAGTGCTGTTTATTGGTTTTAACGTTTGAGTCTGTGGATGAAATCCTTAACTATGGCCATTCAAATGAAAGCTACGGAGCAGTGCTTTCCTGTTGTAAGAAAGTAATAATAATTATTGAAATGGCAGATCTTAAGGTTAATATCCATATAATTTATATGCAGACCTCCCAAGTATATAAAATGTTAACTAATGATGTGACTAAACACCTCCTTTGAGCCTCCGTGGAACCTCCCGCTGAGCAGGTGGAGTGCAGGTGTGAGACTGATAAAGAAGTGAAGCTGGCCAAAGCCCCTACCCTCTCTGTTCCATTACTTTGCACCTTCACTAAGTGGATTCTGCCCTTCCCAAAAACTCCCTTTGAGACTAGATCTGCACTGGATCAGAGGTGACAGAGTGAAATTATGGGAGCTACTGGTAAGTTATTGAGTACTGCTTGCATGAAACAAGAGTCCAAGCAATAAAATTGGGTTTCTTTTGTCAAACTTTATCTTTCATTGGCCTCAAGAGAAATGCACGTCATTATAAACTAAATTCACTTACCAGGAACCAACTACTTAATAAACTACTTACCAGGAACCAAGCAAATGGTGACAGCTGGGGTTTCATTGGATATAGCTCTGTTGCTTTCTGTTAAAAAAAATCATTAATGTTTATTTTTTGTGAGTACAACATGTAAGAAAACAATCCATGCTATAATATTAATTTTGACTTAAAAATATTATAACTGCAGCGACATTAGAGGTTGGTTAAATGTCCAATTATGCTTGAAAACCTTGAAATGGGAAGATGCTGATTATGTCTTATTTCACAGGCAATCCTCACAGACAATCCTTGTAACAGAAACAAATATGCAGCCACATTTGCCGGCGGTGAAGAAGAAGGTGAGAAAAAGTGGGGCGGGAAACAGTTGGTATCTAATGAAAGATGATGAGTCAAAGCACAAGAAATTAACAAAACAACCAGCATAAATATTATATTATGCATTTTGGAAACTTTAAGGGATTTAACAGTACAATCAGGGGGGTACTGAATGGTCTTTGCGGGCATTTGCGAGCATGCGAGCAGCGTGTTTATTTTTGCGAGCACGAGCAGTTGTCAAATTTTTTTTGCGAGCAGCGAGCACTTTAGAAAAATACAGATGGCGAGCGGCGAGTACTTCGAGTACTTTGTAAATTTTCCACTAGCCGAAATCTTTCTTTTATTAATAGGACACGTTCAGTTTTACGCCAAGTAATAGCCAATAATCTGGCCGCACCTCCAAAACAGAACAATAGTTACAGGCTGAACTGTTGAAGAAAGACTGAAACCAGAGTTAAGGATGTTTAAACATTTCTGTTTTAACCCTATCATAACTGATTTATCATTTATATATGTATAAAAAATAACTACAAAGGAGGATTAACGAAATTTCGAGCAATTGAACACATGCTAACGAGAACGCGAGCATGTGAGCAGTTGCAAAAATTTTGCGAGCATGAGCAAGCGAGTACCTGTGTGATTTTTGCGAGCAATTTGAGGATAGGCCAAATTTTTGCGAGCACTTTCAAATTAAATGGGACCATTCGATACACCTCATCAGGTGATAGACACCACAAAATGGGGGAGGGGTCCCAGCAACTAAGCGTAAAGGGAACAAACCTGGAACATAAACACTCCCTGTACATCCCCCCACCCACCCCTAAAAAGGGTTTCATGGACTATATTTTTGGTTAGAGGCCACCAGAGTTTAGCCCTCACACTCCCAAGGGTGCCATATAGAACAAGAAGTCATTACTTGCTCAATATTGGGTCAATTTGTATCAAATTTGGACACCAAACAGATCAAGGCAAGATCTGTGCATTGAAAGCATAAACTTTTACCCCCTTCTATACTAGACATGATAAAAAACCCCTCCCTTTTTGAAACCCAATATACATGAAAAATGACATTTTTAAGGTTTTTTATTTTCTCGTTTTGAACACTTAATTTCAATCTAATCTGTTATTTCCTTTGTGTACTTAACTATGTGAAAAGAAGATTAGCTGTGACAGGAACAAAGCAAAGCTACACTTCTAACTTCTAAACAACAATCCCAAGAAATGCTATTATAATAATCATTCAACCCCAAACAGGGTCGGTCGGGGGTTACTGACAAAAGAAGTCAAAGCAATACCACTGGCTTTAATAATACTGTGATAATAATAATGATTGTTGTCATCTCAATACAATTTTTTATACAGATGTCGGATGTCACACAAGGTGGTTTTCAATATAATATATCGGGAACTGCAACAGAAAAATAAAAACTAAAAATATACAAGATAAAAGACAAAATTAAGAAGCAAGCTAAAAAAATAAAATATATAAGGACTCACAATTTCAGGACTTAACTTACTAAAAAACTCTACTCTCCCTTCTAAATTTCTCACATAACATTTTCGTGAAAGCACAGATTATATGACAATAACTGTCGTATTGTGCTTTCTCGAAATAAGAAACTAATTATTAGTTTCTTATTTCGTCAGGCAAGACATTCCAGTCATACAAGTCACTATTCTGAGACCTGAGTAGCCCTGATAGTTAGTAATTGATTTTGTTACTCATACAGTGTCCTTTGCATTAGAGTTGTGGTTGTGAAGGTCCAACCCTAGCCTTGGACTGTCAGGTTATTTCTGCTATTATCATTAATTAGATTGTATACACAATAACAATAGCTACAGTGTAGATACAGTGTTGCAGTTGTCTCAATCTGCTAGTTACATCCATCCAGTTCAGATCTTTTCCTTTTCCCCGACTATGCAGTTAGTTCTCCCTTGTGTACACTTGTTGTGGCCAGTAGCTTTCATAACTTTCAAACTCACAACATATCCCACCTTACAACCTACATGATAAAATAACCAGCTCATGCAGTAACAAGGTCAGATCTTTTCATTCAAATGTAAAAATTATTCAATAGATGCAGTCATTTTCTTATATGAAGACACCTGATAATAATTATCAGGTGTTAATACACACATCCCCTTAGAGCGGTTTCCAATACTGAGTGCTGTAAAACCAAAACTAAAGTAATAATTATTACCCTGGCCAATTGCAACAGATGTAAACAACAGTCAACAAGTCAATCAGAATTTGAAGAAAATACATGTAACTGGCCTGCACAATTGGTTTTGCAGGTTGCTTCTAATGTTTCAGTGTTTGGACGATATCCTAAAGTGTGACCATCCAAATGAAAGCTACTGAGTATCCTGTGGTGCTGTTTATTATACTGTACAAGGTGATTCAAGCATTTGAGTCATGGATGAAATCCTAAAATTAACCATTCAAATGAAAGCTTCTGTGAGCAGTACTTTCCTGTCGTGCTGTTTCTTATGCTGTATAAGGTAGTTCTAGCATTTGACTCAGTGGAAGAAATCGTAAAGTGTGATCATTCAAATGAAAACTACACATGTACTGAGCAGTACTTTCCTGTGTTGCTGTTTATTATGCTGCACAAGGTGGTGGAAACATTTGAGTCTGTGAATAAAATCCTAAAGTATGATCATACAAATGAAAGCTACTGAGCAGTGCTTTCCTGTGCTACTGTTTAATATGTTGCAAAAGTGGGGCTAACTTTTGAATCCATGGAAGAAATCTTCAAGTGTAACCATTCAAATGAAAGCTGCTACTTTCCTGTGTGTTGCACAGGTGTTTTCCTACTAGGATTTCAAGTGTGACCATTCAAATGAATTAGCTATGAAACAGTACTTTCTTGCAGGTGCTTTTTATAATGCAGTATAAGATGGTTCTAAATATTTTGTCTGTGGATGAAATCCTAAATTGTTGAAATGCAAGTTAGTTAAACCACTACTTTCCTGTGAGACTGTTTACTTTTAAGCTAAACAAGGTAATTCTCATGGTTGTGATCATTTAGATGAAAGCAGTGCTGTTTATTATGCTGTACAAATTGGTTTTAACGTTTGAGTCTGTGGATGAAATCCTTAAAGTGCCCATATCGGAATTTTTTTTATTTTCTCATCTGAATCTAAACATCATCCTAAGAACTTCAGTGAAAGAATTTTTCGATTTGCATAAAACGCGAATTTTTTATGAATTTTATAAGACGTTCAAATTTGCCGCCATTTCGCATTAGTCTCCTCTCGGTTTAGCAAGAGCTGTGACGTAGATTCAGGAACACGTGACTTCAGCCTTTCTCTTGATCTCACTGAAAACAAGTCGTGGTATTCTGCACGTTTCTCGAAAATGCCGGAAAGATGTGTTGCAGCGAGATGTGGAAACATCAAAGACGAAGCGAATGGAATAAGCATGCACAGGATTCCTTTCTTTGGCACCACATGCCCGCAAAGACTGAGGAGGCGAAAGAAATGGATCGATTTTATGCTCGGAGCGGAGGAAGATGTGGACGCGCGCCTGGAAAGACCTCGTCCTTTTGCTCGATGTACTTCAATGACGAGGATTTCATAAGGCTGATGAATTCAGGTTTAAACTTAAAACGTGAACTGAAGTAGGATGACATCGCGTTTGTGTTTATCCTTTAAAACAGCTAAGCAAAAGGAAGACGAAGACCAAGAGCCACCTTCGAAGAGGAGCCGGGAAAAGCGAATGGCAAGTTTTTGATACGGAATATTCACACCTGCTTGTGACATTCTAAGCATTGAAACCTTCTAAGGTTTATAGTTTGACCTCACTGTTAACTCAGTCGCAAGTTTTATAAAATATGGCGTAATTGTTTTGGTATTTATTCACATAGATCGTGAGATCCGTGAAGTTTCGTTGAGACCAAGCTCTCAAAAAATACTAGCAAAAATGCTACCACTGATGTAAATAGATCGATGCGAGAACAGTCGCACTCGGCGAACACAGAAAACATTGTAAACCACGATGTAGATAAGGTAGATAAACTGCAGCAAGAATTCAACGAGCTCAAACAAATATTGTACACACATGTGTTGCAGAATTCTGCAAACAATAAAAATGTTGAAAAGTATAACAGCGTTATCTCTGAAAACCTAACCACCACAACGGGGGTTCAAAATAAAAAAGGGCACAAAACAAATAACAAGCGCAAAGAGCGAGAAAAAAATTGTCTAAAAAACGGATTGAGACACAAAGAGAAAAACACGAGAAATTCATGAAGAATTTTTCAAACAGACAACTTAGCGACAGCCTGTTAGCGTTATTTCTAAAGGGCTCAAATTTGTCCCGACACCGGTGACAGACACGAATTACATTAGACGCCAACTCTTGTTAGAATTCGAACATTTCGCAAGACGTATGCGCCTAAAAGATACAATGGATTTCGTAAACTGTGGGACAGTGACAAAAACGAAATTAACCTTTTCATTGGACAAGCTAACAACTTCCATCCTACAATTAATTTACGGCCGAAATTTCAGAGAACGAGACAAGCTATGGGAGCTATTATAATCACAGCTCAACACGTGTCCTTCCTGTAGTTCCGCGAGAACAATGTCGCTAGTCAGCGCTTCCCAATTGCCTTCGAGTTCCTTGCAGCAGTAGCACTCGCTGATATTTCAGTGCTAGCAGATCACAGCTACAGTTACCACAAGTACATCTACGTGGAAAATAATTCGTTCGAATGTATGTGAGTACTTGGCCATAGTTTTTACAGATGATAATGAAGAGCGCGTATGCAAAATGCAAGGTGAGAACTTCACCATCCACTAACACGCACTCTATTCTCCAAGTGTTTCGTTAAATCTTCCTTAAGTCGTCACTTCTCCTCTTGTGCCTTGCGATATCTTTTTAGCCATTCTTTGTCTGCTATCGGCTCGTCCGCGTACGGTTCGAGTGTATCATCATCTTCACACGTATTACTTGTTTCGTGGACGCCATCTATCGCCTGGACTTCGACGCTTTCAAATTCGTCCTAGCTGCTTTCTTCAGCGGTTTGCTCACTTTCCGTGTCAGATAAGTTTTCTGCCATGGAATATACTTATTTGGAGCTAAGTTTTTCCTTCCTACCGGTGAATTTGACGATTTTCTTTCTGCCGCGAATGTACTTTACTGAAGGTCAAGTGAGTGCATAGACTCGAGAGTTCCTGAATGTACGTCACGGGGCCCTATTGTGAGCCTGTCGGCATTCTCATCAGCGGGGCGGGTGGACCGCAATAAAATAGGATTTTCAAGATTTGTAAAATTCATAAAAAATTCGCGTTTCATGCAAATCGAAAAATTTTTTCGCGGACATCCTTCGCGTGATCTAAAGATTCAGATAAGAAAATAAAAAAAATTCCGTTTTGGGCACTTTAACTATGGCCATTCAAATGAAAGCTAAGGAGCACTACTTTCCTGTTGTAAGAAAGTAATAATAATTATTGAAATGGCAGATCTTAAGGTTAATATCGATATATATGCAGACCTCCCAAGTATATAAAATGTTAACTAATGACGTGACCAAACACCTCCTTCGAGCCTCCTGCTGAGCAGGTGGAGTGCAGGTGTGAGACTGATTAAGAAGTGAAGCTGGCCAATGCCCATACGCTCTCTATGTTACATTATTTTGCACCTTCACTGAGTGGATTCTGCCCTCCCCAAAGCTTCCTTTGAGACAATCAATTGAAAACCATTCTAATATGCCCAAACTACTTTTATGACAGGCAATGGTTCTTGTCATCCAAACTCAAGCCCAGTTTAGCATGTTGTGTACTTCAAAGGTCAATGATTTATTTTTCTCTGAATCTGTACTTTTTATTGCCAACACTCAGCAAGCTCTTACTAATCTCCACACCACTTTTGCATTGTCTTTGTATTTAATAAATATTTCGTAAACTCCTTGCGGCTCATTGTGTTAAACAACTCATCAGCTGACTTCAGTTAAATCACTTAATTCTATCTCACCCATTTTGTTTGCACATTCCTTGAGCCATGAACAAGCAGTAAGGAACAACCTTTCCTGGTGATGGTCTAGAATTTTCATAACTTTATTCAGAAATTGTATGGTATAATAAACATACATTATTGTTCTAGGAGCTATATTAAGGAAATTGTAAAATGTATAGGTAGCAGTCAAGAGAGGATATGGGAAGGGTGACTTACATAAGCCAATCAAATGTTCAGTAATCAAACTTAATTGAATGCAATCAAACTCAATCCACTGAAAGCAATCAAACAACAATCAGTCCAGGTAAAATCAGTCCATTTAAAGTTTGATGGAGTTTAGAAATTGAACTGTCGAATCATCAACAGTACAGCTTGCCAGTAAACTTAGCAATCAATTCAATACCTTATTATAGGAATATAACGAGGCATTTTAACAATGCAAACAAAATCTATGAGTTATAATGTTAACATGAATTTTTGAAAAGTTATGTTTACATGTATTTATATTAATGCAAATTTCTGTGTGGCATATGTTTGCAAATTTGATGTTTTATGCATAACAAATCAAGCAAGAGAAATACAATAATTATAAACAGGTTTCCAGTTGCTGGGAAAACAATATTGCCAGGCCCTATTCCCTTCTAATATCAATGTCGGACATATTCCAATAGATCTGAGCTGATATATCTGGTATGCACTACAAAGAGGAGCTGACATAATTGGTGAGATCACATGTGATTAGATACATTAGCCATCTCCGCTTCAAGACAGTCTGGAAATTCCTATTGAGGTGACTGTTATATGGGAGGACAGAAAGGCGAAGGACAATTTGCACAAGAAAGTAGAAGAAGCCAGCTTAGAGAAAACGATCGTTACATTGATGAATCATTTTAAAATCAATATTGAATGACAATGTGTCAACTGATTCTGACGCAGAGGTACAGGTAGATGACACGCAACTTTGTTGGTGTGAAAATAGTGTGATTTTAATATTTACAAATGATGTAAATTATGGTTCATAAAACTAACGTAAATTTTTCAAATTTGTGTTTATAACATGCATTGTCAAAACAGTTGTCAAGATTTTTTTTTTGTCAATATTTAAGGATCAAGTGCCTCCCAATAGAGCAGTATTTTAGTGCTGTTTATGATTATGCTGGAAAAGCATATCTAAGAAAGGCCTATTGGAATCCAATTTGGGAGTAACCATTCCTTTTAATTTCCAGAGATAATTAACTAGCACTACCTCCAAAAAACTCTTAAATACATAACAATGTAAAGCAGTTTTAACAAACTGAAGCTTAATTATCTCTGGAAAATGTATGCAGTGGTTATCCCCAATTTTCTTTTTAGATTTCAAAAGACCTTGCTATCACCTTGTTTTCCCGCAGAGTCAAAAACCGTGCAAAAATATCTTTGCATTAGCAGGCATTTTCCCTGAGAAATTAGAGATTCCCAGACTATCCCAAGATGCACAGTACAGTTCAACGTACACACGCACAGAAGCAAAAGGAGGCACTTAATTTGCATTACTGAACTGAATTGAGGCACAGGTAACCCAAGTTCAACAACTTGGCTATTTTGAATAAAAATTACCCAGCTGAACTCCTTTGCATGGCTATTGACCCACCTGTGATTGTATACACTCGATTGTAAAAACGTTGACACCTAAAAAGCATAAACCGTGAACGATGAGAACCAAAGGATTTGTGGGTAGTGTTAAAATAATAACCTCATTTCCATAATCAATAATTTACCATTCTCTTTCTTTGCAATAAAAGATACAGTGCTGACTTAATTCTTCCAAATAATTTTCTACCAAATATTGCTTAAGTTCATTGCCTGTTTTGAACTTAGGCAAATAGTGAATTGTATGTCACTCAAATTGGCCCTTGTTGGCCAACTTGCTTTGACAATTTCCATCATTCACCACGTGCAACTAATTTTGGTCATCAACTGCATACATGCCAACCCACGGAATTCAAAAATCGGGAGACGTCCAGAAATCTTCAGGGGCAGCCAGCAGAACCGTGTCAGCAACAGCGAAGAGCCTCCGAGGGCTGTGAAATTAGGGCTATATATAGGCCTTCAGTGGGGTGGGGGGGGGAGGTTGGGGACTTCACCATTCCACCGTAATTTCAACATTTCTTTATGGTTCAACGAAAACAAAAAAGCCGTAATCAGCGTTCAATCTTTCACTAAATATTCAATATTTATAGTGGACGGGAGATTTATGTACCAAAGCGGGAGAGCGGGGGACGAGGCAAAAAAGCGTAAGTCTCCCGCCAAAAGCGGGAGAGTTGGCATCACTGCAACCGTCGCACGAGAATAGCATATTTAATAATCATGCAAATAAATTTAGTACACTTATACCCATAAACAGTGTTCTCCAGAGATTTTAGAGAAGGCAGCCCTCAAATGAAAGTAGCCGGTGCCTGGCAATCGAGTGCCCGCAGGGCACGAGCATCTAGGGGGGTCCTGGGGCATGCTCCCCCGGGAAAATTTTAAAAAATGTGGCCCCGGAGATGCAGTCTGGTGCATTTTGAGGCCAATAACAATAGGAAAAATTGACGTCATTTTTTGTCAGTTTGTCTCCTGTTTTTATGGAAAAGTATACAGTCAAGGAGAATCCTACTTGAGAGGAATGCACATAATCATTTATTGACATAAACTGTTATTAAAATGCAAAGTGTTACATTGATTCCAGGTAAATAATCATCAGACATCCTGATATAGAATTGTCTTTGCTAGCAAGGAAACTCATGCCGTGTGAGCAGAAGAGATGCGAGGAGACTGGGCCCGACTACGTTGTAACATGGCTGCCGATTTCTCCGCTTTTATGGCCAAGCAAGGAGCCGTAAAACGCGAAGCCGTAAAAATTTGCATTGGCTTTTTATCAAAATGCTTCCTTCTTCAAATTATAAAAGTGCTCACAAATTTGAAAGCCGTCATGAAGTAAAATTATTTCGGATAAACCAGCGAATTCATCGATCGCGCTATCAGTTGATCGCATGGTAAAGTACGCAAACTTTAACTCGGTCATGAAAAGCTTGGACTTACCAGTTACTGTTCGCTCCTTAAAAAAAAATCTTGTTATTTTTCCTGTCTTTACATCTTTTAAATCTTCCATGGGTTTTCGCTTTGACATCTTCTCGGTTGATAAAAAAAATTTCTAGCTCGTCTTGTCAAAATGGTTCGCACGTGCTCGACCTAATGAAGCTTAATGACGAAGTACTCCCGCGAAAGCCAGATAAAATCATTTTTCCGCTTAAATTGACAGCTTCTGGTCAATGTAATTCTATAAATTAGTTTAATCAGGATATGTCCGTCTAGTGGTAAATAAAATGACATTTCATACGTTCCTTTCTGTTTAGAAAGCTTTTATTTAGGCTCACCCTTCGATGGAGACTCTGCTCGCAGGGTAATTTACGCTAAGTTATCGTTCGCTCCCTTTTTTGTACTTTTTGCTCCTTCTAAAAGAGTCAAGATCAACACAAGTATATGTTTCTGTGGTTTTGTGTAATAAAAGTAGCCGGCGCTTCGAAAGTGAGTAGTCGGCGAAAGCGCCGACAGCCGGCGCTTCTGGAGAACACTGCCATAAAGCCATTGGGTCTCGTCGTTCACGGTTTTTGCTTTTAGGTGTCAACGTTTTTGCAATCGAGTGTACCCTGTACGCATAGTTTTAGCATGCATGTATGGTTATTCACCATTCTGCATGGATTTTGCATAGATTCTACATTCTAGGGACGTTTCGCTGTATATAATTGAAACCTACCTAAGAATTACAGCGCTTATTTCAAGCTGGGGTCGCTGATTTCTCCCTGCATGATTTTCTTTCCATTATTTCAAGCTGGGGTCGCTGATTTCTCCCTGCATGATTTTCTTTCCCTGGGAACATAATAGTTGCCCCATACAATGTTGGCCATCGCATTCTTTTTCAGCTTTTTGTCCAGCGAACCTGTGCGACGCGAGAGGCTTGGACCTAACTTGTTCCCAGTTTTCAATCGTACACACTTCAAAATGGCGGCTGCTTTGGAATTCCGTTTTGCTCGGCTTTTTATACGAAGAGTCTTTTTTGAGAAAAGATTTGCCATGAACGCACTTCAACCGGTTAAAGGAACTGATAATTCCGCAAGGCACATTGGTAGAAGAGTAAGTTTGCTATTATTAGTAGTTCTAGATGACTAGGCGTTCTGTTTGAGAGTGAGCCAGTTTATAAGTAATGGATTTGTCATATTGTGTCGTGTGGCCACGACAAAGTGGTCGCTTACGGGAAACATCAACAAAACAAGCCTAATACTGGCTTGATTAATTAAAAGTTTACCTAAAACCAGGAATCCGGAATCCGGAATAAAAAAAAATTAAAATTCGTCAACATGAAGATTTCAACGAAGGTTAAAGTCACTTGGGAAACAGTTTTTATAGCTTTTGAAAAATTATAATATCTGTCAGGAGCCCAGCGAAATTTTCAAAAGTTTGCCTAAGATTTCAGTTGCTGCAACACGAAAATACACATGAAAATACAAAACAAGCCGTTAATGTCAGGAGAACAGGCATAGTTCTCTGCTAGCTTTTAAACCATTGTTCGAAGATGGTGCTGAAACGTCAATTCACTTGCCCCAGCTGCAATTCCTCGTACATCAGCAAAACAAACAGAACTCTGTTTATCCGTACATAAGATCATGCGACCGCGAACAAAGATAGCGCTATACTGTGATCAGATCAAACACATACAAGGTTTATGCAATCTACCGGACATTTTTATTATTAACAACCCACCTTCTACTGCAATGAACAAAGAATATCTCACCCATATCGTGCATGTTAACACAAAGATGATAGACAACGATGATAATTGGAATTTACTACTATACAAAGAAGCCTACCATATCATAGTGTTCAGCACCATCTTCGAACAATGGTTTAAAAGCTTGCAGGGAACTACAGTATGTCTGTTCTCCTGACATTAATGTCTTGTTTTGTATTTTCATGTGCATGTTTTAAATTGCTAATTTACCATCTTTCAGTATTTAAATCATAGCTACTTGTTGTCACCTCAGTCTGAAGATGATATAGTATCATATTGAAATAATTAACAATTAAGTACACAAACGTTTCCTTGCATTTGTTGTCCATATCATTGACACAAATATAACAGTTATTTGGTTAAAGTTGATATATGAGACTTTGTTCTCGAAAATATTTCCTTTGATTCAGGGAACATGAATTGTGAAATGTTTTTATTTGTAATTGTAATACATGATCATTGTCTCCCTATATTTACTATAAAACTCGGCAAGGCCCGGTTAAATTCCCTCAATACCTCAACGAGAGACTGTTTGATGTGAAAGAATGTTGTCACTATAAAGTTCTTCATGATTTGTCAAGAGCAATGATAAGTCGATAGATTGATAGATCAATAGATCGGTATTGATTTTTATCGATTGACTACTCCAGGGTTAATTGGTAATTATTACCAATTACCCTGGAGTAGTCAATCAATAAAAATTGGTGTCAATCTATCAATCGATAAAATTCGGTAAATCTGGTTTTATTAATATTGATTGTATCGATCAATCAGTAGAAATTAATGTCACACTCATTTCATTTATCTATTTATCTTGATTTTTACCGATTTCATTGATTTATATTGGAAGATTATTTTGTTTGTGCCAGTGACATCAGCTCATCATTAGAATTGGTGCAAGAAATGACAAATTATAATAATTTACTGACTTCATGCAAATAGTACGTTTTCGACCAACGAGTTGAAAATATCATGAGTGTTCACTTTCTGATGATGGCTGGATAGCAGCCAGGTTTCCTGATTTCTTCCGGTTTCTGTCGTTTTCAAACCACACGGCAACCTCAGTACAATGAAAATGATGCTGTGTTACTAATGAGCCAAGTAATAATGCGTGCACTGTTTAGGTTTCTTGCCATTCGAAGAAGAAAATAAGGAAAGCATTAGTTTCTTGCTCTCAACAACAACAATAATGAAGGGGTGCCTGGAAAAAAGCCCTAAGTGACTTCTGATAAATTGCTAGATTCTCCTTCCAAATTTCCATGTATTCACTTGAGAAACAAAAGGAGAATTTGACCTTACGTCAAAAGTCACTTAGGGCCTTACTTCACACACCCCTTCAATTATTAAAACAGACAGTTACAAGCTGGTTATATACCTACCCGCAAATAGCTAAAGCTAGTCGAGGCGGGTAGGTATGTCTATACTAAACTAAATACATTTAAATTTAGTGTTTTCAAATCGACAGCCACAACTAAAATAAAAGTTAAATAAGTAGTGAACAAACAAGTGAATATACAAAACAAAAAGGATTCGCAAGCTGATAGAAATTAAAGTATTGTTACAAATTTACAAGCTTTGATGAGCTGCTGCTTTTGCACTATATATCGGGAAAATCGATGCTTAAAGGGGAATTATCACAAAAATTTGATGTCATTTCAAAACCCAGAAATGTTTGTCTGAGAACAGAAACAAAAAATTATTGTCTAGTTTTGTTATAAATTATCACCCCAGTGCAATAAAACTGTCGATAAGTGCCTTTGGCCAGAGACAGAGTAGGCCTGTATGGATTGAAACTTGAAAAATATTGGGCTAATGTTTTTCAAGTTTTCGTATTTTTGTTTCCAAAATGCGCTAGAACAGAGTTCGTGTTGTTCCTGTCAGGAATTGAGTTGATTTCTCTCCTCTCGTTGTTCTAGAATTATTTCGTAGCAAAGTGAAGGTCTTATTTCACCATTTTAAACAAAAGAGGTCAAAACCCCCTTGATACTTCCTCTTTAAGTGCACGGGTTTCACTTCTCATTAAAGGGGAAATTATTTCATTACATTTAGGACACTGGAAAAGCAAACACAGACAAACCTCTTTTTCCTCAAATTATGTTAAGGGTCTGAGCCTTACGTTTGATATCAAATAACAACATTGTTGGACTTCCGTTATAAATCAATAAAATCATGAAAAATTGATAATATCGATTTGACAAAACAAATTAATTTATTGATTTTCACCTATTTCCATGGTCAATAATAATCATTGTTCAAAATCGCTTGATCGATACCAATTTTTATTGATTGTCTTTGCCGGCAATTAAGGAGAAACCTGAAAAATGCTGGCTGGTGGGTTTGAACTGAAAACTCCTCTGACATGGAAGTTTGCCAGCAGGGGGGACGACTGTATGATATGATGTTTAGAAAGCAAAAATTCCAATAATTATGATCTACCTCTAGTTAAGCAATATTAGCATAATGTATTTAGATAACTTGAGTGCGGTGCAAATTTATTTCGTCTGTTATGGTTTGTTTTTCAAGGATTGAACAGGAATTTGTACATTTTGCCCCAGTCATATATAGTGTAAAGGTTAGGGTTAGGGTTAGAATAAATAAATAGTTATTTAAATTATAGCCCTAAAGTATGTCTGTTGGATATATTAAGGCTACTTTAAATATTATTGTGAGTGACATCTTTAATGAAATTACCTTTTAAAATTAACAGGCTGTTGGGGTGATTGTTAGGCAGCCCCATAAGAGGTAGCAGAATCTTTTTCTCTGGTCATGGTTCAAATTCCTTTTTTTTTCTTTTTTACTCCTGGAAGATGTATATGTACATGTACTTGTTAATTCTGACAAGTAGTTTTTGTCCTATTATTATTATTATTACTAGAAATACGTGACTCGAAAAACCTCGCAAAGCTGGGGCTGGGTGGAAAGACCTCTTTACTCGTATTGTAGCATCAAATGAGGAGATTAAAAGGTTTCTGAACATAGCAACTATTTTGATGAGCATGGTCTTTTCGTAGTTCCACAGGCTAGTTTGCAGTTGAAAATCTATTTCTGAGGCGACGAAAGGTACAACAGGCGTGCAGCGCTGTCGTGTTCGATGAATTTATTTCCCACGGGAAATTATTTTACCGCGGCCACAAAACGTGTAATTTCTTCAATGCAATCTTTCACAAAAAAGATTCTGGAGAGATAGTTCTGTATTCAGCGAATATTGTTGAAATTTGATCCGACACGCAAACTTTCCTGATGCATGCAAATTTAGCTCCAGACGACACCAGACAGTCTGACGTCATTCATACTTTGTTTTTTACTGTTGCTAGGCACTAGTGCGTACACCTTCAATTTATTTCCCACAGGAAATTATTTTACCGCGGCCACAAAACGTGTAATTTCTTCAATGCAATCTTTCACAAAAAGATTTCTGGAAAAAAGGGAAAAGATTCTGGAGAGATAGTTCTGTATTCAGTGAATATTGTTGAAATTTGATCCGACACGCAAACTTTCCTGATGCATGCAAATTTTGCTCCAGACGACGCCAGACAGTCTGACGTCATTCATACTTTGTTTTTTACTGTTGCTAGGCACCAGTGCGGACACCTTCAACGAAATATATTATACAAACATACATACATACATATATATAAATATATTTTTCGCTCGAATTCGTGTGGCTTAGCTCCGCTCGGGCCGGCTCAACCCAACAAATTTATTTACCTCACTACGCTCGCGAGGAAATTATTATTATTATTAATATTATTATTATTATTATTATTATTATTATTATTATTATTATTATAGCTCACAGGGATAACTCTAAAGATGCTCATATAAAATAATAATAGATTCTTATGTCTTAACCCTTTAAGCCCTTTTTCAGCTTCTGAGGTCATAAGAACTAAGGAAATGACTATCTAAAGGTTAATTAATATAAGAAAAGTATGGGGACAAGATAGGAGAACTCGTTCTTTGGTATAAATTATGAGGGTTAAAGGGTGAAGGCAAGCATTACATCCATGTTAGGGCTCAATAGGCCATCCCTCATTGCTTTCATTATAATCATTATTATCAATGGTGATTCCCCCCCCCCCCCCCCCACTCCTTGTGGTGTTAGAAAATAAAGTGATATTAGTGGTCATTGTTTTGTAGGTCTGTGCATTGTGTAATCAGTTTGTGAAGGTGACTCGACCCAGAAAAGTAGTCCCTCCATTGCTTGCACTTGGTTGGTTTGGAGCTTCAAAACCTCAGGAATCTTTGACTGTGTCAGAAACTGGAAACACAATGAGTGAGCTTGATAATGATTTGAAGACAGCAGATGAATTGTACGACAACAATGAAACACAGAAGACATACAACCTTCTTATCAAACATAAAGATGCACAAAATGCAGAGGTTGAGTGGCGATTAGCGAGAGCATGTAGGATGTTGGCAGAAAATAGTACGGATGCAGAGAAGAAGAAAGCTTTGACTTACGAGTCACTTGATCATGCCAAGCTGGCTTTGAGTTTGGATGACAGGAACTTTGCCTGTCATAAAGTAAGAGTCCTTCTGTTTCAATTCCAGCTAAAGCAAACCAATAACAATGCTTTGTTAGTCTAATGGTTAGTGTGCCATGCTTTTTAATCCAAAAGTCAGCGGTTGTAGCATGTTGACTCTTCATTGCAGTGTTCTCTCCCTAGTCAGAAAACTTTGCTGCACATTCTCTGTTTACTATGTGGCTGCCTAAACTGTCAGGGAAGCCTAACATAATGTTATCAGAGGTGGACTTTATTCTTATTAAAAATATACTGGCCTAGTTTCATTTCACAGTAACTACCTTAAAAAAATTGCTGAGAAGTGATTTGTTTTGTCTATTCAGATTTCCAGTGTTTCATAGTATTGAAAATATGTTGTGCAAATTTTGAAAACTGTTAGCCCTTATTCCAAATTCATTCACTAAGACTTAACATAATAAGCAGTGAATTGTTGTTTGGATAATAATTTATAAAGAACAGCTCTTCTCTCAGGCTGTCAGCCAACTGTCGGTCACCTGCCAGCCGACAGGTTACCAACATGTTACCGACAGTCCAACAACAGGTTACCAACAGTTAACCAAAGTAGAAATTGACCAGACACTGAAACCTGATAGATATCATAATACATAAACTACTCACAGATGCTTCACTCTATTGGACAAGCATTCAAACACTATTTCAAGTTGATTTAACTCGAGAGTCATCTGCATAGTTTTCACTCTAATGCACAAGCATTCAAAGACTATTCTTACACTAGTAATTTTAAAGTTAATTTAACCCAAGAGTTAGGTAAACGCTTACTGTGTTAGTCGCTCATAGATATCACCCTGCAATGCATCGCGAACCCGGAAGCATGACCTTGTCACTGCAACCATATGGGATCAGTGAAAGAACTTCGATTGGTGGCACTTACCAGTTATGGCCAACATGCAGAGGGAGGGGCAGCTGCTGCCTCTCAAATTTGACGACCACTTCTATGAGTGAAGCTGTTCTTCTTACAAACGGCTCCTTTAGGAGCCACCAAGTTTGCAAAAGTCAATGACCAACAATAAATATGATATAAACAGTCTGCAACATAAAGCATAAACTGTATTCAGAGACTGGGGCTAAGATAAGTATTCCAAAATGGCATACAGTTAAAATCATTGACTGTAGTTATCACATTCATATTTTCGCTGTTCCTGTTGGTGCTTACGATAGGTCTTGCATTTATCAGTGCAGCACTTTAGACACTACTGTTTCCCATACTGTGCAAAGTGTGCCTTTCAAATGCATATCATGCAATACTTACAAAACATTGTAGCCAACAACTTACCGACGCTTCACCAACAGTTTGCCAACAGTTGGCCAGTTTGTCAGCAGACTGTTGGCCAACAATTTTGACCAAAACTGCTGGCTGTTTGCCAGTTGTCTGTCAACCAACTGTCAGCCTCTTGTTGGTCAATGGTTGGCCGATAGTCGGTCAAATATCAGCTGTTGTCAGCCAACTTACGCCCAACAGTTGGCCGACAGTCAGAGAGGAGAGCTGTTCTGCACAATTACCGTTGTTTGATTTAGTTTTATCCTCAAGTTAGGCTGGTTCCACGTTTACAAGTTTGAGTTTTTGTTGGTACATGTGAGGCAGTTTTATTAACCTGCATGTGTCTATGCTTATGTGCAAAGCCTGAAAAAGGTTCCTGTGATGATCATTACCCATGAAAACTTTGTATTTGCCTTTGTAATAACCACCCAAGAAGCTCCTTTGACATCTTTTGAACCACAGTCCTCACTCGCTTGTGTGTAAAGACGTAAACAAATTTTTCGCAATGAGTTTTAGTTTGCTTGTGTAATAACAAATGATTTGCTTCCTTGAAAAGTTTTCCCTGGTGCTCGACTGTCAGAGGACATTTTCATTTTCAAGACAATATTTGACAGATCTTCTTGTTTAAAAACTGGTGTTAAGGACCAGTTTTTATTCAAACAACAAGTTTTGTCAATAGGTACCACATGCCAAATTTTGGCTCACACAAAAAAAAAATATCTTGACTGTCATAGAAGCCAACTTGTCAAGGAAACCTTGGTACATTCAATCACTTTGGGAATTAGGGTGAAGGCTAGGGATAACTTCTGAGCTATGGTACTGTAAGCATTATTTGTCATTTAGCTGGCTGACATGGGTTGGCCCTAATTCAAAAAATTGGTATGGCCTTGTCCAACCCTGTAGGAAACATTTTTGCGCGGGGAGATTTGCAGTTGAACAAGCTTTCCTTGTCAGGTTTTCCTAATGCATGGTTTTGCCAGTTTTTAAGTAAGGAGATTTTGATGGAGAAACTTTCCAAGTTCTCACGTATAAATGTAAAACTTATGAAATGCTCCTGTACAGCCAAGCTCAAAGTGTGGATGCAGGTGTTGTTCAGTGGCTGTATGAGCACATTTTGCAACTTTTGATCAACATCGCAATCAGAACATTGATAAGTCAGCAGTTCAAGGCTGGCCAGTGTTTCATTAATTTTTTTCAAGAAGAAACTTTACTCCACAATATCTCTTTAAAACTCCCCCTGGATTGGTCCCAGGTGTAAATGGGTACCTGGGCTACTGTTATCATTATGCAAAATTGAACAAAAATACTGGTGTGAGAAATAACAGTATTCCACTTGCAAGTACTAATGTTCATTGTTGCTTCATGCCCTGGGAAGTCAGTGCCAGCACTGATGAGTCACATGGCTTATTCAATCCTTCCTTGTTTTTTTAATCAGCCTTATTGGTAAACTACAATAATTTATTTTATGTCATGGGGAAAAAGGTGACTTATGCATATAAGCATGATTGTAGAGGAAGCAAAACTTTCAAAAACAGAGGCCCAAATATGAGGGGGTGCAAATGGAAAGGTCAGGAATGTTGATTGGAATACAAATTGCTTTCACTTAAGTTATGGTTACCATACCTCTTTTTGTTTTAATAACATTATCTGCCATAGCCCAGTGCCTCAAATCTCTGTATTGTCCTCAACAGTGGTATGCAATCGCACTCTCTAATGTCGGTGACTATGAAGGAACAAAGGCTAAATTAGCGAATGCTTTCGTCATGAAGGAGCATTTTGAGGTGAGATTTCAACTATCAATGGCTTTAGGGTATCAATAACAATAATAATAATAATAATAATAATAATAATAGTAATAATAATAATAACAATAATAACAATAATAATAATAATCATCATCATCATCATCATTATCATAATTCATTATTGTGAATGATTATTGTAAGTATAATTGTAGCGTGTTCCAATAGTCAATGTCTTGTAGTTATAATTATATGTATTTTAAGTATTGTAATATATTAGTAAGGCATTGTAAACGAAGCATCGTATTGTAGCTCATTAATTAGTTGTGTATTGTCATGTTAGCAATGTATTAATAGTTAGTATTGTATTGTAAGTGATGGTTTGTGTGTTTTAAAAAAATTGTAAGTTTTAATTAGTAGTGCAATGTAAGGTAAGAGTACATAGTTGTGTTTTTTGCAAATAAAAGCTTAAAATAATAATAATAATAATTTATTTCTAATAGCATACAGATTAACATGAATTAACATTAATTATAATAATTAAACCAAATTAATTTCAATATTCACAAAAGCAAGGATAATAATAAAATAACAACTAAAATCTAAGTTATGGTCTAATTCACTAAATGTATAATACTGCGAATTAAGCAAAATAATCAATTATTAAATAAAATAGGCAGCTATTTGGGAAACAATTTTGTGAGAATGTGCAGACCAAGAAAATATC
Organism: Pavona decussata; assembly: GCF_977016875.1. Taxonomy (NCBI): domain Eukaryota; kingdom Metazoa; phylum Cnidaria; class Anthozoa; order Scleractinia; family Agariciidae; genus Pavona; species Pavona decussata. The sequence continues at coordinate 31,109 of NW_028145470.1, read as the reverse complement.
CTTACCCGTGATGAAAGGGTATTATACACTGTAATTTAATTCCAAGGGAGAGGGGCTGCCATAAGCGGAAGTCAAGGGAATATGAGGCTAAATTATCATTTCCAGAGAGGTGGGGTGGATTCCAAACTGACAAAATCTTGTATGGAAAGGGTATGGCAGCATAATTATATTTGGTTAACTTGGCTTACTTCATCATCTGGAATTTGCCAGTAGTGTTCTCCAGCTGAAACCACTGTGTGGACTTCTGTGTTCGTTGATACCCTTGTCACCATTTAACCAAAATTTCTATTCTCAATAGAGAAGGTGATCATAGTGACCCAATGAATAACCTGATTGAGCTACAGCTCCTGCTGAAAACTTTTCCTCTGTTGTAGACGGGGGTCTTAATGAACTAGAGCGAGTCCAGAAGAGGGCTTTAAAAATCATATGCCCCAGCCTCAGTTACGATGAAGCTCTTACTCACATGGAGATAGCGCCGCTTAGCGTCCACCATAGTAATATTTGTGTCACGCTTTTCAATGAGATCCTAAGTGATTCAGATCATAGGCTACGGGCATTATTGCCGCCTTCACATCAGGCCTGCAAACATTTGCTCCGACGAACACGCAATTTTGACATTCCAAAAATAAACACGAAACGTGCAAGAAATAATTTCATTATTGAGTCATGTTTTAATATAAATACTGTATGAATTAATTTTAGATCTTGTAAATAGCTTTTTGAACTAAATCGAACTTAATAGCCTTATTATATATTTCGGTAATTTTATTACTTACATTTTAACGGTACGCAATTCAGCCCTTGGCTGCCATGTATTGTTTTCAATAATTAAAATCTTTATCTTTATCTCTGATCTCTTTATCGGTGTGGTACCTGTAAAGTCTGTGAGAGCTGTGTAGAAAGTGGGAGACAAAAGAAAGGCTGTAAAATAGCAGTATTGCTTAATATTTTGCAACAGAAAAAAGTGTGGAGGCCGGAACTCCTATAGAAGGGTTAACTCCCCATACTGATACAAAGCCAGGTGCCTAGTAAAACATTGGATTGAGTTCGATATGGTGATAATAGAATGATATAGGTAGATGAAACATTAACTAACATGTACTCACAATTTTCTTTTTAATCAGAATTTAAAATATCTTGTTTGAAATTTCAACTTGTAACTTTTTTGACATTCTTGGTTTGATTTTATTTATTATTTGCAGTAGTACCTCACTGAAAAACCCATCTGTCTTGTAACGTGAACACCCAGAATAAATATTATGATTCTGAGTGTGGGAATGAGTAATTGATGACTTATTACATTATTAATATTTACAATGACTGTTATTATTTCTTTGCACTGTAACATGATATACATTATTTGAAAATCCAATAAGCTTTTGAAATAATGATTGTTTTCAACTTAACTTGTTTTGCAGAAAGCAATTGAGTTGAATCCCACTGATCCAACTTCTCGCCATTTACTTGGTATTTGGTAAGGCCACTTTGCCCTGTTTTGCGTTTTAATTTGTAGCAATACCATGCTTCCCCAAATACCTGTCCCTAAAGCACTTCCCTTCTTGTGACTGAGAACAAAGACTGAAAGTCCAACCAAATCACAAATCGAAAAGGAGCAGCACTCAGATTACTGCGTTTGAATAATAATAATTCTTTGTTTCTGTGTTTTCCTCAAACTTTTTTCAAACAGATTTTAGAAAAAATTTACAGTGTGTCTTTTTTTACTGTGTACAGGTGTTTTACCTTTGCTGACATGGGTTGGGTGACAAGGAAACTAGCATCTGCCATATTTGCATCACCACCAACTGCTACATATGAAGAGGTAAAATAATATTGATGTGGCATCAGTATCCTGTCTTATGCCTTAAATTTGTTGGTAAAACTGTTTCAGTTTTTTATTATTATTATTTTTTTCATAGGCACTTGGACATTTTCAGAAAGCTGAAGAATGTGAGTAATCAATTACCCCTACTCCACCACCAGGTTAGAGTTAGACTTAAGACTGACTTGCACCTTTGAGGGGTGGGAAGAGGGGAATGGAGCTGATTTATGTCAGTTATTTTACCATGCTGACCTAGCTTAACAAAAGAAAGGTGATGTTTTAAATAAGAGCTCTGGAAGAAAATTTGATTCGAATAGGTTAGCGAAATGTTAAAAAAAAAAATAAAAGCAAAAACAACTGAGAAACTGTTGCTTGAAAGAAACTTAAGCATTGTTTTTAAAAGTTGAACCGGAGCAGGACTTTTCACTTTGCCACTGAACTGTTGGAGGAAGCAGGCACGCTGAGTCCAGCATAACGTCACAATTTCAAATCAGAACAAAACTGAAGGTGTACGCGGCAGGCCAGGGATTAGGTCAAATTGATTCAATGCGTTCGCGTAAATATTAACTAGAGGAAAACAAGAAAATAAACTGTATCTGTTAAAGAGAGCTCCGAATTCACTTTTCATCCCATGTGGAGTGAGTCTTGTGGTTGATGATGAGCCCCATTTCCTCTTCATGTCATGCTTTGTGACAATTTAGGGACAGACCAAACCAACATTTCATATGTGAACATCTCTCATATAGGGTATTGGTGCCACACAAAAACTATGTAAAAATAATTAATTATTCAATAGTGTGAACACAGCATTTCCATAACGTTTTCAAATGAATGACTTTCCTATTTAATTAATTGCAATAAAATTGGACAGTTGTTGTAGCAACCCTCTGAAAGTAACCTGATGCCAGGAGCGAAGAGTTTATACTGAAGAGAGCCATCCTGAAAATGCTTGCCTGGGTCATGTCACACAGGTTAAAAGTTTAGCCATCCTGAAGGAGCCACATCTCTAAAAATCCTACCAAGTCATATTGTAGTGAGTTGAGTTAACATGCCAACTTTCTCTCCATGCAGGCCCAAAGGAGGCATTCCCTTTTATTATGTAAATAGTAATCTTGTACCTAGATGTTTATCTTCAGAGAAAACCCAAAGTGAGAACATCTGGGTACAAGATTAATAAATAGTTGGGGGAATAAACAACACTTTGTTCTTTTCTTACATGGCCAAGTGGAGCCAAACTTCTACAGCAAAAATCATCTGTTCCTCGGAAAAACATTTCTACAACAGAATCAAAAGGAGGAAGCTAAGAGATGGCTGGACAAAGCAGCGAACAGTAATCCATGCAAAACTGCGGATGACAAATCGGTCAGTAAAGTGGGAACACATATGCTAAGCAGAAATTACAGAAATTGTTGGTGCAGAAGCGGTTAATTAATGCCGCGATGCATTAGAGGTTTTGACTTTTCGGCTGATAATACAGTACGTAAACTTGGTCAATTGAGTCCTGGCTACAAACCAATGCTGGTGGTGGGATATGATGATAGTCAAGTACAAATTAAGAATGTGACAAAGGCGCTTTTTCTAGCAATGAAGTGGCATGGTGCTTTACTTCTGTCTTAAAGTATTTACAGAATTGGCAATATTTCAGTAAATGAACTACTTGAAGAAAAAAAACTTGAGAATGTCATACCAACAAAACTATAGGGATGGTTATGTCCATCAGCTACGCAGCACTTCTAAGTTCAAATTTATCTTGAGTGAGTCCTTAGTGCTGTTTCTTAGTGATAGTCGCCCCATGCGTCTGTGCAGGGATAAGTTTGGAATTTCAAGGCCACCACGATCCCATAATTCGAGGACAAACTAATTAGTTTGTCCTCATTTTATGGGATCGTGGTGGCCTTGAAATTCCAAACTTATCCCTGCACAGACGCATGGGGCGACTATCACTAAGAAACAGCAATGTTTATTATCATAATAAACATTTTATGTCTAAATGACTGTTTAGGGAATCATGATGGCTTTTAAACCTGGTCATTGAAAACGACTACCGAAAATGACATATTTGACAAAAAATAAGCTTACTTAGGTGTAACCTTTTCCCCATATCCCTGGAAAAATAATAATAAAAAAAAGACCTGTGTGTACACATGTCTTTTTCCTCACTGGGTTATTTCGCACATATTTATATCATTTTCTCTTTATTTCCCTTCTAAAAGGCACAGGAGGAAGCTCAAGAACTGATGCAGAAGCACTTTTAATGTTGCAGTCATTGCAGTTTAGGAATGGTCAGCTTTTGGTTTACACAATGATTCTTTCTGCGTTCTTGTTAGGTGACCGAAATTGAAATACAAGTTATTTATTGCAAAACTCTGAAGTGAAGTTTATAATAGTTATTCCCACAGTTTAAATAAAGGAAAGAAACTAAAACATCAATCAAGACATTTCATAGTGATAAACAACTATATTCAGAGTAATATAAACGAGTCTCCTGTAGCTCAGTGGTAGAGCATCCGAACTAGTAATCGGAAGGTCTTAGGTTCGACTCCTGATAGGAGCACTCGGATTTCTTTTTTCCGAGTATGCCTGCGTCACTTTCTAGAATAATCATCATTCTCATTCATTCACCAGGCTTGAAATATACCATCACATTTCTTTCATATAATAATTGTTGTTTACTTTTTAATACTGATCCTGCAATCTTGACACTTTCACACTATATTCACACCCCAATAGTCTATAAAATGCGCATAAATGGGTTTGGAAAATCCTCTTTTTGACAGAGACATTCACCTATGAACAATAAAACAATCTAAATTGGTTAATGAGTTAAAAGGGACCTCATTGATTTTTGAAAGTGAGGCTAACAATTTTCTATTGTCTCAATATTCTTTGGGTTGTGACAATTTTTGATGAAAAGATCACATTGCCTGACCATGCAAAAAATAGCTTGTGTACAACAGCCATGACAGAACCTGCTAGAAGACACACTTATGACATGCATTACATACCAGCTAGCACCAGTTGACACAGGAGGCAATGTTTCCTTCTCATTAACAGGCAAACTGGTCAGGAAAGTGCCAAGAACAGCGGTTGGAATGACCATACTGGACCTCTCTTTATCTCCTATTCCACTTCCACATGAAGATTCAATACTTTTACAATCTCCCTAGTCTTAGGAGTCCTTAGAAACAACTAACGTAGGGTCACTGCAAAGGCCTCTTGAGCAGACCACTGACAGAACACCTCGCATTCTGTTTTACGGAATATTATTGGATTGATTGGTTGATAGAGGATATCTATTACCATGACCCAGTCTTTCATTAACAGCTCCTCAAGGGAGGTGAAATGATGGACTGGCAATTCTTAAAAATAACAAAACATTTTCAATGTCAACAAGTTAATGCCGAGCTATCTAATATATATAACAATCTAGCTGACTTCCCATGATCAAGCTTTAATATAACCATGGTTTATTTATTAGTCCAGGCATATTATGACTTAAATTGTTATCATACTCTGCAGGTGGAGGTAATTTAGTTTTACATGCCCACTAAGTGATAATCCAACTGGTTTATCATTGTCATCGCAACCATCTGTCTAATCAATATTAACAAGGCTTGTAGTTATCATGGCTTGTCTATCATTATCAAGGCTTAAGACAGGCTGTTTAATATCAGTCATAGCTGCTGCTATGTCAGTCCTGAGATGGATGCTAACCAGTGCCTCCAGGGACACACCAAACACAAGTGACTGACTGTGATTTGAACTGAAGCGTAAATAATTTTATAATGTTTAGTTTCAGAAAATCACCAACTATGTACAGTTATTTTAATGGGAATATTATTTATTTTATTCACATCTCTTTAACCTTAGCCACTTGGAACACAGCCATTACTTGCAGGATATCTAAAGAACAGGAGGTGTGATGCCTTCAAGAATGATGACTTTTGTTAATCTTTTGAATAATCACTTATGTATTTCTTTTATGACAACCATGAGGTGATGTATAAAAATGTTTTATTTTACACACCTGTGTGAATGGTCTGTTCTTTAAACTCCCTCGATCGGTTTTCTTGCAGCATATTCACTTTCAGGCTTTTAATTATAAAGGGACAGAACTCTGTCTTCCTCAGATGCTTCAACATCTTGAAGCTTTTCTTCCACACATGAAGAATTGCAGAAGTAGAAGTACCCATAGTCATACTTCTTACGAAAAGATTGAGGCTTGCACAATCTCCAACTCAGTGATGCTGCCTGAATTTTGCAAAAGAATGTGAGATTAATGAGATTGATAAGAAACTAATTAGATAAATCCAAGTGGTTCTATGTGTGAGTGGCCAGTGCTTACCTGCAATTGAAACTTCACTGTCAGAAGTGTTGCCAAGCAGTAGGCCACTTGTCGCCAACTAGCACAATTAACTGACAATGAAGTTACTGATTGACTGTAAGACTGAAGTGAATTTCACTGGTCGAAGAAGATTTTGACAGGCTGGCATTATTAAAATATTATAATAATAAATAATGAGGCTTTGGTTCTACTACTTTAGCTTGGTGGTGGATAGAGGAAGTGAGGACCTATACACCCCAAACAAAATCGTAACTAAAACTAGAAATCAACCAAGTATAATCCACAGTATATTGAACATTGAATTCTTGTACAAAGCTGCGTGAGAACAAGCGTTTACAGTAAATGCGAGAACATACTGTTTGTAAGTAATGCTTTCCATATTAGTTTTATTAATTTTAGTTGTTTGTAAACTATACTCCATGAGAAATGAGGATAGAGTTTTGAAGTTAACCAGCTCTCTCCCTTCTCTTAACTTGATTTATAGGGAAGTGCTAGCATGACTTGTGGTTAGACGTCTCTGGTCTATGTATTTTTGATATTGGTTCATTTACCTTAGCACTGGCAACGAAAGAAAAATACAATATTTGTGTTAAGTCTTCAGGTTTATGTATTTGGAAATTCATTTAGATCTGGAGGTAATAAGGCAAACAAGACACCTTGCTTGCTATACACCTGTATGGTAAAAGGGATGGTAAAGAGGTTATGCAACATAACATGTGGATCAAGCAGAACTGAGCTTTGCAACACATGAAAACAGCTCTAAATTTGCCTTGATCCATGAATATGATACCTAGTGTGACCAGTGATCTAATGTTAGCATGGTTGAGAAATACAGAGGGTGACTTTGTAATGTTAGGATGTGGTGCATTCCCCTCAATGGGGGGATGCACAATCTGCAAGCCAGCGAGGCATGCAAGTCAGACGTGCGAGACACTCAGGTTAGCCTAAAAAACACTCCGGTTAGCCTAAATAGCACTCAGGTTAGCTTAAATAGCTCCCCAGTTAGCTTAACGGTTAGGAGTTTATGTTGGGGGTTGTTCATGCCTCACATGCCTCGCATGTTTTGTTTATGCCTTGCATGCCTCGCACGTCTGCCTTGCATGCCTCGCTGGCTCGCATATTGTCTACACTCCTCAATGGTTGCTGTTATGTAGGTCCAACTGAAAAATGGCTACACTCAAGAAGAAACAATTAAAAATTAATGTTATATAATAAGGATCAAACTTTACAAGATGTAAATTAACATATGCTAATAGGTACCATGCCCTGACAATGACCCAAATTGTTATGAGTTGTTAGGAATCCAATCCTCATGAAACTTGATAGTAGCTAGTGGTAACTGTAAAGGATATTTTACTGCAAAATAAATAGTTAAGAATGACTGCTGTGAAAGTTTCGTTTCCTCATTTCTCTATCATCCTGGCCCTTTTAACTGTCTGCAGAGATGTATAGTCCAAATGCGAGCAGTGGACAGTACCTTTTTGAAAGAAACAGGTGTAGTGAGCTACTACAAATCCAGAACATTTTTTTCTGTTTTCACCATTGAAAAGAAAAGGTATGTTGATTTGAAAATGAATTTTTGATCAAGTAAATATTCCATATATCCCCATGATTATCTATTTTGTATACATTGTCTGTAAGCCCCTAAAGCTATTGCTGTTGTTGAGTTGTGATGACAAACTGGTAAAATAAGATTTTTATGTAGCTTGACCTTCTTGCAGAGATGCCATGCACAAAGCCTGCCTTTGTTGCAAAAAATCCACCTTGTTTGCTCAAAAGGCAATGACCCCATGAATTCATTTACAGAGCTCTTTCATTATACTAATCAAGGTATCAAGACTTTCCACATGTTGTTTCCCAGTTGTTGAAAGCTCGATTGAACTAATCCTGGATTAACGTGAACTTTGATTCGAGTTTAATCACTAATCATTAAAGGTTCTGCCAAAGATTTTTGTCCCTCAGGTTTGACTTAGACTTGTCTTTATTATTAGCTTAAAATAAGCTTTCAAAAACGACTTTAAATGAGCGAGACGTAAACCTTGGTTAACCTTTAATCATGGATTAGCGTTAATCGGCTTTCGAACAACCGGCCCCAAATACACAAGTGATATTGCACATCGAATGCGTTATTTTAGCTCGACCTACTCATTTCCACAACCATATAGCAAGCTGTGCCTTAAGTTCTCTGAGAGGAAACATATGACTACTTACCAGTACTGAAAACTAAATGCACCTCAAATCTTTTTATCAGCAATTACTACTTGCTAAACATAAAACACTGAAAATGCATGATTTGTGAAATGTCCTAGCTACAAAGTATTGTCGGTGAGTTGAGGGCTCTATAATTAGTTTGCCAACATTTTCCCAAAAGTAACCCTAACATATAAATTTTATTCCTGAAGGACAACCGTGAAAGTAGCAAGTATTCTTTAAGCGTACGAAGCAGCCAGCATGCGATGTGGATTGGTGGAGGTTGCACAATAATTTTTTGATGAATTGAGAAAGGCCAGTATGTTATTCTGAAGTCTGCATTTGTCGTGCACGCGAGTTAAGTTTGGTCTTGCATTCTGTTGTTGTTTGAGGTATTAATTTTGACAAGATGACAATAAACCCGCCAGCTTCCTTTTAATACACAGAGTTAAACTAGGCTCTAGCTTGGTTATTCATTGTGCTTATCAAATTTCAAGTAGAAACGAAGTTTTAGGTTAGTGGGAATGCACATCAGATATTCTACCAGGGCCTGAAAGTAAAATACTGAAATCGAGTACATGTAGTGAAGAGTTGAATAAATTGAAAGTTAAACAAAGAGTTTGGCTCTAATGGAGTCGCCCTGGGTGTTTAAATATTATTGGGTCTTGTTGTTCTTATGTACAACATTTCATAAAGAGCGACTCCATTAGAGCCAAACTCTGTGTTTAACTTTCAATTTGTCCATCTCTTCACTATATATACTCGATTTCATTATTTACTTTCACTTGATAATGCGTTCTGGAAACGTCGAAACGTCGTTCTATGTTTTACAATATTTTGTTATCGCAGATTTTTATTGTCAAATATTTTACCAAATCCTTACTTATTCGAGATGAAGGGTTGGGACAAAACATGGGGTAGGCCATGGGGTAGGCCATGGTGTAGGCCATGGGGTAGGCCATGGCCTACCGGTGGTTAATTTCATAAAAAAAAAATCCCAAACAAATATGTTTGGTCCCGAATACCGTCAAATTCCTATTTTGATCGCAGGGACAACTTTTTATTACCGGTAAAGACGGTAAAGCTCATTTCCCATTCAGACACATAATGTAAAAAAATTTTTGAGTTGCCAAATGCTGTGTCAGTTCTCCGTATTGTGTGTGTTTATTTTACCGAACAGAAACGAGATGCAAGCAGGTTCACAATGTCAACCATTTTATTTTTCTCTCTTAAACAATACCGTGAGGTACAGTCGATCTCTCGTTGTATTTTTTTATCTTCATTGTCCAAATAGATTTATAGATTTATCAGCTTAACTCATTTTAAATAAATTGAACACACTAAAAAAAATTACGCGTTTCCTCTGCTTTTCTACTTACGGTGTTTACATGCCCAGAATAAAATATGAACTAGCCAGTTCAGGCCCCCGAGATGAAGGGGGGGGGGGGGGGGGGGGGTTATCGATAGGGGTGGTGATTAACGGAGAGAGCTAAATGCTCAGTTCCGCTTTTTTTAATATTACTCACTCGTTTTTTCCCCGCTACCCACTATGTGAGAGCCTAGAATAAGCAAAATATTAACATGCCACGTGATTTGAAGAGAAAGATATCAAAAGGCTTTCGATTTAGAGCTTTTAAGGAACAGGCTCCGGGGATTAACACAGAACCTCTTACCACTCTCTATTTCAGCTGCCAAATAAGGTGCCTATCATAGCTAGTTGGTTTCGTACCCTCCTCCAGGAAACATCTGCCACGGCTATCAGTGATAATAACTCAATTTAAAGACAACACATTTCTTATCAGTGTAATGATATTTTGAGCAAAGTTTAACCTTTAAGACCCAGCTCCGAATATTTATGCTCGTATCTTTACAACCAATAGGACCTGGGTACGAATAACAATCCAATGCAAAAAATATCATTCGACATGTTTTTGGATAAATAGGCCTTATCACGGTTTTCGACGCCATTTTGACGAGTAGGCAAACAGGCTTGAAATAACAGTGTTTGTATGGAAATCATGTCAAATAATTTTCATAAAACATCGCGTCTGAAAAATTCATGAATTGGAAACTTTTGGCACTAAGAAAAGGAGTTAAAGAAAAAAATTGGAGGGATGTAGCTGTGCCAGAAAGCGTCCAGTCGTGTTTTGAACTTTCCATACATTTCCCTGTATTTTTTTTCCAACGAACTATTTTTAGTAGCAGTCACGGCTGTTTCGCTTTACAGACAAATGTATGGAAAGTTCAAAACACGACTGGACGCTTTCTGGCACAGCTACATCCCTCCAATTTTTTTCTTAAACTCCTTTTTCTAGTGCCAAAAGTTTCCAATTCATGAATTTTTCAGAAGTGATGTTTTATGAGAATTATTTGACATCGGATTTCCATACAAACACTGTTATTTTAAGCCTGTTTGCCTACTCGTCAATATGGCGTCGAAAACTGTGATAAGACCTATTGGGATCGTCAGATGCAATTCTTTAACAGTATGGTGCGGAAATATCGAGAATTTTCAATATGGATGACGTTTCGTCGATGTGAAGCCTATTTGTGGTGGAATACCGTCCAAACTACAAGGTATTTTATTGATCCGTGATTGTTATGACCTGTACTGTAGCAAGGAAGACTAGGCTCTTAACGGGTTAAGCCATGCACAAAATTTCAGTTTAATCGATTGAATTGCTGGATGCTAGAGTAGGATTCTCGCTGGGCACTCTTGTATGAACACACATACTTTTCGAGTACCCACTCCATATTTTGGGAACCAGTGCTCACTTTGGTGCCCGAGTTCCGAGTGGACACGCGTTTGTACGTAGTTCCGATACACTTTACCCACAAACCACTGAAATCCGTACATACTGTACTGGGGTGCTGAATGTGAACAATATTATAATATTTAATTTTGGAGTCTGAAGAGAGCACCATGATGATTTTCCACCAGTACCCGGGCAAAAGAGCTCTGGCATCCTGTGTGAACACTTAATTTAGAAAATCAAAAAGCTATATAAACACAACGCTTAACTAGCCCCACAGGAAACGATGTTTGACGTTCATGGACCCTCAGCATCGGGGGAGGAGGGTCCTTCGGTGGGGTCAATCAAAAGGCAATGTCTCCATTGCAGCCGTTTGGACTGTCTCGAAACAGTCGGAAACGTTACTTGGCAAAAATGAAGTCAGAAATCCACCATAGCCATGTTTCGGGTGTTATTGTAATATATTAACCCAGAATTCGTTTCAACACTCTCTACTGCGCAATCTCTGGACTGGAATATTTCGTCGAGACAGGTCGAAAACAAATTGAGAATATATGTATGAGCAAAATGGCATTTCAGGCCAAACTGTCACTTGATAGGAAGGTGCTGTGTATCACATTATTTGATCACTGTGTATTTTTCGTGCAATCGCTAGATAATTAAGGCCCGGCTAAACGATCCAACATTATGCTGGATTGTTTTTGTCACTCAAAACGTTGGGCGGCTAAACGATCAAACAATGTTGTGTCAAACATCAAACAAATTGAGCCTATAGAACGCTTTGTGTGTATTACCGCTAAAATTACGACGTGAGGTGTAGACATTTCGCTTGTGATTGGTTCCTTTAACAAGCTCGCGCGTGTTTTGTTGGAGAGAGATGGCTAAATAATCAAACGTTCGTTTGTGAAACAAAATGTTGGATGAAAATGTTTCATTTAGATCAAACATGGAAGCCATTCAAATGCAACATTAGGAGAGGCGGTTAAACAATCAAATATTTACATCCAACTAATACTGAATGGAAATGTTGGATTGTTTAGCCGGGCCCGAAGACGCAGGATTTATCATCTCATGTCTGCCTTTAACAAAGCGCATCATAACAACAAATTCAAAACAAAATTATTGGCAAACCCTGAGTCTGCGCAGTATAGACCGTTGCATACCTTGTAGTATGTTTTAACTATTTACTCTATCCTTTTTTGATATCAGATTCAGAGCAAACGTTTAACCACAAGGATTGAGCCTTTGCTGTAGAAATTGAAGCTGTGCAGCATTCAGAGTGAATGGAATACTCATTCGTACACTTTCGAAGTTGAAGCTGGGATTTCGTCCCACCAGGCAATTGCGATAAACATGAAAATGCTTATTATCAAAAGTCTTCTTCCAATAGTTCTGGGTTTTGATCCATACGTAATCGTGCTCTTTATGGCGCAAACACAGTCCTTGGTCTAGCTCAGCCACCAGATAAGGATCTGGACCCTCTTTTAGTTGGCCCCCACAACCTGCACACTTGTGAACTTTGCCTTTGATTTCTATGAGCTCAAACGGAGTGCTGGTGGTGGGATCAACTGACGGTTTGGTGGGGTTGTTCCTTCTAAGAGTCACACGTAAAGCAGATGTGGTAATGGCTGTGTAATCTTCGTTAGTCTGTGCAATTACATCACCGAGGGTGCCGTGGCATGATGCCATGCTTGTCATTACATCAGGTGACTTCTTACGCTGCCTGGATTGCTGATTGGACTTCTTTTTCCCTGCAGTTTTGTTCACGGAAAATGTTGTCAACGACGTCAGATTTTCTCGGCTACGCCTGCTTTTCTTGAACCAGGAAACGAATTGCTGTAAATTGTTGCTGTAATGGGCAACTGCAACAGTGTGGGCACACAGTTTTCGTGACACAAAACCAAGACACTCTTTATCACAAGAATAACCGGCTCCTTCTCGTGAACCTAGCACTCTTTTGACGATATGAGGTTTCGAGGTAGATGTACTCTTCACAAAGAATGTGTCACTGTCAAATCCCTCACGAATGGCATCCTCACTTTGGAGTTTGTTTGCCTTATCTGCAAGAGCTTTCACATCTTTCCTGGTAAAAGTATCAAGCAGATCCTCCAAGCATCCCGATACTGTGCAGGCGTCTCCTCCTTTTGCTGGCTCTTCTGTCAGATTACTAATGTACCCAGTGTTTGCACAGCCATCATCAGCACCAACAGTGGATTCAAATATGCATGAAAGATTGTCGCCTGAGTCATCTTCTTCCTCGAAAAGACTGCTTTGTCGCATCGGCGTTGTGCGGTAGCTGAGTACTTGCTTGTACCTGGTCGGGTCAACAAGAACTTTCACAGAGCTCATGATGAGTTTACGCTCTTCTGGTGTGGCATCTAAAATCTCACTCGACTTGACACGATCTCGATATTCTTCTCGTACGATGTAAGGACTGTGAAGTCCCAAGAACGCCCTTTGTACATCACTGCGCTGTTTGTCCACCAGCTCCTTTACATCATCCACAAAAGTGCTCATGTCTTTTGCCTCAAAATTCTGCCACCGCTTCATTACAGCATTTCCAGACTCAGATACGTTGTTGCACTGCACTTCATCGCCGAATCCTGCATCTCTGGATACCTTGGCTGTTACGTGATACCATATTTCATCTGCCTTGTGCCTGGTGAAGTATGAGGAAAATCGTGGATCTCGTCTTGTGTCTTCGCGTTCTAAGCTATCCCACTTCTGTTTGAGTTCCTCTAGTTTTTTCCAATACTCAGCTTCCTTTGAGGCATGCACAAGCCCTTCGGTGCCAAATATATCATCAACGACAACATTAGTGACAGCCTTCGAAATCTTTAGCTTCGAACATTGGTCTTTAATGTTCTGTTTCACATGAATTTTGCAGAGAAATGCAACAGATCTTTCGAACTCCTGCCCTAGGGCTTCACGAAGTGCTTTTTCTCCGTCTGTGGAATAGGCTTGTAGATAGGCCTTTAAACCAGGAATGCGAGCCGTCATCTTTTGGAACAGTGTGATATAGGTTGCTTTATCCTTAAGCATGCACAACATGACTGGCCCCAACATGACTGGGCATATGGGGGGATTAGCGTTCTTGGTATGAAGCGATGTGTTTCGGTACGATGTGACCAACACAAAAAATGGGCCCAGTTGGAAAGTTACATCCACATAAAGAATTGAGTTATGGCCATCAATATCGTTGCAGCAGAAGTTAGCAATGTCATCCAACTGCTCATCTGTGAATAAGATCACCTTTGGAGATTCGTCATCCAAAGAGTAGGCTCGAATAAATTTCTCCCCTTCTTGAGACTCCTCTTTCATTTTTTCTGTGATCTGGAAAATAGGATCTTTCTCTACCTTCCGCGGCTGACACTCGCTCTTCAGGTACTTCACTTGTCTCTCATTTCGCGGTAGCTGACCAACAGACTTACAGTGCTGAAGTCCACCCACTTCGTCTTCTATTTGCTGAACGACTCTTTTCAATCCGGCCCTGTTTTTGTCCACAGTGGTCTTCATCTTTGACACAGTGCTCTTGTATGTCCTCAGATACGGGATCGCACAGCCCGACTTTGCACTTCCATGAGGATTCAGATGTATTCTGTGCTCTGGAGCTCCTTCGAAGTAATAACGCACAAACACCAATTTGTGATGACTCCCTTCAGGACGAACCACGTTAACGATGGTCTTTCGTAGTGACGCATCGCTCTTGTTAACAAATGTTCTGCGAAAGACGCTATGTCCCCCTTCCGCGTAGTCCGCCTGTTTTGTTATCTTCGTAACAAAGTCGTTCTTTCCAGTGGCTTTTAACTGATACTTCTTCACGGCTGTTTTACTTTGATTCCAGGAGCCGAGATCATCTGAAAGTATGTCTTCTGGCTCCTGCAGTTTGTCGAGATCCACCAGGAAGCAAACATTGTTTTCTACACGGACTGGATTGGTTGAAGCGATTAACTTGGGGTGAGACTTCTCTGCATTCAATATAAATGGTAGAACGCCGTTGTTGCTGAAGTCACCTAGGATCTTCAAAGGTATTATGGGCAGCAATCTATTTCCTTTGTAATAATCAGGAGTGGTGCCCTCCGGTTCTGCAACTAAACTTGCCTCAGAAAAATCCAAGTGATGAGCAAACCTGTAGAATAAGTCAACCAACCTAATTTTAAACATTTTCTAATGCGAATTATACACCTACCATTTGGCGCATTTTACTCCATTTTTATAGAGAGAGTCTGAAACTAGTTCAAAATTGGCGCATGGCCTGGAACTGGTAGAAAATTGTCAAATGGAACACAAATTTCCGTTCGGATATTCCGGTTGGGAATCTTGGACAGAAATTTTCCGGTGGGGCAAACCAAAATCGCCTTACCATTTACATGCCAACCAAAATTTCTGGATTTTTTAGGCAAATGGTAAACACTCTGTATATAAGCCGAGTAAACCTTTAAAGCCGCAGCGTTTTGTCGATAGAGAATTTCAATTCTCAGGCTTCACGGTTCTTGAAAATGGAATTCTCGCCGTCATGCAGTTGAAAGATTATCAGTGATGTGATCTGTTTAAACTACTTGGATCTCGTATTTTTATAATCAGTCTCATTTACGGTTAGTTTCTGCAAAATTGATTAGACATTTCACTTGGTCGAAAAGCGCAAACTCTCGGATTAATTCTTGGTTTTGCACATGACGTCATAAAAAACTGAAATTCATAACTAAACACAATTTTAGGTTTTTATCTTCATCACATAAAAGACAACATAAATTTCAATCGGCTTGCTTGTTTTCAGCAGGATAGCATTCGTTGTTTTAAAAATAGAGCAGTTTGAATTTTAGATTTTTGCACAGTGCGTGACAGAAGGATTGCTACTCTAAACATGTCACGTCCATGAAAAAAACGATTTGCCTCGTGTATCAGCTAACTTGTAATAGAAGCGTCTATGTCAATGTGTGAAAGTTCAGCAGAGAGAAATGACCAAGGTAAACTCCAGATGTTCTTGCTGGTTTCCGGCCGCCATGTTAGTGGTAATGTTGCTCCACCAACTTGGCGTCCCATACTAAACTCTGTAATTTTCCGTGGTACATTTTCTCGAATAGCTCGATTATGAGATATCGCACAGCCCTGTGGCTTTCACACGTTGTTTATGTATGACTCTTCTACAACATATCAATTTCTTGACTTTATCTATTGAATGGTTGAGGATTTTTTTTTTTTACTTGCGTGACGATGTGTGAGATGAAAACCACCAATAGTGTTTCAGTGGAATGTGAAATGCTATCCGAACAAAAGAAGATGTTTGTCACGTGCGCAGCAACAAAGTTATTTCAGCATTGACATTGAAAAATTCCCGCCCTTGAATCGAATGGAACTAACCTTAAAAAATATGTAATTACCGGGAACCCGTTATAATTTACAATTTAGAGTGTAACCTTCGGATTATTTTTCTGTTCGAAGCTAGCGTGTTGAATGAAATTTAATACATATCATAGCGGACTGTCTTCGCGCCAAAACAATGAAGCGAAGCAAAAATCCGAAAACATTTGCCGCGTACATAAGTTTATTAACATGTAACTTTTGCAGCAACAAATTCTGTAAAATAGGTGCAGTTTGTCACATTATGCCTTGTACAGTACATGATGCAGAAAAATAAATCAAGTAAGCATACGTATCCATGTATATCACGAATTGACAGATTTTTAATTGAGAGGAACTCACAGCGTTTTCCCATGGCTTCCGCGGTCCTTCTTTGAAGGAGATTCTAAATCTTCCATCAATAATGAAATCTCTTCAACACTAAGATAAAGAGAGACATAAAATGTTAACAGGTACCAATGTCTTCAGTGAAATGCGCCGCAGGACGACAGCTAGAAATTCCAAATTCTGAGCAAACCTCCGGACTACCTGTTTGGTTCCCAAGCTATTTTTGCAGCACTTAATAACACGTGTGGATTTTACAAATCGCAAGCGATCATTATTACGCTGTTTAGACAACGAGATGTCTGGTTAAACTGACACCATAAGATTAAAAGCGGCCAAATCGAAAATCAAACATTACGTATTTTATGTGCTGGTACAAACAGTTCGGAAAGCTAGGCCTGAGGAGCAGTATTTAATATCAGTTAATATAATGGCGACGGACTTGAGGTTAGATGCTTTACGCATTTATATTTAAGGTGTTTTTCAGGCTGACCGAAAAAACTGAAAATGAATAGCAAAGCATTCCACGTACCTTTTGTCTGAATCCTCCTCCCAATCCATGTTACTGACCAATGACAGTTACTTAAAACGACGACAAAACGTATGGCACCATCGAGGGACTATGATAATACAGCTGGCCTCACGGCGAAGTGTAGCGAAGATTTCATTCCAGTTAGCCAGCGGAATGCGTGCAAAGAAACGTTTGCGCGGGAACTTATAAGGGAACCCCCACCCCCTACTCCTACTAATAAGTAACGAAAAACTATATAATCGCCCCCCTGAGGATCAAAATAGGAATTTGACGGTATTCGGGACCAAACATATTTAATTGGGATTTTTTTTTATGAAATTAACCACCGGTAGGCCATGGCCTACCCCATGGCCTACCCCATGGCCTACACCATGGCCTACCCCATGTTTTGTCCGAACCCCGAGATGAAAACCTCGGTTAATTTTTAATCGGGGATTAGCGTTTATCGGCTTTCAAACAACTCTAGCCCTGAAGCGTATGAAGTAGAATGTTTCTGTGTCAGTAGTATTGCTTTGACAGTTAAAAGAAGTGTAAAATTTCTTTGTTTAATGTTGAATTTCTAGCTATTGTTCCCTTGAAACAGGAAATAAAGAGAAGTACAAGGTACATGTTAATTAATGGTGACTTACTCGTTTGGATCCGTGTAAAGAAACGCTGAAAAAAGCCAGAGTTTTAGTTGTCTAATCCTTTTTCCTTTGTCCATGGTTGAAAGGCCTAGGGAATCTGGAAAAGAATAAATTTGCAGAGTATTATGACGTCCTTTGGCGGGAAGGTGACGCTTTGTTAACGAACGTTCGTAGTATTGATGTAGCGTCGTTATTCTTAATTTTTTGACCGTCTGGTGGTGGAAAGACATCATTAAGTCTGGATACCCGCAAGTCACTGACACCTTTCAAAGAAACGAGACGTGTCTGTCCTTCCTCCTTTGTGAAAAGTGCTTTTTAGGCGCTGTTGTTTTTGCAAATGGCGGTCGGACCGATCCAGACGGGAAGTCTTTGAGAACCTCTTGTAAAAAACTGTCAAGGCCGCCGTTGAGTTTTGACAGTAGTTCCGTGAATTGTGGCCCATTTGCCAAGCTATGCCGTGTTTGAATTGGCTAAACGAAGAGGTGCTTTAAGACTTATAAAATTTTGTATGTTGGCACGGCCCTATGTGTTCCCCGTCAAAATTTTCCAGGATTACCCACAATGCAAATGGAACCTCCAATCCTAAACAAATATATGACTGAAATATCTCGTTTTCGGATTAAAACCAAATCTTTTCAAACGCACTTGCAGCGAACACTCGACGGTTGTAAGAAGAAATTTCCGACTCGACGAGAAATAAATTACACTTTTGTTGTTTTGTTTTAAATGAGGTAATCTGGGGCAATCGCGTTGCGAAATGGGAATGTGGACCGTTTCCGTTCCGAGAGTCCACTTCCGATCATGGATTCCAGGTGCCCCGGCGGTGGAGATTTCATTTCCGGTGTCTTTTTCTCGCAGGCAGGCAGTCTTGATGGAGATTTTCCCGGTCAAAGTTGAACCGTTTGCCGTTTCCGGTCAGGCAGTGGACTTCCGGTTCGGAATTCAAAGGATTCAAGGTGAGACAGACCTGTACATTTCATTTCCGGTTTAAGATTTGAAAGGAAGTGCCATCTTGGCGGGGATTTTCCACCCTAATTGGGTAAAAATGGGAATGTGGACCGTTTCCGTTCCGAGAGTCCACTTCCGATCATGGATTCCAGGTGCCCCGGCGGTGGAGATTTCATTTCCGGTGTCTTTTTCTCGCAGGCAGGCAGTCTTGATGGAGATTTTCCCGGTCAAAGTTGAACCGTTTGCCGTTTCCGGTCAGGCAGTGGACTTCCGGTTCGGAATTCAAAGGATTCAAGGTGAGACAGACCTGTACATTTCATTTCCGGTTTAAGATTTGAAAGGAAGTGCCATCTTGGCGGGGATTTTCCACCCTAATTGGGTAAAAATGGGAATGTGGACCGTTTCCGTTCCGAGAGTCCACTTCCGATCATGGATTCCAGGTGCCCCGGCGGTGGAGATTTCATTTCCGGTGTCTTTTTCTCGCAGGCAGGCAGTCTTGATGGAGATTTTCCCGGTCAAAGTTGAACCGTTTGCCGTTTCCGGTCAGGCAGTGGACTTCCGGTTCGGAATTCAAAGGATTCAAGGTGAGACAGACCTGTACATTTCATTTCCGGTTTAAGATTTGAAAGGAAGTGCCATCTTGACGGGGATTTTCCACCCTAATTGGGTAAAAATGGGAATGTGGACCGTTTCCGTTCCGAGAGTCCACTTCCGATCATGGATTCCAGGTGCCCCGGC
The DNA here is from genome assembly GCF_977016875.1 of Pavona decussata. Lineage (NCBI taxonomy): Eukaryota > Metazoa > Cnidaria > Anthozoa > Scleractinia > Agariciidae > Pavona > Pavona decussata. Next base: position 11,473 of record NW_028145470.1, on the reverse strand, counting down.
GGTGGAGATTTCATTTCCGGTGTCTTTTTCTCGCAGGCAGGCAGTCTTGATGGAGATTTTCCCGGTCAAAGTTGAACCGTTTGCCGTTTCCGGTCAGGCAGTGGACTTCCGGTTCGGAATTCAAAGGATTCAAGGTGAGACAGACCTGTACATTTCATTTCCGGTTTAAGATTTGAAAGGAAGTGCCATCTTGGCGGGGATTTTCCACCCTAATTGGGTAAAAATGGGAATGTGGACCGTTTCCGTTCCGAGAGTCCACTTCCGATCATGGATTCCAGGTGCCCCGGCGGTGGAGATTTCATTTCCGGTGTCTTTTTCTCGCAGGCAGGCAGTCTTGATGGAGATTTTCCCGGTCAAAGTTGAACCGTTTGCCGTTTCCGGTCAGGCAGTGGACTTCCGGTTCGGAATTCAAAGGATTCAAGGTGAGACAGACCTGTACATTTCATTTCCGGTTTAAGATTTGAAAGGAAGTGCCATCTTGGCGGGGATTTTCCACCCTAATTGGGTAAAAATGGGAATGTGGACCGTTTCCGTTCCGAGAGTCCACTTCCGATCATGGATTCCAGGTGCCCCGGCGGTGGAGATTTCATTTCCGGTGTCTTTTTCTCGCAGGCAGGCAGTCTTGATGGAGATTTTCCCGGTCAAAGTTGAACCGTTTGCCGTTTCCGGTCAGGCAGTGGACTTCCGGTTCGGAATTCAAAGGATTCAAGGTGAGACAGACCTGTACATTTCATTTCCGGTTTAAGATTTGAAAGGAAGTGCCATCTTGGCGGGGATTTTCCACCCTAATTGGGTAAAAATGGGAATGTGGACCGTTTCCGTTCCGAGAGTCCACTTCCGATCATGGATTCCAGGTGCCCCGGCGGTGGAGATTTCATTTCCGGTGTCTTTTTCTCGCAGGCAGGCAGTCTTGATGGAGATTTTCCCGGTCAAAGTTGAACCGTTTGCCGTTTCCGGTCAGGCAGTGGACTTCCGGTTCGGAATTCAAAGGATTCAAGGTGAGACAGACCTGTACATTTCATTTCCGGTTTAAGATTTGAAAGGAAGTGCCATCTTGACGGGGATTTTCCACCCTAATTGGGTAAAAATGGGAATGTGGACCGTTTCCGTTCCGAGAGTCCACTTCCGATCATGGATTCCAGGTGCCCCGGCGGTGGAGATTTCATTTCCGGTGTCTTTTTCTCGCAGGCAGGCAGTCTTGATGGAGATTTTCCCGGTCAAAGTTGAACCGTTTGCCGTTTCCGGTCAGGCAGTGGACTTCCGGTTCGGAATTCAAAGGATTCAAGGTGAGACAGACCTGTACATTTCATTTCCGGTTTAAGATTTGAAAGGAAGTGCCATCTTGGCGGGGATTTTCCACCCTAATTGGGTAAAAATGGGAATGTGGACCGTTTCCGTTCCGAGAGTCCACTTCCGATCATGGATTCCAGGTGCCCCGGCGGTGGAGATTTCATTTCCGGTGTCTTTTTCTCGCAGGCAGGCAGTCTTGATGGAGATTTTCCCGGTCAAAGTTGAACCGTTTGCCGTTTCCGGTCAGGCAGTGGACTTCCGGTTCGGAATTCAAAGGATTCAAGGTGAGACAGACCTGTACATTTCATTTCCGGTTTAAGATTTGAAAGGAAGTGCCATCTTGGCGGGGATTTTCCACCCTAATTGGGTAAAAATGGGAATGTGGACCGTTTCCGTTCCGAGAGTCCACTTCCGATCATGGATTCCAGGTGCCCCGGCGGTGGAGATTTCATTTCCGGTGTCTTTTTCTCGCAGGCAGGCAGTCTTGATGGAGATTTTCCCGGTCAAAGTTGAACCGTTTGCCGTTTCCGGTCAGGCAGTGGACTTCCGGTTCGGAATTCAAAGGATTCAAGGTGAGACAGACCTGTACATTTCATTTCCGGTTTAAGATTTGAAAGGAAGTGCCATCTTGGCGGGGATTTTCCACCCTAATTGGGTAAAAATGGGAATGTGGACCGTTTCCGTTCCGAGAGTCCACTTCCGATCATGGATTCCAGGTGCCCCGGCGGTGGAGATTTCATTTCCGGTGTCTTTTTCTCGCAGGCAGGCAGTCTTGATGGAGATTTTCCCGGTCAAAGTTGAACCGTTTGCCGTTTCCGGTCAGGCAGTGGACTTCCGGTTCGGAATTCAAAGGATTCAAGGTGAGACAGACCTGTACATTTCATTTCCGGTTTAAGATTTGAAAGGAAGTGCCATCTTGGCGGGGATTTTCCACCCTAATTGGGTAAAAATGGGAATGTGGACCGTTTCCGTTCCGAGAGTCCACTTCCGATCATGGATTCCAGGTGCCCCGGCGGTGGAGATTTCATTTCCGGTGTCTTTTTCTCGCAGGCAGGCAGTCTTGATGGAGATTTTCCCGGTCAAAGTTGAACCGTTTGCCGTTTCCGGTCAGGCAGTGGACTTCCGGTTCGGAATTCAAAGGATTCAAGGTGAGACAGACCTGTACATTTCATTTCCGGTTTAAGATTTGAAAGGAAGTGCCATCTTGGCGGGGATTTTCCACCCTAATTGGGTAAAAATGGGAATGTGGACCGTTTCCGTTCCGAGAGTCCACTTCCGATCATGGATTCCAGGTGCCCCGGCGGTGGAGATTTCATTTCCGGTGTCTTTTTCTCGCAGGCAGGCAGTCTTGATGGAGATTTTCCCGGTCAAAGTTGAACCGTTTGCCGTTTCCGGTCAGGCAGTGGACTTCCGGTTCGGAATTCAAAGGATTCAAGGTGAGACAGACCTGTACATTTCATTTCCGGTTTAAGATTTGAAAGGAAGTGCCATCTTGGCGGGGATTTTCCACCCTAATTGGGTAAAAATGGGAATGTGGACCGTTTCCGTTCCGAGAGTCCACTTCCGATCATGGATTCCAGGTGCCCCGGCGGTGGAGATTTCATTTCCGGTGTCTTTTTCTCGCAGGCAGGCAGTCTTGATGGAGATTTTCCCGGTCAAAGTTGAACCGTTTGCCGTTTCCGGTCAGGCAGTGGACTTCCGGTTCGGAATTCAAAGGATTCAAGGTGAGACAGACCTGTACATTTCATTTCCGGTTTAAGATTTGAAAGGAAGTGCCATCTTGGCGGGGATTTTCCACCCTAATTGGGTAAAAATGGGAATGTGGACCGTTTCCGTTCCGAGAGTCCACTTCCGATCATGGATTCCAGGTGCCCCGGCGGTGGAGATTTCATTTCCGGTGTCTTTTTCTCGCAGGCAGGCAGTCTTGATGGAGATTTTCCCGGTCAAAGTTGAACCGTTTGCCGTTTCCGGTCAGGCAGTGGACTTCCGGTTCGGAATTCAAAGGATTCAAGGTGAGACAGACCTGTACATTTCATTTCCGGTTTAAGATTTGAAAGGAAGTGCCATCTTGACGGGGATTTTCCACCCTAATTGGGTAAAAATGGGAATGTGGACCGTTTCCGTTCCGAGAGTCCACTTCCGATCATGGATTCCAGGTGCCCCGGCGGTGGAGATTTCATTTCCGGTGTCTTTTTCTCGCAGGCAGGCAGTCTTGATGGAGATTTTCCCGGTCAAAGTTGAACCGTTTGCCGTTTCCGGTCAGGCAGTGGACTTCCGGTTCGGAATTCAAAGGATTCAAGGTGAGACAGACCTGTACATTTCATTTCCGGTTTAAGATTTGAAAGGAAGTGCCATCTTGGCGGGGATTTTCCACCCTAATTGGGTAAAAATGGGAATGTGGACCGTTTCCGTTCCGAGAGTCCACTTCCGATCATGGATTCCAGGTGCCCCGGCGGTGGAGATTTCATTTCCGGTGTCTTTTTCTCGCAGGCAGGCAGTCTTGATGGAGATTTTCCCGGTCAAAGTTGAACCGTTTGCCGTTTCCGGTCAGGCAGTGGACTTCCGGTTCGGAATTCAAAGGATTCAAGGTGAGACAGACCTGTACATTTCATTTCCGGTTTAAGATTTGAAAGGAAGTGCCATCTTGGCGGGGATTTTCCACCCTAATTGGGTAAAAATGGGA